>NC_140592.1:170442647-171062702 GCF_964204655.1 Triturus cristatus | reverse complement strand
GTATTAGTGGGTCACATGGTTATATGCCTCAGGGTGTGGGTGTGGCCTGGAGGGAAGGGATGGGTTTTTAGTTGCGTGAGAGTTTCTGGTGGGAGGAGCTATGCTCAGGTAGTTAGGACTGGGACGGGGAGGGCTACGACTCGGAGTAATGAATATTACCGGTAAGTAACCGGACATTACATCCCAGTGTACAATGCACCTACTGCTCTGTGGGCACAAGCCACGCGAGGAAGGAAGAGCGAGCCTGCGTCCTCGTGACTGGTAACCATTAGGTGTAGAAGGCCCCATTGCTTCCCCTGCTGCGTCCAAACTCCAAAATCTGGCAACCTCGGTCACTAAACGACAGGACCAGCCGGATCCTCGTAAGATGAAGCGGGCATCTTACTGCAACCGGCGGTGGAAGCAGCTGCCAGCAGAATGGATGGATGGGTCTCAGCATATGCAAGGAAAGGTGGGTATAAATCACCCTGGGAGCAGCCGAGGCACGTCCTATCACTTGCCTACTTGTTATTGCCAGTGTGCAGCCGCCCAGCTGCAGGAAGCCGGCTGCGCTGCTCATCCAACTAACAGTTTGTTACAGGCTGCACCAGGGTGGGCAGGGACTGATCCAAGGACATTGAAATAACTTGCATTACACCAAGTTAGTCTTCCTCGTCCTAGCAATGCATAAACAAGCCTCGAAATGTCAGTTTGTTTCTCTTCTTCTTTTCAGTGGTTGTTGGGGGGTACATTTCCCTAGGCCGAAGGGAGGAGGGCAGGCAGAGCGGCCCCGGATCGGAGAGAATCAGAGCTTTGCCGCTGACCGCGGCCCCCGCAGGGGGCCACTCGGCCGTCGGCGCCTTAGTGGCCCCGGGGCCCCGGTCACCCCTCCCCACCCCCTCCCTAAGGGGGGGGGGGGCGGGGACACAGACTGGAGCCCCCCTCCGTTGGCAGGGCCGGAAGTGACGCGCAATGCGTGTCACTTCCTGGCCCAGGTGTGAGGGGGAGGCTATTTAGCCTTCCCCCACCCTCACTGGCGACCTCTTTTGTCGCCCACAGCGCTCCAATACCTTTGGCGTAGAGTTCGCGCTATACAAATATGCAACATGTATGTGCTGGCTTCCTATAAGGCAGATTCTTGATACAAGTGCAGGCATTGTTCACACAATTAGCTCCAATACCTTCCGGTCGAGTTCGCGCTAGATACATATGCAACAGGTAGTGGCTGGCTTCCTATGATGCAGACACATGATACAAGTACATGTATTACTCACAAGAATTTGCTCGTGCCCACATTCGCGCGCATTAGGTGATTCCGGGCATTACGATTCCTCCTGCACCTGAATGGGTTATTGGGTCGGTGCTTGTGTTACGGTTTGAGCTAATCACTAATCGACCGTGCCCGAATAGGTATGTAAATACGGGGCTCATGTACTGCACTCCAACACCTTCGGGCGGGTCACGCTGTGACTCTGGCCAGATAATTTTTATCCACGTGCCTGATGTATGCATACGGTGCTCATGAACGGCGCGCCATTACCTTCGGATCGAGTTCGCGTTGTGGTTGTGACTCAGGGCAAATCACTGATCGCCCCATGCCCAGTAATGCTTGCGTGCTGCTGGGCCTGGTCCACCTGGACCCCCGAGGGTCGCGAATAGGCACGCGTGCTGCTGGGCCTGGTCTACCTGGCCCCCCCGAGGGTCGTGTATCTTGGTGGCTCATGATCCCACTTCCGTGCCCGAATATGTATGTAGATACGGGGCGCATCGACTGCGCTCCATATACCGTCGGGCGAGTCGCGCTGTGTCTGCGGGCAGATCACTTAATCTCTCCGTGCCTGATTATGTATGTGAATTCGGTGCTCATGAACTGCGCGCCTATACCTTCGGATCGAGTCGCGCTGGTTTGTGACGCTGGGTAAATCAATGAATATCGCCGTGCCCGAATGTGTATGCGAGCTGCTGGACCTGGCATGCCCGGGTTCCCGAGGGTCGCGGACCTGGCGGCTCATGATCTCACTCCCGTGCCCGAATATGTGTGTAAATATGTTGCTCATGCACAGCGTTGCCATACCTTCGGGTCGAGTTCGCACGACACAAAAGTGCTAATTACAGGAAGGGTCGCGCAGTCCGATCCTGATCACACGTGACCACGTGTCGCATAGCGATCTGGAAGCAGGCCGGTACAAAGAGTACCTCTGCGCGGCACCAAAAGGGGTGCCTGAGCCAAAACGAGGAGCCTCCAGAGAGGTCCCGGAAGCAGTGTCGGCGCCCCGCTAGTCCTGCGGGCGGTTGTGGGCCTGAACAACCGGGGGCTTGCTATGCGACGCTCCGCCCCGAGAGGGGGGGCGTGAGTAGAATTACCAACGGCACGTGATCGTAGAAAGAATCACCTGGAGGGCAGCACCGGCGGGCATCGCTCCCGCGCTGCCCGGCTCATCAGGCGGGCAGGCGACCCAGATGGTTGCCTGCCCTTGGATCGCCCGTAAAATAACCCACCCATTACATATCTTGGAATTATGTAATAAACCTGCAGCAATTGTTACCCACCTACAACTGTTTCGTGTGTTTCATTGGGTAACCTATTTGGGGGAGGGGGGTCAGCGGGGTGCCCCTGGGGGTACTATGCTGCTGCAGCGATGACGGGAGTCGGTTTCCTCCTCCCAGAGGATCGACCGGATTCAAAAGAGTGAGTTGGGTGGTGAAGAAAAATAATAGGCACGTGGGCAAGACATGCCAGAGAGGCAGGTAGGTTGCTGGGAGCCACTAAGCGCACTCCAATGGGGCTAGAACAGCGGGCAACATTTTGATAGGCTGTTCAGCATCCGATGTTCCATAAAAGGTGTTGTGACTGTTACTGTCCACATTCTAGGCATTCATGCTTTAATGTTCGCATTTAATGTTGTTATACGATTTCCTACTGCATGCCTACATGTAGTCCGTCATTGCCCTCGAAGAGAATCACGCTCTTTTTATGTTGTAATTCAGAATACATGCACCGTAGTGAGTGATCTAATTTCCGCCTTTTATGCGAAACACGGTATTGGGAGATTTCGAAACCATTACCCAAAGAGCAACAGCGATGTGTTTTAACTTGAAGCCAATGCTGCCACCCTGTGGTCTTTTTGTATATATGTGCCTTTCAAATACAGCTGCAGTGAATAATATCTTTCAGTCAAGCAGCAGCTGCTTCCATCCCAGCATGAGGCGATATAATTCAGTGTGCTTCATTTATTTGTCATTTTCGCTTTTTATAATCAAATTCTTATAAACTGTGGTAAATGTCGTCTACCTTATGAAATGAAAACGGGATTTATGCAGCGCGTGGCTACTCAAAAAAGAGTGTCTCGGCGCTATTCGCAGTTAAAGGGGAAGAGGGGTGCTCTTTTACTAATGGGCGAAAAGCCAGGTCTTACGTTTCTTTCTGAACTGCCCCTCTCTGTCCGTTTGCCGCAGGTCCAATGGCAGCGTGACCATATTTTGAAAAGTAAAAACCATGACAGGCCAGACATATAAATAGGACCAAAGCCTTTAGTCTCTCCAGCAGATCTAGCCTGTCCCACTTTTTGTGTGGCCTTGTAAAAATATATATATATTTATATTACCTACTGGCGGTCACCAATAGATAGTTATATAGTTAGGACCAAGTTTCCATAGGAAAGGCACTTTTTGACTTGCCTATGACTGTGGCGTCGTTTGACCAATCTTCATGAAATGTTCCCCCCAAAAATGTCAAGGTAGGTTCTGGATGTCATAGAAAGTTTGGGGTGATCTGTGCAGTGGGGACTGAGAATTTGGGGCGTGAAATAAGGGTGCGTTTGTAATGTTTCCCATATGAAGCTTTAACAACACATACAGACAAGCACTGCTGAACGGACTTACATCAAATTTGACAGGGAGGTAAGAAGCTGGTTCAAGGAAGCACCTTTTGACTATTTGGTGTAAATCTGTTCAGTTGTTTTTGAGAAATTTAAGCAGAAAATTTCGCAACAGTTTCGCGAATAATCGAGAATGCACGCGCCAACAGAAATGCTCCGATTGGCTGGACGGAACATGAACAGAAAGATGCGGCCGCCATTTTACTGACTGGGAACGGTTCCCAAGGCTGAATTTTTCTGAAAAAGCTAACACAAGGGTCAGAGTAGCAGTACTGTGACCCCATGTTTGAGAAATGGGGGTGTTAGTGACAAGTTGTGTGTCCAAAATTTATTTTTATTCTCACACATGCGATATTCGCAACAACGCGACCACAAACGCAGACCCCCCATGTACCACCGCAGGGACATCGCGACTATTGCGGAGGCATCGCAAAGATTGTTGGGAATATAAAAAAATATATCAGTGAATCATTAATACGCATTGTTATAGAGATGTTAAGATTCTGATAAATGTTTTTTGCTTGAAATCTTTTTTTTCCTCACACTTGTGTACATACTTATAACACCAGAATTGTAGGCAATAATCATACAAACATAACATCCTGGCAGATCATTTATAATGCTCATCTTCGCTCAAAAGTCCACGGAGCCCTAACCAGGCCTGGTAGCCTTGCAGTATTTGGACCGTTCGTGGATGAGCTTGCTTGTCATAATTAACTAGCTTAATTAAGTAAAATGCTGCCAAGGTCCATGTTGCCAGAATACAAGAAAAGAAACTAGGGGCAACAGAGGGAGGATAGATAGAGGGAAGAGGATGGAGAGGTGGGGCAGAGGATTCCCATAGAGACATTGCTTGGGGATACGCCATAACCCTGATTTGTTGTGAGCGCTTGCATTAGCGAGGGCATGAGAGGGATGAGAATGACACAAGGGTGGTATGTCATTGGCATGGTCTGCTTCATTCTGGGAGCTCCGCCTCTCTTGGTAGCAAAGCCTCTATGAATAATTGGAGGGTCCGTAAGCGAGGAGGGAGGGAGCGGCAGTTCTCTAGGTTAGATAGGTGCTGTACTAGGGGTTGCCATATTTGCGTGGATTTAGTGTCAGAGTGCGCATGCGGCTGGTCAAGAGCTCCATTGCCATGGTGTACCAGAGGCGGGTGTGCCAGTGGTGGGTGAGCCACACCGGAGTCGGTTGAGTCAGGGATTTCTTCAAATGCAGAGCAATAACCTACTTTGCTGACCCTAGCATTTGGAGGATCAAATGCCAAATCGAATGGGACATGGGTTTGAGAGTTTGGGGTCGGAGCCCGAGGAGTGTTATCGCTCGGGATAGGGAACCCCACAATGTCTTTGATGTGGCTCAGCACCTCATTCCAAAAGAGCGTTAGCATTGGACAGGAACATCAAATGTGTATAAATGATCCAGCATCAGCAATGAAGCGCCAGCACAGGGATGTTGAGGTGGGGAACATTTTCTGATAAATGTTTTTAAAGAGTTATTTATACAAGGTTATGTACTGTGATGGTTAGAATTAATTATTTAGTTATAATTTTTAAATGTGATGGTGGCTATTTAATTCCTGCTTTTGCATTCTGCTTTCGTGACGTAACCGCGGAGATCGCGATGGCAAACATCATCATGATCTCCGGCCTCACAGTGAAAATGGGTTTTAGAGATGGTTGTACTAGAAATACATTCGAAACACATGAGTTTGAAGGGTACAGTAATTTACCCCTACTGTGTAAAATACTGTAATATGTGTGCATATGTGTTTTCACTTTATGGAAAAGGCACAATCGTTGCATTTAACGGCAACATCGCCATGCCCCGAATAAACGCGAAAACTGAAAATAGGTCTGAAAGATGGTTTTTAAACAAACTTGGTACGAAAATATGAGTTTAAACATGCTTTGAAAGAATCATGTATATAGCAATATGTGTAGTGCAATGTTCAGAATGGATATTTTTACATATTTTTGGATGTGTTGGTGGTCATTGAATGTCTGCTTTTGTTTTCCGTTTTCGCGACGTGTTTGTGGGTAACACAAAGTCGCAAAGATTGTCAAACAAAAAAAAACCTTTACAAAAAAAGTCACAATATTTCGGTAACTAGGGTGGCTCTGCAAGAGCCGTTGCATTGGTTGTGTGTATATGGCTGCTACACAAGACCGGATGTAGAGCTTCAGGTCACTTAGAACCATCCTGTTGCCTTCATCTATAAAGTGCACTCCATCATTTCTATAAATTCCATGCATGTCAAAATGCAGATTGTTGTTATAGATACAGCCCATGCGATGGTCTCGGAGGAATGCAGAAACAGTTTTATTAACATGTTTCCTGACCTTGTCAATGTGTGCTCGCACCTACTCACACCCCAATATAACCTTTGATACACCTACTCCAACTTCTACACTAGCATTCTTAAAACCATTGACCCGCCCATACCAGTACTTACACACCCACTCACTGATTCAAAGGTCTACACACACATGCACTCAGTTACCCATACAGCCACTCACACACCAACTCACTAATACACCCATACAGCCACTCACAGAGAGCTACTCACAAACCTACTCACCCACCTATTGTCAATCACAGCCATTTACTCACCTATAGTTATACACACACCGACTCATTTATTCATACAGATACTAACACATACTAACTCACCTATATAGTCACTGACACACGCACACTCACTCACTCGTTCGACCACTCAACCAATTACTCAGTCACTCATATACTCCAACACTCACCTATACTGCCTTTCACATATGCAGCTACTCACCAATGTACTACTGACACATCCATTCACTCACCAACACAGCCATACACACACTCACTCACTCACCCATACAGCCACTTACACACACACTCACTAACCCATAGAGCCACTGACTCACCCATGCACTCGGCCATACAGGCAGTTACACAGCCCCTCACCCACTCACACAGACATTGAGACACCCATACACATACTCAGACAACCAATCACTCACTCGCCCATACAGAAACTCACATACCCACTCAAAAACCTATACAACCACTTAAGACACCAAATGACTGACAGATACAGACATTCACACAACAAGTCACTCGCCCATACATTCACTGAGACACCTAATCACGTAGGAGATTATCTTGGTCCCGAAAGATTCAACCAATGCAGCAAGCAGGTCATATAGATATTGAACATCGTTGGGCTGAAGGAGAGCCTTGGGGCACTCCTACTGAGACTCCTAATACCAGAGGAATGAGGAGGCAACCAGACTTCCTGCCCCCCCATCATCCAGAAAAGATTCCAGCCACTTCCATGCAGCACCCTTGATACCTATATCATGTAGGCAAAAGTGCAGCCTGGAATGGAGGACCATGTCAAAAGCTGCTGAGAAGTCTAACAAAACCAAAATAGGCTTTCCCCCTGAATCCAAAGTATTTCTGATCTGTTCTGAAACTTCCAAGTGTGCGGTCTCTGTACTAAACTTTGGTCTGAAACCAGACTGGCTGGGGTGCAACAGCTCATTAGATTCAATATAGTCTGACAGCTGCCGGTTTACCAACTTTTCCAATATTTTGGATGGCGCTGGCAGCAGGGAAATAGGTTTGTAGTTACCTGGGACATTAGGGTCAGCAGTGGGTTTTTTGGGAAGGGTTAAGATTTTAGCCTGTTTCCAAATGGAGGGAACTATGGCTTTTGGCAGAGACTCATAACAGAGTGTTAACTACTGGGTTAATGGCATCCAACCCCAGAGCTGAAAGAAAGGGGGGACATGGATCCGAGGGGGAGCCGGACTTCAGGTTTAAGGTGGAAGCCTTAGTGTCTTCCAAGGAGACCGAATTCAAGAAAGATAAGAAGCAAGAGAACTGGAGGTCCATATTATGCATGCTTCACTACTGTCAAAAAGGTGTCAGCCACCAGTTTGCAATAACACTGTGTATCAGTGTGCTGATACTGTAGAGCAATCAGATTTGAAAAGGTCTTCTAACTTTGCTCCAACCCAAATGGTTCTCAAAGCCATGTCAGCTCTAGAGTAATGAGCTCCAAAGGGTTTTAAATCGAGTCCAGTCAAAGTCATAGCCCATGTAATCCATCCGGTCACAAGGAAGATGCAGGAGACGTTATTCTAAAGAAATTGACAATTCAGGAGACAATGTTCCTAAATCAGTTGTCTTTAATTTATACCCTTTAAGGCAGCACACTACAATTAACTTGGGATGAAAAGGAAAATAAGGATACTCAACAATAGTGAAGGTCTGCTTTGTGTGTCCGGTAATAGAAAAGAACAGCTCTAACAGGGAATAATGCTTTGTTAAAATGTTTAGCGTCTTAATATCTGAACTTCTTCTAAAGGAAATGAAGCAGAATAGTTCAGTCAGTTTAACTGACAACAATTTAAGTGATGAAGAGTTATTGCAGGCAATGTTTAAATCAATTGCCAAGCTAGGTTAAAAGTCCCATAGTGAGGAATAACAGGGTTAGGGTGGAAATGTCCGATACTGTTCAGCAATCTACAGATCGAGGGATGTTCCCCAAGGGTTTGTTCTCAAAAGGCTCATTGCCAGCAGAAAAGCTGATCTGCAACCATAAATAGTATATAAAGACGTCTAAAGATGCTAATGAGGCTAGGAAATTAAGATATTCAGTGACATTTGGTAAAATTGGACAGAAGTTCCTCTCCACACACCAAACAACCCAAGTTTGCCAAACTGCCTTGTAAGACTTGAAAGTACCCCAAAGAAGATTTTATAAGGCTAGTATCAGAAGATGAAAGGCTGGAGATAAACAAAGATGACCCGATATATTCCAAGTCGTAAGCTACAGATTAGCAGACAAGATCACATTGCGACTCCTGCTGTGGGGCTCTTTAGAAGTGTCTTAAATGAAAGCAATATAGGACGTTCTATGGACAGTTTGAGGAGGGATGGAAACCAGGCTGGAGCCCCTTATAGTGGGAAAATGAGAACTTACAAGGCCTTCTATGATTCTGAGGCAGGCACTTGGAGATCATGACAAAAGGAGAAAAAGTACAAATCCAACTGTAAAATTAGGGCAATTATGAGTTCAGAATTGCAGCAAAGAGATCTATGCACAATAGGCCTCAAACCACTGCATGGATTCTCCAACCTCTGTAGTCTTGTACATAACAAGTGTCAGTTTTCGGTTGTGTTGTGAAACCCATAAATATATTCTGCTCAAAGTGAATTTTTTGTGTTAAGACTGAATTCCCAAAATGTCTTTTTCATCTTTACGAGAAGTTTGGACTTGATACCTCCCAGATAGATTATGCATTAGACCTCTGACATGTTGTCCATCTACACAAAGATGGAAGTGGGGGTTAAATGGAATCAATACCTGAAGATCTATGGACATTTTGAGAGGAGATGAGAACAAGTATAGAGCCTCTTAGAGTGAGGAACTGAGAACCACTAACACCACCTGTGAGTATGTGGCAGCCACCTGGAGCTCATCACAAAAAGATGAAAAGCATGAAATTAATTGTCTGACCGATTTTTCACAGAGATGTCTTTGGTAAGAGAAAGCGGATCCAGCCTACAACTGTAAAAGTGGAGTTCAGATATAAGGCAAAGACATATATGCATAATGTGTCCCTGTGATGACTCAATGTTTGGAAGCTGCTGGATGAACTTTTCAATCTCTGTAGTCTTACAGGTGCCTTGATTGTTAGCCTTCAACTGTTTTTGAATGCCAGGAATAAATTCAGCAAAAAATGATATTTTTGTGGTGAGACAGAGCTCCCAAAATGTCTTTGCCATCTTTACAAGATGTTTACAAGCCTGTACATAGCAGAGAAACTGGTGGACATCCTCCAGCAAATGTCTACGAAGGAAAGCACTAGTAACAACCGCCTTGCCAGTGCAGTCCTTGGTATCCAAACCACTGCAGAAAACACACTTGGCAGAGTCCGGCCTGTCATGGATCGGCGGAGTCAGAAAGGACCAAATACTCTCTGTGACCTATTTCAAGATGTCACTGGCTTAGGTTTGCAGAACATATGCAGATCCAACCAGAAGAATTTTTTATTTCAGTTTAGGCAAAATTTAAATGGCATGTTTGCCACGTCCTTTCCCCAGTACAGCACCAAGTCGGTTGGCGATCGTACAAAATGAGTTAAAGTTTCTCATGGTTATCCAATGATCTTGCTTTTGGGACTTCTTGGTGAATGTCTAACTCTACAGCTGCTAAGCACAATTCTCTCAGAGCACTGAAAGATATGTCTAATTCCAATTGTGGAAAAAACACAAACTAAGGTGGAGTCTTTGTCTTGTTGCATTGTGACTTTCAGCGAGGGATCAGGAGTCAACTCGAAAGCAAAACTTCCACCTTGGAAAAAAACTGGTTGTAGTTCATATCCAACAATAGATGATAGGAGCTTGAAAAGCATGTAATCTTTGGCAGCACATGCTGCAAAGATCACCTTAGTTACCTTCGGTAATGCCCTATCTGGTAGAGACTATCTAGCCGCAGATTACTTCCTTACAGTATCCCCAGAAATCCGACTAGATCTGGAAGATTTTTTAACAGTACCCTTGCAGGCGGATAGGTCTCATCGTTCGGCTCCACGCCGGAAGTGACGAGCGCAGTACCGATATAGGCACCACCTCAGTAGGCTGACATGAGTAACTTCGTGACATGCCAAGCTTGGAGCACCGAGCCACGACAAGCAGTGACCACTGGTGTCACAAACTAAGGCCCTGAGAAGGGTGCCTCTTACACCGTAATCAGTTCGCAGATCGGAGAGATTGGGAGGGTAGGAAAGGAACCTGTGGATAGAGTCTCTACCAGATAAGGCATTATATAAAGCATTATTGAAGGAAAGTAACTTGTTCATCTAATAGAGACCTCTAGCCACATATTCCTTACCTTAGAAAAGATACCCAATTGGGACTGCAAAGCTAATGAAATCCAAAAGTCCTGCAGGACTGAATGGGCAAAGTGCCCGGCACGCTGGACCTGACTGTCCAGGCAGTAGTGCTCGGTGAACATGCGCAATGAGGCCCACTTTGCTGCCTGACAGATGTTGAGGACCAGGATGCAGAGTGCTAAAATCGTGGTTGCAGCCTTGGCTCTGGTGAAGTGAGCTTGAAAGCCCTCAGGGGGTTGCTTCTCGGCCACTCCATAGTAGATGTTAATGCATAGAACAATACCTTGCGCAATGGTACTTTTCTGCACTGCACTCCTACATAGCCCACAAAGAGTTGATTGTCCACTGAAATTCTTTTGTACGCTCTAGGTAGAATGAAAATGCTCTTTTTGGGTCCAGATGGTGGAGTCTCTCCTCCTCTTTGGAAAGAAAAGGCAGAGCAAAGAAAGTAGGCAGGGTGGTGTTCTGGCTTACATGAAACGGACACTACAACACACAAAATAAAGAGGCACCTCTCCTAATCAATCCTCCTACATCTATAGCCTGGAAAACACAAAAAGGGAAAAGGAGGACAAAAGAATAGCTAAGGATAAGTGTGAAACAGACAAAGTACAAAGTTTCTTAAAAGGGCCCTCACCCACTAGTAGTAGCAGCATGCTTAATCATCGGGCTTGCTAACTACATCCCTGTGCAGACCAATGCCTGGAGGAAGTGAAAGGGAGGGGAAGACAGTGCAAACACATTTCTAGGGGATCTTATTGTGCAGAATCTCAGTGTAACTGTGATTAAAACTGGCTTGGGAACATCCCCAACAGTATTTTATTCTTGGATTTCCTGGCCAGGATTAAAAAAATCTCTACAGGACGGTGATAAGGGAGAGTTGTTATCTCTAGATCCCTCCTATCTGCAAAAATATTGACATGCTATATCTTGCCCATCAGGGTCAGTCGGCCTTCATCAGGACTACAGATCCCACAATGCCCCAATTGCCCTACCTGCAATGTCCGGCAGGGAGAGGTCTAACCAAATCTGGTCATTACCATGTAATTACACTGCAGTAGTTCCAGAAATGAAACATAAAATTAGTACACAAAGACATCATCAACAATAGTGTGTAAGACAGATAGACAAATAGTGCTTATTTAACTTAGTGCGCCACACTCAACCTCTGTTTATAGGTGTCGAAAACCAAAAGTATTGGTTCGCTCTGGAATGGTTACGGACTCCCTTTTTTTTATTTTTTTTAAGAAGGGTGACCCATCCCCACATTTAATTCTAAAATTCATGCAAATATATTTGTGACTCCGATAATACTGAATCCGCACTCAAGCCCCACCCAGGAGTTGAAGTGGAATAGTAAAAATAGGAAGGGACAAACGCAAGATTGAGAATGCGCTTACCAAGTTTTATAAATTCATCCTCTGAAGCTGTTGTGTGAGCGGGAGTATCTCCCTATAGTCATACACATAGGCGAAAATCAAGTTGAACAAGGCTCCATTAGGGGAAAACCAAAATGCATACATATTGCTTGCTTCCCCTGATATTAATCAAATGAGGGACTCAGCATGACCTCTTGCTGCCATCCGCAAAAGTCGTGCCCGAGTACAAATATCCCCCTTCTCTTGCCTCGACCTACTCAGTCTTGCAAGACCTACTCACGTCTTCAAGAAAAAGACGCCGCCACCATCAGCCGCTCACTTCACCATGTAGGTGCCGGCTCCATTAGGAGTTCGAAATGTATATGCCACTTGCTGGTGAATCGAACCGGTGCCCTGGTCACATAAAACTGCCTATACTCTACTGAAAACTGCTTCCTTATGGGATCCAGGAGTGCCGCCATGTTGGAAAAGGGTTAAATTCAGTAAAAAGGCTCCTAGAGTCATTTAGAACCCCTGATATGTGCTGAAAAATAAATGAATGGCGCGTGTACCATTTCTTAATTGCACATTGTTTGAAAACATCTCTTCTAGGGAAATATCAGTGAAAACCAAGAATCATTAGTTGTTATATATGTGCATGCTTGAATAGGAAATTTTTACTCAATCTGCTACAATTCACGCCATACAGTGTTCTCATTAAGAACTCCTAAGACGTGAGAAAAAGGGCCCATCTCCAGAAATCAGCACGCTGGTGAAATCCCCCACTCCTATTACAAACATGTCTTTATAACATATAGCAGCATTATAGCCCACTGTGTTTTAATACACTGCTAATGGGAGTTTTCAGTTTCTCACTGGATTTGAGGTTTGTGCCCAGTACATTTTGGTCATCAGCATTTATAGGTCTACTCAGTAAGTGCCACGGAATGTCATCGTGTAGACCAAACTCATGCCTGCACAACCTATAAATCCACTTTTGCTCCATTATCAATAAAAAGTTCCTAATATACCTAACAGTATTGGGAATGTTTGCCTTGTCCAATACTGTCCAGCAGATATAATCAACTGTGTGTTTCTTCTGTCAGAAAAGTGTAGTAAATTTTGTCAATGCTTGTGGCACCTGATGTTATTAATGTGCTCCACATTCTGATCTTTATTTTGTGGGTCGTCATCCCTATGTGAAGATTACATGGGCATGAATCAAATAAATCATGTTCTCTGAATGGCAAGGAGAACTTGAATGCAGCCTCAAGCGATGATGGCTCTACCAGTAATCGCAGGGCCAGGCCATGAACAACTTAGCCTGTTACTCATTGATAGCATTAGGGTGCATGTTAAGGCAGGAATCACAGGACAGAGTCATGGTCCGACCACAAGCACAACAGGCAGATGGAATGAGGGTGTTTTATGGACATCTGTACCTCGCAATCCCAGCAGGACTTCAAACCTGAACATTTGGGAAGAGACATCGTACTGCACAAAAGAACATTTTGTATGCGTGGAAAATGCCCATATCTCCAGAGCGGGCGAGCTCCGGATCCATGTCAAAGGTGGAAAAAAGGGAACTGACTATGTTGTGCCAGGGGCATGCTATACAGCTTAGGTGGCATCATCCAACGTCATGTCCGGCATTGATACAAAACCAGCTCCATCAACTGAGAACTCTGGAGTTTTTAAGTTTCCCGATCCAGTCTCACGCATCCTACAAGCGAGGAATGTGTAGGTAGAAGCATACATCAGAATGGCCGTATCTGAAGACCCGGCTGTCAGGCAGTAGCATTTTGTAAACAAACACTGAAGCCTACGTCACAACCTGACTGATGTCCTGGAGAGGCAAACGCTTTGTCGTCATAATTATTGCAGCTTTGGCCATGGTGGAATAGGCCCACAGGCTTGAAGTTGATTCTTTACCGACCAATGCAGAACATATCTTTGCAAAAAGGACTATCCACCTTGACAGAGTAATCTTTTGCACAACTTTGCCTTTCTTGCTGCAAGCGAGAACAGCAAACAGCCGGTCATCTCTTGCATGGTCAATATAAAAAACTCAAGGCTCTTTCAATGTCAAGTTGATAAGGCATCTCTTTCTTTTTCGAGGGTTGTGGAGGAGCAAAGAATGCAGGTATGGCAAATTACTGTACGGCATGACAGGCCAACATCACTTTTGGCAGTAAGGCAGCCTGAGTCCTCAGACCAATTTAGAAAGGAGGAGTTTAAGAGAGGTTGCACCAACAGCACCTGCAGTTTACTCATGGGGATTGAAGAACAAGTTATTTACCTTCAGTAACGCCTTTTCTGGTAGAGACTCTAACTGCAGATTCCTCACCTTTTGAATATCTACAGGCATCAGACTGGATCAGGAAAAACATTTGTAAAGTAATGTTCACCAGTGCCAACAGGTGGTGTTGTGCAAGTTCACAGCTCCGCTTACGTCCCCATCTCATGCATTTGTGACTTAAGCCTCCACACATATACATCCCACTTCTGGACCTCGAACAAGATATTCTCACTGTTCACATCGAACGAGAATAAGTCTTGACTTTCTCTGCGAGTTTTGTGTCCTGATCTCAAATAGTTTTTTGTTCATCTTGGCACACAATGAAGAAGACTGAGTAGTAGCCTGAACCAAGGCAGGTGGTCTTGGATTCCCTGGATGATGTCCCCTCACCCAGCAGGGAGACTAGCAGGCCTTCGCCCCCATTCCTGGTCACAGGCAGAAGTCTTGCAGAGCTTCCCCTACTCACACAGCCCATCTGGCTGATTGGCAGATGACAATTTTGAGGTCTCAAACTTCCCTTCTTATAGTACATTTCCAGACACCAAATGTAATTTACGGTCTGAGTCTTTGAAGTTTTATGTTGGGGGTCTGTGTATTTTGAGGTGTCCACTCCACTGCACTCTTCCTTTTGAAAAGCAGTCTGTCACTGCAGGAGTGACTCCAAAGCTGACAGTCCCACAACATAGGCCATGGCAGTGTCTAGAGGTCACACTTGGACGTCAATCACAGTGATAAGTGCATCAAAAGGTTAGCGCAGGGCCCCCAGCCCAACTGTTTATGATTCTTTTATCAGTCCCCTCTCTTTCGTGAGATGTGCCCAGGCCACTTCCTTGAGACCGCTCACTTTATCAGAGAGCACCCTTCAAAGTGTGCAGGGATAGCCTAGCTCTCCCCTTTCTAGTGTCCGTGCCATCCAGAATACAGGAATGCAGCAATACACAAATCTGTCTAAGGGAACTCTCTCCCTCCTCTTCATGTTTCACCATGAAGGCCTGGGTCTCCCAAAATGGAGCCCAGGGTCCTCCATATATTGTACCCTTCACAGGAACACGTACTCCCAAGTGCATGCATACAGTCACACACATTGATCAGCACTGTATTCTCCATGTACTGTACAATTCATAGGCACACATACATCCAGCACAAGCATTCACCATGCACACACCGCCCAGGGCTAAATTTTCTCTGTATTGCACCCTTCCCAAGCACACAATCAACCAGGAGAGGTACACCACTTCTGCACTGCGCAGCACTTCACAACAAACCAATATAAACCAAGGATGAGTTAAGCACACAGCTGCGAAACATTAAACCGAGTGAGTCTGTAGGCCTCAAACCAGTGACGCAGGTTAAAAAGGAGCTGTTCACTACTACTGATCACTGCACGGTATGCTGCCACCACCATACTCATGATGCTTAACTCCTGGTGAAGGCAGTAGCCTCTCAACACTAAGAGGGTAGCACTTTGGGTGATCTGCCATGGCCCAACTAGAGCGGAATCCATGAGAGGCCTGTGTCATGGCGCACACGTATGATCCATGTTTGGCAATAACAACAAAAATCAGTAATAGGGATCCAGATAATCAGTACAGTTGGGCACTCAGGGAGCGGTGCAAGTCCATTACCATGTGGAGGACTTTTCCGTCCCAACACTTATGTAAACAGCAGGTTATGAATTATGAAGAAGTAAAGTAGCTCCAAAAGTTAGTTATACCTCTGCTTCAAACAGCTGCATATAGTCTGACAGGAAACTGTTAATCTGAGGTTGGTAAAATGGTCTCAGCTAGTAGTATTATACACTTCTTAGTAAGTGCCAAATAAATTCAGTATTTAATCTTGCCCAGTGGTTCAGTGAGCTGAATGCTTGCCTACTGATACCTGCTGGTTGCAGCTCGAATTTTAGCAAAGGTGGATCAGCTGACCATTATTGTGAGGTAGGTAAATTCAGAGCTATTAAACTTAGTGATGGTGAAACAATTATTTACAGTATTTTTTTAACCGACAGACGTGTAGAATTCAGAAAATAATGTCATTATTTTGTGTTATGTAATTGTTTACTATCAATATAAAGCAGAACACAGAGACTTTCATATCTTACCCATGTACAAAGATTTAGAAAAGAAAAAGAAAATCATCTCTGTGTCTCTTTGACATCTCATGAAGTGACAAAGTGTATTTGTTACCCTGATGGGATACCTTTGACATGTTTAATTTCCTATGTCAGCCCAGGAAGAACTCTGAGAAAGGGAATTACAGATTGTCTCAAACATACTATTTCTGCACAATGAGAATAAAAATTAAGGAGAAGGCTGCTCCCACCTCAGAAGCCTAAAAACACATTTTGAAGCACCACTATGAGAGAAAAGGACGGCGACTGCGGAAAGCTGTTGTACGATCTTAACTACGTGCTATAGTCCAGGGGCCATGCTAAATGCCACATACTGTCTTGGCACGCTCTCAAGCTGCTATAGCAGGACCATGGGAGGAAACAAAGACAAAAAAGTATCTACACCAAGCATAACAGATCTAATATTAAACTACATATCTAATATTGCCACGCTGAAAAAGGGGACATACACAGCCTGTCTCCAGCAGAGACAATCAAAACAGGATGCATGTTAAATTCTTGGAGTTCTTAGAGGAGTAAAAACGGTAGCAAAAAGATTTTTTTTGTGGTAGTGTTTCCCTTTTTAGGTTGAATCTCGAATCCTACCAGACAGCAAAGACATCTTGGGGATATTCTGAAAGTTTCCCTGGCAATGCATTCCACCCATTGCTTACCATTGGCTTTGTAACTCGCATTTGCTTGCTGGCTTTATTTGTTTTAGGCTGTCCAGCATGTCTTTGTCCCTCCCGTGGAGGATAGCCTGTTAACCATCTCTGACTCACTTCTTGTATTCTTCCACTAGTGCTCACTTTCTGTAAAAACAGGCTTTAAGTTTTGTTCTTATCTTGTCACATTTGCTGTGTATTCAAGGACAGAGGTCAAATGTCAGGATGTCTTCTGAGGGAGCATGGTGTTTACTTTTCTTTCTCTGACTTCGAAGTGAGAGGATTTATGTGACAATCCTGCTGTGTACCCATGGGAGACAAAAGGCTGTAGGATATTATTTTTTCCAACACACAACAACATGTTTATGTCTGTAAATGAACTGTGCACATATTTCAGAATATATAAAAATTAGGAAAGCACAAATGAAGCATTTTCCTTCTCTAATTTTGAAGTGTGGCGGGAACAAATATTTGAATACGATCAAAACAAATCAATACACTTGTCCCGCGCTGTAAAATCCTCACGAACGGCACCATGCGCAGCGCATGAGGGTGCAGCTTCCTTTCTGCTCAATTTTCTACTCGAGCTGCAGCTTTCTCAATGCGAACAGAAGGTTTCTCAACGCTAGTGGTCGTGGCTTGCCGTGACAACTCGCACTAAGAAATCAGACCACCTGTGTTGAGAAATCTCACCAGGAGATTTATTTTCCTTGCTTGCGCTCCCCAACTAGACCTTGGCGAGCGCCAGCGAGGAAAAATCTCGCCAGGAGGTGGATTTTCCTCGCTCGCCAACTTGACTCTGACAAGCGAAGAAAAAACTCTACTCCGCATAGTGGACTTTTGGAGTGCAGAAAACTTTGCAAACGGAGCGTAGTTCACCACACAGAGTTAATGCATATTCCACTCTAATCTAGTCCATTCTACAATATTCTACTTCATGAACACTCTACTCCGCTCGATGCTACGCCACGCTGTGAAACTTCACTCTAGGCTATGCTACGGCACTCCACTCTATGACAATCCACTCCATGACACTCTGTGACACTTTACTCCACTCTACAGCACTTTACGCCGCTCTATGACCCTTTACTCCACCTAAGATACACCACTCCCCCTGTACGGCACTCCACTCTACAAAACTTTACTCCATTTTGTGCTATGCCACTCTACGTCACTCCACTCTATGACATTCTACTCCACTATACGCCACTCCACTCTATGCCACTCTATGCCCCTCCACCCAAGGACACACTACTCCACGCTACTCAACTCTACTCTATTCTACGTCCCTCCACAACACTCTTGTTACTCTACTCCACTCAATGCCAATCCACTTTACTCCATTCTGACACTTTACTCCACTCTATGCTATGCCACGCTACGTACTGCCACTCTATGACTCTCCACTGTACACCCCCCCCCCACTCTACTCCATGGCCTTCCATTCCACGCCACTCTATGCCCTTCCATTTCACTCCATTACACACTAATCAACAACATTCCACTTTACGACAATCTAGGACACTCTACGCCACTCGCCTCTACTCCACAAACTCTCAGCAATGCTGAAAGTTAGCCACAAGGGTGTGCAACATGGCTAAAACACATTGGCAAAGCCAATAGCTCCAAACAGGCTAGACATTGACTTTGCCAATGCTTGTTCTAAGGAGGCAAGTGGACTGCCGGTCTCCTGGATGAAGTCTCACCTCATTTAGTATGGACTGTGACAAGGAAAACAAATGATGTTGTAATAGTATTTTTCTAAAGTTGCAGGGTGCAGACTATGTTCGAATGGCACATTAGCATTCACTTGGGCCTCAATCTTCCCATTCATTTTTGGGTTGGTCTGACACTTGTGAAGGATGTATTCTTCCTTGTCCTTATCATTATCCTAACCTTAATGGCCTAAGGGCTTTGGGAATGGATGTGTATTGCTCACTGGAAGAGTTGGATTGGAACTGCCACCCCTTTAGGTTTAAAAGTAGGTAGAGTACCACTTGCAACTGTATAGTGAATAATGGTTTCAGCACCAGCATCATAACTGAGGAAGAACAATAGTTACTTACCTGTAATCTGTGGTTCTCCAGTATTGGTGTCTTTCATAGATTCACATGCCTGAATCATTCCCCGTCGTCGGAGTGGGAGTCCCACGGTACATAAAAAAGCAATAATTATGCATATACCAAACAAAAAACCCTGGTAACCTGAACCAGGAAGTAAAGTAGCCTAAGCTACCAGGGAAAAAACTTCCACAGCTATGACTGTCATTATATACAGTCCAAACTGCAGCCAATCAGGCGACAGCACCCACCAGAATGTTCTCCTCAGAGGCTCAGGCTGTCAGATTTTCTCGCACAGGAGTGAAGTAATATACCATAACCTAAAAAGCCTCTGAGGGGAGGTGGGCGGGTTGCATGTGAATCTATGAGACACCAATACTGGAGAACCACAGATTACAGGTAAGTAACTATTGTTCTTCTCCAGTATTTGGGGTGTCTTTCATAGATTCACATGCCTGAATCAGAGTAGATAGCAGTACATAACCTTTTGCTCATAACACGCCACCTTTATAAATATATATATATATATATATATATATATATACACACCATATACATTATGAAACAGTATAACCATACAGAAATACACATCTGTTTCAATTTATGCAAAACAATTTCACATCACAAAAAGCGTCTTATAAAAGCATAGCGGAGGAGGGAGAACAGAGGCTCACCTTATTTGAAAAGATTACGTAGAACGGCTTGTCCCACTGAACCATCGGCATCACTTGCAGCTTCCAAACAGTAGTGTCTGGTAAACGTATGGTAGCTGGACCATGTTGCCGCTTTACAGATCTGGTGAAGAGGCACACCGGCGAAAAGAGCTGTAGATGACGAGATTGCTCTCATAGAGTGTGCTCTTGGGGTCGCTTGTAGTAGTCTTCCAGCCTGATCATGGCATAAACAAATTGCAGCGGAGATCCAACGAGCTATGGTTGGCTTTGATACTGAATGGCCTTGACGTGGTCTGCCATAAGCTACCAAGAGCTGGTCCGATTTGCGCAGCGGTGCTGTACGTTGTAAGTAAAACTTCAGACATCTCTTGATGTCTAGGGAATGCAAGGCCCTTTCTGCAGCTGTTTGTGGATTTGGAAAGAAAGTTTTCAAAACTATGGGTTCATTAAGATGGAAATCCGTCGGGACCTTTGGCATAAATTTTGGATTAGTGCGCAGCACCACAGAATCAGATGTGAATTGCAGAAAGGGTGGATGAATAGTGAACGCTTGAAGGTCACTAACCCTTCTTGTAGAAGTTAGAGCCAATAATAAAGAAACCTTCCAAGAAAGGAACTTTAGATCCGCCTTGTGGATGGGCTCGAAAGGATGCCTCATTAGTTGTGAAAGCACTATATTAAGGTGCCAAGAAGGAGGCGGACGCCGAATAGGCGGAAACATCCTAAATAGCCCCTTAAAAAATTGTTGGATAACTCTGTTGGAATAGAGAGAGTTAGTACCATCCTGTCGGAATCTTGAAATTGCAGCCAAGAACACCTTCAAAGTAGAGTGGGAAAGACCAGACCTCGCCAATTGTAGAAAGAAAGGCAGAAGTTGTTCCGGCTTTGCGTGGATCGGATGGAGATTAACGGATTGACACCACATGCAAAACCTCTTCCACTTTAGTTTGTAGGTCTTAACAGTTGCTGGTGCTCGAGCATTGGCCAAAACCTCCTGGCAGTCTGGAGGGATATCTAGGTGTGCAAATTCAAGCTGTTGAGGAGCCATGCTGCTAATCTCAGCGATGCTGGGTCCGGATGACAAATTTGACCGTTCTGAAGGGTCAGAAGATGTGGAATTGGTCGAAATTGTATGGGTTCGGCCTCTGAGAGGAGGAGAAGCTCTGTAAACCAGTACTGGCGGGGCCACCTGGGAGCAATTAAGATCATGCGGCAAGGCTGTTGTTTGATCTTGCGCAGAACTCTTGGAACCAACGGGATCGGTGGAAAGGCGTAAGCATATATTTGCGACCAATTCATCGAAAAGGCATTCCCCAGCGAGTCCTTGTGGGGAGCCCAGCTTGCGAAGAATGGGCATTTGCGGTTCTGGCTGGTCGCAAAGAGGTCTATATCGGGATGCCCCCATTAGTGAAACACTTCGTCTAGGAATGGTTGGTGTAACTCCCATTTGTGAATCGACGTTGTGGTCCTGCTGAGGGAATCCGCCAGAACATTCGTGACTCCCGGGACGTGAATGGCTTTGAGGTTGATCTTGTGGCGGATCGCCCAATCCCAAATCTCTTGCGCTTGCTGGGATAGGAGGGCTGACCTCGTCCCGCCTTGTTTGTTCACGTAATGCATACTTGTAGTGTTGTCTGTTCTTACAAGTATGCATGCTCCTCGGATGATGGTCTGGAAGGATTTTAGAGCCAGGAATATGGCTCGCAGTTCTAGCAGGTTGATATGCCACTTTCTTTGTTCTAGAGTCCACCTGCCATTGATTGTCATTCCTTGAAGGTGCGCTTCCCAACCCTCGAGGGATGCGTCTGTGGTGACTGTGAACTCCGGCATTTCGACCAGAAATGGGCAACCCTCTTTCAAGTGGTTCATCTGACTCCACCATTGAAAGGCCTCTCGCATTCGTGGGGTGATGTGAATGAGATCCTCGAATGACCCTGTGATCTGAAGCCATTCCAGATTGAGTTCCTCCTGCAACGGTCTCATTCTGTACCGACAGTTGGGAATGAGATGAATGCAAGACGAAATCATCCCTAGGAAGGATTTGTATACACGGACTGAAACGCACTCTTTTGATTTTAGAGAGCGCGCAAGATTGCATATCTTGGTTTGCCTTTCTTTGATACGAAGGCTTTGACCAGATCCGTGTTCAAAGTCGCTCCTAGAAACGTTCTTCTTTGCGAAGGAATAAGATGTGATTTCTCCAGATTTGTTGATAGACCCAGGGATTGGAAGAGTAAAAGGCATTTCTGAACATGCTCGGATGCTACCTTGGCGGAACTTGCCTTGATAAGACAGTCGTCCAGGTACGGGAATATCTGAACTCCCTGTAGACGGAGATGCGCAGTCACTGGCGCTATGACCTTTGTGAAGACTCTGGGTGCAGAACTGAGTCCAAATGGGAGGACTTTGAATTGGAAATCCCTGCCAGCCACTCTGAACCGTAGATATTTTCTGTGCCTTGGTAGGATTGGTACGTGAAAATAGGCGTCCTGCAGGTCGAGGGTGGCCATGTAATCTCCCATCGAAAGCAACTGCAGAATTTCTTGGAGCGTCAACATCCGGAACGACATTTTCTTTAGGAATTGGTTGAGGGCGCGAAGGTCGAGAATTGGACGCCACTCTCCTGATTTTTTCCGGATGAGGAAAAATCTTGAGTAAAAGCCCGTTCCCTTTTGTAAGAGAGGGACTTTTTCTATTGCTCCTTTTTGAATCATCAAATTTATTTGGGAAAAAAGCTCCTTGAGATGAGCAGGGGGTGGGCCTTTGGGAGGAGAATTTGGCGGAATTTTTGTGAATTCCAGAGCATGTCCTCTGGATATTATATCTAATACCCACTTGTCTGAGGTAATCTTGGACCAATTTGAATAAAAGTGGGATATTTGGCCTCCGATTCTTGTACGTGGGAACGGTAGAGATGGTGGCAGGTGGCTGAACTCATTGCTTCTTACCGGACTCTCGTCCGCGAAAGGACTGCTTCTTACGCGACTGCGAATATTGTTGATTTCGCTGTCCGTAATACTGTTGGCGATAATTCTGAGATCTTTGGTTATACTGAGAGGTTTGAAAGGAACGCTGCTGGTTATTACCTCCCCTGCTAGAGAAGGATCCACGTCCTCTGGCTCCGCGGAAGGTAGATTTTCGGAATTGCAAACTACCCAGGGACCTTGCCGTCTCCGTATCCTTCTTTATTGCCTGTAGCGCTTCATCTACATGTGCACCGAACAAGGATTCGCCATCAAATGGCATGTCTATAATTTTAGACTGCACCTCCTGGCGAAATGAAGTGGACTTCAGCCAGCCCTGCCTTCTCAGCACTGCGGCTCCTGCCAGCTGCCTGAAACCAGTTGATGCCACATCCACTGCTGCGTCGATGATTTCCGCAGACGCATACTCTCCTTCCTGCAGGATCTTTATAGCCTCGGATTTTGAAGGCTCCGGTAACATGTCGAGGAAAGGAGAGATGTCGGACCACATCTGGCGGTCGTGTCGCCCTAAAATCGCCAGGGAGTTCGCAGCCCGAACTGTGGTGGCTGCCATCGTAGACACTTTCTTTCCTATTGCATCCAACCTTCTACCATCTCTATCAGGTGGAGCTGATATGGGTGTTGAGGGATTTCTAGCCCGTCTCTGAGCTGCTTGTGCTATAACCGAGTCTGCCTTAGGTTGACCAATCAGGCATGCTGGTGAATTACTTGGGGCTCTATATTTCTTGTCCAGCCTTGGTAACACTGCTGGAAGAGAATTAGGGGTAGCCATCAGTCTCAATCCCTCTTTCCAAATAAAGTCAATGATTGGGATTGCCCGAACCTGCTTCCTTGGTTGGTCCTTGAAGTCATATAGGAAGCAGTCATCTTCCTTTGTTTCCATGGGAATCAGGAATCTCTTGGTCGCTCTTTCCATCAGTGAGTGGGAATTCCCAATGTCCACCGGGGGAGAGTCCACCGGAGCTGGAGCACTTGGAGAAGGAGTTTGTACTTGGTAATTATCCCACTCCGACATGATAGATTGATCATCTACCTCTCCTTCCTCCCTTTCATCGTCTGAAACCTGCAATTGCCGAGATGGCAACGGAGAAGGTGGTCTTGGTGACTGGAGCGACGACAACTGTACTCGTGGTCTGGGTGTAGCCGGAAGAGATTCCGCCGTTTCCGAAGGAGGAAAACGTCTATAGTAATCTTGCAACATATACTGCAGATTATCAAGTAGTTCCGACGGCATTTGACCAGACGGCACTGGTGCAGGTGGTGTTGGCTGTGGTTCCATATTAGGATGTTCGTATTGTTCATCCTCATCATCCTCATCTTGATATTTGATGAGAAGCTCCGATGGACTCCTTGCAGTCCGAAATCTCTCATCTTCTTCGGAGTCGTTATCCTCCGATTGTAAAAGTTGCGCCGGTAATTTTAGAGGCGATATAGCCTCTAAAGACGATCCTCTACGCTGTAGAAGCGTAGATGCTGGTGACTTTTGATCAAACACGACAGACGACGAAGTCGCAGTCCATACCTGCATATCCATGCAGGTAGATAGTGAAGGTGGTAACACACGTGTCGACGGAACGAATCCTGACGTTACAGCCATTTTCGATGACGAGGCTGTTTTCGTCGACGAGATGGCATCCGTCGATGATGGGACAATCTTCGCCGACGACGGTGCCGACGACGAGGCACCCTTCGTCGACGGTGGTGCCGTCGACGAGGTCGTCTTCGTCGACGAGGTAGTCTTCGACGACGAGGTAGTCTTCGACGATGAGGTAGTCTTCGACGACGAGGGCGTCGACGCGTCCATTTTCGTCGACGGGGTTTTCTTCGTCGACGAGGTATTCTTCGTCGACGATGCCACAATCTTCGTCGACGGAGTAGACGTCGACGAATTAGTCGGCGGAGCCAGCTTCTTGATTCTTACCGTCGACGGAACGGAGACGAGAGATGACACTTTCCTCGTCGACGAGATGGGTTTTACACTCACCGAAACCAGCGTCGACGGCGATGAAGCTGATGACATTATCATTGTAGGTCTCGGCGACGAGAATGTAATCGTCGACGTTGAAATCGCGTCGACGATAATAACTGTCGACGCCACTGCCGTCGACGGCGCCGTCGACGACGGCAATCTCACCTGAGGTGATTTCTTGTCAGGAAAACTCTTAGCTGGCTGGGTTTTTCCTGTTTTCCCAGGGGGCGTAGAGGGCTTGGATCCTGAAGGTGGAGATGTCTTCTTAGATGAAGACGAAGACTGCCCCGAGCCCTTAACAGACTGGGCTCTCCTCGACACCTTTGCCCCAGTAGAAGAAGATTCTTCCTCAGCCACCCTTTTTCTGGACGAGATAGAGGATCCAGAGGCAGTTTCTATCTCTGATAAAGGAGCATCTTTATCCTTAAGCTTCTGTAGCCACAGAAGAAGGCGTCCCTCTCTATCTCTTAAGGTCTTTTGAGAGAAGGTACGGCAAATCTTGCACTCCTTCACCTCATGATCAGGATAGAGGCAATAGATGCATTTTTTGTGAGGGTCTTCAGAAAAAAGCGTAAGCTTTCCGCAGGACTCACAAGATCTGAAGAGTGATTTCTTTGTAGTTGACATCCTAGAAGTTGTAGAAACAGCAGAAACTTGAAGAACTGAGCAGAGCTCAGGGAGACTCCCTTCACACGACGTGCGGTAGAAAATCTGACAGCCTGAGCCTCTGAGGAGAACATTCTGGTGGGTGCTGTCGCCTGATTGGCTGCAGTTTGGACTGTATATAATGACAGTGATAGTCATAGCTGTGGAAGTTTTTTCCCTGGTAGCTTAGGCTACTTTACTTCCTAGTTCAGGTTACCAGGGTTTTTTGTTTGGTATATGCATAATTATTGCTTTTTTATGTACCGTGGGACTCCCACTCCGACGACGGGGAATGATTCAGGCATGTGAATCTATGAAAGACACCCCAAATACTGGAGAACTGTAATACTCCAGAATATGAATTAGTCAAATCTAAGAAAACCATGGTACGTTAGCTATGGAATGTAGTAGTGCATAAAATGGACTCTTCACATAATAATAATAATAATAGTCACATTTGTAAAGTGCATGAATACACTAGGCTAGTGTGTCCCGCGCTGCTGTACATTCTGAAACGCACATCTCAAAGGGGACCCTCAAAGCTGGACAGTAGCGGGGAGAATCTAAACATAGGGGAAAAGGTGAGTTTTCAGCTCTTTGCGGAAAATAGTCTCTGAGACCTCCATCCGGAGGCCCTGAGGGAGTTTGTTCCACTGCTGAGCTGCCAGATAGCGTAAGGAGCGTCCACCCATCCTTGCTCTCCTGATGATGTTGTGAATGAGGTGGTTTTTATAGCTGATGATGCTTTAGTAGATAAAGGACATTATTACATGGTATCCGCTCAACTAAGTTTCACTACATTCAGTGGAGTCACCACAGTGGAGGCCCAACTGAAAGCAAACAAAGCCTTCGTCATCAAGGTCTTCACTAATGGTGGTGTCAGCACCAAGGTGATCAATGCTGTGGTCGAAAAGGTGGTTGTCCACATGGAAACTGTGCTACACTGCCTCCTGTCAATGAGAAAATCAAGAGCAATAAATGAAGTGCTACTTAGTATGCGATAATGATTCCTTCATGAACTATGTCTTTGACAAGGGAAGCGATCTAGTCTTCACCATCTTAAATGTTGGCACTGTAAGTTTTGTTTCTTCTAGTGGGAAACCAGAGATCTGTGATTTAGGGGCAATTGCAGAGGATTTTGAAGCTGACCTTGTCCATTTGTTTTTGGTCGGAGAGCAGACGCAAATGTTATCTCTTATTGGAACTCTTAAAAGGGAGGTGTGGAAGGAGTACAGATCATGGATGCTGCAGCTCTTTAATGTTTTAAGTGTTAGCACAAGCCTCCTTTCAAGAGCGTTAAGGATTTTAGGAGAGATATTATTTTGCAGATATGAACCTAGATGAACGAAGTAAATAAACTACATGTGTGGCTGCTTAGAACAAATCTTCTTTGCCAAAAAAGTAATACAGGGCTTGAAGGGAGACTTTTTACATTAAAAGGGAGCATCAGGAGTGTTGCAGAGTAACATTTTATCTGCTGTCTCTATGAGTTCAGTCTCCAAGAAACAGGGAATGAGAATATCTTTCTCTTCCTTCAACTGGGAGGGAGAACATTTGAATGTCTCAATTATGATAGCCTCATTGGAAGCAAACAAAAAAGCCAAATTGTTGTAGAAAATATACTTAAAATAGAGCTCTAGAGGATTCATCTTCACTTTAGCAACAGAAAAAAAATCACGGCAATGAAGAGCCAACTCATTGGCTGGAGCTAGGTTCATACAATGAGGTGGATAGGCTCAATGCAATACTACATTACATTTTATTGAGAAACAGGAACCTAACCTTGAAAACACCTCTTATTCTTACCAGCATAACTTCACGCCAGTCTATGCCTTCAGCGTTACCAGGATCAAAGCACAGGCATGGAACATGATCTTGAGCAGACAATTGCCAGGCATCACCACCCATGTGAATTTTTTTTAGGTAATGTATTAGGAGGTCACAAATAGGTATAAAAAGTCTCAAAGAAGTAAGTAAGCTGATGTCAGTCAGGACGTCTTCGAGCATAAATCACCAAAATATAGTTAAAGTGAGATAATCATGAAATCAGATAGATGTGCTGTGAAACAAAACATAAATACAAGGTGGATGTGAGAGAGTTATCCTCACTTTAAATCTATGAATAGAAGAACTACATAACAAGATAATGCTGAAGAAAAAAGCAAAACGCTTTTAGAAGTGCAATCTGAGAGCCCCACAGTTGCAGTTACTCAAACAGATTACTTCCGATGGAAAGAGATCAAATACAATGAATGGTGAGATTTGTTCATAGAAGGAGTTGCACAAGTTACTACTTGTGTAACGATATAGCTGTAAGAGACATTAGTGATAGATTCCTTACCGTAGAATATCCCCAGGCGTCAGACTGGATCCGGAAAGTTTTCGTCAGCAGTACCCCTGCACGTCGGAAGGTGGCGTTGTGCAACTCCGCATCCGTCGCTGGCGTCATATGCGCCGAGATGACATCACGGAGACTACTTATGGGCCACCCATGAGCGCAGACGTCAGTTCTGTACATGACTTTCCGCTCCAGGAACGCAGAGCCATGCAAGAAACTGACCACTGGTGCCATGAAACTAGGGCCCTAAAAAGGATGACCTTAACCCTAGAAATCAGGTCGCAGAGCGGGGAGGATGGGTGGGGGAGTAAGGAATCTATCACTAACTAATGTCTCTTACAGATATATTGTTACACAAGTAGGAACTTGTGCATCTGAAATAGACACATTAGTGATAGATTCCTTACCGTAGAATAGATACCTCAGCAATACCAACCCCGGTGGTGGGTCTGCGAACAAGATTACACCAGAAAGTCACGGAGGACAAAACGGCCAAAGAAGCCGTCCCTCCGGACTTGACTGTCAAGGCAATAATGCTTGGTAAACGTGTGCAACGAGGCCCACGTAGCTGCCTGACAAATGTCCTGCAAGGGAATTCTGCGTCCCAAGGCAGTAGTGGCTGTCGTTGCCCTAGTAGAATGGGCACGCAGCCCCACAGGAGGCTCCTTCTTAGCCAACGAGTAACATGCTTTGATGCACAGAACTACCCACTGAGAGATGGTTCGTTTGTGCATGGCCCGACCTTTTTTGGCGCCCACGTAGCCAACAACATCTGGTCATCCACCCGGAACTGTTGTGTGCGCTTTAGATAAAACGAGAGCGCACGTTTTGGGTCCAGACGGTGGAGCCTCTCTTCCTCTTTTGAAGGATGCGGAGGTTGAAAGAAGGTGGGCAAAGTGATGGTCTGCATAATGTGGAAGGGCGTGACAACCTTCGGCAAGAAGGAAGGACGAGTCCTCAAAACCACCTTGTCCAGATGAACAGAAAGAAAAGGAGGGTTAGAAGAAAGCGCCTGGAGTTCACCCACTCTTCTGGCAGAGGTGATAGCTACCAGGAAAGCCGTCTTGAGAGTGAGAAGACATAAGGGACAGTTATGAAGGGGCTCAAAGGGAGCGCACATCAGATATGTCAAGACAAGATTTAAGTCCCATTGAGGCATTTGAAAGGCACGGGAGGGAACGTGTGTGTAATGCCTTTGAGGAAGTGATTAACAACTGGGGACTTGAAAAGAGACGGCTGATCTGGAAGCCGTAGAAAGGCGGAGATGGCCGAAAGATAACCCTTGATAGTGCCCAGAGCAGAGCCCTGCTGGGCCAAAGAGAAGGAACAGAAGAACCTCGGGAAAGAGGGGCAGAAAGGGGGTCCACAGCCTTTGCTGTGCACCATACCACAAATTTGTTCCACCTGCAGGCGTATACCGTTTTAGTGGAGGGACGCCTGACTGCCAGAATGACATCACAGACTTGGGGAGGAAGGTCGAAAGCTGTCAACTGTCACCGCTCAATCTCCATGCATGGAGGTAGAGGCTGGACAGGTTCGGGTGGAGGACCGTCCCCTGCTGCTGCGACAGAAGATCCTCCCAAAGAGGCAGTCGGATCGGGGGGATCGATCGCAATGCTGAGTAGCTCAGGATACCATTATCTTTGTGCCCAATCCGGAGCCACAAGGATGACTTGGGCCCGGTCGCGCCGACTCTTCTTCAGCACAGCACTCTGGGCAGAAGTGGTATAGGCGGAAAGGCGTACAACAGACGCAGCTCCACTCGCGAGCGAGTGCCTCCTTGGAAATTCCAATGCGCAGAACTGATGACATTGCGTGTTCTCTTCGGTGGCGAAAAGATCTAACCAAGGCTCTCCCCGCGGCAGAAAGAGACCTTGCGCCACGTCCGAGTTCAGACACCATTCGTGATCAATCATGCACCGGCGGTTGAGTTTGTCCGCCCTGGCGTTCAGAGAACCTGCCAGGTGTTGAACCACCAAGGTGATGCCTTGATGTTCCAGCCATGTCCAGAGGCGAAGAGCTTCCTGACAGAGGATCCACGACCCCACCCCGCCCCATTTGTTGCAGTACCACATGGCAGTGGTGTTGTCCGTGAACACCTGCACTACACTTCCCCGGACAGAGGGAAGGAATGCTTTCAGTGCAAGCCGGATCTCCCGAAGCTCCAAAAGGTTGATATGGAGCCGGGACTCCGCCGGAGACCAAAGGCCTCTGATCTCCGCCTCTCCCAAGTGGCCGCCCCATCCCAGGAGGGACGCATCCGTCACCATTGTATGCTCCGGTTGGGGAAGGGAGAGGGATCTGCCCTTGACCCAATCGCGATTCATGAGCCACCACTGCAATTGTCGTGCAGTGCCCTCCAAGATCTGGCCGTGATCGGACAGGTTGCCCTGATGCTGTGCCCACTGGAACTTCACGTCCCACTGCAGGGCCCGCATATGCCATCTGGCATGTTGCACTAGCAGGATGCAGGAGGTCATTAGGCCCAGGAGCCGGAGGGTCATCCTGACCGAGACCCGGGATGGAGGCTGAAAGGTTGGAATCATAGCCTGAATATCCCGGACTCGCTGCTCCGGAGGATAAACCCAAAACTGCGACGAATCCAGAACCGCTCGGATGAAGAGGAGCTTCTGAGAGGGGCTTAGGTGCGACTTCGGCACGTGGATAGAAAACCCCAGCAAATGCAGGAGGTTGGCCGTAGTCTGGAGGTGGGAGACGACTGCCTTGGGCGAGCCCACCTTCAACAACCAGTCGTCGTGATAGGGGAAGACTGGAACCCCCGATCTGCGCAGATGAGCTGTGACCACCGCCAACACTTTCGTGAACACCCGAGGGGCACTGGTAAGGCCGAAGGGGAGCAAGGCAAACTGAAAATGCTCTTGGCCTATCGTGAACCGCAGGTAACGCTGGTGGGCCGGCAGGACGGGGATATGAAAATATGCGTCCTGCAAGTCCAACGCTACCATCCAGTCTCCAGGGTCGAAGGAAGCCAAGACCTGAGCCAGAGTCAACATCTTGAACTTCACCTTCCGGAGGAAGTGGTTGACGTTCCTGAGGTCCAAGATGGGGCGCAGGCCCCCTTTCTCCTTCTTGGGGACCAGAAAGTAGTGGGAATAACAACCAGGTCCTGCTTCTGGACCAGGAACACGCTCAATGGCCCCCTTGGCCAAGAGGGCAGTGACTTCCTACTGGAGAAGCCCAAAACGGTCCCCCGACATGCTGTGGAACTGAGGTGGCATAGCTGGAGGGGCAAACTCGAAGGGGAGGGAGTAGCCCCTTCGGACGATTTGCAACACCCACCTGACGTAACGCCAGTGGGGGAGGTGATGGCGAATCTTGCCGCCCACCGGCGTGGGGTGTGCCCCAAAGCTCGGACTAGGAAGGCTTCAAGGTGGATGCTGCGGGAGCGGAGGTGGACTGACACGCACGCTGGCCCCTTGTTCCACCGCGGCGAGAACCACGTCCGCGCTGAGGTTGGTTCTGTGCAGGCTTCTGGCTGAACGAATGTGTCAGGGCGCCACTTCCGTGGCCACGAAAGGAACGAAGAGCAGACGTGTCTGGGCGCGTGGTGGAGAGACCCAAGGACTTGGCCGTAGCCTGGGAGTCCTTAAAACGCTTCAGAGCACTATCTGCCTCATCGCCAAACAGGCGAGTACCATCAAAGGGCATTTCCATAAGAGAACTCTTAACATCCCCTGAAAACCCAGTGGACCGCAACCAGGTGTGGCGACGGAGGGCCACTGTCGTGGAAATCGCCCTACCCAGTGAGTTCGCGGTGTCCAGTCCACACCAGATGGCAAACTTTGCTGCATCTTTTCCCTCAGCAACAGCTTGGGAAAGCACTGTCCAAACCTCCTCCGGAAACTGAGACAGCACCCGCGCAACCGTGTCCCACACAGCGTGGGAGTAGCGGCCCAAGAGGCATGCAGTGCTCACCAACCGCAGCCCTAAGCTGGAAGATGAAAACAGTTTCTTGCCGAACTGTTCCAGCTTCTTGGATTCCTTATCCAGCGGGGCGGTTGGGAATGCGCTTTGGGAAGTGGAGGCCTGGATGACCAGGCTCTCAGGAGTTGTGTGGGTTGTCAAAAAAGCAGGGTAACCAGGGGACGGGCGATGACGCCTGGCTACATTTTTATCCATGGGAACCCCCGTTGCTGGTCTAGACCAGGTGCCCATCAATACGTCAGTTAACGCCTCATTGAATGGTAGCAAGGGTTCCATAGAGCTTGCCGCCGGCTGAAGTACTTCAGTGAGGGGATTAGTTTTGAGGGTCACCGTAGGCAGGTCAAGGGCCTCAGCCGCCCTACAGAGCACCATAGTGTATGTGGCGCCCTCCTCCAAAGCCACAGCAGGAGAAAGAAAACCAGGTTCAGAGGAGAGGTCAAGGCCACCTGCATCCTCCAACTCTTCTGTCCATTCCTGTTATGACCCGCACTGCCGTGCGAGAGGGTCCTCAGTCCCCTCCCAGTCGTCCTTGTTCTCCATTGCCCGTGGAACAGGCTGCGGCGGTGGGGGAGGGACAGGGGAATAAAAAGGGTCGAACGGCGCCGGTCCGGCTCCGTGTCCCAATTAGGGTCCCAACTAGGGCCAAAATTGTCTGGGAAACTGGGCACGGATGGGATGAACGGAACCCACTGCGGCACCGGGAACGGAGCCGCGGGTGGAACTGGGGCCGGAGCCGCCGGTGGAGGACCTTGCGGCACCGGGGTCGGAGCCGCCGGCAGAGGACCTTGCGGCGCCAGGGATGGAGCCTCCGGCAGCGGAGCCGGTGGCAAGGGAGGGCCCTCAGCTGGAACCGCGGGGCCCGAAGGCACGCTGGCGGGAGCCCTAGGCCTGAAAACGTGGTCCATGGCAGCGAGGAAAGCTTGCACCTGGGCAGGAGTCGCCGACAGACCCGGATAAGGAGCCGCGGGGGAGGTACCCACGGACCCCTCGTCCGGAGACCGACGGGGGACGTCGGAGAACGAAAACGCTTCTTCGACTTCTTCTTATGTCTCTTACCCGATTCCGAGTGTGAAGACTTCAACCCTGAGGAGCCATGATGATGGCTCCACGGTCGGTCCCTCGATCGACCCCTGGACCTCGAATGGCGCGGAGACGACTGCCGGGCCTCCAGCAGCTTACGGGACCGCTCCCGTAAGGCCTTCTGAGCCATGGCCAGGCAGTCGGAACATGACCGGGAGTCATGGTCGCGCTCCAGGCAGTAGAGACAGATGCCATGGGGGTCGGCCACCGACATCGTACCGCAGGATTTAAACCCAGGCATCCCTACGTAGCACCGGGAGTCAAAGACTCAAAAATGAAAGACAAAAAGTCTCAAAAGTTAGTCAAAAGGTGACTAGGGTACGTGCTATAACTGGATCTGCGCTTGCTGGTGCGGAAAAAGAAATAACTGACGTCAGCGAGCATGAGTGGCGCCTAAGTAGTCTCCGTGACGTCATCTTGGCGCATACGACGCCAGCGACGGACGTGGAGCTGCACGACGCCACCTTCGACTAACAGGGGTACTGCTGCCGAAAACTTTCCGGATCCAGTCTGACGCCTGGGGATATTCTACAGTAAGGAATCTATCACTAACGTGTCTCTTTCAGATGTATGAATTACTTCTATTACAGGCAGTACAGAAATTGTATTTGGCTCCCATTAGCCCCAACATCAGAAAGATAAAGAGAACATATGAAAATCACGGTTTGAGTGGGGCACATGGTTCTACTGGCCCACAATGATTTAGTTAAAGCCGCTAAAAAGCCATCCAATGTACATATTTATCTATTCTCCCAAACAATTGGTACAAATTCCCAAAGCAATGTAAACAAATTACACACAGGAAGCTGGAACCATGAAGTGTCAATGTAACTCATAGGAGAATGAAACATAATGGACTTCAAAAGAAATTGAACTCAACGATTCAGAAGGAGAGTAAACTTATTTATTAAATCATGCACATCACGTGTGTTAGTGCAAATAGTTTAATCTGTACTCCAGAAATTCTATTGTACTTTTATATCTTTACAAAATAGATTTTAAACAATTATTTACTTTAAAAAAGGTCATTCTGAAGTTTATCAGTTCAGAACAATATTTGCAATAACCTATATACAAGAGGTACCGGGTACCACTGGCATACGAGTGTTTTCATAGTTGGGTGGCTTCTCACGGCTTAAGATAACAACGAACTAGAGAACACAATATGACATTTCACAGGTCACTTGTGAGCTAATTCTTCCACGATATGACGACCCTGCCATTAGCAAAACCCAAATAGCTTAAAATGAACCCTTCCATCAACCTCAAAACAAGGTAAATAATTTAAATTTGTATTTAAATATTGAACTGGGTGACTCTAGATCCATAAAGTGAATTTGCCAATTTAGCGTTGCAACAGATTGTGCTTCTATTTTTAGGATTTTCATTAACAAAATACATTTCACAAACTTTTTAAGTACATTGTTACTGATATAATACCCCTTCTTAGGACAGCTGCTAAGTTTAACACAGCTATGGATACTTTAGCACTCATTTGAGTTTGTGTAGTTATAATACATTTGAAGGTCACATTGCAGTTTTGATAAAACGCTCCTCTGTTTTAAAAGTTAAGAAAAACCTTTCACTTCCCCATCAAACGTTTTCGTACGTTATTTGCAATACAATGCGCTGTTTACAGTCTTTCCGGTTTGCCCACAGAAGCCACATGACTTGTAATGCACGCCTGCCAAGAAATGTTCAAAGAGCAGCTGATGTAATAAGAAAAACCGTATTCCTCCTATTATACAGTTTTGATCGATCTGAATGACAAACATACAAAAAAAATCAACTAACCATATAACATATGCAATATAAGACCTGGACATCTTATGAATCTGACGCTTTAAATACATGAAATTCAATAAATTACATTCAAACTGAAATTAATTTGTGTTGTATTACTTTGGACAGTGTCTAACAAACAACCACGTTTGCTCCCAGGAACACCTCTCAATCTGTACACACATTCAGTAAGTTTATTGGGCTTATGGCTGAGCTAACCATTCTGTATGGTGCACTTTCAGTTTGCTAACGGCCGGCCTCATTTACTTCCCATAAAATGTACTCAACAATGAAAACAGAGTCTTTGCCAGATGAAAATATATGTCTCTATGAGAAGGCATGGAAAAGGGAGTTCTCTCCATAGCATGGTTTTCTTTGTGTCCCACAGCGTAGTGATGTGATTTACAGAAAGTAAAAACGCCAAGTTGACATAAAAAAATAATTGAGTCTGACAGGCTCCTGCCCCTTTTCCAAGCATCACGTTATTTGGTATAGGTATCCAAGTCAGAAACGTACTGGTTTCTTATCTGGCAATCCAATTACACAATAACATAGCCACACCTAAACACCATAAATAATTTGGTACCAAGAAGCCTACCTTAGGCCACCATGACCGCATTCTGCATCCCACCGTACAAATGTAACAATTTTAGGACTAGTTGAAAGCAGAGGACTACAGCAGAACGAAGTCACACTTGTATTCCCTCTTTTGATACAGATCTTAAGCATACAGAATCAAAGCATTCTTTGCTGCAGTGTCCTTAGAGCTGATTTATCAGAGGTAAATATGAAGTATGAGAGTGACCCCAGCTTCCAGGTGGAGGACGGTGAATGTAGTCCAGCAAGGTTCTCATGATGATGATCTGGTAAGGCCTGGGTACAGCACGACTGCTGTTACGACAACCAGTGCTGCCATTACAGGCATCCAATGCCATTCTTTCTGCAATGGGGAGAAACAAAACAAACCGTCACCTTGTTGCACAATTTAGTTTCCCTCCGCAAACCTTTAGCCCCCTCCAAACCCCATGCACAACAATATATAGACTTGGTTCATGTGCAGTGTAGCTATCATTGCTCGGATTTTTTTTATTTTGCAGCAGAATGTCTAGACAAAATCTCCTAAAGTATACAAAAAGTGATGGATGGAATGCTTGAATTAATTTCAGCCACTGGTAATTTCTCAGGCCGCATCCAATCCATCGTTATGTCGCACACCATGCCACCTCAGTTTGCACCCAGCAATATACCCAAATCAATCTTCATCTTGTTTCAATGGGAACATTCCAGCCCGCACTGCCAAGCCAGGACTTCTTTGAACCGGAACACAAGCAACCCAGGACTGTAATGGGCTCATCAGCTGGGTATAACTTGGTTCCAGAGACACATAACTCTCCCACTTAGGGCAAAAAGTATACAAAAAGTGATGGATAGAAAGCTTGCATTAATCTCAGCCAGTGGTAATTACTGGAGGCTGCATCCCAATCCATCCTTTATTTGCGCACCAAGCTACCTCACTTTGGACCCAGCTACATACAAATCAGTCTTGACCTTGCTCCAATGGGAACAGTCCAGTCCAAACTGCCAAGCCAGGTCCTCCTTGAACCAGAATACAAGTAAACTAGACCCGTTTTGCTCCGATAAGGGCTCATCAGCCAGGTATGTGTTAGTGTTCAATTTCAGGGTGGACCTGGCTTGGCAGTTCAGGATGGACTGTTCTCATTGAAGCAGGGTCAAGAATTATTTGCATATAGCTGTGTCCAAAACTGAGGTGGCATGGTGTGCAAAATAACCACCAAGAGGGCAGAAGGCTGTCTTGTGGCCATCAACCGTAAACATTAATTGGAAAACTTTGAGCAACAGAGTGGCAACTTTCTAAAGTTGCCATTTACTTAGAAGTTACATTAAATTCGACTTGAGCAGCATGTCAGGATTAATGTAACGATTCTTTAGATACCTTTTTAAGCACCAATTTTAGTAGTCCTATTCAGAGGTTAGGCAAGTGGAAAGGTTAGAAAGTAACCTTGTACTCACCAATGGCGCTACTTGTTTTTCTAAAGTAAAAATGACAATTTGGGGTTTTTACAGTTAGAACATGTAAAAACACATGTTCCACTTTTTAATATACATCACCCTACCTTCGGCCTCAATAAGCATGCCTTTGGGGTGACATATGTTAAAAGGGAAGCTCTAGACTGTCATTATCTTAAATGGCAAAGTTGTGTTAGCAGGTGGAAAACTGCTCTTCCGGCAAGCAATGGCAGGCTGGGAGTCATGCTTTGTTTTGTCATACTCGTGGTGGCACAATAAGTGATGCAATTCATGAGGGGCTCTCTAACATACAAGCTCTGGGTACCCCTGGTAACAATATACTAGGGACTTATAAGTAAGGTGACTTATGCCAATTTGGGTGAACCAATCAGACAAACATTTTTTTAAGGGTCAGAGCACCCACACTGAGGCCTGTTTGGCAGGAGTGAGTGCACCTTTAAAGTCAAACATCTAGCAGCATCAGTACAGAACTTTGGGGGTGATCATGCAAAAAGAAGCATTTCCTCACAGCAGGTCAGCCCTGTATGGGAGAGGATGATGGGGTCAAATAAACAAGTTACTTACCTTCGGTAACTCATTATCTGCTAGAGACCATATCTAGCTGCAGATTCCTTACCCTTTGAATTTCCCAGGCGCCAGACTGGATCCGGAAACTTTTGCTTGAGCAGTACCCCTGAGCCCCATCGGGTGGCTCCGTGTGACGTCGCCGGCTAGGACATCGCAGTCACCTATATAGGGGCCATTCAGGCATGCAGTCAGTTCCTTTTTACTTTTTCCACGGCAGAAGCACAGAGCCATGAAATGCACAGACTTGTGTGTTTGTCACAACTAGGGCCCTGAAAATGGAACAACCCTAGCCTTACAAAAAGAGTCCGCAGAGCGGGGAGGCATGGGTAGATAGAGTCTCTAACCAGATGAACAAGTAACTTACCTTCGGTAAAGATACATCCGTAAGAAACATAGGTTAGTTATAGACTCCTTACCTTAGAATAGATACCCCAGCAATACCAACCTCGGAGGTGGGTCTGCGAACTAAGTTCACACCAGGAAGTCCTGGAGAACAGATCGGCCAAAGAAGCCGTCTCACCGGACTTGGCTGTCCAGGCAGTAGTGTCTTGTGAAAGTGTGCAGCGATGCCCACGTAGCTGCCTGACAGATGTCATTAAGGGGAACTCCACGTCCCAAAGCAGTGGTAGCTGCCGTCGTCCTGGTGAAATGGGCATGCAACCCCACTGGAGGCTCCTTCTTTGCCAAGGAATAACAAGCTTTAATGCACAAACCGCCCTATCTAGAAATGGTCCATTTGTGCACGGCCCGACCTTTTTTGGTGCCCACGTAGCCAACAAAGAGCTGGTCATCCACCCAAAATTGTTTTGTGCAATCCAAGTAAAAGGAAAGCGCACGTTTTGGGTCCAGAGGGTGGAGCCTCTCCTTCTTTGGAAGGATGCGGAAAGAAGGTGGGCAAAGTGATGGTCTGTCCAATATGGAAAGGAGTAACCACTTTGGGCAGGAAGGAAGGACAAGTTCGAAGGACAACCTTGTCCAGATGAACAGTCAGAAAAGGAGGCTTAGAAGAAAGTGCTTGGAGCTCACTCACCCTGCGCACAGAGGTGATGGCCGCCAGAAAAGCTGTTTTTAAGGTCAGAAGCCTGAGAGGACAGTTATGTAGCAGTTCAAAGGGAGCGCACATAAGATCTGTAAGAATCAAGTTCAAGTCCCACTGGGGCATTACGAAGGGAACAGGAGGAAAAAGATGAGTAATGCTCTTAAGGAAGCCATTTACAACAGGAGACTTGAATAGGGAAGGCTGATCCGGAAGCCCAAGAAAGGCTGACATGGCCGAGAGGTAGCCCTTCGGAGTGCCCAGGGCAGAGTCCGGAGGAATAGGAGGACTTCAGAAAGAGGGGCAGAAAGGGGATCCATAGCTTTTGCTGTGCACCTTGCCACAAATTTGTTCCATCTGCAGGCGTATACCGTCTTAGAGGAGGGGCGCCTGGCTGCCAAGATAACATGTAAACCCATAAAGGACACTGTTCCTGTGGCCAGGCGCAAAAAGTCACCCATGCCCAAAAAGAAGATGATGATGAAGCATGACACCCTATCGGGTGTGTGAGGGCATCAGAGGACAAATAGTGGTCTTCCATTAGCTGAGTGGGTCCTTCACCTAGGATTTCCTTTCACTCTTTTCTCTTTTTTCTTCTTTTTGGGCATAGTTGACTTTTTGCACCTGGCCACAGGAACAGTGTCCTTTATGGGTTTACATGTTGCTATAGGGAGCATGGACACTGGACCTTAATTAGCTCTCTGGTCCCCCCTCTCTTTTTTGTGATATGCCAAGATAACATCACAGACATCGGGAGGCAGGTCAAACGACGTCAACTGCCGCCGCTCAATCTCCACGCAAGGAGGTGGAGGCTTGACAGGTTCGGGTGTCGGACCGTCCCCTGCTGCTGCGACAGAAGCTCCTCCCGAAGAGGCAGTCTGATCGGAGGATCGATGGCCATGTGTAGCAGCTCAGGATACCAGACTGTGCCCAATCCGGAGCCACAAGAATGACTTGGGCCCGGTCGCGCTTGATCTTCTTCAGCACTCTGGGCAGAAGTGGTATAGGCGGAAAGGCGTATAGAAGACTGCAACTCCACTCGCGACGAAAAGCATCGCCTAGCGAGTGCTGCCTTGAAAATTCAAACGAGCAGAACTGCTGACATTGAGCGTTCTCTTCAGTGGCAAATAGATCTAACCAAGGCTCTCCCCACTGTTGAAAGAGACCTTGCACCACATCCGAGTGAAGACGCCATTCATGATCCATCATGCACCTGCGGCTGAGTTCGTCCGCCCTGGCATTCAGCGAACGTGCCAGGAGTTGAACCACCAGGGATATGCCCTGATGTTCCAGCCATGTCCAGAGGCAGAGGTCCTCTTGACAAAGGGTCCACGACCTTCACCCCGCTTTGTTTGTTGCAGTACCACATGGCGGTGGTGTTGTCCATGAACACCTGCACTACTCTTCCCCGGACAGAGGGAAGGAATGCTTTGAGTGCAAGACAAATCGCCCAAAGCTCCAGAAGGTTGATGTGGAGCCCGGACTCCGCCGGAGAACAGAGGCCTCTGATCTCCGCCTCCCCCATGTGGCCGCCCCATCCCAGAAGTGATGCATCGGTCACCACTGTGAACTCTGGTTGGGGAAGGGATCTGCCATCGACCCAATCCTGGTTCTTTAGCCACCACTGCAATTGATGTGCAGTGCCCTCCGATATTTGGACGCAAATGGACAGGTTCCCCTGATGTTGTGACCACTGGAACTTCAGGTCCCTTTGCAGAGCCCGCATATGCCATCTGGCATGGTCTACCAGCAGGCGGCCAGCAGGCCCAGTAGCCGGAGGGTCATCCTGACCGAAACCAGGGATAAAGGCTGAAAGATCGGAATCATAGCCCGAATATCCCAGACTTGCTGTTCGGGAGGATAAACCAAAAACTGCGTCGTGTCCAGAACCGCTTGGATGAAGAAGAGCTTCTGAGAGGGAGTCAGGTGTGACTTCGGCAAGTTGATGGAGAACCCCAGCGAATGTAGGAGGTTGGCCATAGTCTGGAGGTGGGAGACGACTGCCTGGGCGAACCCGCCTTCAACAGCTAGTCGTCGAGATAGGGGAAAACTGGAACCCCTGATCTGCGCAGATGAGCTGCGACCACCGCCATCTCTTTAGTGAGCTGAAAGTGCTTGTGGCCTACCGACAGGCCGGGGGATGTGAAAATAAGCGTCCTGCAACTCCAACACTACCATCCAGTATCCAGGGTCGAGGGCCTGTGCTAGCATCAATATTTTGAACTTCTTCAGGAGGAAGCGGTTGACGTCCCTGAGATCCAAGATAGGATTGGGCACAAGAAAGTAGTGGGAATAGCAACCACAACCTACTTCAGGGACAAGAACTCACTCGATGGCTCCCTTGGCCGAGTGCCGAAACTTCTTGTCGGAGAACGGCCAGATGATCCTCCGGCATGTGATGGTACTGAGGTGGCATGGATGGAGGGGAGGGAGTAGCCCTTTTGGACTGTTTGCGAAACCCACCTGTCCGACGTGATGGTGCACCAATAGGAGAGGTGATGGAGATTGGTGGCCCTGGAAAGTCGGACTAGGAGGGTTTGGAGGCTGCGGCATAGGGGGCTGTGGTGGACTGGCCTGCCCGCTGGCCCCAGAACCAAGGCGGTGGTTCCCACGTCCACGGGACTGAACAGCTTGCGCTGGCCTGTGGCCCTGGCCGGGATGTGGCGGGGCACCCCTTCAGTAGCCAGGAATGGATCGAAATCTCACCTTTCGCAGTCACTTGAAAACCTGGCTATTCCCGTAACATCTTCCATCCTCTATCCACTCTCCGCAGCGCTGGGATGCTCCCGGGTAGCCATGCGCTATATAAAAGTCACTTTCATTTCATTTCATTTCAAAGCAGACTGCACAGGGCGTGTGGTGGAGAGGCCCAAGGACCTGGCCATAGCCCGAGAGTCCTTAAATCGCTCCAGCGCGTTGTCTGCCTTGTTGCCGAATAGGCGACGGCCATCAAAGGGCATGTCCATAAGAGTGGATTGGACATCCCCTGAAAAACCAGTCGACCTCAACCAGGCGTAGCGTCGAAGGGCTACCGATGTGGAAATCATCCTGCCTAGTGAGTCGGTGGTATCCAACCCACAGCGGATGGTAAATTTTGCTGCGTCTCTCCCTTCGGCAACTGCACGGGAGAGTATGACTACGGCCTCCTCTAGGCACAGGGCAGCACTTGTGCCACCGTATCCCAAACGGAGTGGGTGTAATGGCCCAACAGACATGCAGTGTTAACTGACCGCAGTCCCAAGCTGGAGGAAGAAAACATCTTCTTCACAAGATGGTCCAGCTTTTTGTATTCCCTATCCGGTGGTGCGTTAGGTAATGCGCCTTGGAGGTGGAGGCTTGAACCACCAAGCTTTCAGGGGTGGGGTGTTGGGAGAGGAAAGAGGGGTCACCCGGGGCCGGGCGGTGGCGTTAGGCAATCATCCTATCCACAGGAGCCCCTGTGTTGGGCCTGGACCAGGTGCCCAAAAGAATGTCAGTGAGGGCTTCATTAAACAGTAGCAGGGGCTCTGAAGAACTTGCTGCCGGTTGAAGCACCTCTGTCAGGAGGTTAGTCCTGACTGCCACCATAGGTAGTTCGAGGTGGAGAGCCTCAGCTGCCCTACGCAACACCACGGCATAAGACGCTCTCGCCTCCGTAGCCACGGTAGGAGGAGACAACATGCCAAGATCTGGTGAGGTATACAGACCGCTGGTTTCCCCCAGTTCCTCTCTCCAGTCCGGTTCATAGCCCAACTGGTCAGTTAAAGGGTCTCCAGACCCCTCCCAGTCCTCCTCACCTTCTTCTGGCTGCCAATCTGGTCTAAAAGTACCTGTCGGCGCCGGATGCGGCTCCGTGTCTACATTGAGGTGAAGGCCGGGGTCGATGTCGGCTGGGGACACAGTTGACGCCGGCTGCGGACGAGGTATCGGTGGAATCGGCGCTGGGGGAGTTGTAACTAGGTTGACTGGCGCCAAATTGGATCCAGGCCTGGATCCAAGGGGACCCAGCGAGGCCGAAGCCGCCAGCATCGAAGTCCCAGGGCCCCCAGCCGAATCCACGGGGCCTGAATGCGCGCCGGCAGAGTCGGGCTGCCCAAAGATGGCATGCATCGCCTTGTAAAATTAGCGTGGCTCGGCAGGCATCACTCCAGGTCCCGAGAAGGGAGGGAAGCCCGGAGCCGACCCTTCGGGCTCCGCCCGCATCCCTTGTCGCGACGGTCGGAGAGAAGTCTAAAAGCGACAATGCTTTTTCGACTTCTTCTTTTGCTTATACTTACCTGATCCCGAGTGCGAAGACTTGGAAGAAGAATGATGATGATGACGACGACGACGACTACGCGACCGGTCCCTCGACCTCCCACGCGACCGGGACCTCGAACAGCAGGGAACAGACTGCCGGTCCTGGAGACGCTTTCGGGACTGCTCCCGCAAAGACTAGGGATTCATGGTCAGGCAGTCGGGGCACGACTTGGGGTAATGTTAGCGCTCCAGGCAGAACAGGCACATGCGGTGCAGATGCGTCAGCGACATCAGTCGGCTACAGTAACCACAAGCCTTTAAGCCGGGCATTCCTGACGTCAAAGACTTGAGAACGGTGTCGACAAAAGTTGGCATAAAGTCAGTCAAAAAATGACTGGAGGTACCACTCTCCCCGGATCTGCGCTGGCTGGCGCAGAAAAAGAAAGAACTGACGTCAGCGCGTGAGGGCGGAGTCTATGTATTTACCACGACGTCATTTGGGTGACCACGACGCCAACGACGAACAGGAAACAGACCAACGCCACCTTTCGACGCGCAGGGGTACTGCTGATGAAAAACTTTCTGGATCCAGTCTGACGCCTGGGGTAATTCTAAGGTAAGGAATCTATAATTAACTGTTTCTTTCAGATAATGAGTTACCAAAAGTAAGTAACTTGTTCATATTATAGAGACTTCTAGCTGCAGATTCCTTACCTTTGAATAGATACCCAAGCCATACCATCCTGGCAGTGGGCTGTGGACAGATTTTCTAAACCAAAAAGTCCTGCAGGATTGAACGGGCGAAATGCCCATCCCTGCAGGCCTGACTGCCCAGGCAGTAATGCTGGGCAAACTTATACAGAGATGCCCCCGTTGCTGCCGGTCAGATATCCAGGACTAGGACACCATGAGCTAACGGTATGGTCACAGCCTTTCCCATGGTGGAATGGGCCTGTAAGCCTGCAGGAGGCTGCTTCTTACACAGGGTGCAGCAGATTTTAATGCAGATAACAACCCAACGTGAAATGGTGCGTTTCTGCATTGCCCGACCTTTTTTTAGCTCCCACGTAACTCACAAAGAGTTGGTCGTCCACCCCAAACTTTTTTGTGCGGTCAAGGTAGAACGGCAACGCTCTTTTTTGGTCCCGATGGTGGAGACCCTCCTCTTCCTTAGAGGGATGCCGAGGAACAATAAAAGTGAGCAGCATGACCGACTGACCCAGATGGAATGGGGTCACCACGTTTGGTAGGAATGAGGCACGGGTGGGAAGCACCACCTACTCCAACAATCTGATCATGTAGGGAGGCTTGCATGATAAAACCTGCAATTCACTCACCCTTCTGGCAGACTTTATCACCACTAGAAAGGCTGTCTTGACGGTTAGCAGTCACAGGGGACAATTGTGCAAAGACTCAAAGGGAGCACACACAAGGTAAGTGAGAACCAAATTAAGGTCACACTGCAGCATGATAAAGGGTTTAGGAGGAAACCTATGTACAAGCCCTTTTAAAAACCTATTTAAAATAGGGGACTTGAACAAAGAGGATTGGTCCGGCAGCTGCAAGAAAGTGAACAGAGCTGAAAGATAACCCTTAGGAGTACCCAAAGCAGATCCCTCCTGGACCAGGGTAAAAAAAAAAAAAAGAAAAAGAATATTAGAGAGAGAAGCAGAAAGAGGGTAAATAGACCTTCCAGTGCAATATATTTTTTAAAATTGTCAACGGCAGGCATTTACCATCTTAGTTGAGGGCCGCCTGGCTGCATACTATGGGAGGAAGGTCGAAAGCTATCAACTGTCACCACTATCTCCACACAAGGAGACAGAGAGTTGACAGGTTTGGGCGGAGGACCCTCCCCTGCAGCTGCGACAGAAGATCCCCCCACAGGGGCAGCCTGGTCGGAGGATTGATGCTCATTTGAAGAAGCTCTGGATACCAGACTCTCAGTGCCCAGTCCAGAGCCATAAGAATTACGTGGGCCGAGTCGTTCTTGATCTTCTTGAGAACTCTGGGCAGAAGTGGTATAGGCGGAAAGGCAATCAGGAGGCCTTGGAAAATCCAGCGCGCAAAACTGCTGACATAGCGCGCTCTCTTTGGAGGTGAACAGATCTAACCAAGGGCCTCCCCACTGCTGAAAGAGACCTTGTGCCACCTCCGACTGGAGACACCATTTGTGATCCACTAGGCAATGATGACTGAGTTTGTCCGCCCTGGCAATCAGAGAACCTGCCAGGGTTATGCCCTGCTGTTCCAGCCATGTCCAGAGAAGCAGGGCCTCTTGACAGAGTCCATGACCCCACCCTGCCCTGCTTGTAGCAGTACCACATGGTGGTGTTGTTGTCCATGAACACTTGCACTAACTTCCCCTTGACAGACGGGAGAAAAGCTTTCAATGATAGCCCGATCACCTGAAGCTCCAACAAACTGATGTGGAACCTCGACTCCACCAGAGACCAGTGTTCCCTGATCTCCACCTCTCCCAGATGGCAGCCCCATCCCAGAAGTGACGCGCCTGTCATTAATGTGAGATCTGGCTGGGGAAGGTAGAGGGGTCTGCCTCTGACCCAATCGTGGTTTGTTACCCACCACTGCAGGTGCTTTGCAGTTCCCTCCGAGATCTGGACAATGCCGGAGAGATTCCCCTGATGCTGCGCCCTACTGGAACTTCAGGTCCCACTGCAGAACCTGCATACACCATCTGACGTGATATACCAACAGGATGCAGGAAGCCATGAGTCCCTGCAGCCTCAGAGTTCTTCTCAGCGAAATCCAGGATAAAGGCTGAAACATTGATATCATAGCCTGAATATCCTGGACTTGCTCGGGGGGGATAGGCCCGAAACTGCACTGTGTTCAGAACACCTCCGATGAAAGGGAGCGTCTGAGAAGCAGTCAGGTGTGACTTCGGCATGTTTATAGAGAACCCCAGTGAAAGCAGAAGGTCCGCCATAGCCTGTAGGTGGGAGACAACAGGCTGGGGCGAAGATGCCGTCAACAGCCAGTCGTCGAGATAGGGAAGACTGACACCCCTAACCTGAGCAGATGAGCTGCCACTGCCATCACCTTGGTGAACACCTGAGTGGTGCTGGTAAGACCAAATGAAAACACTGTCAATTGAAAGTGCTTGTGGCCTACCCTGAACCGTTGATAATGCCTGTGGGCAGGCAGGAGGGGGATGTGAAAATATGCATCCTGTATGTCCAACGCTACCAGCCAGTTGCCTTGGTCTAGGGCAGACCAGACCTGGGCCAAGGTGAGCATCTTGAAATTCTCATTTTTGAGGAAGAGATTGACAGTCCGAAGGTCCAAAATGGGCAGCAAACGTTTGTTCTTTTTCAGTATCAGAAAGAAGTGGGAGTATCAACCACTGCTTACTTTTGAAATCAGAACCTTTTCTATAGCTCCCTTGGCCAGGAGAGCTGTAACTTCCTCTCAGAGTAATACTAGATGATCCTCCGTCAGCCGTTCTGACGGAGTATCATCAGAATGGTGATTAAGGAGGAGGAAATGAAAGAAAGGAAAGATAATAGCCTCCCTGAATGATCTGCAAGACCCATTTGTCCAATGTTAAGGGCCTCCAGCGGTGGAGATGGGGTTGAATTCTCCCTCCGACTGGAGTAAACATGGCCTTGCAGAACCAAACTAGGAATGCTTGGTGGCTGCAGCTGCTAGGTGATGGATGGCAAATTACTTCTGGCTTCCATTCCCAGAAGGTAGGAATTAACCGCATCCACGTCCTTGCACAACTTGGGGAGTATGCACAGGACGGTGGCTGGGATATGGCGGACACGTCTGCAAGCCCCTTCCATTGCCACGAAAATGGCGAAAGCTAGACTGACCACAAGGTGTAACTGAGAGACCCAAGGATCTTGCAGCAGCACAAGATTCCTTGAAGCGCTCCAAAGCGGAGTCCGCTTTCTCACCAAAAAGATGAGTCCGGTCAAAGGGCATGTCCATGAGGTTAGTCTGGACATCACCCGAGGAGCCAGATGTTCTTAGCTAGGCATGGCACTGTAAGGCCATTGCTGACGAAACCGCTCTACCCACTGAGTCAGTCATATCTAAGCCACACCTGATGGTGAACTTGGGTGCATCTCTCCTATCTTTCACTGCCTGGGAGAGCACAGTCTGCGCCTACTCTGCAACCTGGGCAGCCCTTGCGCAACCGTTTCCCAAAGGGTGCGCGAGAAACAGCAAAATAAGTATGCAGTGTTCACTGACTGCAATGCCAGGCTGGCAGAAGAAAACATCTGGTCCCCAAGTGCGTCCAGCCTCTTGGATTCCCTAACCGGAGAAGCTGAAGGAAATGTGCTAAGGGACGTTGAAGACTGAACCACCAATCTCTCAGGGGTGGGGTGTCGGCTGAGGAACCTTGATTCGCCTGGAGCAGGGCGATGGCAGAGTGCAATTGTCCTGTTCACAGGAGCCCCAGTGCAAGGCTTGGATCATATGCTTAGAATGACACCTGTCAGTGCTTCATTAAAGGGCAAAACGGGTTCCGAGAAAGAAGCCCCAGGCTGAAGCACCTAGGTCAAGAGATTAGTCCTGACCTGCACCGAGGGCAGCTCCAGGCCAAGGACCTCTGCTGCCCTCCTCACCAGCATGGCATAAGATTCCCCCTACTCCATAGCCACACTAGGTCGAGAGAGCATACCAGTATCTAGATATGTGTCCAGACCACTGGCTTCTCCAAGATCCTCATGCCAGTCCAATTGTACACAAGGAATGTCTACCTGTTGTTCCAAAGGGTCCATGGAGCCATCTCAATCCTCACCCATGCCTGAAACATCCTCAAAATGTACAGGCAACGACGTAGAACCTCTGGTCTCCGTCAGTGCCGGAGTCGACAAACCGACTCCAAGTCGTCAGGTATCAGAATGGGGCTGGCGCCGAAGGCATCGACTTCAGGACCGATGCCGGGGAAGGTCGCGTTGGCACGACCGGCGTTGATCCGGATACAGAATTGGATCCATGAGACCCCAATGGCGCCATGGGAGGAGCTGTCAGCGTAGAACTTGATGGGGCCTCCTCCAACCCACGGGGCCCGAAGGCCCACCGGAGGGGTCGGCCTACTCAAATACGCAGCACATGGCCTTGTAAAAGTCTCATTTGAAAATGTGTGGGGAGGGGTGGGAGGGAGGCGCGACGTCAAACCTGGCTCCTGGTCTGCAGAACTGTACCTACAACATGGAGACTGCTTACATCTCTCATCGACGGACGACAGACGAGATGAAGTTGCAAGTCAGTTTGGACTTCTTCTTCTTAAGCTATTCCCCAAGTGTCCCGAGGACCTAGAGAGTGAAGAAGAGGACTTGGGGCTCCCGGAAAGGTCCAGCAACCTTCTCTTTCTTGAACGGGACCCGGATCTCCGAAGAGTCGTGCTCGACGGAGTCGACTGCCAGGCCGCAAGAAGCTTCAAAGTTCACTCCTGCAAGGTCTTCGGCGCCATGGCCTGGCACAACTTAGTGTTGTGGTCACGCTCAAGACATCACAAGCAGGCGAGATGGGGGTCAGTTACCAACATGGTGTGGCGACATGCACCACATGGCTTGAACCCTGTACGTCTTGGGGAAATCCCTCGATACAAGAAAAATGTTGACGACAAAATGTAAAATAAAAAAAAGTCTTCCAAAAATAGAGAGGGTTAACTCTTCTCTGAATCAGTGCTTAACAGGCAGAGAAGGAAAAGGACCGACATCTGCGCGCCTGGTTGGCACCTATATAGGTGACCGTCAAGGTCACAACCGATGCTAAGGACGCTGGCGACGTCAGGCAGAGCCACCAGACGATGCGCAGGGGTACAGCTCACACAAACATTTTGGGATCCTTTCTGATGCCTGGGTAATTCAAAGGTAAGAGATCTGCAGATAGAAGTCTATCAGATGCTCAGTTCCTACAAGTTGGTGTACCAAATACCGCTAGCCAAATCTGGGGCAGTTACCATCAGTTGTGCTTGCCCCTCCTGCACTTTCTGCAGGACCGTTGATACAAGCGGAATTGGTGTGAATGTATACAGAAGACCCCGTAACCAACCGAACTTAAAGATATTCGTCAAAACACCATTTGGAGCCAAGAGTATGGCACAAAACTGAGGATACTGTTTGTTCCGGGCAGTGAAGAATAGATCCATGCACAGACATTTTGATTTTGAGACACAGTGATCCTATAAAGAAGGTCTACAATCATCCGAGGAGGGGGAGAAGAGCATTTATGCAGGTTGTGTCCAACACCACACCGGTAAAGGTAAGCTTCTAAATAGAGATGAGGTGTGACTTCTGGGCATTGATGGAGAAGTCCAAGCCATGCAGAAGAATCATAGTACACTGAAGATGTTCTAATAATAGCTAAGGGAACCGTACTTTCACTGAAAAATATTGAAACTTACAGACCAATCGCTAATCTAAATAGTAGTGGCTTTAATTAGTAGTATTGGGATCCCACAACTGGAGGTAATACTTGTGAGAGGGGGAGGATCAGCAGATGGAAATGGGCGTCCTAAAGGTCCAGAGAGACAAACCAAAACGCTACATTGACATCGAGCACAACGATGCTTAGGGACATCAGTATGAACTAGTCTTTAGAATTTAGAGGTTTGAGAGTTGTAGGTCAAGAATAGATCTTGAAGCCCCACTCTGCTTGGGGACGAGGAAATTAAGGTATTAAAATGTGATGCACCTCTTCCCCATGTGCACCACTTCTATGACTCCTTTCTTCAAAAAGGTAAGGATCCCTGCCTCCAAGATCAAGGCGTGTCAGATAGCATTTCCTGACAGAGAGAGGCTAATCTTAAGGAAGGTTAGGAACACGAGCACACGTGCAGATAAGCTGAAGCACCCAGGAATCAGTCAAGATCATCTCTAATTGGTGGTTAAGTGGCAGAACATGCCCCCTACCAGAAGCTGGCAATGGAGCTGGAAGAGTCAAAGACGTTTTGAGGCAGAAGATCCAGTGGAAGATGGAAAGAAATGGGGGATCCTGGTGTTGTAGGACTCCCATATGTTCATCACTGTCCTGAAAGGAGTGACACATTTTCTGAGGGGGTTAGAATGGCTGGAAAGATTACTGTTGTTGTGAAGGTTCTCCCCTAGAGAATTCCCAGAAGCAACGGCACTGTTGGTGGAAGTGCTTCATTAGAAGGCCACATCCAGCAATAGTGCTGTGGTGCTACTATTTCTAGCGATACCAAAGGGGATGATGGACGGAGCGCTTAAGCAAATCAAACACTCACCGCCAGTCAACTGATCTGGGTTTAATCCATCATCATTCTTTAGCTCACTCCACCACCCCAGTTCAGACATGGCCATATGCAAATCAGTCTGACCCTGTGCCTCATGGGAACAGTCCAGCCCGAACTGCCAAGCCAGGTCTTCACTGGACCGGAAACAAGCCTCTTGGGACCGGTTTTGGGTTCATAACCCTCATCAGCCAGGCTATCTTGAATCCAGTGGCAAAGTGAGCAAGGGACCCACGTCTGGGCGTACCCTGCTCACTTAGGGCGAACAAAGCGATACCAAAGGGGATGATGGATGGAGCGTTTGAGCAAATCAAACACTCACCCCCAGTCAACTGATCTGGGTTTAAACCCCGAAACCGGTCCTAGGATGCTTGTTTGCAGTCCAGGGAGGACCTGGCTTGGCAGTTCAGGCTGGACTGTTCCCATGAGGCACAGGGTCAAGACTGATTTGCAGATGGCTGGGTTCAAACTGGAACGGCATGGTGAGCAACAAAACAATGGATTTAGGCCCAGATCTCTGAACTGGGGTGAATGTATGACATTGTTCTGCATTCTGTCCATCAACTGTTGTTTTTGCTACTATTCCTAGACCATTCCAGAGAGGAAATTATCTTCTACCCGAACAGCTGTTCGCCATCAAACAGCAAATTCATTAATTCCAACTAGGTATTTCCAGAAATACCAGTGGAGCACATCCTGTAAAGCCAGCATAAAGCAATCGCCATGGATCTAGCAATTGAATGGGAAGAATCCAGACAGCATTTTAGGAACTGTTTGGAGGTTTCCAAACCATTGATGAACAGGTCAGAGAAGGGTTTCTACATGCGGTCAGGAAGAATGCTTATAGACATTTCATCTAGTTCCCAACAAGGTGTTAGGACAAACGTGCCTAGAAGAAATGTGGTGTTGTCAGGGAACAGAGCAAACCTACCTGATACAAAGACTTTTCAGTCCATGGAGACCAGCCTTCTAGACTTACAGTCTGGAAGAGCGGTGGATAATGTGATAGAATTAAATTTGGCATATGAAAATTGTACTAGTAAACTCTCCATTGAATAGTGCATCAGCAATTATTTCAGGGTAAGGGGGTGCAGGCTTATTATGATTTATCTGTGGATGACCAGACCAGAAAATATTTCTCCGGGGCATCCAGAACTGCCTCAGAGTGCTTTGTTTAAAGGCAGCAAGGTTTCTGAAGCTTCTAATGATTGCTGGAAGATTTCTGACAAGATGTTGGAAATTGTTAAGCCTTTGTTTCAGCAGTAGGCAAGGGTAATTCCAGTGCCTCTGCTCCTTTCCAGACCAGAGTTAAAGCAGCACACTCAGAAGATCATAACACAAAGGGCACCCCAACAATATATTTCAGGTTCAGGGAAGGGGGAAGCGACATCTCAAAAATAAACATTCCCACTTAACCTGTATTGGTTTTAGCCAGATCTAATCACAAAATAATTATTGACCCAACTACATATTTTTATACATTTAATTCGTTTCTCATAGTGTTTAACTTGTTTTGTCAATTAGTAATATAAAGTGCCTCATTACCACATTTCATTATATTACAAAAAACAAAATGAATTGATCAAATATGCGTTATACAGTAAAAACATTACACAAGTCGTTACAAATCATAATCAATTCCAACACCTCACATACATACCATTCACACAAACTCATACAACCTCAATCATACACGTACCCCCAGGATTTCCTTAATACACCCAACAAGGAGCAAATTGTTTCTTAATGTTTTGTTGCACAATAGCTGGGGTGCCAAACAAGCAATCACTGTCAACATTTTTCATTGGAGATGTTGGAAACTCCAGCGCGCAAAACTGCTGACATAGCGCGCTCTCTTTGGAGGTGAACAGATCTAACCAAGGGCCTCCCCAGCGGTCTTCAGCGCCGGGACACCTCCTTGTGAGGTAGCTGTTCGCGCTCTACAAAATGCTGTATTATTATTATTATTATTATTATTATTATTATTATTATGAAAGAGACCTTGTGCCACCTCCGACTGGAGACACCATTTGTGATCCACTAGGCAATGATGACTGAGTTTGTCCGCCCTGGCAATCAGAGAACCTGCCAGGGTTATGCCCTGCTGTTCCAGCCATGTCCAGAGAAGCAGGGCCTCTTGACAGAGTCCATGACCCCACCCTGCCCTGCTTGTAGCAGTACCACATGGTGGTGTTGTTGTCCATGAACACTTGCACTAACTTCCCCTTGACAGACGGGAGAAAAGCTTTCAATGATAGCCCGATCACCTGAAGCTCCAACAAACTGATGTGGAACCTCGACTCCACCAGAGACCAGTGTTCCCTGATCTCCACCTCTCCCAGATGGCAGCCCCATCCCAGAAGTGACGCGCCTGTCATTAATGTGAGATCTGGCTGGGGAAGGTAGAGGGGTCTGCCTCTGACCCAATCGTGGTTTGTTACCCACCACTGCAGGTGCTTTGCAGTTCCCTCCGAGATCTGGACAATGCCGGAGAGATTCCCCTGATGCTGCGCCCTACTGGAACTTCAGGTCCCACTGCAGAACCTGCATACACCATCTGACGTGATATACCAACAGGATGCAGGAAGCCATGAGTCCCTGCAGCCTCAGAGTTCTTCTCAGCGAAATCCAGGATAAAGGCTGAAACATTGATATCATAGCCTGAATATCCTGGACTTGCTCGGGGGGGATAGGCCCGAAACTGCACTGTGTTCAGAACACCTCCGATGAAAGGGAGCGTCTGAGAAGCAGTCAGGTGTGACTTTGGCATGTTTATAGAGAACCCCAGTGAAAGCAGAAGGTCCGCCATAGCCTGTAGGTGGGAGACAACAGGCTGGGGCGAAGATGCCGTCAACAGCCAGTCGTCGAGATAGGGAAGACTGACACCCCTAACCTGAGCAGATGAGCTGCCACTGCCATCACCTTGGTGAACACCTGAGTGGTGCTGGTAAGACCAAATGAAAACACTGTCAATTGAAAGTGCTTGTGGCCTACCCTGAACCGTTGATAATGCCTGTGGGCAGGCAGGAGGGGGATGTGAAAATATGCATCCTGTATATCCAACGCTACCAGCCAGTTGCCTTGGTCTAGGGCAGACAAGACCTGGGCCAAGGTGAGCATCTTGAAATTCTCATTTTTGAGGAAGAGATTGACAGTCTGAAGGTCCAAAATGGGCAGCAAACGTTTGTTCTTTTTCAGTATCAGAAAGAAGTGGGAGTATCAACCACTGCTTACTTTTGAAATCAGAACCTTTTCTATAGCTCCCTTGGCCAGGAGAGCTGTAACTTCCTCTCAGAGTAATACTAGATGATCCTCCGTCAGCCGTTCTGACGGAGTATCATCAGAATGGTGATTAAGGAGGAGGAAATGAAAGAAAGGAAAGATAATAGCCTCCCTGAATGATCTGCAAGACCCATTTGTCCAATGTTAAGGGCCTCCAGCGGTGGAGATGGGGTTGAATTCTCCCTCCGACTGGAGTAAACATGGCCTTGCAGAACCAAACTAGGAATGCTTGGTGGCTGCAGCTGCTAGGTGATGGATGGCAAATTACTTCTGGCTTCCATTCCCAGAAGGTAGGAATTAACCGCATCCACGTCCTTGCACAACTTGGGGAGTATGCACAGGACGGTGGCTGGGATATGGCGGACGCGTCTGCAAGCCCCTTCCATTGCCACGAAAATGGCGAAAGCTAGACTGACCACAAGGTGTAACTGAGAGACCCAAGGATCTTGCAGCAGCACAAGATTCCTTGAAGCGCTCCAAAGCGGAGTCCGCTTTCTCACCAAAAAGATGAGTCCGGTCAAAGGGCATGTCCATGAGGTTAGTCTGGACATCACCCGAGGAGCCAGATGTTCTTAGCTAGGCATGGCGCTGTAAGGCCATTGCTGACGAAACCGCTCTACCCACTGAGTCAGTCATATCTAAGCCACACCTGATGGTGAACTTGGGTGCATCTCTCCTATCTTTCACTGCCTGGGAGAGCACAGTCTGCGCCTACTCTGCAACCTGGGCAGCCCTTGCGCAACCGTTTCCCAAAGGGTGCGCGAGAAACAGCAAAATAAGTATGCAGTGTTCACTGACTGCAATGCCAGGCTGGCAGAAGAAAACATCTTGTCCCCAAGTGCGTCCAGCCTCTTGGATTCCCTAACCAGAGAAGCTGAAGGAAATGTGCTACGGGACGTTGAAGACTGAACCACCAATCTCTCAGGGGTGGGGTGTCGGCTGAGGAACCTTGATTCGCCTGGAGCAGGGCGATGGCAGAGTGCAATTGTCCTGTTCACAGGAGCCCCAGTGCAAGGCTTGGATCATATGCTTAGAATGACACCTGTCAGTGCTTCATTAAAGGGCAAAACGGGTTCCGAGAAAGAAGCCCCAGGCTGAAGCACCTAGGTCAAGAGATTAGTCCTGACCTGCACCGAGGGCAGCTCCAGGCCAAGGACCTCTGCTGCCCTCCTCACCAGCATGGCATAAGATGCCCCCTACTCCATAGCCACACTAGGTCGAGAGAGCATACCAGTATCTAGATATGTGTCCAGACCACTGGCTTCTCCAAGATCCTCATGCCAGTCCAATTGTACACAAGGAATGTCTACCTGTTGTTCCAAAGGGTCCATGGAGCCATCTCAATCCTCACCCATGCCTGAAATGTCCTCAAAATGTACAGGCAACGACGTAGAACCTCTGGTCTCCGTCAGCGCTGGAGTCGACAAACCGACTCCAAGTCGTCAGGTATCAGAATGGGGCTGGCGCCGAAGGCATCGACTTCAGGACTGATGCCGGGGAAGGTCGCGTTGGCAAGACCGGCGTTGATCCGGATACAGAATTGGATCCATGAGACCCCAATGGCGCCATGGGAGGAGCTGTCGGCGTAGAACTTGATGGGGCCTCCTCCAACCCACGGGGCCCGAAGGCCCACCGGAGGGGTCGGCCTACTCAAATACGCAGCACATGGCCTTGTAAAAGTCTCATTTGAAAATGTGTGGGGAGGGGTGGGAGGGAGGCGCGACGTCAAACCTGGCTCCTGGTCTGCAGAACTGTACCTACAACATGGAGACTGCTTACATCTCTCATCGACGGACGACAGACGAGATGAAGTTGCAAGTCAGTTTGGACTTCTTCTTCTTAAGCTATTCCCCAAGTGTCCCGAGGACCTAGAGAGTGAAGAAGAGGACTTGGGGCTCCCGGAAAGGTCCAGCAACCTTCTCTTTCTTGAACGGGACCCGGATCTCCGAAGAGTCGTGCTCGACGGAGTCGACTGCCAGGCCGCAAGAAGCTTCAAAGTTCACTCCTGCAAGGTCTTCGGCGCCATGGCCTGGCACAACTTAGTGTTGTGGTCACGCTCAAGACATCACAAGCAGGCGAGATGGGGGTCAGTTACCAACATGGTGTGGCGACATGCACCACATGGCTTGAACCCTGTACGTCTTGGGGAAATCCCTCGATACAAGAAAAATGTTGACGACAAAATGTAAAATAAAAAAAAGTCTTCCAAAAATAGAGAGGGTTAACTCTTCTCTGAATCAGTGCTTAACAGGCAGAGAAGGAAAAGGACCGACATCTGCGCGCCTGGTTGGCACCTATATAGGTGACCGTCAAGGTCACAACCGATGCTAAGGACGCTGGCGACGTCAGGCGGAGCCACCAGACGATGCGCAGGGGTACAGCTCACACAAACATTTTGGGATCCTTTCTGATGCCTGGGTAATTCAAAGGTAAGAGATCTGCAGATAGAAGTCTATCAGATGCTCAGTTCCTACAAGTTGGTGTACCAAATACCGCTAGCCAAATCTGGGGCAGTTACCATCAGTTGTGCTTGCCCCTCCTGCACTTTCTGCAGGACCGTTGATACAAGCGGAATTGGTGTGAATGTATACAGAAGACCCCGTAACCAACCGAACTTAAAGATATTCGTCAAAACACCATTTGGAGCCAAGAGTATGGCACAAAACTGAGGATACTGTTTGTTCCGGGCAGTGAAGAATAGATCCATGCACAGACATTTTGATTTTGAGACACAGTGATCCTATAAAGAAGGTCTACAATCATCCGAGGAGGGGGAGAAGAGCATTTATGCAGGTTGTGTCCAACACCACACCGGTAAAGGTAAGCTTCTAAATAGAGATGAGGTGTGACTTCTGGGCATTGATGGAGAAGTCCAAGCCATGCAGAAGAATCATAGTACACTGAAGATGTTCTAATAATAGCTAAGGGAACCGTACTTTCACTGAAAAATATTGAAACTTACAGACCAATCGCTAATCTAAATAGTAGTGGCTTTAATTAGTAGTATTGGGATCCCACAACTGGAGGTAATACTTGTGAGAGGGGGAGGATCAGCAGATGGAAATGGGCGTCCTAAAGGTCCAGAGAGACAAACCAAAACGCTACATTGACATCGAGCACAACGATGCTTAGGGACATCAGTATGAACTAGTCTTTAGAATTTAGAGGTTTGAGAGTTGTAGGTCAAGAATAGATCTTGAAGCCCCACTCTGCTTGGGGACGAGGAAATTAAGGTATTAAAATGTGATGCACCTCTTCCCCATGTGCACCACTTCTATGACTCCTTTCTTCAAAAAGGTAAGGATCCCTGCCTCCAAGATCAAGGCGTGTCAGATAGCACTTCCTGACAGAGAGAGGCTAATCTTAAGGAAGGTTAGGAACACGAGCACACGTGCAGATAAGCTGAAGCACCCAGGAATCAGTCAAGATCATCTCTAATTGGTGGTTAAGTGGCAGAACATGCCCCCTACCAGAAGCTGGCAATGGAGCTGGAAGAGTCAAAGACGTTTTGAGGCAGAAGATCCAGTGGAAGATGGAAAGAAATGGGGGATCCTGGTGTTGTAGGACTCCCATATGTTCATCACTGTCCTGAAAGGAGTGACACATTTTCTGAGGGGGTTAGAATGGCTGGAAAGATTACTGTTGTTGTGAAGGTTCTCCCCTAGAGAATTCCCAGAAGCAACGGCACTGTTGGTGGAAGTGCTTCATTAGAAGGCCACATCCAGCAATAGTGCTGTGGTGCTACTATTTCTAGCGATACCAAAGGGGATGATGGACGGAGCGCTTAAGCAAATCAAACACTCACCGCCAGTCAACTGATCTGGGTTTAATCCATCATCATTCTTTAGCTCACTCCACCACCCCAGTTCAGACATGGCCATATGCAAATCAGTCTGACCCTGTGCCTCATGGGAACAGTCCAGCCCGAACTGCCAAGCCAGGTCTTCACTGGACCGGAAACAAGCCTCTTGGGACCGGTTTCGGGTTCATAACCCTCATCAGCCAGGCTATCTTGAATCCAGTGGCAAAGTGAGCAAGGGACCCACGTCTGGGCGTACCCTGCTCACTTAGGGCGAACAAAGTGATACCAAAGGGGATGATGGATGGAGCGTTTGAGCAAATCAAACACTCACCCCCAGTCAACTGATCTGGGTTTAAACCCCGAAACCGGTCCTAGGATGCTTGTTTGCAGTCCAGGGTGGACCTGGCTTGGCAGTTCAGGCTGGACTGTTCCCATGAGGCACAGGGTCAAGACTGATTTGCAGATGGCTGGGTTCAAACTGGAACGGCATGGTGAGCAACAAAACAATGGATTTAGGCCCAGATCTCTGTACTGGGGTGAATGTATGACATTGTTCTGCATTCTATCCATCAACTGTTGTTTTTGCATTTGTCACCCTGAGTGGAAAGGGTATGCCCAGACGTGGGTCCTGTGCTCTCCATGCCACTGGAATCAAGCTATCTTGGCTGAAGAGGGGTGAAACCCCGAAACCGGTCCTAGGATGCTTGTTTCCAGTCCAGGGAGGACCTGGCTTGGCAGTTCGGGCTGGACTGTTCCCATGAGGCACAGGGTCAAGACTGATTTGCATATGGCTGGGTTCAAACTGGAACGGCATGGTAAGCAAAAAAACGATGGATTTAGGCCCAGATCTCTGAACTGGGGTGAATGTATGACATTGTTCTGCATTCTGTCCATCAACTGTTGTTTTTGCTACTATTCCTAGACCATTCCAGAGAGGAAATGATCTTCTACCCGAACAGCTGTTCGCCATCAAACAGCAAATTCATTAATTCCAACTAGGTATTTCCAGAAATACCAGTGGAGCACATCCTGTAAAGCCAGCATAAAGCAATCGCCATGGATCTAGCAATTGAATGGGAAGAATCCAGACAGCATTTTAGGAAATGTTTGGAGGTTTCCAAACCATTGATGAACAGGTCAGAGAAGGGTTTCTACATGCGGTCAGGAAGAATGCTTATAGACATTTCATCTAGTTCCCAACAAGGTGTTAGGACAAACGTGCCTAGAAGAAATGTGGTGTTGTCAGGGAACAGAGCAAACCTACCTGATACAAAGACTTTTCCGTCCATGGAGACCAGCCTTCTAGACTTACAGTCTGGAAGAGCGGTGGATAATGTGATAGAATTAAATTTGGCATATGAAAATTGTACTAGTAAACTCTCCATTGAATAGTGCATCAGCAATTATTTCAGGGTAAGGGGGTGCAGGCTTATTATGATTTATCTGTGGATGACCAGACCAGAAAATATTTCTCCGGGGCATCCAGAACTGCCTCAGAGTGCTTTGTTTAAAGGAAGCAAGGTTTCTGAAGCTTCTAATGATTGCTGGAAGATTTCTGACAAGATGTTGGAAATTGTTAAGCCTTTGTTTCAGCAGTAGGCAAGGGTAATTCCAGTGCCTCTGCTCCTTTCCAGACCAGAGTTAAAGCAGCACACTCAGAAGATCATAACACAAAGGGCACCCCAACAATATATTTCAGGTTCAGGGAAGGGGGAAGCGACATCTCAAAAATAAACATTCCCACTTAACCTGTATTGGTTTTAGCCAGATCTAATCACAAAATAATTATTGACCCAACGACATATTTTTATACATTTAATTCGTTTCTCATAGTGTTTAACTTGTTTTGTCAATTAGTAATATAAAGTGCCTCATTACCACATTTCATTATATTACAAAAAACAAAATGAATTGATCAAATATGCGTTATACAGTAAAAACATTACACAAGTCGTTACAAATCATAATCAATTCCAACACCTCACATACATACCATTCACACAAACTCATACAACCTCAATCATACACGTACCCCCAGGATTTCCTTAATACACCCAACAAGGAGCAAATTGTTTCTTAATGTTTTGTTGCACAATAGCTGGGGTGCCAAACAAGCAATCACTGTCAACATTTTTCATTGGAGATGTTAATTTCTGACCACCTTCTTCAAGACCAAAATCAATTTGTCCTCTTTTCGATATGGGAATGGAGTTAGTTCTCTCTTGGCTAATCACCACCTTCTCACTTAGGCCAAAGAATCAGTACAATGATAAGAACGTCTCTCCTTAAATGGATTACAACATGCTTCTTATTTACCATACGGGGATTTACAATAATTCAAATCACCTCCTTAGGGGTTCTCGAGTCTCCTCTCCCCAAAATATATACAATATTACATGTTCATTCGCCCTCCTTCCAGTTACCATCCATACCTTAAGCCTTTCGGAGTGACTCCTAAATCGGAAAAGAGGGTGGCATAAACACTGGTGTTGTAGGCAGCACTAAAGGCACAAGCTTTCCCACCAATCAGTCTTTAAAAGAAGAAGCAAAGCAAGAGGACTTAATTTCCCATTGCCCATCTGAACAGAAGGAGACATCACTGGATTTCTCATAATCCATCATCACAGTTGGAGACATCGCTTGTCAAACCATCTTTCAAAGATGAAGCCAAGCAAGAGGACTTCATTTCCCATTGCCCATCTGCACAGGAAGTGACATCAATAGTTTCCCACCCACTGTACCCTGGCTCCTCCTTCCTCCCAGGACCTATTTAGTGGACGCTGCAGCGAGGACATGCCAGTGGCAAGCTAAGGACCAACCCATCTGCGCCCAGTTTCAGGAACACTGGATCTCCCAATACCCACTGATATCCTGCAGCGCTTCATGCTCTTAACCCCTGTCACAGCTCGCCATACTGCTGCCACACCATACAACACAGAAGGGGTGTTCACATGCACCTCCTGCAAGTCCCCATGCATTCTCCCAAACCCTACACCCACCACTCCTGCATTCACAGCACCCAGCTCCCCACTCACTCATACTCACACAAAGCAGCCACCAGCTGACGCTCACACAAAGACCACTCGAACAACAACCAACACTTGCATGCATGCTCTTCAACCACTGCTCACTCAAACACGCCACAGAAATATGGGACCTACTGCATGACCATACTCTGGACCTGCTTTCTCACTGAAATATGGTTAAACCCAACCTAAGCACCAGACAGTGCTTCAGCAACCCCGCCAGCTTCAAGATCGTTAGGTAAGACTGTCAGTACAAGCCCGGAGTTGGAGTTGCCATCATATTCAAAGATATCATCAGCTACACCACCTACATCGACACCTCTTGTTCAAGATAAGCATGACAGCCAACTTTTCCGTGGGCTGAACTCTCATATACAGATCGCCAGGACACTGCACCAATTTTGCCACTGACATCACAGACTTCTTTGCACTCCGTATCATCAACGCCAGCACCTTTATCCTACTCAGAGACGATGACCTTCACGTAGAAGACTACACCAACCCACACTGTATGGCCCTTATGGAAAACCCTAAAAACCTTGGTCTCAACAAGCATGTTACCAAACCCAACCACACCGACGGACAAGTATTGGATCTGATTTTCTCCTCAATCAGCAACATCACAGTCGACAAGCCAGCAACTATGACCTGGACAGACCACATACTCGTCAGTTTCAGCATACCTGTCCAAGACCTACCACCACCGGAACCCCCGCCGCAGCTGGAAAAGCATTTCAGAAGAGTTGCGGGCTTCCCCTCTCTCCAAGCACGCCAGCAACTTGCTGAAAGCCATCAAAAGCTGGAACATCGCACGCGCCAATAATACTTTAGCTTCCCTAAAGTGCAACCCAACGGTAAGAGCCAGGCCACAGACCTGCTGCTACACAGAGGAACTCAGGCTGATGAAAGGGAACAAATAAAGACACTGCAGATGAAGAGATCTTCAAATCAGCCCTAAGTTGCTACCACCAGCAGATATCTAACACCAAGTACACTTCTCTTGCAGAGAGCATCGACGCCAGCATGAACATCAGCAAGAATATCTTCGCCACCAAAGACTTCAAAGCAGCTCCTGCCACCTATAGCAACTTCACCTCCTCACAAGACCTTGCAACAAGCTCTTGGAATTCTTGTGTAACAAAATCACCACCATATACAGTAACTTTGACTTTCAACCAGATCCAATCACCGCCAATTAATTTTTACCATCATGGCCAATGAACAAACCCTGACTTCATGCCTTCATTCACCATAGTCAGAATCGCTGCTACTATGAACATCATCCACTCACGGGCTCCCACTGACCCTTGCCTCACTATGCCTTCACCAAAGGGACTCCTACCAATCAGAGAAGCACTAACACCTATCCTTAATGCCTCCATTGACTTAGCCACATTCCTGGATGCCTGGAAACATGCCACGGTCATGCCCCTGCTCAAGAAAACATCTGTTTTCCCAGCTATGCTTTCCAACTACAGACTCATCTCCCTCCTACCCTGCCATGGTCTTAGAGAAACTAATCAACTGATGCCTCACCGACCACCTCAGCAACCATCAGCTCCTCGATGCAACACAGTCCGGACTCTGACCCAACCACAGTATAGAAAAAGCACTTTTCTGTGCCACAGACTCCATCTGCATGATCCTTGCCAGAGGAGGCACAGTAGGCCTCTCTGCACTCCAGCTTCATCAGGCACCTGCACAAGATTGGCATCCAAGGACCCGCTCTCCACTGAGTCTGCTCCTTCCTAACACATAGAACACAAGCTGTCAGCCTGGCACCTTGCTCCTCGGAAGCATGCAAACTCATCTGCGCAGTGCCTCAAGGCTTATCGCTTAGCCCCACAATCTTCAAGGCATACATGATCATTCTGACCAAAATAATCTGTGCATACAACATCAATATCCTCTACTACGCAGACGACATGCAACTCCTACTTTCCCTCTCGGACAAGACCCCCACCCCCCAAAAAAGTTCACTGCTTGCATGACCGAAGTTGCTAACTGGTTGAAAGCCATCTGTCTAAAGCTAAACACTAACAAGACAGAAGTAGTAATCTTCGGCAAGAACATCTCACCACAGGACTCCAGCTGGTGGCTGGCCGAACTCGGACCCACACCCTCAGAATAATGATCGACATCAAACTGGACATGACCGTACAAGTCAAAACTGTCGCTGTATCCTGTTTCCACACCCTGAAGATGCTGAGGAAAGTCTTCAAATGGCTTCCAAGCATAACTGGAAAAACCGACACGCATGCCCTAGTCACTAGCAAGCTGGACTATGGGAACACCCTTTGCGCCTGAATCGCCAAGCAACTCACTAGAAGACTACAAACCATCCAGAACTTGGCAGCCAGAGTCATGTCCAACCTCTCACACAGAACTCACATCATACTATACAAATATACTCATTTCAAACTCCTCACACACACATTACAGGCACAACACAACTTTGGCCCCATATACCTAAACAGCTGCATCTTCTTTCAAGAACCATCCAGACACCTCTGCTCCGCAGGACTCCTACTCGCACACATGCCATGCAGAAACAGAACCAGATCAGGAGGGCAGGCATTCTCTTATATCGCTAGTAGAACGTGGAACGTCCTCCCACTTCACATCAGGGCCTCCTCCTCTCTTTTTGAATTTTGCAAGAAGCTGAAGACCTGGCTTTTCAATTCACCAACCTATCATAGGAAGGGCTAGGCATACACCGGCGCTCAGCACCAGCATGCCCTCGTGGGTGATAGTGCGATTTACAAATACACATAGCACAGTATAGTACAGCATAGCATATTATAACATGCTTCTTTACAGGCATGAGTTTCCTCAGTAGTGCTTCTGGAGCTTGCAGAGGCATGGAGTTGGGTGACTTTGGCTGGAGCTGCAAGAATAGCCAAGTCTGCAGCATCAGGCCTATTAAGAGATTGCCCAAGAGGGTTGCTGGCCATCTTGAAAATGTTCCACATGGCCTTTTGTAATGCCTCAAACTGGGAAGGGTCAGCAGATGGAGCTCTGAACTCACGTGCCAGCCTTTGAATTGCAGAAACTTCTAGGCTACCTCCTCATCTGGTTCTGGAAAGATTCTTCCTTCCCCTGCCCAGGTTCCAAGTGTTTTAGAGTGAAAATAGGTTTGTTTCAAGTTCCTTTGTGAGTGTGCTAAAGGCAGACTTTTGAAATGTAAGTGGAGCAGGAACAGGTCTGCCCCACCCATCCTGGCAGGATGGCCCATCCTGCCAACATCTAGTTCCCCTTTGTCTCACTGTCCGGGAGGAATACACAAAGGCCAACGGGCAACTATGCACAATGATGTGACCCAGGGCACAGGCACCAAATGGTTAGGACAAGACAATGCAAACCTTCTAAAAGTGTCATTTTCAGAACTTTGACTTAAAATCCAACTCTACCAATAACGAGTATTTTAAATTACAATTCTTTGGATACCAAACATGCCATTTCTACCTCTACCCAATCAATAGTTTGCACTTAATTAATGCAATATGGTAAACCAATGTCATCCTATGGGAGAGGTAGGCTCATTGTAGTGAATAACTAACTTGGGAGTCCTGGTAAAAGGTTTATTTTGCCAGGTTGAATTTGCAATTTAAAAATGCACACAGGCTGCAATCGCACACCTGAAACATGTTTTAAAGGGCTACTTAATTGGGTGGCATCATAAGCGCTCCACGCCCACTACAAGCATTTAGTTTATAGGAATGGGGTACCTGTAGAACAAGTTACTTACCTTCGGTAACGATGTATCTGTAAGAGACATGTTATAGATTCCTTACCTTAGAATTAACCCCAGGCGTCAGTCTTGATCCGGAGAATTCTCTCTTAGCAGTACCCCTGCGTGTTGGTAGGTGGCGTCGGTTGACTCCACGTCCGTTGTCGTGTTCGCCGGGATGACATTGTGGTGTCTATTTAGACGCCGCCACTGCGCGCTGACGTCCGCTCTGACACAACTTTCCACGCCAGAAGCGCAGAGCCATGCAAGACACCGACCACTGGTGCGCTAAACTAGGGCCCTGCAAGGGAGTCCCTGTCCCTAGAAGTCAGTTCGCAGAGCAAGGAAGATAGGTGGGGTGGTAAAGAATCTATAACTAACATATGTCTCCTACAGATACATTGTTACCGAAGGTAAGTAACTTGTTCATCTGAAATAGATAGTCATAGATTCCTTACCTTAGAATAGATACCCCATCAATATCAACCCTGGAGGAGGGTCTGCAAACTAAGTTCACACAAGAAAATCCTGGAGGACAGAACGGGCACAATAGCCGTCCCTTCGGACTTGGCTGTCCAGGCAGGAATGTCTGGTGAACGTGTGCAAAGATGCCCACGTGGCTGCCTGACAGATGTCAAGAGTGGAACTCCACGGGCAAGAGCAGTGGTGGCTGACGTAGCTCTGGCAGAATGAGCACTGAACCCCACTGGAGGTTCCATCTTCACCAAAGCATATTTTAATACAAAGGACAACCCATCTAGGAATGGTCCACTTTTGAACGGCCCGACCTTTCTTGGCACCCACATAGCCAAGGAAAAGTTGATTGTCCACCCGGAAATCTTTTGTGCGGTCAAGGTAGAAAGACAGGGACGTTTGGGGTCCAGACGGTGGAGTCTCTCCTCCTCCTTGCAAGGGTGCGGAGGTGGGAAAAAGGTGGGCAAAGTAATGGTTTGTCCAATGTGAAAAGGTGTAACCACTTTGGCAAGGAACAAGGGCCTCGTCCTCAGCACCACTTTGTCCGGATGCACAGAGAAGAAAGGGGACTTATAAGAAAGAGCTTGGAGCTCACTCACTCTGCGAGCAGAGGTGATGGCAACAAGAAAGGCTGTCCTCAGAGTGAGGAGCCTGAGAAGACAGTTGTGAGGAGGCTCAAAGGGAGCACACACAAGATAGGTTAAGACAGGTTCAACTCCCACTGGGGCATTACGAAGGGAGAAGGAGTAAAGAGATGAGAAATGCCCTTGAAGAATCTATGTACAATAGGGGACTTGAACAAAGATGGCTGATCTGGTAGCCGAAGGAAAGCAGAGATGGCTGCAAGATAGCCTTTAAGAGTGCCCAGAGCAGAGCCCTGCTGGGCCAAAGAAAGTATATACAACAGGACCTCTGATAGAGGGGCAGAAAGGGGAGCCACAGTTGGGGATCTCCAGTCTTTGCAGTGCACCATGCCAAAAACTTGTTCCACCGACAGGCGTATACGTCTTAGCTCAGTGGAGGAACACCTGGCTGCCATGATGATGTTACAGACTTCGGGAGGAAGGTCAAAAGCTGTCAACTGTTGCCGCTCAATCTCCATGCAAGGAGGTGGAGGCTGGACAGGTTCGGGTGAAGAGCCCTCCCCTGCTGCTGCGACCGAAGATCCTCCCGAAGAGGCAGTCTGAGTGGAGGACCGATGGCCACGCTCAGGAGCTCTGGTTACCAGACTCTTCGTGCCCAATCTGGAGCACAAGAATGACTTGGGCCCGGTCTCGCTTGATTTTCTTTAGCACTCTGGGCAGAAGTAGTACAGGCGGAAGGGCGTACAGGAGGCTGCGGTTCCACTCGCGACGAAAAGCGTTGCCAAGTGAGTGCCGCCTTGGAGATTCCAATGCGCAGAATTGCTGACATTGCATGTTCTCTTCGGTGGCGAACAGATCTAACCAAGGCTTTCCCAGATGCTGAAAGAGACCTTGCACCACCTCTGAGTGAAGACGCCATACGTGATCCACCAGGCACTGGCGGCTGAGTTCGTCTGCCCTGGCGTTCAGAAAACCTGCCACGTGTTGAACAACCAGGGTCATGCCCTAATGTTCCAGCCATGTCCAGAGACTAAGAGCCTTGTGACATAGGTCCACAACCCCAACCTGCCCTGCCCTGTTTGTTGCAGAACCACATGGCGGTGCTGTTGTCTGGGAACACCTGCTCCACTTTCCCTTTGAGAGAAGGAAGGAATGCCTTTAGTGCAAGACGGATCGCCCGAAGCTCTAGAAGGTTGATGTGGAGCCCGGACTCTGCCGGAGACCAGAGGCCTCTGATCTCCCCCTCTCACATGTGGCCGCCCCATCCCAGAAGTGAGGCATCTGTCACCACAGTGAACTCTGGTTGGGAAGGGAGAGGGATATGCTGCAGACCCAATCCTGGTTCGTTAGCCACCACTGCAATTGGTGTGCAGTGCCCTCTGAGATCTGGACGCAATCGGAAAGATTCCCCTGATGCTGCGCCCCCTGAAACTTCAGGTCCCACTGCAGAGCCTGCATATGCCATCTGGCAGGATGCAGGAGGCCATGAGGCCCAGCAGCCTCTGGGTCATCCTCACTGAAATCCGGGATAGAGGATAGAGGCTGAAACACTGGTATCCCTTCCCGAACTTGCTGCTCTGGAGTATAGGCCAGAAACTACACTGTGTCCAGAACAGCTCTGTTGAAAGGGAGCCTCTGAGAGGGAAGTCAGGTGCAACTTCAGCACGTTGATAGTGAATCCCAGCAAATGCAAAAGGTCCGCCATAGTCTGGAAATGGGAGACAACAGCCTGGGGCGGGACCCCCTGCAACAGCCAGTTGTCGAGACAGGGGAAGACTGAAATCCCTAATCTGTGCAGATGAGCTGCTACCACCGCCATCACTTTCGTGAACACCCGAGGGGTGCTGGTAAGGCCAAAGGGGAGCACGGTGAACTGAAAATGCTTGTGGCCTACTGTGAACCGCAGGTAGCGCCTGTGGGCTGGCAGGATGGGAATGTGGAAATAGGCACAATGCAAGTCCAGCACCACAATTCAGTTACCAGGGTCAAGGGCAGACAAGACCTGAGCCAAGGTTAACATCTTGAACTTCTCCTTCCGGAGGAAGCGATTAAGGGCTCTGAGATCTAGAATAGGACGTAGGCCTTTGTCCTTCTTAGGCACCAGAAAGTAGTGGGAATAACAATCACGACCTACTTCGGACGTAGGAATCCTCTCGATAGGTCCCTTGGCCAAGAGAGCTGAGACTTCATGGCGGAGAAGTGCCAAATGATCCTCCGACATGCGATCGAAAGACGGTGGCATAGAGGGAGGGGTAGTCTCAAAGGGGAGGGAGTAGCCCCTTCGGACGATCTGCACAACCCACATGTCTGAAATGGTTTTCCAGTGGGGGGGTGGTGGTGGTGGTGGGGGGGGGGGGCGGGGCGGGAATGATGCCGAATACCGCCGCCCACTGGCTTTTGATGGTTAGACTAGGAAGGTTTGGAGGCAGCTTCGGGGGGGGGGGGGGGGGGGGGGGGAATGTTGGACTGGCCCGCTTGCTGGCTCTCAGACCAGCATCGCTGGGTACCATGTCAACGGCCACGCAGAGGCTGGGTAGCTTGCGTGAACCGGTGGCTGGTTTGGGCCGGATGTGTTGGGGTGCCCCTTCCGTAGCCATGAAAAGGGCGAAAGGCAGACTGAGGTGGATGAGCCGCCGCGAGGCCCAAGGATCTGGCCGTAGCTCAAGAATCCTTAAAGCGCTCCAGCACAGAGTCTGCCTTGTCACCAAAAAGGCGACGTCCATCAAAGGGCATGTTCTGCAAGGTTGTCTGGACATCTCGCGAAAAGCCAGACGTCCTCAACCAGGTTTAGCGCCGAAGGGCTACCGACGTGGCAATCGTTACTAGTAAATGTGCCAACTGAGTGGAAGCCAATTTTACCATGTTTAAACGAGAGAGCACAAGCACCTTAACACTGGCTAGCAGTGGTAACGTGCACAGAGCCATAATTCGGAAAACAGGAGGGGTGAAGGCAAAATGTTTGGGGGTGACCATGGAGAGAGGGCCAAGTCCAACAATACTCCCAAATCTTAAAATTACCCATATCACCCTGTACTAAAATCCATCCGTAAACCATAGTCTCTCTACTAGGTGTTACAAAAGTTAAGCAACTGATGCAGGTTACACCTCCGCGGCTACTAGTCCTCTCGTGCGTAGACAAGAGTCTGATTGCCCATGAGGTAAGATCCCTCTTCGACACAGGGTCTATTGTTCCGACTTCTCTGCACCCTCCGATTTTTATCAGCAATCTGTTCCTGGTAGAGAAAAAAGACAAGGGTATGTGGCCAGTGATAAACCTGCGGGAGTTCAACCAATGGCTGGTCTACCGTCATTTTAAGATGGAGGGCCTGCATCTTCTACGAACATTCTGTTGCCAAATGATTGGATGGTGAGGCTCAACCTCAAGAACACTTACTTTACCATCCCGGTCTCTCCACCACATTGCAGGTTCCTACAGTTCGTATGGGACAGTCAGGATTACAAAAATACGTCTCTTCCCTCGGACTATCATCGGCGCCATGGTGCTTTACCAAAGTCATGTGTCTGGTGGTTCAATGGCTGTGCTCCTGGGTGTCAGGCTGATCATTTATCTGGATGATCTTCTTCTGCATCAGGATCGCAAGCCGCTCCTCCAATATTCTTTTTATTTTTTTATTTATTTAAAGGTTCTTTTTATTGAGTTTAAGAGAGAAGACAAATACAGAGAAACATGGACATTGGTGGAGTATGGCACAACATCTGCTTTTTGGCATGCATAGTGAGAACAGAATAAACTCGGGAGTCAATAAAGCACAGATCGAAGAAATAAGTCCGTACAGAGTGTCCATTCCCATCAGGTACTGTCTGTATCTCAAAACAGCCTTCTTCTAAGAGGCAAAACAGATTCCCAACCCTGAACCAAACAGGCAAGTTGAAGACACGAAAGGGAAAGAGAACAGAGGAGAGAGACGATAGAGGGAAAGAAGGAAAGACACGCCCCACGTGTTCTGACAAGGATGTATTTGTCCGGCTGTAATCAGGATTCAGAATGGCCGTGAACAAATCATACCGCAAGCGCGTGGCATCTAGGTGACCACCTCCGCTTCATCCACGCTGTGCTGGGAACGAGATTCGAGGTAACTAAGCAGAGGCACCCAGAAATCCCTAGGCTGGGAATGTGCAGTCATTAACCCCCAGTAGTCAAACAGTTGATTGTGGCAGAATGCTGCATCCTTAAGCCAATCCTTTATCTTCGGGCTGTGCTTGCGGCCCCAGCAAAATGCCACCCATCTCTTAGCTAAAAGCAACAACATTGCCACAAGTTTTCTATGTACTGCGGCTACGCTGCGCACACATCCTAGCAGGGCCACTAAAGGGGAGCACTCAAGTGGGGTATTGATCAACAGGGTCAGGGTCTCAAAGATGCGTTCCACCGCAGGACACTCCCAAGCCAGATGAATAAAGGAGGCCTCCAGGGCACGGCAGCGCACACACCTGGCATCTTCACTAAGACCAGCTCTACGAAGCCATAATGGGGTTCTGTACAATCTATGAAAAAATTTGAAGTGGATTAATTGCAGTCTATAGTTAGGCGATAGTTCCTTTAGCTGTGCGCAGCAGTAAGCCTACGTGCCATCCTCAAGCGGACCCCCCAGCACCTGCTCCGACTCTCACTGTGCTTGGGGAATACAGAACGGGGAGGCGAGTTGCATCCCCGCATAAAGCTGGGTTACAAGCTTTCGCGGCGAGGGGTTCTTCAGAAAACCCTGCAGCACATGGAATGTTGGTGGTGCAACAGGAAATGACTCGTATAATGCGCGTAGCGCTGGTTGTAATTGATAGTAGGTGAACCTGTCCACAACCCTGTATGCTCATCGCCTAATGCATCATCGTACGAGTTACTTATCTCCAGTAACGATGTATCTGGTAGAGACGATTCTAGCCGCAGATTCCTTCACGTAGAATTATCCCCAGGCGCGAGACTGGATCCGGAAACTTTTTGTCACAGCATCCCTGCGCGCCAGGGGGCGGGGCGACACCACGCGACTCCGCATTGGCGTCATCCGCGTACGTGACTTCAGCGAGGTCACATAAGCCCCACCCCGGCGCGCCTACGTCAGTTTTCGTCTGAGAACTTTTCCGCGCCGCAACGCGGAGCCACCATGCAAAAACAACAATTGATGGACAGAATGCAGAACAATGTCATACATTCACCCCAGTACAGAGATCTGGGCCTAAATCCATAGTTTTTTTGCTCACCATACCATTCCAGTTTGAACCCAGCCATATGCAAAACAGTCTTGACCCTGTGCCTCATGGGAACAGTCCAGCCCGAACTGCCATGCCAGGTCCTCCCTGGACTGGAAACAAGCATCCTAGGACCGGTTTCGGGGTTTCACCCCTCTTCAGCCAGGATAGCTTGTTTCCAGTGGCATGGAGAGCACGGGAGTCACGTCTGAGCCTACCCGTCCCACGCGGAAAAGGAAAAAACTGACATAGGCGCGCCGGGGTGGGGCTTATGTGACCTCGCTGACGTCACATACGCGGACGCCTAGGTGGAGTCGCCCCGCCCCCAGGTGTGCAGGGACGCTGTGGTAAAAAGTTTACGGATCCAGTCTCACGCCTGGGGATAATTCTACGTGAAGGAATCTGCGGTTAGTAGTCTCTATCAGATAACAGTGACAAACACCCTGTCGCAGAATGCCTGGCCCATCGTGGTTAACTGAAGCCCTCGTAATCTCTGACTCCCCCTAGCCTCAGTAGTTACAGTCAGTCCCGGGTGACTGATGAGAGGGATCGAGGGGGCGAATGCGACTTCCAGGTCCATACCATGCAACCAACTGTCTCAATTTTGGCCCTGGGCTTCCTCTGAGATCCAAATAAAGCCATGTGTAAGGGAACCGGCGCCGTCCTGTCACTCTCTGGAGCAGTATGGGCCATGAAAAGAGTTGGGAAAACCCAGTGATAGGCAAACTGGGCTTGAGCGCAGTTGTAATACAACTCCATGGCCGGGGCTGCCATCCCACCTTGGGCAAACGGCAGCTTTAGGGTCTCCCATGTCACTCGAGGATGCCTCCTCGTCCAGGCCAGTGCAATCAAGTTTGAGCGCAGGCGGCGCCGGAACGCCGCAGTGAGGGGAAGTGGCAGATTGGTAAAAACATAGAGAAACTTGGGGAGGACCACCATGTTAGCTATGGCTAGGCGGCCCACAAAGGACAAGGGAAGCGATTTCCACCTACTCAAACGACTTTCCAGCCATTCCATAAGCCTGCCATAGTTGTGGCTCCATAATTCATCCAAGTTTTGGCTGAGCCAGATCCCCAAGTATTTTATCGGGCGGTTTGGCCACTGAAGCGGGAATTCTGATTGAAATTGGTCAGTGGCCGCGGTGAGCGGGAATATGATATATTTTACCCAGTTAATGGAGACCCCCGACACACTGCCAAACCGGACCACCTCCCTAATGAGCGGATCCAGGTTTTCAGCTAGGTGTTGCACATACAGCGTTATATCATCAGCAAATATGGAAACCAGAATCACCCTAGGGGTGAAGTCTAGACCACGTCTAGCATGGTGCTGCTGGAGCCTTGCCGCAAGAGGTTCCATCGCAATAGCAAACAGGAGGGGGGAAAGAGGGCAGCCCTGATGTGTGCCTCGGGCCACTGGGAGTGCAGGGGATACCTAGCCAGTGACTCTTAGTCTAGCGATTGGGGCCGAGTACAGTAAGGCGATTTTCTGGAGAAATAAGGGACTGATGCGGGAGAGAAGAGCAAACAATTAAGGCCATTCTAGGGTATCAAATGCCTTAGTTGCATCTAAGAACACGGCCGCAACAGGAAGGGAATCAACCATCTGCATGGTCGCGAAGAAAGTACGCAAATTGTGAGCGGTGCTTTGTCCCACTCCTCTAATAGTTGGGGGGGACACGTTCCTTACTTCATTCTCTCGGTTTCATCATAAAGGAATGTGAGTCTGAATTCACTCCCTTGGAGCCAATTGGAGTTCTGAGTTTCCTCATAAATTTGGTTCAGCAGATTCTAAATCTCCCTCCAAAAAAGCTCTCTCTGACCAGGAAAGGACTGAAACGCATGGACGAAGGAGTTCATCTCCCTATGGTACCTTGCATGGATAGCAGGTCTCTTAGCGTCCTCGATTCAGTCAATCTTACCAGGCCCCAGCACATCAGGGCCCTGCAGAGATCAAAGTTGGCACAGCTACAGAGAAGGCTGCGCTGCTCAGCGCTGGTCTGGCTCTTAATGGAGGCAATGATGGAGATACAGTGGTGGCTAGACTGAATGATGCCCTGGAACGGCAGAGGTAGGTGCCAGACTCGGTAACAGAATTGAATGCCAGGCTCGTAGACTGGGGTTCGTGATTCAGAGAAGTCAACACAGGAGGCCAGTGGACAGACCAGGAAAGGGTTGCACATCAACTGCTTAGAGTTGCTTGCAGGCCTCTTTGAAGTTCAACCGCTAACAAGGTATTTGAAAGACATCTAGCCGCAGACTCCTTACCTTGAATTTACCGGGCATCGGACTGGATCTGGAAGATTTTTCTTCAAGCAATACCCTTGCGCGCCGATAGGTGCGTCGGTCAGCTCTGCGTGAGCCGGGTCATTACTCCAAACGCTTTGAGGGAGCGGTCGCTAAAGCTCCTTGCGGCCCGGCCCTTGGCACAGTGTTGTTCGCACCAGAAGTCTAGTCCCGGTCGAGGAGAAAATGTGGGCACCGCTCCGGGAGCCCCAAGTCTTCGTCCTCCAACTTAAAGTCTTCGAGTCGGTGAGGTAAGAAGCATAAAAAACATAAGTCATCGAACCGTGCTTCGACTTCTCACCGTCAGTCAGCTAATGCGATGGAGGAGTCTCTGCATTCTAGGCCTTGTTCGGCTGAACCTGCGCCTGGGTCAGCTCTACACTTCCCCACCTTTCCGGGAGCTGAAGCAACCCCCACCCAGTTCAAAGAACTCTCATGACGGCATGTGCCTCATATTTAGGCAGCCAGACCCTACCAGTGCGCCTTTGGGCCCCGGAGGCTCAGAGGGGTCTCCATCGGGTGTTGGGCCAGCGACTCCAGCCACAGCTAGAAACAAACTGGTATTAGGAATTGGGTGAGGCCAGTGGCCTGGACACCTCTCGAGATTCTGGTCTGCTTTCTCCCCTACTATAGCTACGGAGGAGGGAACTTCATACACTATGGTGGTGCGAAGGACAGCTGAGGTCCTGGACCTTCTGCTTCCTTCTGTTGCAGTCAAGACGAACATCTTGACAGAGGTCCTACAGCCGGGTGTCTCCTCCCCTGAACCCGTCCTGCTTTTCAATGAGGCCTTGACTGATGTCCTACTGGGATACTGGTCCAAGCCCAACACAGGGGCTCCTGTGAATAGGACAATCACCCGCCACCATCGCCCTGCACCGGGCGACCCAAATTTTCTTCACCAACCACCCTACGCCCGAGAGCTTGGTGGTCCAGGCCACTACATCACAGGGCGTTTCTTCGACCAGCCTTGCATTGTGGTCGTGAACACCGCATGCCTATTGGGCCATTACTCCTATTCCCTGTGGGAAACGGTGGCGCTAGTGCTGCCACAGGTCCTGGAGGAGAGCCGGGCCATCCTCTTTCATATGGTATTAGATGGAAGAGATGAAGCAAAGTCCACCATTCGTTGTGGGCTTGACATGACCAACTCGCTAAGCAGACAATATCATAGACGGTGGCTGTTCAACACCACACCTGGCTGAGAACTTCTGGCTTTTCTGGTATGTCCAGGTTTCCCTCATGGACATGCCGTTTGATGGCACCTGTCTCTTCGGAGACAAAGCAGACATAGCCCTGGACTGCTTTAAGGACTCACAGGCTAAAGCCAAGTCCTTGTGCCTCTCAGCGGCCACACCTCCCAGTCTGCTTTTTGCCCATTAGTGGCTATGGAACAGGCTTTAAGCCGCGTCAGCCATACCCCAGTCACAAGACTGTGTGCAAGTTCAGCAACCTCTGTGCAGCAGAGGGCACGGCTCGTTCCGACCCTGTGGGTCAGGTGGCCAGAAGTCGGGTCAGTCCACCACCCCCCTTTCACCCTCAGCCTCCAAACCCTCCTGGTCGAGCCCTTCAAGATCATGGGTGGCCAGTTGGTGGCAGGATCAGTCATCACCTCCACCACTGGCAAAGCATCACGTCGGACAGGTGGGTTCTTCAGATAGTCCAAAGGGGCTACTCTCTCCCCTTCGAGACTGCCCATGACTCTAATTTGAGACCGGCTGACGGAGGATCACCTGACTTTGCTTCAGGAAGTAATAGCTATCTTGGCCAAGGAAGCCATAGAGAGGGTTCCAGCACCAGAAGTAGGCAGTGGTTTCTATTCCTGCTACTTTCTGGTCCCAAAAAAGACAAGGGCTTTCGCACTATCCTGGATCCACCAGCCCTCGACTACTTCCTCAAAAAGGAAAAGTTCAAGATGCTCACTCTGGCTCAGGTCTGGTCTGCCATGGACTGAGGAGACTGGATAGTAGCTTTGGACTTGCAGGTTGCTTATTTTCACATTACGGTCCTGCCTGTCCATCTGCGGTTTACCGTAGGCCTCAAGCACTTTCAGTTCACTCTGCTCTCCTTTGGCGTTACCATCGCCCCTCACGTGTCAACCAAGGTGATGGTGGTGGTCGCAGCTCATCTTCACAGATCAGGGGTGCCAGTCTTTTCCTATCTGGACGACTGGCTGTTGAAGGTGGGCTTGCCCCTAGGCTGCCGTCTCCCACCTCCAGACTACGGAAAACTTCCTGCATTCACCGGGGTTCACTAACGTGCCGAAGTCACATATGACTCCCTCTCAGTCACTCCTTTTCATTGGAGCTGTTCTGAACACAGTGTAGTTTTGAGCTTATCCTCCCAAACGACGAGTCCAGGATATTCAGCATACCGATGTTTCAGCCTCTATCCTGGATTTTGGTGAGAATTACTGAGGCTGCTGGGCCTCATGGCTCTCGCATCCTGCTTGTGACATATGCTAGATGGCATATGCGGGCTCTGCAGTGGGACCTGAATTCCAGTGGGCACAGCATCAGGGGAGTCTCTCAGACATGGTCCAGATCTTGGAGGAAACTTTCCAGGATCTGAAGAGGTGGTTGTCCAACCGCGATTGGGTCAGAGGCAGACCCCCTCTCCCTACCCCAACCAGATCACAAAGTAGTGACAGATGCGTCACTCCTGGGATGGGGTGGGGTGGACATATGGGAGAGGTGGAGATCGGAGGACTCTGGTCTCTGGAGGAATCATGACTGCACATCAACTTGCTAGAGCGGAGCACTGAGCGATTTGCTGAAAGCCTTTCTTCCGTCAATTAAGGGACAGCTGATTAAAGTGTCAACGACAACACCGCCGCCTTGTGGTACAGCAACAAAATAGGGCAGGGTGGGGTTGTGGACCCTTTGTCAAGAGGCTCTGCGTCTCTGGACATGGCTGCCATGTGTGACACATGCTAGATGGCATATGCGGGCTCTACAGTGGGACCTGAAGTTCCAGTGCGCACAGCATCAGGGGAGTCTCTCGGACATGGTCCAGATCTTGGAGGAAACTTTACAGGATCTGAAGAGGTGGTTGTCCAACCGCGATTGGGTCAGAGGCAGACCCCTCTCCCTACCCCAACCAGATCACAAAGTAGTGACAGATGCGTCACTCCTGGGATGGGGTGGACATATGGGAGAGGTGGAGATCGGAGGACTCTGGTCTCTGGAGGAATCAGGGCTGCACATCAACTTGCTGGAGCGGAGCACTGAGCGATTTGCTGAAAGCCTTTCTTCCGTCAATTAAGGGAAAGCTGATTAAAGTGTCAACAACAACACCGCCGCCTTGTGGTACAGCAAAAAAATAGGGCAGGGTGGGGTTGTGGACCCTTTGTCAAGAGGCTCTGCGTCTCTGGACTTGGCTGCCATATGGGTCAACACCTGGCAGGTTCTCGTAGTGCCAGGAAGGACAAACTTAGTCATAGAGGCCTATCAGATTCTGAATGGCGTCTCCATCCACAGGTGGTGCAAGGTCTCTTTCAGCAGTGTAGCGAGTCTTGGTTAGATCCGTTTAATTCCGCACAATGTCAGCAGTTTTGCAGTTGGAGTTTAAGGCTGCTCTCGCTTGGAGACGCTTTTCGTCTTAAGAGGAGCTCAGGCCTCCTATACGCATTTCCGCCGATACCACTACTGCCTAGAGTGCTCAAGAAGATCAGGAGCTACCAGGCTCAAGACATTCTTGTGGCTCTGTACTGGGCATGGAGATTCTGGTATCCCGAGCTTCACCAATTGAGTATCGATCCTCTGACCAAGGGGCCCCTTTTTTTAGGATTCTGTCGCAGCAGGGGAGGGTCCTCCACCCAAACCTGTCAACTCTACGCCTTCATGCGTGGAGATTGAGTGGAAGCAGGTGATTGCATTCAACCTTCCTACCGAAGTCAGTAATGTCATTTTGGCAGCCAGGCGTCCCTCTACCAATTTCGTGCATGCCTGCCAGTTGCACAAATTTGTAAAATATTGTACAGAAAGATCTACTAATCCTCTTTCTGCTTCCCTCTTCCAAGTGTTAATTTTTATTTTGACTCTTGCCCTGCAGGGCACTGCTCTGGGCACTCTCGGAGGGTACCATTCGGCCCGGTCTGCCTTTTTTAGGCTGCCAGACTAAACCTCTTTACTTGAATCCCCTATTGTAAATAGATTTCTCAAGGTGCTTGTATATATGCTTCCCAAAGCCCCTTTCATCATGCCTCAGTGGGACCTTCATTTGGTTCCCAACTTCCTGATGTGTGCTCCGTTCGTACCTTTGCACAACTGCCTCCTCCAGCTGCTTACCATCAAACAGCCTTTTTAGTGGCGCTCACATCTGCCAGGAGGGTGAGCGAATTGCAGGCTCCTTCATCCAAGCCTCCTTACCTGATCATCTTCCCTGATAAGTTGGTGCTTTGCACTAGGGCCTCTTTCTTACTGAAACTGCTAACACCACTCCACGTCAGGCATTCTGTCACCCTGCCCACTTTCTATGCTCCTACACATCCCTCTAAAGAAGAGAAGCGACTCCACCTACTGGACACAAAAAGAGCACGGTCGTTCTACCTTGACCGCACAAAAGAGTTTTGGGTGGACAAACAACTCTTCGTGGGGTACATGGGAGCGTAGAACGGTCTTGCGGTGCATAAAGAGACAATCTCTCAATGGGTCGTCCTTTGCACTAAAATCGGTTACGCTCTGGCCAAAAAGAAGCCTCCTGAAGGCTTAAAGGCTCATTCTACTAGAGCTACGGCTGCTACCACAGCGCTGCAATGTTGAGTCCGAGTCCGCAACATTTGTCAGGCCGAAACGTGGGCATCACTGCACACATTCACCAAGCACTACTGCCTGGACAGTGAAGTCTGAAGATATGGCCATTTGGCCACTCTGTCCTGCAGGACTTCCTGGTCTTAACTTGTCCGCAGTCCCTCCTCCGGGGATGGTATTGCTTGGGTATCAATTCAAAGGTAAGGAATCTACAGCTATATGTCTATCAGATGGACAAGTTATTTACTTTAGCTGCCTTATCTGGTAGAGACATGATCTAGCCATAGATTCCTTACCGACCCACCCATCCTCCCCGCACTGCGGACAGGTTTTAAGGGTCAGGGCTGTTGTTCAGAAACACACCAATGTCAGTGCACTTCATAGCCCCACGCTCCTGGCGTGGAAAGTCGTGAGAAGTAACTGACGTCAGCGCACCAAGTTGACCCAGACGTCACAACAGCGAAGACGACACTAGCGATATCACGTGAACCCGACCGTTCCCACCTACCGGTGCGCAATGGTATAGTTCAAAGAAAAATGTTCTGCATCCAGTCTGATGCCTGGGAAATTCAAAGGCAAGGAATCTGTGGCGGATCATGTCTCTACCAGATGAACAAGTTACTTACCTTCGGTAACGATATATCTGTAAGAAACATTAGTAGTGATAGACAGCTTACCTTAGAATTACCCCCAGGCGTCAGACTGGATCCGGAAAGTTTTCGTCAGCAGTACCCCTGCGCGTCGGTAGGTGGCTTCGTGCCGCTCCGCGTCCGTCGTTGGCGTCGTGGTCGCCAAGATGACATCGCGGGCGCTACTTAGACACCGCCCAAGCGCGCTGACCTCAGTTCTGTACACAACTTTCTGCACCAGGAACGCAGAGCCATGCAAGATACTGACCACTGGTGCATTGAAACTAGGGCCCCGAAAGGGATGACCTTAACCCTAGAAATCATCTTGCAGAACAGGGAGGATGGGTGGGGCGGTAAGGAATCCATCACTACTAATGTTTCTTACAGATATATTGTTACCGAAGGTAAGTAACTTGTTCATCTGAAAGAAACACATAGTGTTAGATTGCTTACCTTAGAATAGATACTTCAGCAATACCAACCCCGGTGGTGGGTCTGTGAACCAAGATCGCACCAGAAAGTAACGGACAACAGAACGGCCAAAGAAGCCGTCTGTCTGTACTTGGCTGTCCAGGATATAATGCTTAGCAAACGTGTGCAGTGAGGCCCACGTGGCTGCCCGACAGATGTCTTGCAGGGGGACACCAAGTCCCAATGCAGTAGTGGCTGCAGCTGCTCTAGTGGAATGAGCACGCAGCCCCAAAGGAGGCACTTTCTTAACCAAAGAGTAACAGGCTTTGATACACAAGATGACACAGCGGGAAATAGTCCTCTTGTGTACCGCCCAACCTTTCTTGGTGCCAACGTAGCCAACAAAGAGTTGGTCATCCACCCGGAACTGTTGTGTGCGGTTGAGATAAAAGGAGAGCGCACGTTTTGGGTCCAGACGGTGGAGCCTCTCTTCCTCCCTGGAAGGATGCGGAGACGGAAAGAAGGTGGGCAAGGTAATAGTCTGCCCAACGTGAAAGGCCCCAAGAACTTTTAGCAAAAAGGAAGGACGGGGCCTGAGCACAACCTTGTCCGGATGAACCAACAGAAAAGGAGGTTTACATGAAAGAGCCTGGAGCTCACTCACTCGCCTAGCGGAAGTGATGGCAACCAGGAAAGCAGTCTTCAAGGTCAAAAGACGAAGAGGACAGTTGTGAAGGGGCTCGAAAGGAGCACACATAAGATAAGTACGAACCAAATTCAAGTCCCACTATGGCATCACAAACGGAATAGGAAGGAAAAGGTGTGTAATGCCTTTGAGAAACCTATTTACCACAGGGGACTTGAAAAGAGAGGGCTGATCAGAGAGCCTGAGAAATGCCGAAATAGCAGAAAGGTAGCCCTTGATAGTGCCCAGAACAGACCCCTGCCGGGCCAAAGAAAGAAGGAACAAAAGGATTTCTGAAAGAGGGGCAGAAAGGGGATCCACAGCCTTTGCTGTGCACCAAGCCACAAATTTGTTCCACCTGCAGGCGTATACCACTTTAGTAGTGGGACGCCTGGCTGCCAGAATGACATCACAAACTTCAGGAGGCAAGTCGAAAGGAATCAACTTCCGCCACTCAATCTCCACGCAAAGAGGTGGAGGCTGGACAGGTTCGGGTGGAGGACCATCCCCTCCTGCTGTAACAGAAGATCCTCCCGAAGAGGCAGTAGGATCGGGGGATTGATGCTCATACTGAGTAGCTCGGGATACCATACTCTTCAAGACCAGTCCGGAGCCACAAGGATGACTTGGGCCCGGTCGTGCCTGATCTTCTTCAGTACTCTGGGCAGAAGTGATATAGGCGGAAGGGCGTACAACAGACCGAAACTCCACTAGTGACGAAAAGCGTCGCCGAGTGAGTGCCGCCTTGGAAATTCCAACGCGCAGAAATGATGACATTGCGCGTTCTCTTCGGTGGCGAATAGATCTAACCAAGGCTCTCCCCACTGTTGAAAGAGACCTTGCGCCACCTCCGAGTGAAGACACCATTCGTGAACCATCATGCACCTGCGGCTGAGTTCGTCTGCCCTGGCGTTCAGGGAACCTGCCAGGTGTTGAACCACCAGGAAAATGCCCTGATGTTCCAGCCACTTTCAGAGGCGCAGGGCCTACTGACAGAGGGTCCACGACCCCACCTCGCCTTGCTTGTTGCAGTATCACATGGCGGTGGTGTTGCCTGTGAATACCTGGACTACTCTCCACTTGACAGAGGGAAGGAATGCCTTCAGTGCAAGTCGGATCGCCCGAAGCTCCAGAAGGTTGATATGGAGCTTGGACTCTGATCTCCGCCTCTCCCATGTGGCCGCCCCATCCCAGGAGAGACGCATCCGTCACCACTGTAAACTCCGGTTGGGAAATGGAGAGGGATATGCCATCGACCCAATGCCGGTTCGTGAGCCACCACTGCAACAGTCTTGCAGTGCCCTCTGAGATCAGAACGGACTCGGACAGATTCCCCTGATGCTGCGCCCACTGGAACTTCAGGTTCCACTGCAGAGCCCGCATACGCCATCTGGCATGACCGAACAGCAGGATGCAGGAGGTCATGAGGCCCAGCAGCCTCAGGGTCACTCTGACCGAAACCCGGGACAAGGCCTGAAAGATCGGAATCAGAGCCCGAATATCCCGGACTTGCTGTTCGGGAGGATAGACCCGAAACTGAGCCGTGTCCAAAACCACTCCGATGAAGAGGAACTTCTGAGAGGGAATCAGGTGCGACTTCGGCACGTTGAAGGAGAACCCCAGGCGGCCGTAGTCTGGAGGTGGGAGACGACTGTCTGGGGTGAGCCCGCCTTCAACAACCAGTCATCGAGATAGGGGGAGACTGAAACCCCTCATCTGCGCAGATAAGCTGCGACCACCGCCATCACTTTTGTGAAAACCCGAGGGGCGCTGGTAAGGCCAAAAGGTAGCACGGTGAATTGAAAGTGCTCGTGGCCTACCGTGAACCGCAGGTAGCGTCGGTGGGCCCCAAGGACCGGGATGTGGAGGTAAGCAACCTGCACGTCCAGCGCTACCATCCAGTCTTGTGGATCGAGAGCAGACAAGACCTGAGCCAAAGTGAGCATCTTGAACGTCTCTTTGCGGAGGAAGCGATTGACGTTCCGGAGGTCTAAGATAGGATGAAGGCCCTTGTCCTTCTTCGGCTCCAGGAAGTAGTGGGAATAACAATCACAACCTACTTCTGGCATTGGAACGAGCTCGATGGCCCCCTTGGCTAAGACGGCCGCAAATTCCTGCTGAAGAAGCACCAAGTGACCCCCCGACATGCGGTGGTGAAGAGGTAGCATGGCCGGAGGAGTAGTCTCGAAGGGGAGGGAGTAGCCTCTTTGGACTATCTCTAAATCCCACCTGTCTGATGGGATGGTGCGCCAGTGGGGGAGGTGATGGTGAAGCCTGCTGCCCACTGGCGTTTGATGGGCCTGAAAGTTTGGACTAGGAAGGTTTGGAGGCAGTAGTGGCCGGGGTGGAGGTGGACTGACCAGCCCGCTGACCCCTTGGTCTGCCACGGCAGAACCCGCGTCCGCGGCGCATTGGGATTGTTGCTGCGCAGGCTTGTGGCTCTGTTGCGAACGCTGCGGGGTGCCCCTTCCGGTGCCACGAAAGGAGCGAAAAGCAGAAGAGAGTGGACTGCAGAGAATCCCAGGCCCGTGAGTCCTTAAACCGCTCCAACGCGCTGTCTGCTTTGTCGACGAAAAGGTGACAGCCATCAAAGGGCATGTCCATTAGTGTGCTTTGGACATCCCCAGAAAATCCAGTTGTCCTCAACCAGGCGTGGCGTCTGACCGCCACTGTCGTTGCAATCGATCTGCCCAGTGAGTCAGCAGTGTCTAGGCCACAACGAATCATGAACTTCGCTGCGTATCTCCCTTCTGCAACAGCCTGGGAGAGAGCTGTCCGGGCCTCCTCCGGACACTGAGGCAGCACTTGTGCCACCGTATTCCACAGAGAGTGGGAATAACAGCCCAAGAGGCATGCAGTGTTCACGGACCGCAGCACAGAACTGGCGGAAGAAAAAAATCTTCTTTCCGAACTGATTCAGTTTTTTGGACTCCCTATCCGGTGGTGCAGAAGCGAAGACGGTTGGGGAAGCAGAGGCTTGGACAATCAAGCTCCCGGGGGTGGGGTGTTGGGAGAGGAAAATGAGGTCACCAGGAGCCGGGCGATGGCGTTGGGCCACGTTCCCATCCACAGGAGCCCCTGTGGTGGGCATGGACCAGGTGCCCAAAAGGATTTTGCAAAGTGATTTGTTGAAGGGGAGCAGCGGCTCCGCAGAAGTAACTGCTGGCTGAAGCACTTCTGTCAGGAGGTTAATCCTGACGGCCACAGAAGGGAGCACGAGGTGTAGAGCATCAGCCGCCCTACACACCACCACAGCATAACAAGCGCCCTCCTCCGTAGCCACGGTAGGAGGAGACAGCATGCCAAGGTCTGGTGAGGTATCCGGACCACTGGCTTCCCCCAACTCCTCTGCCCAGTCCTGTTCAGACTTACAATCAGCTGCGAGAGGGTCCTCAGACCCCTCCCAGTCCTCCCCTTCCTCCTCAGGCCATTCCACAGGCCTAAAATAAGGAGCAGGGACATGGGGATAGAAATCCCCGAGCAACGTCGGGAACGGCATCGATCGACACCTTCCCGACGCCGTGTCCCCTTCAGGGCTGAAACCGGGGCGACGTCGTCCCGAGGAGTGGGCGATGTCGAAAGTGGTGCCGGTGGGGTCTAAGTCTGTGGAGGTGTTATGAGGTCAACCGGCGTCAACCGGGATCCAGGCCTGGATCCATGGGGGTCCTGCGGCACTGGGGTCAGAGCCGGCAGCGATGCCGCGGCCGGAGCCGGCAGCGACGCCGGGGCAGGAGCCGCCGGCTATTAAACGCGAGGACCCCCAGTCGGGCCCGCGGGGCCCGAAGGCGCACCAGCGGGACCAAACGGCCCAAAAAGGAAAGCCATGGCTGACAGGAACTCCTGTAACTGGACCGGAGTTGCCGACGGACCCGGAAAGGGCGGGTAGGCCGACACTACAGGCTCTGCCGGAGCGGCGGGGAAGCACCACCCGCACTCTCAGCCAAGTTGCGGGAACGAAGAGGGTAGTCAGAGAACGATGACGTTTCTTTGACTTCTTGTGCTTCGCCTTACCTGACCCAGAGTGCGAAGACTTGGATCCCGACGATCGATGATGATGATGACTCCGCACACGGTCCCTCGACCTCTCACGGGACCGGGACCTCGAATGGCGCAGAGCCGACTGCCAGGCCTCCAGCAGCTTTCGGGACCTCTCCAGCAAAGACTTCGGCGCCATGGCCCGGCAGTCGGGCACGACTTGGGGTTGTGGTCGCACCCCAGGCAGAAAAGACACACTCGGTGTGGATCAGTCACCAACATCATGCGGTGACAGTCCTCACAGGACTTAAAACCAGGCATCCTAACTGCACCAGGAGTCGAAGACTTGATGAAAAAATAGAGACAAAAAGCCTCAAAAAGTCAGTCAAAAAATGACTGGGGGTACCTGCTCTTCCCGGATCTGGGCTTGCTGGCGCAGAAAAAGATAGAAATGACGTCAGCGTGCGTGGGCGGCGCCATTTCGGCGACCACCACGCCAACGACGGACGCGGAGCCGCACAACGCCACCTACCGACGCGCAGGGGTACTGCTGACGAAAACCTTCCGGAACCAGTCTGACGCCTGGGGGTAACTGTAAGGTAAGGAATCTATCACTATGTGTTTCTTTCAGATAAGGCATTACTGAAGGTAAGTAACATGTCAACTGTGTTCCGTCCTCTTGAAAATGGACAACTTAGCAGTCCAGTACATCAATAACCTCGGCGGGACAGTCAAGAGCACTGGCGGAGATCACAAAGAGTTTCTAGCACTACTGTCTAGAGAGAGAGAGAGATAGCGGTCAGGGAATAAATAATGCCTAGAAAAACTGAATCGTATAGCAGACTGGAACTTGCAAAATCTGAAAAATTTCACTGGATAGAAGCTGGACCTGACCTTATTCAGGATGATCCTGGACAGAAGGGGTCCATACGAAGTGGATCTTGTCACGTCACACCAGGATCATCAGCTCCCATGCTTCTTCATCTGGCATTCGGATCCTTTGTCGATGGCGAGAGATGCCTTCTGACAAGATTGGAGTGAAATTCAGGGTTCTGCGTTCCCCCCCGTTCGCGATGATTACCAGGGTATTGGTACAAGTTTGGCGTCAAAGGGCATCGCTGATTCTGGTAATGCCAGTTTGAAGATCTCAAGCGTGGTTTACAGTTCTTCTGGAATTTTCTATGGATTTTCCAATCCAACTTCCCCAGTGTGTGTCAATGCTGACAGATGCAGAGGGCAACTTTGAGCCACTAATCCTGGACGAACCGATTTGCCTTGGAGGATTACCGGAGAAAATGAATTCCCTGGGACTTTTAAGACAAGCTATGGACCTCATCAGGAGAGAGTGGGCAGATTCAACTTCCAAACAATATGCATCTGCTTGGCGCAGATGGTCCTAATGGTGTATGGGAAGTAATCTGGATCCCATGGGGGCAGACTTCGTGCACATCCTTAACATTTGTCTGAGCTCTCTCAGAAATTCTGGCATACAGAACAATTAATACGGCTAGATCCACAATTTTAGCGGTTCTTGAACTAGGACTGGGGATCCCTATGGGGCACAAACCTTTGATGTAACAGCTGTTGAGGGGAGTGCAGCTGTCTAACCCTTCTCAATGTAGATATTCTCTATTACAGGATATCAACCTGGTTTTACACCTCTGAGTCTTGGCAAGACAATGTTCACCTATCCCAGAAAGAACTTGCATGTAAGTTCGCTATGCTTTCTTGTTTGAGTTCATGCAAGCGCATCGCAGATGTGAGGGTGTCGAATTTGACCTCTAGGATTTTTTCGCCAGACAGAGTCACAGTGTCTAGGAGCACCAAGACTATCATTCGGACAGTCCATATCTGGCTTTTCCGGATCACCGTAAACTCTGTGTAGTGCACTGTATTAAACTGTATGAGGTGCTCACGGAGGAATTCAGGCCAGCAGGTACCAGTCAGTTGTCAATTTCATAGAAAAAGCCTTTTAAACTGTTTCCTTCCCCACAATCTCCAGGTGGGTCCACTGGTTGATGTCAGAGGCGGGCATACGTATTTTTTGGAGCTCATTCAGCAGGAGGGGGCCACGGCATCTAAAGCTTTTGTAGTGGGGGGTCAGTTGGAAGACATTCTCAAAGCTGCGGATTGGTCCAAGGTCTATGTAAAATAAGTTTCACTTGAAGCCAGTCATGAATATGGCAACAATGGTGGAAAGCTTTGAACAAGCATAATCTGAGGCCTACGTGCCTGACGTAGACTAAAATATAACCTGGCTAACATGTTTCAATTCTGTTTTTGTTGATTATCATAAGTGTCTATACCATGAGGTATCGGCCAGACAAGTTTAAAATATTAGGCTCTTTGTTTATTATGATGTGAAGAAATGAGGACCATATGGGATTACAAAAACATTATCATATAAAGAAGTGGGTCAGGAGAGGGAAGCCACGAGTTACATGAAGGGGGAAGAAGACAGTAAAACTTTCTACGAATCCAGCAATCTGATGTTTATCATTACATTAATTGCACGCACCATTTGCATTGTTATCAGGAGCACTGAGCAATAACAAAGACTTATTAAAAAAATGAAAAGTTGCAATCCATCAGGTTAAAAAAGCATGGAGAAAATAATTCCAACACAGTCTAACATGGATGGCATGGTTCCGACTTTAAAATCCCTCAAATAAATGCAGCCTGTGCTTGAACTTGCATTACACTAGAAAGATTGGGGAAACTACAGATGTAATGTGACATACCAATAGCAAGTGTTTCTTGGCCACAACATCCATTCTCTTGGGTGCCCCGGGAGAGAGAAAGGGGCTAACTCAGGCCTGTTTAACGTTGCCAGCATGTCTAGTCTGCATTACTGCCATCAGTCAATCAATCAGGATTTGTATTGCACCACTAATCACCCGATAGGGTATCCAGGCGCTTGCAGGCCCCAGAGGTTCATTCGGACAGCCAGGCCTTGAGGGCCCTTCAGATTACCGGCAGAGAGGGGATGGTTCAGAGCTGCATGGGGAGGCTGTAGGAGAAGGAGCGTCCTCCAATTCTGCTTCAGGGGACGCGGGCGTGTGATAGGGAGGCGGAGCGTAAAGTTCTCGATGGTAGGTGAAAGTTCAGGCGGTGGTTGAAGTAGGCGGGTCTAAGGGATCGTCAGGGAGGTGACAGCTGGCGTCTTCACTATTTTAACTCCGAATTTTACCAAAAGTTGATATTGCTCAAAATAGCATCAATAAAGCTTAAAACTACTGTCTCTAAAAATAACAAAGGTGAATTTCTGTACATTGTCAATCACAAAAACCCAATAGAGAAAAACCAGTAGAACATCAGTTCCCATGTGCGGTAATATAAACTATGATTTCACCAAAAGCACATTTTACAATATTGGAGTACTGCTTCTAGCCTGATGTTTATGTACAGGGCTACAGTTCAGATGAACAGCACACTTGAAAAATACAGAACACATGTCTACAACTGTAGGTCTGTTAGGAAATATCTGTTTAAGACATGTTGAGAACAGTAGTATTCACTTAATGGATGCACTAACAATCACAACTTTATTCCAGTGTTTGCGGCAACGCTTCAGAATAATGACAAAAAAGGTTTGCAGAAAATCTTACTTCAGAAATGTTCTTTCTAATGAATGTTATTCCCACTAATATGCTATCATTAACACTTTCCCATGCTCTTGTGTTGACAAATGAGGAGCCAAACAACAACACTCCCAAAAGCCAGTTAAAAATCCATTAAGCCTTTTAGTTTTGAATTTCTACACCAAGTACAAGTATCCTATCTCCAAATCAGATAGATCCACCAAGGTGCACTGAAGAGAAGTGTTATCAGCACCTGGAGATGGAGAGGATGTAGCCTAACAGCTAGAGAGGTCGACCTCGAAGCTGAGGAACCGGATTCGAGTCTCGCAGGGACGCTCAGCGTCTTGTGATTCCGAGCAAATCATGGAATCTCCCCGTGCCTAACAAAATGAATGAGCCCATCTGTAACACAACTAGTGCTCATGTAAAGCACTCTGATACCTTCGGGTTGAGTTTGTGCTCTATAAAACTAAACAAAATAAAACCTGTAACAGTGCTACATAAGAGAACTAAATATTACTAGAGAAAGTTTGTATATCTCTAAGTCACAAGTACTAATACTTAAAAACGACTTAATGAGAGAATGAAACACCTCAGATGGACCATATGCGGAATATTTTGATACTGTGTTCTTGTAAAAGAAGGATCTAGTCCAATCACAAACTATAATAAATACCCCCAAAAAATGTATTTATCCATATTAAAGAGTAATCCAAATGTATTGTTACAAAGGTATCAAGGGATAGTTTCCACTTTTGGCACATAACACATTTGCTGTTTTTTCCCCTACTTCAGATAGTGTTGTAGCTGTGAAACATGTACATATCTTTATAAAAATAGATTAAACATCTAGTCAAGATGATTCCGTCAATTCATCTAGATTAAAATACTTTTGAAAGATGTGAATGTACATAAACTAATAGGCAAATCAATAATGCATGCAAAATGTAAACACAAAAGTGGAGGCAACAATGAAGATAAATAAAAAAAAACTACCTAGTTTAAACTTCAGTTAATATCTAATTTTTTATATCGGATTAAACACTGCAATTTTATTATGTCACTGGCTTCATAGGAAACTTAAATCGGTTCGCAAAAGACAAGCAAATTACAAACAAAAGTGACTGAGGAGAGACATGCAGGAATTAGTTTAGTTAGCACCGTAATAGAGTAAAACATATGTTAAATGATTAGTTGATAGTTTTAGCCCATTCATATCCAAGTAATGGAAAACGCCTATAAAGGGCTTTCATTGGATAAATAAGCATGTGCAAGTGTGTTACCATGCACTAGTTTACAAAGATGACACATACAGGTGAGGGGAACGTACAACATTGATTGAGCAGTAGTTCTTGTACCTTTCTCTACCACAATGGGCCGTAACACCAAAACAGGAAAGCCAGGATTAGGCCGATGACTACGGCTGGGACGGGTTGTAATATGGAAGGCTAAAGAAGGGAAGGCATATTAGAAATCATTGTTGTGCTACAAAATCAAGGAAGCAAATCTATTTAGAGGAAGGAAAAAGCAAAGAAAAGGCATGAGGTAAAAAAAATCAAAAAGTATTAGAAAATACATCTAATATGATTCAACTGAAGCAAACAAGGAAGACACCCAATTTTCAATGAAAAACATGCATTTTTTCAAAGCAGCCACTCCACTGGGATTATTTTAAGAGCTGAACATAAATAAATAACACATAACTGAATAAAAACCAATTAAAGCACTGACATTGTATTAATCACCAAAGCAGCCACGGCAAAAGACACAGTCAAAAGGAATCTACATCTGCCAGAGCAAGGAATGTATACACAAGAGGTTATTGAAAGATTTTTTCATTGCCTAGAGGGTGGAGAGGATTCTGAGTCAGAGTAATTCCTCCCAATTCTACTAATCACACACAAATTACTCTAACTGACCATCCAGTGGTCGGTGTAGGTGCACTTTGATGGGAAGATGTGAAGGTTATAGTAAGGGAATGTTTAACTTCACCAATAGGTGAGCAAGGAAGCAATTCCGTTTGGTTTAGTTACCCTCACACACCCTAGTGGTGTCATGCTTCATCATCGGGTCACCCCGACGCCTATAAGTCAGGGTGGGCTCGACCACAGTGTTGGGAGCTCTTTGAAGAAATTGGAGACCAGGGGGGGCTGAAAGATTAAAAAACCTCAGGCAGATCCCCAGTTTCCCTTTATTTTTGGGTCTGTCTGGGTTAATCAAAATTCTACTTAAAATATGGGTCTTCTTGGGAGTGTTATGGTCCTAAGACCCTAGTGCCATACTAGAGCAAGGAATGCCAATTGGTCCAAAACTGTTGTAAGTCTCTACTGTCACACTTGTGCTTTGCTGAATATAGTCTATATATGTGTACCTATCCTATGGAGCTATTTAAAATACAAACGTCCTAGAAGACCATCTGGATATGTCTGACAAAATGCCTTTGCATATCAATGATGGTAGTTTACACATTTTCAAAACATTCTTTTGAAAACCAGGTCTCACCATAAATGCAGTCTTCCGCTGCCTAATCAGTGATACATTATTGTTTATACTAATCTCACAAGATATACTTCCAGGGAAAGTAGAATACTAAGAAAAAATTCTTCAACTGTGCCTAAAAATATTTTTCCCCGACTGTCAGTTGAACTATATGCTATAGCCACATTTATATTAGGTATTAACCTAGTTACAGTTAAAATGAAGCTGTCTTCTAAATGTACAGTTGCAGAAAACTCTTCGTTGTGGTCTTGGGATGGACGGCGGTTACAACACTGCAATAAGAATGTGACCGCAAATGGTGCGATCGCATATTCCCATTTCACTATGGGAGCTGCGGCCATAAACCAGCCATAGCACCAGCATCCATAGAGAAATAGGAGCCTGTGTAAATCCCTGCACTGTTTGGCAGACACCTCATGGTGCCTGCCACATGGTGCAGAGATGTACAGGGGGCGCCACAGGTGCACCTCAAGCCCCCAACCAGAGGGCCAGGGTAAAGTGGGGTCTCGGAAAGTGCCATCATAATCCGAAGGTGGAAACATCTTTCTCACAGGATTATGTAGCGCTTCCGACTGGCCGACAGGCTCCTCGAGTCCGTCAAAAATCAGCCAGATTGACCAGCTGGTTTGAATTCCGACCCCTGTCGGAACCAGGGATGTCGGTCAGAAAGCCTCCGAAATCAGTCAGAGGCTTTCCAACCGACATCCTAATTAGCCCCTAAGTGTTAAAAAACATAGTGTTTCCCATTGTTATATTGAACTAATCATATGGAGTATAGGTGGGTCTTTATTACTCATCTTTAGCATACTTAATTGGCTTGGGTTTCCAGTGAAAGTGTTCATCTGCTTTCAGGTAAACCTACAGAATGTTAACATGTCAACTCACTCTTGAACATTTATAAATTGTTTAAGGGATACACCTCTGACTACCTACAGGCGCCTAATGAAATCAACATCCTTTTAAAGAAGGGAGACTTATTTATAAGTGCTCAAAAGTGGTGGGTGCTTTACTTGTAATGAATTAACACTAGAGAATTCTATTCCACAAGTACCAACTCCAATTAGCTGTGACTGCTTCATAAAACCTTAAAGGCACATTAGAGGGCAAGATTGAGAAAGTTACTCAATCCTCTTAAAACGGTTTGAATTTTCTAGTTAGTCAATTTCAGGATGTGGACCTTCTAACTCAGAACTTGCACTAAAGGGAACCATGTTTTTTATTTTTTTGCATTTTGAAGTTATTTAAAAATATATATTTTCAACTGGGTTACCCTACCTGCTCTCTTCTACTCCCACTGATCAATGGAGTACTTCATTATGCAATATTATTTCAAGAGATGTAAAAAGCTAGGTAATGCCCTTTCATAAAACTTTCAGCAGGCATCATAAAATAAAAGATAAATATCTGGGAAGAAACTGTATACATTTAAATAGCCCAACTACAAGAAATGATTCACAACAAACCTGGAAAGGAACATGCTCAAGTGATACATATTAATTATACTGATTGCAAACACAGATGGAAAAATATAACCGCACTGGTATATAATGGTTATTTCTATTTAGCTAAATAAAACATCAAAAATTAATTGCTCTTATTATGGTACATAAAAGGTGGCACTAAAAGGCAAAATTATCAAAAATAACTTTTAGCTTTGCATGTGAAAATAAAATTAGGACAAGCTAGACTAAATTTAACATGACAAAATGTTTTCTGTAGGTTTAACCTTGACATACTGATGGAATAAGTAATAAAGATATTTATTTTAAGCATGCAATGAGGGTCTTTCGAATATTGGGTAAGAATCGGGTTACAATGCTTCTGAAACAATTTCCCCTACAGATAACACACACATGAAAAAACCCCAGGCCAGAGGAGGTGACCAGTAACATTTTAACTAATTTAAGCCCCAGATATGCAAAGGAATATTCAGATGTCCACACCAGCTACTCCATTATTAAAGAGTTGGGACAAGTCAGGAGTAACTTCTTCATTTTATTAATTAACAGTCCCACCATGGAATTAGGCAAAAATTATGAATGTGAAACCACAATATAGTAAAATGGGAACATTGCAGAGTCGGATAGGAAAAATATTCTTAAGAAACCATGAACAATTTAAGTAATTTCCTCTGGTGGATAATTTCCTCTACAAACCAGAACCTGTTAAAAGTCCCTATAGACAAATCAGCTATAGATCAAGTAGAACAGTCCAAACATTAGTGTTTTTGTAAAAGTATGTAAAGAAGTTAACATGTTTGCGAAATTCAAGTATTCTGGCAATGAGCAAATCCTCTGCAAGCCTTCACAAAACTCAGGAAAGTGCAATTTGTCTATTCAAAATTGTGGACGATGTAACAAACAAGTTCTTTTGAGCCTGAAAGAGACACGTTTCTACAACCTTACAAGAATAAGGAGGGATTGGTAGTAAATAAACATACTAATGTGAAGCTCTCCAATTACTTTCAGTAAAATCAACAGTTTACCCTGTATAAAAAAATTATACTAAAGAAAACTATGTAACAGGTTGCCTTTTTTCAGTATTGCAGAGGCCAAATTAGTATATCTAACGGAATAGGGGTAACTGAAGATTTTATCCAAAAGCCAATGAGGATTCATCTAAATTCCAGTCAAAAAGGGCAAAGGAGAAGTAAAACTCTTACCCTGGAGAGTATGAGTGGATCCAAATTCAATCCCAACAAGTACCCAAGGCACGGGGAACAACAGATGGCCCAGCAATCATAGTCAGACAAGCAGATTTATGCATCCGTAAGTGAAATGGTGGTGTCCTGGAACACTGTCAACTAGTGAAGATGTTTACTGATTTAGTATAATGCACACTGCATAACCTAATTGCGATTCTTATGCTTATGATCTACTAGCTTGCAAGGAATTACTCTCATCAATGTAGTGACAACCATATGAAAGCTATGTATATCATTGTTTAGGCTTTCGGGGACTCCTACCTGCTAAAGTCAGTTAATCTAGAAGAGGGATGGGCACTAGGGTTCAGAGGGTGAAGCTTCAGCTAGTTACGGTCGAAAACCTCCGCAGAAAGAAATACACCCTTTTTTCGTTTGTTACTCTAGAAAACAAAATACATGTGGGAATCTATAACATGGACCCCCCCACCCAGCAATACATTTTTTGATGCAAGTGCTCCTGCTGGATCGACAGGAGCACTTTTGTCGAAATTCCCCACTGGAGTGGTAGGGAACTGTTCCGAGCATGATGGACTGGCTATCATTCAGAGTTGGGCCTCCATCAGTCTAGCAGTTTGGTGTTGAAGTGTAGTTTAACTGACCCTCTTAGATTTTCTAACACCTGGATTATAAATCTATCAAATAGGCAGGCAGTCCTATATGATGCAGCGACATATTAACTTAACATTCACCTGCCCATGTATTTATCCACAATTTCGGTCCAACTTGAGTAAAGGATTTTAGCTACAAAAAGAGTCTGGAAATGGTGAGTGCTGGTCAGCAAGTGTTTGCTCCTCTCTGCAGTGTCTGAGAAAACATGCCCTTTCCATAAATATGGAAAGGGTAGTGGTCATTACAAAGATAAGGTCCGACTACATAATTCCAAAGAGGAACTTGTTCAGCTTCACAAGACACCTCTAAAACAAGCACTGGCAAAGCCAATTTGTCTCACCTTGGCTAGCCTGCAGTTTGTATTCCAGAAAACATATGCAATAGGAATTATAAATATAAAAGCAATAAAAGGTTAAAATACCACTGCTAATAGGAGCAAATGTTTACACAAAAACAAGTAAAATATGATCCATTTCAAAAATAAAAAAATATATATATCAATTGAAAGAAATAAAATTATCTTTATTAGCACGGAAGTGTACTACCTTTTAGGTGGAAGTGCACATGCAAAATGGTAGAGTGGACTGTCCTTTTGCGCCATAATGTGGTGAGTGGAAGCAAAATGCGATTGGCACCATAAAGCTGGTGAACAGCTAAAACTGTCTCCAGGTTAGATCTAAAACATGCTAAACAAACTAACTCAGGTTAACCTTTTCAGACTGAAAAGACTGCTAGTGAACAGTTTTATGTATAGCAAAACCTCAGAGGAATTGTTCTCTCAGACTTCATACAAATCACAAAACAACCCTGTGCCTTTGGTGATCTGCCCATGTAGGCATGAAGTGGTAAAAGGAATTTCCAAGAGGGATTTTAATCATTGTACATTAAATGTCGACGAGACTGGTATGCCACTAGCAACTGTTTGTAACTAGTTCAAGATCTTAGTAGTTCAATAATAGTCCACAAACAAGAAGACAGCGATACAAGTACCAGATCTTTCTTGTTATATCGTGACATTAAGAGCTCCTATGAAATCACCATAATTGAGGAAAAACTACAATGTGATGTGCATTAAAAAGAACAACCAAATGCTGAACCTGGACTATAAAAGTAGCAAAGTCAATGGCGAAAAGGTTGGCTGGAATCCTGACGACCTTGGTGTATCAAGATCAGTTAGGCTTCATTCCAGGCAGAAGTACCGCCATGAATGTGAGGAAACTATCACAGGGTCAATCTACCCTTGCTTTATTGTTCCCTGCCCACAGTGGACTACTCAGACATGGCAAAAACGTTTGAGACCCTCAAATGGGGTTATTCATTTCCGGTACTGCAACCAATGGGCTTTGGGTGTGAGATCATGGCATGGATTCAACTGTTGTCCTCTGCCCCAACAGCCACAGTTTGCAATGATCGGGTGATATCTGAGAAGTGGGAGAGATGGAGGGGCACAAGGCAGAAATGCCCGTATCACTCGTGTTCTTCACACTTACAATAGAGCCCTTTGCAGCCATGATGCGTAGAGGAGTTGGGCAGTGGCATGGCACTGAATGGATACTGGCATCCAATGCCCCTATAGGAGTAAGATGTGCTCTATATTCAAAACTCAGCAAGTGATGTGGTACCTCTACTGCGACAATTAGATCACTTTGGACAAATGCCTGGACTGAAAATAAATAAGGGTACATTTTGTTTGTTCCCCTCTATAAAAACTTGGTGAAAGATCAGGTTCTGCCACTGAGGTGGGAGCTTAGGACGTTTCACTACCTGGGGATTCAGGTGTTCCAAGGATGAGAATACTTTGGAGGGTAATCTGAAGAGAACAACTGCCAATATAGGGGAATCAATAAGGTTCTGCAACAAGATTCCACAGTCAGAATATGGAAAGGTTGCCCTGTATAAAATGATAATCTTGCCACGGTTACTGTACTTTTTTGTTGTAAATTCATCAGTGGTCATCCCTAAGTATTTCTTCAAAACTCTGAGAAGCAAGCTCTTAGACCTTATTTGGGGAGGAGGCAGACAAGAAATCCATGATCAAGGCTGAAAGATTGGGATCATAGCCTGAATGTCTTGAACTTTACTTCTGTGGGATAAGCACAAACCTGAACTGCGTGCAGCATGAGTAATGAAGGGGAGTGCCTGAGAAGGTATCAGGTGTTGCCTTGGCACGATGATTATAAACCTCAAAGATGAAAGGAGGTTCGCCCTATTCTGGAGGTGGTTGACGACTGCTTGGGGCGATTCAGCATTCAACAGCCAGTTGTCGAGGTAGAGGAGGACTAGCATCACTGACCTCTGAAGGCATGCTGTCACCACCGCCAACACGAGGGGAGGGGTGCACACAACTGAGATGAATTCAAGCATTCCATCCATCACCTTGTTGTTTTTGAATTTGCCGCCCTAAGTGCGCTGGGTCCTGGTTTCACTGTGCCATTGAGACCAAGCTATGCCTGGCTGACCAGCCCTAACTGAAGAGACCAGTAGGAGCCCCCTCCCAAGCTTGCGGGGCCCAAAGGTGCTCCATCAGAGACGAGGTGCCCAAATAGGAGGTGCATGGCCTTCACAGAGTTGGGCTACAGTAGCTCCCGCTACTGGAAACTCAGGGAGAAGTGGAGACCGCCCAGGTGCAGGCTCAACTGCAGAGCCAGGCCTCAAATGCCAACCTTTCCTAATATTGACAGATGAATTCTAAGGGCGGGGCAAAGCCGAAGACCTCTTCGAATTCTAGTTCTTCTTGCACTTGTGAGACTTACTCGAATGATTTCGAGAGCCACGGCAAGCTCTTGGAGGGGTTCTGAGACCGCGCTCAGAAAAGAGACCGTTGCTGCATCGCATGTCCAGCAGCAAGGAACTTGAGGGACCGCTCCTTGAAGGCCTTGAGGTGCATGGCACGATAACCAGAGGCAGACATTTCCCGGTGACAGGCGCCTCAGGGCTTAAAACCAGCCTTCCTCATGGACACCCCTGCCACACCAGGAGACAATGTCTCAAAAATCTTTGACAAAAAGGTCAGTCAAAAAGTGACTGGGGTAGCTCTTCTCCTGCACTCCATTGACTGCTGTGGAAAGAAAAGAACGGACGTCAGCGTGCTGGGATGTCTGCTATATAGGCACCTCCCACGTAATTTCCAGCGCGGCTGCCATGCGGAGCTAAACAACGCCACCTACTGGCATGCCTCATGAGGTACTGCTCATGAAAAATTGCAGGATCCAGTCTGACACCTGGGGATGATTTTCAGGCAAGAAATATGCGGATGTAGTCTCTACCAGATAAGGCATATACATTTTTAGTGATCTTCACAAACCACTTATGTAAGGTTAATACCATTCTACAGAAGACGCAATAATGGTGAATGGCCACCAGGGCTCCATATGCAAATTGCATTTAACTGCAGCAACCATCCTTGGATCAAGAGTCAAAGGCAAGGCTCTTCCTTGGCAAAAGAAGGAATACCGGATCAGCGTGGCGCATAACCACGTTCTTTCAGTCTTGAAAAGATTCCAGAGAGGGTTCACAGGAGAAAGAATGTCTAATGCCTTTAACCGGTGCGGGAGGTACACGACTCAGAAATCAAGCATACTAACGAACAAGTTACTTACCTTCGGTAATGATCTATCTGTAAGAAACATATATTAGTTATAGATTCCTTACCTTACCTTACCCCCAGACGTCCGACTGGATCCGGAGAAATTCTTTCATAGCAGTAACCCTGAGCGTCGGTAGGTGGTGTCGGTCGACACCGGGCAGGCGTCGTGGACGCAAGGATGACGTCAAGGTGTCTACTCAGACGCCGCCCCTGTGTGCTGAACTCAGTTCTGACACGACTTTCCACACCAGAAGCCAAGAACCATGCAAGACAATGACCACTGGTGCACAAAACTAGGACCCTGGAAGGGAGTCCCTATCCCTAGATGTCAGTTCACAGAGCAGGGAGGTTGGGTGGGGCGGTAAGGAATCTATAACTAATACATGTCTCTTACAGATATATCGTCACTGAAGGTAAGTAAATTGTTCATCTGAAAGAGACTATTAGTTATAGATTCCTTACCTCAGAATAGATACCTCAGAATAGATATCCCAGCAATACCAAACCCCGAAGGTGGGTCTGCGAACCAAGTTCACACCATAAAGTCCTGGAGAAAAGAACAGCCGTAAAAGCCGTCTCTCTGCACTTGGCTGTCCAGGCAGTAATGCCGTGTAAAAGTGTGCAAGGATGCCCACGTGGCAGCCTGGCAGATGTCAAATATGGAACTCCACGTACCAAAGCAGGAGTGGCCGCCGTCGCCCTGGTAGAGTGGGCGCGTAGTCCTACTGGAGGTTCCTTTTTAGCTAAAGAATAGCAGATTTTAATGCATAGGACAGCCCATCGAGAGATGGTACGTTTGTGCAATGCCCGACCCTTCTTGGCACCCACATAACCCATGAAGAGTTGATCGTCCACCTGGAATTCTTTAGTGCGGTCTAGGTAGAAAGACAGCGCACGTTTTCGGTCCAGACGGTGACTCTCCTCCTATTGGAGGGATGCGGAGGTGAAAAGAAGGTGGCCAATGTGATGGTCTGACCTATGTTGAAAGAGGTAACCACTTTGGGCAGAAAAGAAGGCCTAGTACGGAAGACAACTTTGTCCGGATGGACAGAAAGAAAAGGTGGCTTTCAAGATAAGGCCTGAAGCTCACTCACCCTGCGAGCAGTGGTGATGGCAAGCAAGAAGCAGCTTTCAAAGTAAGGCGACGAAGAGGACAATTATGTAGTGGCTCAAAGGGAGTGCACACAAGAAAAGTGAGAACAAAGTTCAAGTCCCACTGGGGCAATATGAAGGGAGGAGGAGGGAAGAAATGGGTAATGCCTTTCAGAAATCGATTAACAATAGGGGACTTGAAAAGAGAAGGCTGATCAGGAAGGCGAAGAAAGACCAAAATGGCCGAAAATATAGCCTTTAAGAGTGCCCACAGCAGAGCCCTGCTGGGCCAAAGAAAGAACAAAGTGTAGATCTTCTGAAAGAGGGACAGAAAGGTGATCCACAGTCTTTGCTGTGCACTATGCCACAAATTCGTTCCATCTACAGGTGTGTACCGTTTTAGTGGAGGGACATCTGGCCACCAAGATTACATTAAAGACTTCAGGAGGAAGGGTGAAAGCTGTCAACTGTCGCCGCTCAATCTCCACGCAAGGAGGTGGAGGCTGGACAGGTTCGGGTGGAGGACCATCCCCTCCTGCTGTGATAGAAGATCCTCCCGAAGAGGCAGTATGATCAGAGGATCGACGGCCATGCTCAAGAACTCAGGGTGCCAGACTCTTCTTGCCCAGTCAGGAGCCACAAGAATGACTTGGGCCCGGTCGCGGCACTCTGGGTAGAAGTGGTACAGGTGGAACAGCGTACAGGAGGAGGCGTACAGGAGGTCACAAATCTACTCGGAACGAAAAGCGTTGCCTAGCGAGTGCCGCCAAGGAAATTACAACGTGCAGAACTGCTGACATTGCGCGTTCTCTTCGGTTGCGAATAGATCAAACCAAGGTTCTCCTCACTGATGAAAGAGACCATGCACCACCTCTGAATGAAGACGCCATTCGTGATCCATCATGCATCGACGACTGACCCCGTCTGCCCTGGCGTTCATGGAACCTGCCAGGTGTTGAACCACCAGAGACATGCCCGGATGTTCCAGTCATGTCCAAAGGTGAAGAGCCTCTTGACATAGGGTTCACGACCCCACCCCACCCTGTTTGTTGCAGTACCACATGGGGTGGTGTTATCCGTGAACACCTGCACTACTCTTCCCTTGATAGAAGGAAGGAAGGCTTTCAGTGCAAAACGAATCGCATGGAGCTCCAGAAGGTTCATGTGGAGCCCGGACTCCGCAGGAGACCAGATTCATCTGATCTCTGCCTCTCCCATGTGGTAGCCCCATCCCAGGAGTGACGCATCTGTCACTACTGTGGAGTCAGGTTGTGGAAGGGAGAGGGATCTGCTGTTGACCCATTCTTGGTTCGTGAGCCACCACTGCAACTGACTTGTACCCCCCTCTGAGATCTGGATGACATCTGAAAGATTTCCCTGATGCTGCGCCCACTTGGAACTTCAGGTCCCACTGCAGAGCCCGCATATGCCATCTGGCATGATCTACCAGCAGGATGCAGGAGACCATAAGGCCCAGCAGCCTCAGGGTCATTCTCACCGGAACCTGGGACAGAGGCTGAAACATCGGTATCATACCCTGAATATCCCGGACTCGCTGCTCGGGAGGATAAGCACGAATCTGCGCTGTATCCAGAACTGCTCTGATGAAAAGGAGCTTCTGAGAGGGAATCAGGTGAGACTTTGGCACGTTGATAGTGAACCCCAGTGAATGCCGGAGATCTGCCGTAGTCTGGAGGTGGGAGATGACTGCCTGGGGTGAGCCCGCCTTCGGCAGCCATTCGTCGTGATAAGGGAAGACTGGAATCCCTGATCTGCACAGATGAGCTGCGACCACCGCCATCACATTTGTGAATACCCGAGGGATGCTGGTAAGGCCAATGGGGGGCACGGTAAACTGAAATTTCACGAGGCCTACCATGAACCGTAGGTAACGCCGATGGGCAGGCTGGATGGGGATGTGAAAATAAGCGTCCTGCAAGTCCAACGCTACCATTCAGTCCCCAGGGTCAAGGGTTGACAAGACCTGAGCTAAAGTTAGCATTTTGAACTTCTCCTTGCGAAAGATGCGGTGACGTCCATGAGGTCTAAGGTAGGATGCAGTCCTTTGTCCTTCTTGGGTACCAGAAAGTAATGGGAATAGCAACTGTAGGAGAGTAGGATCTGCTAATCAGGACCACAGCCTAGCTGCTTCCTCTCTAAAATGGTTTGCATGTACATTAGGTACACATCTAATTGGATTCTGGATTGCCTTATAAGCCCCTAGTATATGGTATACTATGTACCTAGGGCATATGTACCTCAGAGGCCTACCAGGGGCTGAAACATGTATTATGCCACCCCTGGGAAGCACTCCAAAATGGCACCACAGGTCTGCTACTGCAGCCTGGGTAAGGGTGTGCTTGCACCCCTTACAGTGGTATAGGCAACCTATATCACTACCATTGCACACACATATAAAACCTATAAGTCACTCCTATGACAGGCCTTAACAATCCTGAAGGCAGAGTGCTTGGTTTTTATGTGAGAGGGTGCCCCTGCATAAGCAGAGCCCCTCTGCAGTGTTCGGAGTACCTCCTCTGATGCGGTTTGTGGTGCAGCCTGACCATATACTCTGAAGTGCATTATAACCTCGCGGTAAATGCTAACTTTGGGATGGCTGCACGGAAACATGTCGTGTTTGGTGTCAAACGCTTTGGAATACTAACCCCCCCGCCAGTTCTGGCGGTGGTGGTAGCATTCCACCCTTCTAGAGGGAGAGACATGTTCACACTGATCTAACCTGGTAGGACTTTCTACAGCCCTGGCATCACAAATTGGAGGCCTCTGCCACAGACACGGGTCTGGTCTCCTGCTGCTGACCAAACTACAGCAGGGGAGGCCTGGACAATAGGTTTCCTGTTGCAGGGGGGTGTAACCACCTCCCCAGACAGGCAGATGTGGATTGGGGCTGGGCGGGAACACTCTGGTGCTTTGAAGTCTTGCACTGGGGGCACACTTGGTATCCCTGTGCATAGTCCAGTTCAAACCGGTTGCAGGGGCTCCCTGCCCCTGCTCTGGCGCAAAACTGGACAAAGGAAATGGGTGTAACCACCCCTCTTTCCAAACCCTCCCATAGGTGGGTCCCTAGAGTATTTCCAACCCCCAAACTTAGTATAAGTATGGGAACCCAGTCCTTGTGACTTTAGATTACCCTGGACGAAACTCTGCAACATATATCCTGGACCTTCGACGTTCTACTTTGCTTAGAAGACTGAAGAAATCTCCCTTGGAGTCAAGGAGTGACTCCCCTGCTTGGCAGGCACCAAAGAAGCAACTGACCGGTCCGCCGGACGCTGAAGTCTCTGCATCCCCAGAGGTGGATTTCCAGACTTCCCCGAGGCTACCTTGAGTCCACAGCAAATCTGAGGCCCGTGGCTATCGTGGGTGACGTGGAACCGTGACCCCTGGACACCGTGAACTTTTGCAGCAACACTATCTTCTGGGACTTGCTCGAAGTTGGGCTCCGAGTAGCCCCAGCCTTGAGCACCTCCTGCACTGAAGATTGCTGGCCTCCACTCCACGAGTGACCCATGAGCCAGTTAAGTGTGACCGCTCGAGGCTCCTTCGCGATCGCTAGCCCGTTGGCTAGTAGGTCCCCACGAAGGCAACTCATCTTCTAATTGGGCTTCCCTGGTTGCTCCAGACGTGCCCTGACTTACCCTCGTTGGGTGAGTCCCTCAGACCTTGCTGGTCTGCAACGCAGTCCTTTCTCTGATTTCCAGTGACTTGCCGTTGCCAAGGCTTGTTGGGCCCAATCTGGTCGCTGACACCGCAGCACTCGACAGACTTCGTGGGACAGCTCGAATCCGGCTCGTGGACTTCGTCGACGCATCCTGGACCTCATGGCTGAAGAGTCAAGACACCCATCAACTCACCTGAAGAACCCGACATCTGTGGGTATTGGTCCATCCTGCCCTCGGTCACTGGCTAGTGACCCAGACTCTGTCCGCTCTGCTTTCAGGTTCCTTCCATCCTTGATCCAGGGTTGGATCTCTTCGGACAGTTCTCCTCTTCACGGCAGCAGCAGTTCTTCGCCAGCTTCCATTGTAATCGGTGACGCGACCCGACACCAAAAGACACCTATGCACCCGGCTTCCCTGGGTGAGGTAACACGAGTACTCCGGTGCTCCCGTGGGTGCTAGCCCTAGAACTTCTTAAGTCCAAAAACGTTTTTGGTCCTGACTCGATTCTAAGTGTCCCTAATCTTTAAATTTCCAACCCCCGTGGGTCCCGTGTGTCACTACCTTGGTTGGTTCCTTGGGGTCCCAGCGATTGGCTCTAGGCCTTGTGTCCAGTTCAGTTGTGGTTTTTATATCCTAGGGCCCAAACGTGTATTTGTGCTATTACTGTTGATTGCTAACTTGTAAATTAAGTACTTCGAACTCCAGTCTCATAAAGAGACTAGAGGGGTCTATTTTATCTTAAATACATATATTTTAAATATATACCTGGTGTGGTTATCCTTTCATTTGATCGTTCAAGAGATTATAGACTGGTAAAACAAGCTGCTTTACATTCCTTCAAGACTTAGCCTGAAGGCTGCTCTCAATAGATACCACTAGGATAGCTTTCAATAAAGGTTGTCTTTGACCTATTCACCATAAGGGGTTGTTTGGACTGATACAGGGTGCCCACTATAAGTAGTTGACAGCGTATATCAGGCCAACTTCTCACAGCAACCATGACCTACTTCTGGCACAGGGATGCGTTCAATGGCACCCTTGGCTAAGAGAGCCATAACTTCCTGACAGAGAAGGGCCAGATGATCCTCCGACATACGATGGAGGGTAGGTGGAATGGAGGGCCTGGATAGCTTTGAAGGGGAGGGAGTAGCCCCTTTGGACTATTTGAAAAACCCACCTGTCCGACGTGATGGTGCGCCAGTGGTGGAGGTTATGGCAGGTCCCGCTGCCCACTGGCAATTGGTGGCCCTGAAAGGTCGACTAGGAAGGTTTGGAGGCTGCTGCAGATGGGGCATTGGTGGACTGGCCTGCCCGCTGGCCCCCAGACCCACGGCGCTGGGTCCCACGTTCCCGGCCGAGCAGAAGCTGGGCTGCTTGCGCAGGCCTGTGGCCCTAGGTGGAACACCTCTTTCGTAGCCACGAAAGGGGTGAAAGGCAGACTGCACAGGACGAGAGGTGGCAGCGCGGCCCAAGGATCTGGTTGTAACCCTCGAATCCTTGAAGCGCTCAAGCACATTGTCTGCCTTGTCGCCAGACAGGCAACGGCCATCAAAGGGCATGTCCAAAAGGGTCAATTGGACATCCCCAGAGAAGCCAGAGGATCTCAGCCAGGCGTAGCACCTCAGGGCTACTGATGTAGAAATCGTTCTACCCAGCGAGTCGGCGGTATCCAGCCCACATGGGATGACAAACTTTGCTGCGTCTCTACCCTCTGTGACCGCACGGGAGTGTGCGGCCCGGACTGCCTCTGGGCACTGTGGCAACACTTGCGCAACTGTGTCCCACACAGAGTGGGTGTAATGGCCCAAGAAACATACAGTGTGCACTGAACACAGTCCTAAGCTGGCAGAAGAAAACATCTTCTTCCCAAGATGGTCCAGCTTCTTGATTCCCTATCTGGGGGAGCAGTAGGGAACGTGCCTTTGGAGGTAGAGGCTTGTACTACCAAGCTCTCGAGGGTAGGGTGCTGGGAGAGGAAAAGTGGGTCGCCCGGGGCCAGGCGGTGGCATCGGGCAATCATTCTATCCACAGGAGCCCCTGTGCTGGGCTTGGACGAAGTGTCCAGAAGGATATCTGTGAGGGCCTCAGTGAACGGCAGCAGGGGCTCTGAAGAGGCCACTGCTGGCTAAAGCACCTCAGTCAGGAGGTTAGGACTGACTGCTATCGTAGGAAGCTCAAGGCCAAAGGCCTCAGCCGCCCTACGCAACACCACAGCGTACAATGCTCCCTCCTCCGTGGCCAGGGTAGGGGGCGACAGCATGCCAAGGTCTGGGGAGGTATCCAAAGCACTGGCATCACTCAACTCCTCTCACCAGTCCCGCTCCTCAAGTTGGTCAGCTAGAGGGTCACCAGACCCCTCATAATCATCTTCACCCTCCTCTGGCTGCCAGTCGGGCGATAGGGAACGTCAAGTATGAACAGTGGGGTTGACGCCGGTGCACAAGTTACTTACCTTCGGTAACGATATATCTGTAAGAAAACATTAGTAGCGATCGATTCCTTACCGTAGAATTACCCCCATGCGTCAGCATGGATTTTGAAAGTTTTTGTCAGCAGTACCCCTGAGCGTCGGAAGGTGGCGTTGTGCGGCTCCGTGTCTGTCGTTGGCATCGTGGTTGCCGAGATGACATCATGGCAGCTACTTAGACGCCGCCCTCGCGTGCTGACGTCAGTTCTGTACATGACTTTCCACGCCAGGAACGCAGAGCCGTGCAAGATACTGACCACTGGTGCCTTGAAACTAGGGCCCTGAAAGGGATGACCTTAACCCTAGAAATCAGTTCGCAGAACAGGGAGGATGGGTGAGGCGGTAAGGAATCTATCACTAATAATGTTTCCTACAGATATATCGTTACCGAAGGTAAGTAACTTCTGCATCTGAAAGAAACACGTAGTGATAGATTCCTTACCATAGAATAGATACCCCAGCAATACCAACCCCGATGGTGGGTCTGCGAACTAAGATCACACCAGGAAGTCCCGGAGAACAGAACGGCCAAAGAAGCCGTCTCTCCGGACCTGGCTGTCCAGGCAGTAATGCTGGCAGTAATACTTAGTAAAAGTGTGCAGCGAGGCACACGTGGCTGCCTGACAGATGTCTTGCAGGGACACACCACATCCCAATGCAGTCGTGCTGCAGTTGCTCTAGTGGAATGAGCACGCAGCCCCACCGGAGGCTCTTTCCTATCCAAAGAGCAACAGGCTTTGATACACAAGAAGACCCAGCGGGAGATAGTCTTCTTGTGTACCCCGACCTTTCTTGGTGCCAATGTAGCCAACAAAGAGTTGGTCATCCACCCGGAACTGGTGGAGCCTCTCTTCCTCTCTGGAAGGATGCGGAGGCTGAAAGAAGGTGGGCAAGGAAATGGTCTGCCCAATGTGAAAAGCCGTAATAACTTTTGGCAAAAAGGAAGGACGGGGCCTGAGCACAACCTTGTCCGGATGGACCGACAGAAAAGGAGGTTTAAAAGAAAGAGCCTGGAGCTCACTCACTCGCCTAGCGGAAGTGATGGCAACCAGGAAAACAGTCTTCAAGGTCAAAAGACGAAAAGGACAATTGTGAAGAGGCTCGAAAGGAACACACATAAGATAAATAAGAACCAAATTCAAGTCCCACTGTGGCATCACAAACAGAACAGGAGGGAAAAGGTGTGTAATGCCATGGAGAAATATATTTACAACTGGAGACTTGAAAAGAGAGGGCTGATCAGGGAGCCTGAGAAAGGCCGAAATGGCAGAAAGGTAACCTTTGATAGTGCTCAGAGCAGAGCCCTGCAAGAGGTGTGGCGCCGCGGCCAGGGCAACTGACTCCGGAATCTGGGGATCACGGTTCGATCCCGGGCGCCGGCGGCAGATTAGCCCAGCACCATGTGACTCTGGGCAATAGCTTGCTTAATCTTCCCGACGGACCCCAGCGCCTAGAGACCCTTACGGGTGATTGTTCGCGCTTTACAAATGTTGATTAATAATAATAACTAATACGAACTGCCGGGTCAAAGAAAGAAGGAACAAAAGGGCCAAAGTAAGAGGGGCAGAAAGGGGATCCACAGCCTTTGCTGTGCACCATGCCACGAATTTGACCCACCTGCAGGCGTATACCACCTTAGTGGAGGGACGCCCGGCTTCCAGAATGACATCACAAACTTCAGGAGGCAAGTCGAAAGTAATCAACTGCCGCCGCTCAATCTCCAGGCAAAGAGGTGGAGGCTGGACAGGTTTGGGTGGAGGATTGTCCCCTGCTGCTGCGACAGAAGAGCCTCCCGAACAGGCAGTCAGATCGGGGGATCGATGCTCATAGTGAGTAGCTCGGGATACCATACTCTTCGAGCCCAGTCCGGAGCCACATGGATGACTTGGGCCCGGTCGCGCCTGATCTTCTTCAGTACTCTGGGCAGAAGCGGTATAGGTGGAAAGGCGTACAACAGACCGCAACTCCACTTGCGACGAAAAGCGTTGCCGAGCGAGTGCCGCCTTGGAAATTCCAACGTGCAGAACTGTTGACATTGCGCGTTCTCTTCGGTGGTGAATAGATCTAACCAAGGCTCTCCCCACTGCTGAAAGGGGCCTTGCGCCACCTCAGAGTGAGGACGCCATTCATGATCCATCATGCACCTGCGGCTGAGTTCGTTCGCCCTGGCGTTCAGAGAACCTGCCAGGTGTTCAACCACCAGGAAAACGCCCTGATGTTCCAGCCATGTCCAGATGCGCCGAGCCTCCTGACAGAGGGTCCACGACCCCACCCCGCCTTGCTTGTTGCAGTACCACATGGCGGTGGTGCTGTCTGTGAACACCTGCACTACTCCTCTCCCCTTGACAGAGGGAAGGAATGCCTTTAGTTCAATTCGGATCGCCCGACGCTCCAGAAGGTTGATATGGAGCTTGGACCCAGCCGGAGACAAGAGGCCTCTGATCTCCGCCTCTCCCATGTGGCCGCCCCATCCCAGGAGGGACGCATTCGTCACTACTGTAAACTTCGGTTGGAGAAGAGAGAGGGATCTGCCGTCGACCCAATGGCGGTTTGTGAGCCACCACTGCAACTGTCGTGCAGTGCCCTCCGAGATCTGGACGTGATCGGACAGGTTCCCCTGATGCTGCGCCCACTGGAACTTCAGGTCCCACTGCAGGGCCTGCATATGCCATCTGGCATGATCGATCAGCAGGATGCAGGAGGCCATTAGGCCAAGCAGCCTCAGGGTCACTCTGACCGAAACCCGGGACAAGGGCTGAAAGATCGGAATCAGAGCCCGAAGAACAAGTTACTTACCTTCGGTAACGATGTATCTGTAAGAAACATTAGTTAGTTAGATTCCTCACCTTAGAATATCCCCAGGCGTCAGACTGGATCCGGAAGATTTTTCGTCTGCAATACCCCTTGCGCGTCGCTAGGCGTCGTCTGCGGCTCCGCGTCCGTCGTCGGCGTCGTGCGCCGGAATGACTTCGTCGGAGTACTTAGACACCGCCCTCGCGCGCTGACGTCAGTTCTTGTACATAGCCTTCCGCGCCAGGAACGCAGAGCCATGCAAGAGACCGACACTGGTGCCAAAAAATTCTAGGGCCCTGAAAGGGATAGCCTTAACCCTAGATGTCAGTTCGCAGAATGGGGAGGATGGGTGGGTCGGTGAGGAATTTAACTAACTAATGTTTCTTACAGATACATCGTTACCGAAGGTAAGTAACTTGTTCATCTGAAAGAAACACGTTAGTTAGATTCCTTACCTTAGAATAGATACCCAAGCAATACCAACCCCGGTGGTGGGTCTGCGAACCAAGATCACACCAGAAAGTCCTGGAAGACAGAACGGCCAAAGAAGCCATCCCTCCAGACTTGGCTGTCTAGGCAATAGTGCCTGGCAAACGTGTGCAGCGAAGCCCACGTCGCCGCCTGACAGATGTCCTGCAAAGGGACTCCCCGTCCCAAAGCAGTAGTAGCCGCTGTGGCCCGAGTAGAATGGGCTCGCAGCCCAACAGGAGGGTCCTTTTTCGCCAAGGAATAACAAATTTTTATACACAAAATGACCCACCGGGAGATGGTCAGTTTGTGCACAGCTTTCCCCTTCTTAGCGCCCACGTACCCAACAAAAAGCTGGTCGTCCACCCGGAACTGTTTTGTGCGGTCCAGATAGAAGGAGAGCGCACGTTTTGGGTCCAGACGGTGGAGCCGCTCTTCCTCTTTGGAAGGATGCGGAGGCGGAAAGAAGGTGGGCAAGGTGACAGACTGCCCAAGGTGAAATGGAGTCACCACTTTAGGAAGAAAAGAGGGACGAGGCCGAAGGACAACCTTGTCCGGATGAACAGATAGAAAAGGAGGCTTGGACGATAGAGCCTGGAGCTCACTCACCCGTCTAGCCGAGGTGATGGCTACCAGGAAAGCAGTCTTAAGAGTTAGAAGACTAAGAGGACAATTGTGAAGAGGCTCAAAGGGAGCGCACATCAGGAATGTCAAGACAAGATTCAAGTCCCACTGAGGCATTACGAAAGGGACAGGAGGGAACGTGTGAGTAATGCCTTTAAGAAAGCTTGACACTACAGGGGACTTGAAAAGAGAGGGCTGATCTGGAAGCCGTAAGAAGGCAGAGAGAGCAGCAAGATAACCTTTCAAGGTGCCCAGGGCAGAGCCCTGCCGGGCCAAAGAAAGAAGAAAGAGGAGAACCTCAGAAAGAGGGGCGGAAAGGGGATCCACAGCCTTTGCTGTGCACCATGCCACAAATTTGTTCCACCGGCAGGCGTATACCGTCTTTGTGGAGGGACGCCTGGCTGCCAGAATGATATCACAGACTTCAGGAGGCAAGTCAAATGGCATCAACTGCCGCAGCTCAATCTCCACGCATGGAGGTGGAGGCTGGACAGGTTCGGGTGGAGGACCGTCCCCTGCTGCTGCGACAGAAGGTCCTCCCGAAGGTGCAGACATATCGGAGGATCAGTCAACATACTGAGTAGCTTGGGATACCAGTACCTTCGTGCCCAATCCGGAGCCACCAAGATGACTTGGGCCCGGTCGCGCCTGATCTTCTTCAGCACTCTGGGCAGAAGTGGTATAGGCGGAAAGGCGTACAACAGACCGCAACTCCACTCGCGATGAAAATCGTCGCCGAGCGAGTGCCGCCTTGGAAATTCCAACGCGCAGAACTGCTGACATTGCGCGTTCTCGTCGGTGGCGAATAGATCTAACCAAGGCTCTCCCCACTGCTGAAAGAGACCTTGCGCCACCTCGGAGTTCAGACGCCATTCGTGATCCATCATGCACCGACGGCTGAGTTCGTCTACTCTGGCGTTCAGAGAGCCCGCCAGATGTTGAACCACCAGGGTGATGCCCTGGTGTTCCAGCCATGTCCAGAGGCACAGAGCCTCCTGACAAAGGGTCCACGACCCCACCCCGCCCTGTTTGTTGCAATACCACATGGCGGTGGTGTTGTCCATGAACACCTGCACGACACTTCCCCGGACAGAGGGAAGGAAGGCTTTCAGTGCAAGTCGGATTGCTCTCAGCTCCAACAAGTTGATGTGGAGGCGAGACTCCGCCCGAGACCAGAGGCCTCTGATCTCCGCCTCTCCCATATGGCCACCCCATCCCAGGAGGGACGCATCCGTCACTACGACATGCTCCGGTAGGGGTAGGGAGAGGCTCTTGCCCGTGACCCAAACGCGGTCCGTGAGCCACCACTGCAACTGCTGTGCAGTGCCCTCCGAGATCAAGACATGGTCGGACAGGTTGCCGTGATGCTGGGCCCACTAAAACTTCAGGTCCCACTGCAGAGCCCGCATGCACCGCCTGGCGTGATGCACTAGTAGGATGCAGGAGGCCATCAGCCCCAGAAGCCGCAACACTAGCCTGACCGAAACTCAGGATAGAGGCCGAAAGATGGGAATCAGGGCCTGTATATCCCGGACCCGCTGTTCTGGGGGATGAACCCGGAACTGCGCCGAATCGAGAACCGCTCCGATGAAGAGGAGCTTCTGAGAGGGGCTCAGGTGTGACTTCGGCACGTTGATGGAAAACCCCAGCAAATGCAGGAGATCCGCCATAGTCTGGAGGTGGGAGATGACTGCCTGGGGCGAGCCCGCCTTCAACAACCAGTCGTCGAGATAGGGGAAGACTGGAACCCCTGTTCTGCGCAGATGAGCCGCGACCACCGCCATCACTTTCGTGAACACCCGAGGGGCACTGGTAAGGCCGAAGGGGAGCACGGTGAACTGAAAGTGCTCCTGACCCACCGTGAACCGCAGGTAACGCCGGTGGGCCGGCAGGACGGGGATGTGAAAATATGCGTCCTGCAAGTCCAACGCTACCATCCAGTCTCCAGGCTCGAGGGCAGATAGAACCTGAGCCAAAGTTAACATTTTGAACCGCTCCTTCCGGAGGAAGGCATTGACCTTCCGGAGGTCCAAGATAGGGCGTAGGCCCCCTTTGCCCTTCTTGGGAACCAGAAAGCAGTGGGAATAACAACCACAACCTACTTCTGGGCTCAGAACGCGCTCGACGGCCCCCTTGGCCAAGAGGGCCGAAACTTCCTCGTGGAGAAGATTCAAAGGATCCCCCGAGATACGTGGTGCTGCGGTGGCATGGCTGGAGGGGTCGTCTCGAAGGGGAGGGAGTAGCCCCTTCGGACGATTTGCAGCACCCACCTGTCCGACGTGATGGAACGCCAGTGGAGCAGGTGATGGCGAACTCTGCCGCCCACTGGCCTGGAATGGGCCTGAAAGCTCGGACTAGGAAGGCTTTGAGGCGGATGCTGCCGGGGTGGATGTGGACTGATCGCGTCGTCCTCCAGTACCGCCTCGGCGGAAACCACGTCCGCCACCGCGTGCAGGCTGGTTCTGCGGCCGGTGGCTAGGCGGACGTGAGGAGGTGCCCCTTCCTTGGCCACGAAAGGAGCGAAAAGCGGAAGTTTGTGGCCGCGGGGCCGAGAGGCCCAAGGACATGGCCGTAGCCCGGGAGTCCTTGAAGCGAGCCAGCGCACTGTCCCCTTTCTCACCAAAAAGGCGAGCGCCATCAAAAGGCATGTCCATGAGGGTGCTCTGGACATCCCCTGAAAAAGACGTGGACCGCAGCCAGGCGTGACGTCGAAGCGCCACCGTGGTAGAAATCGCCCTACCCAGCGAGTCCGTAGTGTCAAGCCCACATCGGATTGCATGGCGCACTGCATCTCTCCCATCGGCCAGGGCCGAGGAAAGCCGCGCCCGGGCCTCCTCCAGGCACAGTGGCAGCACGTCCTCCACCGCATCCCACAGAGAGTGGGAATAACGGTCCAAGAGACAGGCGGTGTTCAAAGACCGCAGGCCCAAACTGAGCGAAGAGAACAGCTTCTTACCAAACTGTTCCAGTCTCTTGGAATCCCGGTCCGGAGGAGCGGACGGGAAGGAGGATTGGGAGGTAGAGGCCTGGATAACCAGACTCTCGGGGGTGGGGTGTTGGGACAGAAAACTGGGGTCGCCCGGAGCAGGGCAGTGGCGCCTGGCAACGTTCCTATCCACAGGAGGGACTGTGGAGGGCTTGGACCAGGTGCCCTGCAGAACGTCAGTGAGGGCCTCATTGAATGGCAGCAGAGGCTCAGTGGAGCATGCGGCAGACTGAAGCACCTCAGTGAGGATGTTAGTCCTCACAGCCACGGCAGGCAGCTCTAGCCCAAGGGCTTCGGCCGCCTTGCGCAGCACCACAGAAAAAGCTGCACCCTCCTCCGAAGCCACAGTCGGAGGAGAGATGAATCCAGTGTCCGGTGAGGTATCCAACCCACTGGCCTCCCCCAGTTCATCTGCCCAGTCCTGTGCAAGTTGGCTCTGAAGGGCCATAGGGTCATCAGACCCCTCCCAGTCGCCCCCGTCATCCTTTTCCTGGTAAACAGGAGGAATGATCAGAGCCGGTCGATAGACAATATGCGTCTCTAGCGGCGTCGGATGCGGCGTCGGGCGGCGCCGCATCGGCGTCGGGACCGGACAGGGGCTGAACCGGGGATCGATGTCGACCGGAGCCGGCTTCGGGGGTGGTATCGGTGTCGGCGCCGGCGGAGGAGGCGTAACGAGGTCGACCGGCGTCGACGGGGGCCCAGGCTCGGGCCCCTCGGGGACCTGCGGCGTCGGGGCCGGAGCCTCCAACGGCGCCGGGGCTGGATCCGCCGGCACGCGAGGTCGCCCAGTCGAGTCCGCGGGGCCCGAAGGCGCGCCAGCGGGCATCGACGGCGGGGCCAGGCTCCTCATGGCCGAGAGGAAGACACTGACCTCCGCCGGCGTCGCGTCAGTCCCAGGGACCATCGGGTATGGGGACTTGCGCGGCGCCTGCGGCGCCGCGGGGGTGGAACCGCCCAGACCCTCGGCCGAGTCGCGCGACCGGCGAGGGGAGTCCGAAGAGCGGTGTCGCCTCTTGGACTTCTTGGAGTGCCTCGACTTACCCAAAGACTTCGAGCCAGACGAGTGACGATGGCGAGTGCGGCTCCGCGACCGATCCTTGGACCTCCTCCTGGACCGGGATCGAGAGCGGCGCGGAGCCGAGTGGCGAAGCTCGAGAAGCTTGCGGGACCGCTCTCGCCTAGCTTTCGAGGTCAGGGCCATACAATCGGAGCACGACGCCGCGTCGTGGTCGAGGCCCAAGCAGTACAGGCACCGGCGGTGATGATCGGTCACCGACATCAGTCGGTGACAGTCGTCGCAGGCCTTGAAACCAGGCATCCTACCGGCACCAGAGTCGAGAAATGACCAAAAAGAGTCAATAAAGTTATTCAAAAATTGACTAAAGGGGTAGCTCTCCCGGATCGGCGCTTACTGGCGCGGAAAAAAGAAGAACTGACGTCAGCGCGCGAGTGCGGTGTCTAAGTACTCCAACGACGTCATTCCGGCGCACGACGCCGACGACAGACGCGGAGCCGCAGACGACGCCTAGCGATGCGCAAGGGGTAGTGCTGACGAAAAATCTTCCGGATCCAGTCTGACGCCTGGGGATATTCTAAGGTGAGGAATCTAACTAACGTGTTTCTTTCAGATTATTACTTAGCCAATGTACACGCTAGCAGTGGGACCATTTACAATAAGAATACATACTCAATCATACTTGGTCTCATGCTTGTCTATTGTCGCACAGCTAGTAGGTATTTAAATTCCAGCATACTGAACGATTTTAACAGGTCTAAGGCTAGTACTACCAGGATGACAAAAAGTCTCTAGCAATAATCCAGTATGTGAAACATTCTTCGGGTATTAAAGGAGGTACCCAGGAATGAACCCCTTCTGGTCTCCTAGTAACAATAGACACCTACCTATCTAGAGTAATAACCTGTAGGGTTTCATATGAGCCAGTGCTATCTCCTCTGCTCTTCAACTTATGTGTGGTCCTATTGGCAGAAATGCTTCTGTTGTATGGACTCTCACTGTTTATGTACTCTGTTGATACATAGATGCTTTTTACAGTTGACCCAGTGACAAACTGAAAATCTTGCTTGACAAAAGTTCAACTAAGGAGGACTCAAAATTAACAAACTTTTCTTTTTATAAAAGTTAGCACCTTCCATCGAAGTACTTTATGGAATTGTTCATTTCAGGAAGCATCGGTACATCAACCATCCATGCCAGCCAAAATTCTGATAAACTTGCATGTACAATGTGATAATGGTCTTACATTTAATTGGCAAATTCAGTTAGTAGTGAAGAGTTGTTTTTTTAAACTGAGAATACTGAGACGGATCATTAATCTATTTTCTATTCAAATTTTGACTGCTTATATTTCTGCCAGTTTGGATCATTGCAATGCAATATATTCAGATCTTCCCGAGAAATAACTGAAGAAATTACAACTTGATCAAAATGCTACTGTGATGCTAATATCTAATCTTAGAAAAACTGACTCAATATCCCAGCACTAGCTAAACTCCATTGGCTTCCAATGCGGCAAAGAACAAAGTTTAACTCTCTCTCTCTTTGGTACATAAATTACAACCACTGCCCTAGTCCTGTATCAAAGAGACTTTGTGTTCACCAATCAAAGAGATCTCTGAGACTTGAAAAGGCTGCTCTACGAATTTTTCTACATATCGCAGTCACAACTGGAGCAAGAGTTTATTTTTTTTAGTAGTTATGGCAAAACTTGTAATTGCCTGCAAATAAAATTACATGCAGACAGTCCTTAAATACTTGGCTCTTTCCTACTTCAAAGAGTATCTGATGGTATGAAATGATCTAATGCAGAACTCTTGTAATGCTGCAAAGCACCAAGGTATCTTAAGATGAACACAGCACTTTAAAAGTAATACAATACTGTGCAGCCAGCCATTCATAACCAATATTTTGAAGTCCATGTGCGACAGGGGCAATGGCATGTTTCTGATATACAGGATAGCAGCTAGGCTTAGAGAGCAAGACAATAATAGCCTCACACATAGTGTTAATTGACAGCAAACTCTGCGATTGGCATTTTCATAAACTATAGTTAGTTTCAGGGCCCATATATCTGTACAAACTCAACGGAATTCCTGCAGAAATCTGCTATGCCCGGGAGTTTCTTCATTCGCTAGTTTAACTATTACTACCTTATATCTTGCTCAGTTATGGATGTCTCTAATGTCTCCCGCTGGTCCTTGATCATTGTCGATGGTGTGCCCTATTAAGGTGCTCTATTATTCGAGAGTCCTGTTTGTAGTGCATTGTATAATAGTCAGTGAATACTTTGTTACTGTCTAACTGGGATTGTACCACTTCACCTTTTACAGTTTGGACTGCTGTTATGGGTGTTCATTGTGTACTTGCCTTTATCAACTATGCCCAGTTTGCCTACTCAGTTGCCCTTTATGCCATCTGCTCAAGTATCGATTGTAGTCACTTTTGTCAATATTTCCTACAATTCTGCATGTTTTTCTTTAGCAACATTTATCTGCTCGCCGTCCAAAGGAGTTCTGGATCTCATGTTTTCAAGAGCCCTGATCTAAGTTTTTAAGGTAGAAAGCTTCCTATGCATTTCTTTGTTGTAGGAGCTCATTTTGTTGTAGAGATACAGATGTGGATGCCTGCTTCTGAAGATTAATAATGTGCTGTCCAGCAAGTACAAAGTAGAGAACCATGCGAACAACCTGCACACGTTTTTAATTTAGTTTTAAAGCACAAGGAAGTTTTAGGGACACGGTAGTGAAAAATACAAAATAGGAAAATTATAGTATAACTATATCATTGTATTCACACACAATAGAGCTTTAAAAAGAAATAAAACACCAATATATATTATATATAAATAATTCCTGCCAAAAAAGAAAAACAGAAAATTAGACAGCACAATAAAAGCTCAACAACATTTTGTTAATCAAAAAGGTTTGTGAAAATAAATGTTTTCAAACTGAGGTTTTTCAGAGAATAAACAATTCAAAGAAAGGCTGCTATGTAGAGTGTGCAACATTTCTGTGAACTAACGCTGAAGTTAAAAAATAGCCAATTTATTAGTAAATCTGCCTTAGTACTGATGGCAGCTAACTTTGGCAGTGTTTTATTACTTGACCTCGATGAACTATACTACATAGTATTCGCACAAATTCATTCTAGTCATTAATTTGAATATGAAACAGCTTTACATGTGATTTACTTTTAATCTATACACTTTTACCCAAGAAAATCTTATCACAGCTTGTTTAAGAAGCGGTTTTAAAGACTCCTAAATTATGCTGAATTCCCACCGCAACCTACATCTTGAGACTAAAGAGACAAGAATTTTGTTGGTCTGTCAAAGTTAGACTGCAGAATGATGATCAAAGTTTGACACATTACAGCAGATACTTTGAAAATCCTGACCTGCACCCCCAGGAAGATAAAGTGATGTATCGTCACTTCACATGTTTACCCCGTAGACGCAATGGCTGTCAGAAAATATGTGGGTTATGCTTTTGGCTGTCTCAGGGGAGCAGTAACAATTCTTATTAAACAACTAAAAGGAAAACTTTAACATTTTAGAGTAAACAATGATGGTAAACAATCACTGCTTAGGTAAATCAGTGCTTTAAGGGCTACTCCTGTTATACAATAAAGCTTCGTAGAAGAGCTTTTACAAAGGCAGCACTTCAGTGTATTCCCCTGCTTTGGGTAAAGTATTTTTTATTTCAATGTATGCATACCTAGTGCTAGATCAATTTCTAAAGGAAAATCTATTTGAGGTATCTGTTCATGTCTGAGGAAGTCCAAGACTAATGTAGTACCACAGGATTCCACCAGGTCAAAAGCAAAACAGACTTTCGAAATTAAGGCACTCTTTCAGTGCAATAGTAAACATATTTAAAGGTCTGGAATTATTCAGTGACATCTAGTGAGTAAGAGCACTATCAAAACCGCAGTACAATAGTATCAGTGCAAGATTGAAATATTGGTAATGCAGTACTACAATAATATGCATTGGAGGGAACCTCATGATGGTTACAGTAGAAAAAATCAGTTTTTAGATTCAGTGATAGTCTTCTGTAGAGGGTAGTACTGCACCATTTGTAGAATTAGGAATGTTAACATATAACATAAGTTCAAAAGATGGGCAGTACAGAACATGGTCAATAGTACCCAAGTTAAAACTGGCAGTGCAGCTGGGGATTAGCCCTTGTATTCTCAGATTAAGCCTACTGACCTAATTGTGATGTACGCTGATCAGTTATGTACATCACTACAGTGTCAGCTGTAGTGATAGACATTCCACGTATATACTTGGTAGTGAAGGCATATTGTGTGCTCTAGGGACAGCAACATATCCAGACCACAGGGTCGAATATTAGTATGGTCGATAACCTATCTGTCATCTAGGACTATGGGGGCAGCAGAGTCACCTTCACCGTGGACCAAGGACTCCCTGCTGAGAGGTTAATCTGAATACTTGCCCCGGCAAGGACATAACTATCCTTAGCATCTTCTTCACTCTACCTAGAAAGGGGAATTTTGTCTAGTCCAATGCTATGAGACTGCACCGGAAAACAGAGTAGAAAGATATGCATTGGCCTGTAGCGGTCTTCACAGAAGGCTATCATTGGGTCCACTCCTCAACATGATCTAGGTCAAATAGGACAAACATTTAACTGCAATACAACAGAACATATGGGTGCTTAAAAACCATTAATGTGTCACTGTATCCAACAATTTCACATTTATACAAACTGTGAAAGCAAACCAATAAAAGGAACCAATAAGTCTGGCTTGATTATGGAGTATGCTCATTCTCTAAAACGTTTTGGAGGGAGGTCAGCATAACTATATCACAGATTTTATATACTAAATGGTTCCCTGACCTAGTTTCCATTGCTCTAGGCTCTTCCTCCCCTGAAGTCACCAATACACTCAATAAAGAGGAACTTCTCCTCTTGGATATTCTGGTATCGATAGGCCTCAAGTCCATCCTAGCTGAACAGAAAGACCTATCTCAACTATCAATCCACACCTGGTGGGAGAGGACTCAATTTACCAGAGGTGCAGACCACTCCCTAAACATCTATAGGGGAACAGCATGAAAAAAGAACAAAATAACTGTGCACAATAGGACTCATATGCCGATATCATGATCCCTCCATTGAGTCTCCAAACCTTGTTTCCACTAACTGCTTACAGACCCCCAGAACTTACACCTCCCGATGTATCCTCTCCAATAACATTCTTTACAGATACAATTTGCAACTTTCTCAGATGCCCACCTTTATCCCTTATCTCCTTACTCCCTCCCCCCACCCCCTACTTCTCTCCCGTCTGTATCCGCTCACCTGATGCCCACTCTTATTTCCCTCTCCGCTCTATCTCTTCACTATTCCTTGGCTTAAGCTCTCTTCTCTCCTTGTAAATACTAGTAAATTTAACTGGGGTTTATATCCATCTTACTTAGTTTAACTGTCTCTAATGCTTCTGATTATGCATCTTACCATCCATATGTACACCTAGACTTTGTTATTTATCCCCACTATGCCAGACAATTATGTCTGTTGCATTGTTTTATAAAAACTTGATAAAATCTTTCTTAAATAAAACAAAAGTATGCAGCTCTGAATAAAGAAATCATTAACAGATTGCTTTTTCCATACAATCATCTATGAACAAAATTGTAATGTGCACTGATAGAGTGTACTTTTGAAATGCTAAAAAGTCCTCCATTTTAACTAAATGATAAAAAGCAAGGAGTGCATGGGAAGCCAAATGTTCAAAGGTGGGTGGGAGGACAATGATGGGAACAGTTATAAATAAAAATAATAATGGCCTTCTAATGTTGGTAAAATTGCAAAATGGTTTACTAATATTTTACCAGGAAGGTCATATTAAAAAATGCATCAACTTAAATTCATGATTTGCTAAATTTTAATCGGACACTTTGAGAATAATAAGGGCGTTCATCTTGTACATGAAAAGTAGCATTCCATGGATGGCAGGTAAGTCAATCGGGCCTCATCTGCACTAAAATGTGTCATCATTTTAATTGTCATTTTGAATGCAAAATGCAAGAAAAGCCATATTTGCTATGTTGATTTAGGGTCTTAGTTGTACTACTCAATTTATTCTCATACGCAGACCAAATAACTTTAAATTATTGTGTTAAAATATTCTAAATAAAATAGTTTGATGGGTATGAGAAACCCATCGTCCCCAAAAATATCAGTACATTACTCTCACATTCCAATTCTTCGCACATCTTGAATAAACTTACATTTCCTCCTTTTTCTTGCAGCAGCTTCAAGTTTTCTTGACATTGTTGGAGCTCCTCTTTCACCAACTGTTTCTCCTGTTCCGTAACTTCAAACTTAACCTTCAGCTCACATAATAATGTCTGGGTATTTTCAAACTAGGATCAAAATGTAAAGTAACAAAGGCAGCATTAATCTATTGGTAAATGGAATATTTTTATTAGTATAGTAACATGCTTAAAGAACAAGTTACTTACCTTCAGTAAAGCTGTTTTTGGTAAACACTATCCAGCCACAGATTCCATGTTTCAGACTGGATCAGCAAACTTTTCAACAGTACCTCTGCATGTCGGTAGGTGGCACACTGCGGATCCACACGGATGCCATTCCGCTCTGGAACTTTTTTGCCGGAGGATGCTCATTTGGAAGTTAACTCCCTTGGTGAGGGAAGTAATATGTTTTTGCATGTTCAGGCTCTTGTCAAGCATTATGCCCAAAGAACTCGTGGAGTCAATGTTGTGTGGTATGCTGTTAAGAGCTGTTAGCTGATTCATCCATTCACTGATGACAGATGAATGATTCGGTGGGGCGATTAAAAGGAATTCTGTTTTCAGAGCACTGAGTTTGAGATGATTTAGAGCCAACCAGTTTTGAGCTTTCAGTAATGTGGTTTTGAGAAAACCGATATCGTCAGGGGAGGAGACTTTCATGTACAATTGGGTATCATCAGCATACATGTGATAATGGACATTGGATAGTTTCAAGATTTCAGTTAATAGTTCCATGAATAAGTTGAAGAGAGTTGGAGAGAGTGTGGACCCTTGAGGAACCCCAAGATTGACTGAGGAAGGGTTAGAGAGGGATTGATTGACCTTGAATCGTTGAGTTCTATTGTGCAGAAAGGATGCAAAACAATTTAGGACAGGCCCTGAAAGCCCCATCCTATGCTCCAATAGCATCAGTAAGCAATCATGTTTGACTGTATCAAAGGCTGACGATGGGTCGAGGAGGATCAGAAGGCAGGAATCGTTCTGATCCAGCATTTTGAGCGCATCATCGACAATGTGGCTGATAGTGGATTTGGTACTATGACCGTAACGGAAGCCAGATTGGAATTGGCCCAGAAGTTTGAGGAAGAAAGATGCCCTTGTCCATAAAACCAGCTTGTCTAGAAAGAAGGCGGTGTTCAGTGGATTAACAAAAAGAGCTTGAAGCTCACTCACACAAAACAGCGATATTATGACAACGGGAACACTGTCCTGAGGGTGAGGAGTCACAAGGAAAAGTTATAAAGCGGCTCAAATGGTGTGCACATCAGAAATATGAGGACCAAGTCAAAGTCTGACTGAGGCGTGACAATGATCAGAGGACAGATGCCCATGCCCAGCAGTTTGGGAAACCATACTCTCCATGCCCAGTCTGGGGCCACAAAGATGACTTGGGCCTGGCAAGTCCTGATATTCTTGAGAACTCATGGCAAGAGTGAGACTGTCAGAAAGGCATACAGGAGTCCTGAGTTCCATTCAAGGGGAATGAGTCTCCAAGCATGAGAAGCCTTGGAAACAAACATGCAGAAGGGCTGACATTAGGCATTGTCAGCTGTGGCAAATCAAGCCAAGGCTCTTCCCATTCGCAGAGGAGACCTTGCGCCACCTCTGGGTGTAATTGCCACTCGCGATCTGCCAAGCAGTAACAGCTGAGCTCATCAGCCCCAGGCATTCAATGATCCTTCCAGGTGGTTCACGACTAGGAAAGTTCATTGGTAATCCAGCCATTTCCAGAGGCGTAAGGCCTCTTGGCAAAGGGTCTATGCTCCTACCCTGCCCTGTTTGTAGCAGTACCAATGGTGGTGGTGTTGTCCATGAGCACCTGTACCAGACTCCGCCTTGATGGACGGAAGACTTTTAACGTCAAATGGATGGCTCTCCGCTCTAGAAGATTGGTATGGAGCTAGGACCCTGCCGGAGACCAGAGGCATCTGATCTCAACCTCTCTCAGATAGCCACCCCAAAGCTGTGCAGCAGTCACCACTGTGAGCTCTGAGTGGGGAAGGAGTTTGCGACTGACTCAATCATGGTCCAGTAACTACCACTAGAGATCTTTTGCAGTCTCCTATGAAATCTGAACGTGGTTAGAGAGGTCCCCTTGATGTTGGGCCCACTGGGATCTCACAGCAGAGCCCCCATGCCACCTGGCATGCTCGACCAGCAGGATGCAGGAAGCCATCAGTCCATCAGCCTCAGCCAATCTCACTGAAATCTAGGACCGAAGATGAAAGATTGTGATCTAAGCATGAAAGACTCTATTTCCTGGAAAAGGCATGAAACCGAACTGTGTCCAGAATGGCTCTGATGGCGGAGAGCGTCTAGGAGGAGTCAGGTGTGACTTTGGCAGGTTGATAGTGAACCCCAATGATGACAGGAGGTTCACCGTAGTCTGGAGGTGGCTGACGACTGCCTGAGGTGAGCTTCGCTTCAACAGCCAGTCATCGAGGTAGAAGAGTGGAACACCTGGCTTCCAAAGTTGTGCTGCCATCACTTTGTGACTGCCTGAGGGGTGCTGGTGAAACCGAGGTAGAGCACAGCAAACTGAAAATGCTCCTGTCCCACCATCAACTGCAGGTAGCACAAGTGGGCCTGCAGGACAGGTGCATTGAAATAGGCTTTCTGCATGTCTAACGCCACCATCCAGTCTCCAGGGTTTAGGGTAGACAAGACCTCGGCCAGTGTGGGCCTTTTGAATTTATCTTCCAGAGGAAGGAGTTGAGAGGGTACAGGTCTAAAATTGGACGACAGCCTCCGTCCTTCTGGGCAGCAGGAAGTAGCGTGAAAAACAAGCATGTCCTATTTCAGGAATGGACACCCTCTCAATAGGCACTTGGGCCAAAATGGCCTGCACATCCAACCACAAAACGGAAAGATAGTCCACCAGCAGTCGCTGGTGAGGACGGTGGAAGGTGGGGTACAGCAGAAAAGAAAGATCGGGCATAGCCCTTCTGAACAATTTGCAGGATCCAAATGTCAAACAAGATCTTTTCCTCCCGTAACGCCTTACCTCGTAGAGACTATATAGTGGCAGATTGCTGACCATGCAAGAATCTCCAGGCGTCAGACTTGATCCAGAAGGTTTTTGAGCAGTCCTCCGGCACGCCGGTAGGTGGCGTTGTTCTGGCTCCGCACTGGCGACCCTGAAAGTGACATGAGCGGTACCAATATAGGCAACAACCCAGCATACTGTCAGATATTTTCACAACTTTTCACGTCTTTAGCGCAAAGCCACAATGAGAACTGACCACTGGTGTGTAAAATTAAGCCCTAAGAAGGGTGTCCCTTACACTGCATTTGGCTTGCAGAGCTGGGAGGGTAGGTAAAGAGTCTCAACCAGATAAGGGGTTACTGAAGGTATGTAACTTATTCATCGGATAGAGACTTCTAGCCGCAGCATCCTTAACGTAGAATAGATACCCAAAAAATACCTCCCCAGAAGTAGGACTACAAAGCCAAATTAAACCAGAAAGTCCTGTAGAACCAAACTGGCAAATTGCCCGTAGTGACGGACCACACTATCCAGACACTAGTGTTTAGTAAATGTGTGCTAACACAGCGGTCATAGCCTTAGCTTTGGTGGAATAAGCACACAAATCCTCAGGAGTGGTTTTGGCAAAAAAGCGTACAGAAAGCTGGAGCTCCACTAGACTAAAAGACTATCCGAACAAGAGTAGCCATAGAAACTCCAGCACACAAAACTGCTGACATTGCATGTTCTTGGCAGTGGCAAACAGATCAAACCAAGGCTCTCCCCAATGCTAAAATAGTCCTTGCCCCACCTCCAGATGGGAATGTCATTTGTGATCCACCAGGCATGTTAGGTTGAGTTTGTCCGCCCTGGCATTCAGAGAGCCAACCAGGTGTTTAACTACCATGGAAATGTCCTGGCATTTTAGCCATGTCCAGAGATGCAGACCCACGCCCCGTTTTTTGCAGTCCTACATGGCAGCGGTGGTGTCCGTGTACAGCTGCATCAGCTTTCCCTTGATCGAAGAAAGAAAAGCATTAGATGCCAAGCAAATCACCCAAAACTCCAAGACGTTGATGTAGAGCTCGGAATCCACTGGATGCCAGAGTCCTCTGATCTCTACCTCTCCCAGATGGCCACCCCATCTCAGAAGTGACGCATCTGTTATCACAGTCAGCTCGGGTTGCGGAAAGGAGAGGTGTCTGCCACAAACACAAATGTGGTTCCTCAGCCATCACTGCAGATCTTTCACAGTGCCCACCGAGCACTGGACCATGCCGGAGAGATTCCCCTGATGCTGCGCTCACAGGGACTTCAGGTCCCATTGCAGAGCCCACATATGCTAATGGGATTGGGTAACCAGCAGGATACAGGAGGCCATGAGACCCAACGACCTCAGGGTCAGTCTCACCGAAATTCAGGATAGATGCTGAAACATCTGTATCATAGTCTCAATATCCTGGACTAGCCGCTTGGGAAGATAGGCCCGAAATTGCACTGTGTTCAGAACTGCTCTAATGAGAGGGAGAGTCTGAGAGGGAGTCAGGTGTGACTACGGCACGATGATAGTGAAATCCAGCAAGTACAGAAGGTTCTCCACAGTCTGGAGGTGGGAGACGACTGCCTAGGCGAGCCTGCCTTCAAGGCCCTTCTTTGCTCGGGCCACAAACAACTTAGCCTGCCTCCTTTAGTGCCTTCGGATTCATACGACGGCACAAAGAACAATCTTTGATGTTGTGGTCCGACGACGAACACCAAATTCATTCTTCGAGGGCGTCTGTAACCAACATATGGCCCCCACATTCCCCACAGGGTTTAAAGCCAGGCTACTTAGTCTTCTAAGTAGCCATAATCGAAGAAACCGTTTCTGGACAACTGCAACAAAGTAGTCCACAAAGAACTGGAGAGACCTAGAAAAAAACACTAAGCGTATACAGCGTGGAAAAAAGGGAACTGACATCAACAGGGTCTTCTCATGGCTCCGATGACGTCACATGGAGTCGCGAGCGGAGTCGTGCTATTGTGATGTCCTCGTCGACGTGGGAAAGTTAAGGAAAAAGTTTCTGTGGAATGTTGGCGCAGGGGGTCATTCAAAAGGTGAGGAATCCACAGACAGATGTATCCATCAGAAATGAAGGTTTTCGGCGTGTACAGATGTTTGAGTACTTTCAAGAAACGTGTCACAACAGGTGACTTAAACAGGGATGGTTGATCTGTCAACCACAAGAAAGCTAAGATGGTCAAAAGATAACCTTTAACTGTGCCCAAAGCTTAGTCTTTCAGGGCTAAAGAAAGAATAAACACCACCACCACCACCGATAAAGGTGCAGAGAGGGGATCAACCTGTTTTGAGATGCACCATCCCACAAATGTGTCTCATCCGCAGGGCCATACTGTCTTATTTGATGGATGTCTCACCGCCAGAATAACATCATAGTCTCCTGGAGGAAGGTCAAAGATTGTCAGTTCCCGCAGCTCAATCGCAAAGCTTGAAGGCAGAGTGTGTGCAGGTGTGAGTGCAGGACCCTGCCTTGCTGCTGCAACAGAAGATCCTCCTGGAAAGGCAATCTGCTCGGATAACTGATGTTCAGACTCAGGAGATCTGAACACCAAACTCTCAATGCCCAATTCGGCGCCACAAGAATAACTTGGACCTTGTTACTCTTGATCTTCTTGAGAACTCTGGTCAGGAGAGGGATCGGTGAGACAGAGTATAGGAGGCCTGAACTCCGCTTGAGACAAATCGTCTCCGAGCGAGAGTTGCCTAGGAAACGTGCACACAGAATTGCGGGCATTGCACGTTTTCAGCGGTGGAAAATAGCTCTAATCAAAGGTCTCCAAATTTCAGAAGAGACCTTGCACCACCTCTGGATGTAGATGCCATTCGGGATCTGGAAGCCATCGATGGCTGAGTTTGTCTGCTCTGGTGTTCAGAGAGCCAGCCAGATGTTGAACCACCAGGAAAATATCCTTATATTCCAGCCACGTCCAGAGACGCAGGGCCTCTTGACACAAAGTTCACGACTCCAACCCGCCCTACTTGTTGCAATACCACATGACAGTGGTGTTGTCCATAAAGACCTGCACTAGCCTCACTTTGATAGAAGGAAGGAAGGCTTTCAAAATCAATCAGATCGCTCTCATATGGATGTGGAGTTGAGACTCGGCCAGAGACCGGAGTCCTCTCATCTCCAACTCTCCCAGATGGCCACCCCAGCCTAGGAAGGGGTGGCCATCTGCCTGGATGCAGGATCCAGGAGGCCATGAGACCAAGCAGTCTCGGAGTCAGTCTAACCGAAATTCAAGATAGATGCTGAAACATCAGAATCATAATCTGAATATACTAGACTTGCCACTCCAGAGGATAGATCTGAAACTGAACTATATCCAGAACAGCACATCCAGTTGTTGAGGTGATCATCAGAGGGGTGGTGGTGGTAAGACCAAAGGGGAGCAGAGTGAACTGTAATGGTCGAGGGCCACAGTGAACCGCAGTTAACACATGTGAGCAGGCAGGATGGGGATATGGAGGAAGAAGACCTGCAAGTTCAATGCTCCCATCCAGTCTCCAGGGTTGAAGGTAGACAGAACATGAGCATCTTGAATTGCTCCTTCAGGAAGAAGTTAAGAAGGCGAAAGGTCTAGCATAGGATGGAGGCATACTTTCTGGAAAGTAGCAAGAATAGCAACCACAGCCTACTTCTGATACCAGCAACCTCTCGATGGTTCCTTTGTCCAAAAGAAGCTGAACATCTTGAAGCAGGAAGAGGTGATCCTACATTAGCTGGTCGAAAGAAGATGTATGGGCAGTGGGGTTTCGAGGAAGGGGATAGAGTAACCTCACTGAACAATTTGGATAACCACTTGTCTGATGTTATGGACTGCCAGCGGTGGAAGTGATGAGTTTAACATGCCACCCAATGGGTTGACTTCTGGCTGGCTGTCCCACAGGATCTGTGGGCATCACTTCCTCAGCCACAGCGGACCCTGTTGGCCTTGGTAGATGGGTGGGAATGGGCACAGCTGGTAACTGCGCCCAAAGCCATAAAAGGGGCAAAAGGGGAACTTGAGCTGGAGTGGGGCCATGGAGAATCCAGGGGAGCAGGCGGTGGCCCTGAATCCACCTAGTAACCAAAAGGTGAGGGCCATCAAAGGACATGTCCATGAAGGAAGCTTCGACATCCCCTGAAAAGAAAGGTGATCTCAGCCAGGATTGGTGAATCAAAAGTTGGTCGCACTCTGCTCGTCACACCAGCAAGTTGCCCAAAGGAACTGTGGTCAATGTAGTGGCGACGGCGAGTACGCCTATGCCACGGTGTATGTAGAAAAGTATGTGTCGCATTAGCCATCCCTGGACACGTGTTTCGAGGTAGTTGCCTCTCATCAGCAGGGAGCAGGTCAGTGTAAAGGGGTGCCGCGTGGACTGCCACAGTTCCTTGGGGCAACTTGCTGGTGTGACGAGCAGAGTGCGACCAACTTTTGATTCAGCCAGGATTGGTGCCTGTGAGAAAGTGGCTCTGTAGAACAAGTTACTTACCTTCGGTAACGCTTTTTCTGGTGGATATAGTATCTGCCTGTGGATTCCTCACCTTGTGAATATCCCCTGCGCCAGCATTCCACGGAATCTTTCTTCCCCAGCACTCCACGTCGACTTGGGCGACGTCATAATACATCGGCTCCGCACGCGACTCCGTATGACGTCACCGGAGCCATAAGAGGCCCACGTCGGCGTGATGACGTCAGTTCCACCCATTTTTTACGTGCCTTCGAGGCGAACAGGTGACCAACGACAAACTCAAAGTATACACAGTATACAGTATACCAACACATATACACAGTATACAAAGGAAAAGGATGCTAAATAAACAAGCATTTCCAACAAATGTACAAGCATTTCAAACAAGACCTATTTCATGGTATACAAAGGTGGACAACGGGGAGGCGGGTGGGCCAGTGAAGAATCCACAGGCAGATATTGTATCCACCAGAAAAAGCGTTACAGAAGGTAAGTAACTTGTTCTTCTGATGGATACATCTGCCAGTGGATTCCTCACCTTGTGAATAGATTCCCACAGCAGTCCCCACTCCCGGAGGAGGGTGTCCACCTTCCTATACCAGAAAGTCTTGCAACACAGAGCGCGCGAAGTGGCTTTCCCTCCTCACCTCAGAGTCCAAGCAATAATGCTTTGCGAAAGTATGGAGGAGTTCCAAGTCACGGCTTTACAAATATCTGCCACAGGAACACCCCGGGCCAAAGCAGATGTAGAGGCTTTAGCTCTAGTCAAATGAGCTCTAATGCCCTCAGGAGGAGTCTTACCAGCCAGGGCGTAGCAGATCTTAATGGCAAGGATGATCCATCTCGATAGTGTGCGCTTGTGCAACGCTCTACCCTTCGAATGACCAACGTAGCCAATGAAGAGTTGATCATCTAGACGAAAGTCCTTAGTCCTGTCCAGATAAAAACTCACAGCCCTCTTCGGGTCCAGGCGATGGAGTCTTTCCTCCTCTTTGGAAGGATGAGGAGGTGGACAAAAAACTGGGAGAGTAATAGACTGCCCCAAATGGAACGGAGTAACAACTTTTGGCAGGAAGGCAGCCATGGTCCTAAGAACCATCCTTTCAGCATGTATTGTTAGAAAAGGGGGTCTAGAACTAAGAGCTTGGAGCTCACTCACCCTCCTTGCCGAGGTTATGGCTACAAGAAACACCACCTTAAAGGACAACAGCCTCAAAGGACAGCTATGTAGAGGCTCAAATGGGGACCCCATCAGAAAGGTTAAAACAAGATTAAGGTCCCACTGAGGCATTACAAAGGGAGTGGGAGGAAACATGTTTGTAAGGCCCTTAATAAACTCAGTACAACCAGACGTTTAAACAGCGACGGCTGATCCGGAAGGCATAGAAAAACCGATAAGGCCGAAAGATAGCCCTTGACCGTGGCCACAGCACAGCCCTGCTGAGCCAAGGAAAGAGCAAACTGGAGCACATTAGAAAGATGGGCTTTTAAAGGGTCAAAGGACCTCTCTCCACACCACTTAACAAATTTAGACCACCTGTAGGAGTAAATGGACTTGGTGGAGTGTCGCCTGGCCGATAAAATAACGTCCACCACATCAGGTGGGAGAGAGAAAACTCAGGTTGCCCCGTTCAATCTCCAGGCATGAAGGTGTAAGCTCTGGAGGTAGGGGTGTAGAACCTACCCCTCCGACTGCGAGAGGAGGTCTGCCCTCAGAGGGAGACGGAGCGGAGGGCACGAGGAGAGGTGGAGAAGATCTGTATACCACACCCTTCTTGGCCAATCCGGGGCGACCAATATGACTTGGGCCCGGTCTTGGCGAATCTTCCTCAGAACCCGAGGAATCAAGGGTATGGGAGGAAACGCGTAAAGGAGTTGTGAGCCCCAATTCAACTGAAACGCGTCCCCCAACGCTCCCTGCATCGGAAACTGGAGACTGCAGAATGACAGGCAGTGCGCGTTCTCGTGAGTGGCGAACAGGTCCACCCGAGGAGTCCCCCACGTCCGAAAGACGTGACTAACCACCTCCGGAGGGATCCTACACTCGTGATCGGTGGAGAACTGCCGACTGAGACTGTCCGCACGTACATTCAACACCCCGGCCAGATGATTTGCCATCAGACAAATCTGATGGTCCTGAGCCCAGGACCAGAGATGCAGGGCCTCTCTGCAGAGACAAAGAGACCCCACTCCTCCCTGCTTGTTGACATACCACATCGCGGTAGTGTTGTCCGTCAGGACTTGAACAGACTGACCGCGAAGGGAAGGGAGGAAGGCCTTGAGCGCCAAACTAATCGCCCGCAACTCCAGAAGGTTGATGTGAAGCAACCTTTCCTGTGGAGAACAAAGACCCTTGATCTCCAGATCCCCCAGATGAGCACCCCACCCTAAAGTGGAGGCATCCGTTATCACTGTGGCCACCGATGGAGGCAGATGGAAGGGCTTTGCTTGCGACAGATTGCCCTCCACGCTCCACCAAGATAGATCCGCTGCAGCTTCTCTGGAGATCTTGATCGACTCCCTGAGATCTCCATTGTGCTGATACCACTGCTTGCGGAGGCACCACTGGAGCGCCCTCATGTGCCAGCGTGCATGGTTGACCAACAGAATACAGGAAGCGAACAGACCGAGCAGGCGAAGGACCTTCAGAACTGGAACAACCACTCCATTGTGGAATAAAGGGACCAGCTCCTGAATGTCGAGAATTCTTTGTGGAGGAGGAAATGCTCGACACACAGTAGTGTCCAGTACCGCCCCTATAAACAGGTTGCGTTGAGAGGGCACCAGGTGAGATTTGGGCACATTGATCGAAAAACCCAAGTCGAATAACAGCTGAGATGTTACCTGCAGATGATGCTGCACCATCTCTGGGGACTCTGCCTTCAGAAGCCAGTCGTCCAGGTAGGGGAAAACTGGAATCCCCGACCTCCTGAGATGAGCAGCCACCACTGCCATCACCTTTGTGAAGACTCGAGGTGCGGTAGTAAGAACAAACGGGAGGACCGCAAACTGGTAATGTTGCGACCCAACCGTAAAACAGAGATACTTCCTGTGCGACTTCAGGATTGGGACATGGAAGTACGCGTCCTGCAAGTCGAGCGACACCATCCAGTCTCTTTGCTGCAACGCTTGAAGAACCTGCGCAAGGGTCAGCATCTTGAATTTCTCCTGTTTCAGGTAAAAGTTCAAGATTCCGAGGTCCAGTATTGGACGCAATCTGCCGTCCTTTTTGGGAATCAGGAAATACTGGGAGTAGCATCCCTGACCCCTTTCCTGCTCCGGAACCACCTCTATTGCACCCTTTTGAAGCAAGGCTAGAACCTCTTTCTGAAGGAGAAGCAGATGGTCCTCTGAGCAGTAACCTTGGCAAGGAGGGTAAGGGGGCGGAAACTCCCGAAAGGGAAGGGCGTACCCAGTCTCTACGAGGTTCAAAACCCAAAGGTCTGTCGTAACAGATTTCCAACCCCGTAGAAAGTAGGACACACCCGACCCCCCACAGGTCTTACATGATCCGGGGTGGGGGATCTAGGGCTCGTTCCCTGATGCCTCATTGGGAGCAGAGGAGGAGGAAGAAGAAGAGGGGTTGCGTCCAGAACCTCTCCGACCCCTTTGTCTCCCTCTATAGGATTTATAGAGGGGATTCTGCTGTTGTTGCTGCTGCTGCTGTTGCTGCTGAGGCTGTCGGTAGGAGCGAAAAGATGTCCTTCCAAAGCCCCTAAATTTTCTAAAAACAGAACCCTTTGCAGGAGCTTGCAGACCCAATGACTTTGCTGTTAATCTGCTGTCTTTAAATCTTTGTAGAGCAGAATCTGCCTTTTCACCAAACAACTTCTGCCCATCAAATGGCAAATCCACTAATGTGGCTTGAACATCCGCGGAGAATCCCGACGAACGGAGCCATGCCTGCCTTCTTGCAGCTATGGACGAGCCCATAATCCTTGCCACCGAATCCGTCGTATCCAATCCCGACTGGATCACCTGTCTGGCTGCGGCCTGAGTGTCCGAAACCACCTCCAAGAAGGACGCCTTATCGCCCTCCGACAGCTTAGGGGCCAAAGTCTTCATTGAGTCCATCAATGCGTGCACGTAACGCCCCAGCAAGCACGTGGCATTGGAAGACTTTAATGCCATACTCCCCGAAGAGAAAGTCTTTTTAGCAGCCTGGTCCACCTTCTTAGACTCCCTATGTGTGGGAGACTGAGGGAAAGCCCCCGAAGCATGCTTCGAGCAGGATGCCTGCACAACTAGGCTCTCAGGAGACGGGTGTATAGATAGAAAATCCGGATCTCCAGGCGCCACCCTATACATTCTTGCCACCTGTCTGGAAACCGCCGGACACGAAAGTGGTTTCCGCCATACCTCCAAAACAGGCTCCAAGATGGCCTCATTAAAGGGCAGTAAAGGCTCTGAAGTGGAAGTGGGAGAGTGCAGAACCTCTGTCAACAAGTTCGATTTATACTCTGCCGAGGGCAACTGCAAATCTAACAGCTCTGCAGACTTTTTGATAACAGTATGGTAGGGAGTAAGTTCTTGTGGAGGAGAGGATCTTGCCGATGTGTGCTCCCATTCTGGGGTGGTGTCTAGGCCACTAGCCTCTTGTATGCCCACAAAATCATCAGAGGATGTGTCCACCTCACCTTCCTCTACCTCTTCTCTGTACCTTCCTTCTTCCAACACCCTTTGGGCCTCCCTTCTCGATCGAATCCGGGGAGCCGGCGTCGACGATGTCGTACGCGGCGTCGGTGGAGCCAGAGGTGTTGGAGTCGGCAGCACCATAGACGGAGACGGCGGCGCCGGATGCGGCGCCGATGAAGGTTCTGAAGCAGGCCGATCCGTCCTAAGTCGTGACGGATCCCCAGACGGCGCCGGAAACTGCCACGAAGGCGCCATCGGCAGAAAGGGCATGAAGGGGTCCTGAGCATAATGCTGCGGCACCCCCAACGTATAAGCCATGGGACCCACGGGACCAGTTGGTGCTCTGGATGGGAAGGCCGCCCTATTAAAAATACCATACATGGCATTTAAGAACTGAGGAGAATCAGTACCTGGAGCAGGAAACTGAGGATAAGGCACTGAACCTGCATCCCTCTGCAGAGTATTTGGCTGCGGCGCCGTAGTGTCTTCCACCGGAGCCATAGATTCTTCAAGCGCCGGAGTCGGTTCTTCCTCCCGTTCCTGATCCGAAACATGCGACTCCACCCGATCCGGAGACGACGCCGGAGACGGCGCCGGGGACTGCGCCGGTGAACGCTCTGGAGCCCGCTTCGGAGACAGAGAACCTCCCGGAGTCTTAGAGGGAGAAGGAGAAGGTGAAATGTCCTTACTCCGATGACACCGAGGTGAAGTCGACCTCGACTGCCTGCTCTTCGAGGACCGGCGTCGTGATGAGTGTTTTCTTTGTTTATGATGTCTCCTTGACTTCGACGACCTCGAAGTCGACGACTCCGCCCTCGATTTCTCTTTCTTTCTCCCTCTCTTCTCCTTACCGATCTTCGCAATAAACAGCTTGGCCTTTCTTTCCTTAAATGCTTTAGGATTCAACCTCCTACAGCATGCACAGTCTTCGACGTCATGGTCTGACGAAAGGCACCACAAACAGTCCTCATGTGGGTCCGTCATGGACATATGTCCACCACATTCCCTACATGGCTTAAAGCCCGACTTCCTCGTCGCAGACATTACAGAATTTCGCCACAGAAACACCTTACAACTACAAAGTAGCAGGAGTACTGGAAAAAACCGTTGCGCGTCGACGGCGCGGGAAAAAGGGAACTGACGTCATCACGCCGACGTGGGCCTCTTATGGCTCCGGTGACGTCATACGGAGTTGCGAGCGGAGCCGATGTATTGTGACATCGCCCACGTCGACGTGGAGTGCAGGGGAAGAAAGATTCCGTGGAATGCTGGCGCAGGGGATATTCACAAGGTGAGGAATCCACTGGCAGATGTATCCATCAGAATATACTGTTCCCCAATAGGTACAGTGTGTACAGAGTCCACAGTCCCCAGAGATTTGGCAGAGGCTAAAGTTAGATATAACCTTACTCTCTAAAGCGGTAGCTTGGTCGAGCAGTAAGGCAGTATCAGAGGACAGTGTAAAGCATTTGTTGCACACACTCGGTCAGCAAATGGTCTCACACACTCAATAACTGAACTCTAGACCAATGGTTTATATATAAAAAAGATATGCTTGTTTTATTTTAGAACCAACATTAGGTATTAAAATATACTTTCCCAGAATGAGATGCTTTATATAAATACTTTTGCAATATGCAATTGGCTTTTGTAGAAAGTTACAAGTGGTTGCAATAGGCAACACACTTTTAAACAAAATAATGCATTGAGTTCAATTGAAGTTTCAAGTTATTTGCAATAGATTACTTTTAGGATTACTTTTGGAATTCCAGGACTGGATCCTAGATTCAGTCCTGGGTCAGTACTTAGAAACAAGAGATAAAAGTTGACTTAGTTACTGTTATGATTTTTAGACAATATTTTGCTATTTTAAAAGTTGACACTTAGAAAATAGTTCATAGAAAACAGTCAATGATTCCCTATGGGAGAAAATCCAGTACTGGGTGCCTAGACTCAGTATTGGGACCTTTATCCAAAACAGGTAAGTAATTACGTTTTCATAATTCATACGATTTTTAAAGAATATTTAAAGTTTGCAGAAATCGACACTTAGAAGAAATTTCACAGAAAAACAGTCAATGGTTTCCTATGGAATAAAATTGAGTTACTGGTAAGTACGGTTGTGAATATTTTTCAGAGTCAGTGCTGGGCACCAAGATCCAGCACTGGGAGCTCACCTAATAGCAGGTGAGTATTTCCGTTTTCGTTACTCGGTTGATTTTTGGTGAATATTTTAGGTTTTGAAAAGTCCACACCTAGAAGAAATTTCAGGAAAAACCAGTCAATGTTACCCTATGGAGAAAATTGAGTTATCTGCTTTAAGGTAAGTACTCGACTGGCAGAGTTAAGGTTCTAGGCATAGACTCAGGGGTCACCCAGGGTCAGGTAGGTACAGTTGTTACACCCTCAGCAGCACAGGGGCAGCCGGTGCAGAGAGAGTTAGGCCCAATGTTTTCCTATGGGAGGCAGGGCGCCTTTGGTTGGTGGCTGCTGGCTAGCAGGCCACGCGGCTTTGGGAGCTGGGCTCCTGGTCACTTGCTCAGGGCAAATGGGGAAGTAGATAGGTGTAGAGGTTACACTGTCAGGGCCACTCAGGCGGCTGGGTGCAGGGTGCTTTTGAGCCTTCCGGCGCTCAATTGATTTCAATGGGAAAGCTCCGGTTTAGAAAAAGACTGCAAGCTCGGGGACGAAGATTCTTCAGGTGCCACCACCACTTCGAGAGGTAATTTGGGTAGTTGAAGGATAGGTAGGTACCCCGGAGTTGGGCACAGGGGGCCGCGGGGTGCCTTTTGGTGTCGGGAAATCTTACCCTCTGTTGATCGCGGTTGGGGGGGGTGGCACCTGGTTCTGAGGCTGCAGGCGTCTTCAGGAGCGTCGAGGGAAGTCCTTGGGTGCCGGACTCGGGGTCACAGTCGCCGTGGGGTTGTCCTCGTGGTCTTTGTTCACTCCGGCACAGGCCAGGCTTGGCGGGTGCAGAGTGTGAAGGGTTCACGGTTCCGGGCTGATGCCAGGGATTAGAAGTAGATTTTGAGTAGAGCCTCTACTCATGGGAGTCCCAGGGGCTTAGAGCCAAAAGGTAGCCAGGTCCTCCGGGGTTTGTGAGGTTGCTGGCCTCAAGAGATGCCAGGTTGTAGCAGGAGTATGTTCGAGGGTTGACCGGCCGGTAGGGCCGGGGCCAAATCAGTTGGTGTCTTCCTCTTCTTAGCAGCTGCGGGGCAGGTCTTCTTTCTTCTTGCTCTTCTCTGTATTTCGGAATCTGGAATCTAGGGAAGGAAGGTTCAGGGTGCCCCTAAATACTAGATGTAGGGGCGTTACAGGTAGGTGAAGGGCAGGGACCAATGGGCCTCTGTCCTGGGGTGGGTGCACCCCCTGTACTGCCTCTCTCCTGTGGGAGGGGGTAGTAGCCTAGTCCTGATTGAGTAGGGACTCCCATCTTCAAGATGGCGAGCGCCCGAAGATGTGCTTCACCTCGCCTCCCCCACCTGAGGGGTGGGGTTGGCAGGCTGGCACATCCCCTGTCCTTATTTGGGGTTTCCGGCCAGGCTTCCCACCAGAGTGGGGGTTGCCAGTGGCCTGGGGAAGCTCACAGATGCAGCATGCCTTTGAAGCTTCCCCCTGCCCATCCTGGGGGAGGAGATTTAGCACCTCGCCCAGGATGTGCATTGTTGCAGGCCCAGGAGAGCAGGGGCTCTCCTACCCAGGGGTCCGGCAACATGTCTGCTGTGTGGCAGCCTAGGCAGCCTCCCAGACCAGACGTGGATTGTAGGTTAGGTTTCAGGGGGCATCTCTAAGATGCCCTCTGGAGTGCTTGGTACATTAAATCCCACACTGGCATCAGTGTGGGTTTAATGTGCTGAGAAGTTTGATACCAAACTTCTCAGTCTTAAGTGTTGCCATTATGGTGCTGTGGAGTTCGTGTTTGACGAGCTCTCAGCACCATGTACTCTTAAATGGCAGCACTGCACTTACAGTGCCTAGGAATGGACCTGGGTACTGTAGGGGCACAGGGCTCATGCTCCTGTGTCCACACCACTGTAATAGGGCACCCAGCTAGAGGGGTGGCTGATGTATGTCAGGGCAGTGTAGGTGGTGGGCATGGCACACAGCGATGTGTGCCATGTCAACTCTTTGTTTTGTCTTGTACCCAGACACTCAGCATGCAAGAGCAGTGTGTGTGTTAGGGTACAGGACCTCTAAGGGTGGCACAATGAGTGCTGCAGCCCATAGAGGCCTTCCCTGGTCACAAGGCCCTGGGTACCTAGGGTACCATTTACCAGGGGCTGACATGTGGCCAGGGTTTGCCAAATTGGGTTTTGGCTGTTAGGCAGTTTATAGGGAAGGAACACAGGACCTGGGCACCTGATTGGCAGGAACCCAGGGCATAAGGAAAAGTGCATCAGCTATCAGGCAAAAAAGAGGGGGGTTACTGAAACAGAAACCCACTTTCTTACATTGCCACGGATAATTCAATCGCTCTGCCTAGCGAGTCAGTCGCATCCAGTTCGCAGCATATGTGAACTTCACTGCAACCCTGCCATCAGCAATAGTCTTGGTCAGGATGGCTCAGGCGTCTTCTAAGATCATAAGCAGCACATACACAATCGAGACCTAGAACGTATGGGTGTATCGGCTCAAAAGGTATGCAGTGTTCACAGACCACAGTGCCAAGCTGACGTAAGAGAACATACTCTTACCAAGGATATTCAGTCTCCTGGAATCCCTATCCGGTGGAGAGGTACGGAGCACACTAGAGTTGACTTTGAAGGTGAAGGCCTGAACAACCACACTCTACCAGATGGGGTGCTGGGTGAGGAAAACTGGGTCCCCAGGAGCGGGGTGATGGTGGCAAGCAAATGTCCTGTGCACAGGAGCCCCTTTACAAAGCTTATCCCCGGCCCGAGCAGGACATGTGTGAGGGTTATATTGAATGGGAGGAGCGGTTGGGAGGGGGCAACCTTTGGATAAAGCACCTCTGTTAAGATGTTTGTCTTCACTGTCACCGAGGGCAGCTGAAGGTCCAGCACTTCAGTCGCCCTCTAAACCACCATGCCAAAGGAAACCTCTTCCTCCATAGCCACCGTACGAGTAGTGACCAAGCCAGTGTCTGGTGAGGTATCCAAACCGCTGGCATCCATCATTTCCTCATACCAATTGTCCACTGGCTCATCAAAGGTCGGTTAAGGTAACCATAAGGGTCCCCTCCCAATAGTCTCCCTCGCCACACTTGTCAAATGAAAAAAGCACTAAATCTGGCTCAGAAGGTCTGGTTCCGGCTGGCGATGGAGTTGGACGATGCCCATCCAGCTCTGTGTCAGAGTCTATGACGATGGGTTTGGCATCACCGTGGGGAGTTGAAGGAAAGGGGACAACGGCACTGAAGTGGGCTCCGAAGGTGGTTCCTGGTCTCAAGGGTGTAGACGCCCAATATTCAGTACCAGATGCAAAAGGGCCAACTGGCGCAGAGGGCGGACCGGCTGGCGGAAATCCAGGCAGTGCTTCGCCAAAACCCATGGGGCTTGCAGGCTCTTCAAAGGGCTCAGTCTGCCTGAATAGGAGGTGCATGGCCTCATAAAACTCCTTGAGTTGGGGGTGAGGGGTGGGGCATGAGGGTGACCGATCTGGCTCTGGGAAACTCTAGAATGCAAGGAACAGAGTGGACCCAGGAACAGGCTCCACAGAGGATGCATGAGAGCGGGGCCTCTCGACTTGTGATGTTCCCAAGCCCAGTCCAAAAATTTGGATCGGTGCAGAGAAGTCGAAGAGCACTTCTACTTCTTGATTGTCTTAGATTTTTTGTGGGACTTACCCAATGATGAGTTTGACCGGAAAGACTAAATGTAAGAGCCAACGGTCCCAGGACATCCCGCGCGACCGGGGTCATGAAGTCATCTGACACCTGGCGACCAGGATCTTCATAGACAACTCTAAGAACGCCTTTTGGGTTTATGGCATGGCAGTCCTCATAGGTCTTGCAGTAGTAGCCTGGCTCTAAGCACCAAAGACAATCCAGGTAAGGGTCTGTCAGACATCTGCCTGTCACAGGACCGATACAGAATAAAACTCAGTTTATTGGGAGACACCATGAAACACTGGGAGACAATGTCATGGTAAAAAGCTTTGACAGAATGCTGAAAAAAAGGTCAGTCAAAAAGTGAATGGGAGTAGCTCTCTCCTGAACTTTGCTGACTGGCATGGAATGAAAAGAACTGATGTGAGCGTGCTGGGATGAAACCTATATTGGTCTGACACATCACTTCTGTCTGGCACAGATGATGCTGACAATGCTGCACCGACCGATGCCACCGACTGATGTACAGTGGTACTACTTGAAAAATTTCCAGATTCAGCCTGACCCCAGGGGAATATTCTAAAGTAAGGAATCTGCGGCTAGAAGTCTATCAGATAGGAACTGACATCAGCGAACAAGAGTAGCAGCTATATGTAGCTCAGGTGTACTATCCAGCGCTGGATGGGGTCGAAACAGAGCTGCAGGACACCACCCACAGACGAGTAAGGGAATTGCTGAAAAAAATGTCCATATCCAGTCTGGTGCCTGAAGGTATTCACTAAGTGACAAATCTGCAGTTAATAGTATCCATCAGAAGATCCTGTATAAGGGGAATTCTCTGCACCGGCCTCACGTGTGATTTTTGCTTGTTGATGGGGAACCCTAAAGATGGTCGTCTGCATGTGATGAGCAACTGACTGTAACAAACTTGCTTCAACAGCCAGTCCTCGAAGTATGGGAATATGAGCACTCCAGTAGTACGAAGATGTGACACGACTAACACCACCAGGTGAGGTCAAAGGACAGGACTGTGAACTGAAGGTGGTCCTTCCCGAACACAGAGGGAAAAAACGCTTGTGGGACTGCAGGACAGGTACATGAAAGAACATGTCCTCCAGATCCAAGGACACCATCCTATCTCCAGCATCTAAGGTGGAGAGGACTTGGACCAGAGCGATTTGAAGGAAGGTGTTCAAGAAACTAATGTCCAAAATCAGCCTGAGCCTACCACCTTTTTAAGGCACCAAGTAGTAACAAGAATAGCATGTATTGCTTTATACTTCTCAGAGAGAAGCCAGCCCCTCTGGAGTCTGCACTGGCCTGTCTGGAACCAGTGTATTATGTGTCAAAGGACTGCAGGTGCAGCCCAGTGGTGGAGAGGGACCAGACAGAGGTATAATGGTGCCTGTCAGTGCCACAACAGGACCCGCTGGTAGAAGTCTAATTGAGGGCTTCAGTGGAACCATGAGTGTGAGAAGTTGGCCTGATGTATGATGTCACTAGTTATAGTGTACACCTTATATCAGTCCAAATACCCTTATGGTGATTGGTTGTAAAGTCAACCTTATAGACCAGCTATCCTAGTGGTAGCATGGACAAGAGCAGTCTTAGGCTAAACTCTGAATGGCATGTGAAGCCAGCTGTGATACCATATATAATCCCTTGAATACCAAATGAAAGGACACCACAACAGATATATATATAAAATAAAGTGTATTTATTCTAAGCAAACCCTCAGCACTCTTTATGAGATTAGAGGTAAGTACAACACAGTCTTATTAATGCATACAGTAAGTCACACAGGTAAGTAATACAGTTAGGCCCTAGGGGCCACGCAAACCATATACTAAGTAAGTGGTATAAGAACCACTGTCACGGAAATAGAATAGGCCTAGGCCTAGGGAATCGCTGGGGCTACACTACACTAGCGTTAGTTAGGAAGTGGGAGGCCCACGGGATTCGTGTGCAGAGTGGAAACACTCACGCGTAATGCGTAAAAGTCAATAGCAATGTTACAGTTTAGAAATAGATAGATTTAGGACACTTCCGGAGTAGCTAGGAAGTTGAGACTTGAAAACTAGACACTAGGATAGTCACTATCCTGATGAGCACCGGAGTACCCAAGTTACCTAGCCCACAGGCTGCGGGTGCATAGGGGTGAAGATGCGTCGTTTTCGTCGTCGACTCCTATGGATGCCTGAAGAAAGATGCTGACAGGCAGTCAGTGAAGAGTGTCCGGTGGATCCCAAGGCTGGGATCAAGAAGAGAAGAAACCTGCAAGCAGAAGGGACAGAGTCAAGGTCACTAGCCAGTGACCACGTGGAACCAGGAAGGAACCAGGCGATGTCGTGAAGAGTTGCAGGTGAAGGTGAAGCTTGTCGCTGCAGCCAGGAGGACCAGGAAGCGTCGAGGACGACCAGGAGGCGAGCTGTCCCACGAAGGCTCTTGCTGTCGGCGGCGTCGAAGTTGGACTAGGACTCACCAAGCCTTGGCAAGCGGAACCCACGAAGAACAAAGGACTTGCTTCTGGTGCAGACCAGGAAGGTCTGGGGTGCTTCTTCTTTCCAGAGAAGCGGGAGCCAGTCTGGAGGAGCCAAACCAGCGCAGAAGATTTCAGGGAGCGTCGTCACAAAGGCCACTAGCCAGCGGGCAAGCAACCGGACAGACGCGGCAAGCAGGAAAATGCTGAAGGGCCCCACGCAGGACTCGTGGAGTGTGGGGGGCTGATCTTCGGTGCAGATGGTGCTTGGGGTTGGGGCTTCTCAATCCCCGGTGCACAACTTCGAGGGTACCTCAGAAGCTGCGCTGTAAGTTACTAGCCACTTTTCCCAGGTAGCCGGTCCCACGTCGCTCGTCGCCTCCACGGATCTCAGCTCTGCTGCAGATGTGGATGAGGGTCGGAGAAGTCTGGAATCAAGGCTCTGGTCGGGCTCTGCAGTCGGTTCCTCGTAGAACGGACGCAAAGCAAAGGGTAGTGTCTTGATGGTGCCTGTTTGCACAGGGTAGCCACTCCTTGGCTACAAGGGAGATTCTTCAGTCTTCTTCTTTCGTCGAATGTCGAAGGTCCAGAGTTTCTGTTCAGTTTTGCAGGTTCAGGATAATCTAAAGTCTTGAGGCCCAACTCCCACTCTTATACTAATCTGGGGGGCTGGGATACCTGCTAGGTCACGCCTTATGGGTGGGACCTGGGAGGGGGTGGTTACACCCACTTCCCTTTGTCCAGTTTCGCGCCAGAGCTGGGGCTGGAGTGCCCCAGCGCCGGTTTGAACTGGACTATGCAAGGAACACCTTGTGTGCCCCAGGCATGTCTCATTCCTTTCAGCCCACCCTGCCCCAATACACTAAAGGCTGTCTGGGGAGGTGCTAGCACCTCCCCAAGCAGGAAACCTATTGTCCAGGCCTCCCTGGCTGGGATCACTCCCAGCTGCAGGAGGTCAGACTTGTGTCGTGGCAGCAGCATCCATTTTGTGATGCTGAGGCTTTGGTCAGAGGCTAACAGTGGAAGTATGATTTTAACATGTCTTTCCCTCTAGAAGGGGGGGATAATATTCTCATGTCCAGAAATGGCATGGGGGTATTATTCCCTAGTGTTAGACACCTTACACGACATGTTTTGATAAAGCCAAACCATAGTTACCATAACCGTCTAAGATTATAAGGCACTTTAAGAGTATATGGTAGGCTATATCATAGAACAGCTATAAGGACAAGGTTCCGAAAGCTGCAGACAGGCTCAGCTCATGCTAGAGCACCATCTCACATGTTACCAAGCACTCTGCCTCCAGGATTGTCAAGGCCTGCCATAGGAGTGACTGATAGGTACACATGTGTCTATATGTAAGTTAGGTATAGGAATACTACACCTAAGCAAGGGGTGATTACACGACCTTGCCCCAGCTGAGTGATCAGCCAGTTGTGTCAAAATGGAAGGCCAGGCCAGGGGTGGCACAATACATGCTGCAGCCCCTGGTAGGCCTAGGGTACACCTATGCCCTGGGTACCTAGGGTACACTGTACAGGGGCCAATAAGGTGATCCTATCCAAATGGGTTATGCACCTAAAGTACATAGTATTAATTTAGAGAGAGAACAGCAGGGCTGTGGGTCTGATTAGCAGGCCCACAGCCACATCTAAGTCGAAAACCAGTAAAGCAAAAGCAAAAAGTGGGGGTGAACATAGAAAGCAGACCCTACTCTCCTACACAACCCCCCCCCCCAAACTTAGGGACATTAAACTAACCTTGACCAGTTGAGTCTTCATGTTCTAAGTGGAAATATCTGGAGAGTCCATCTGCATTGGCATGGTCAGTCCCAGGTCTATGTTCCACTGTGAAGTCCATCCCCTGTAGGGAAATGGACCACCTAAGAAGTTTGGGATTTTCACCCTTCATCTGATTTAGCCACAAGAGGGGCTTATGGTCTGTCTGAATCTTGAAGTGAGTGCCAAACAAGTATGGCCTCAGCTTCTTCAGGGCCCAAACCACAGCAAAGGCCTCCCTCTCAATAGCTGACCAACGTTTCTCTCTAGGGGTCAGCCTTCTACTTATAAAAGCAATGGGCTGGTCTTGACCATCTACATTCAGTTGTGAAAGAACAGCTCCCACACCTAACTCAGAAGCATCTGTCTGGACAATGAACTCTTTGGAGTAGTCTGGACTTTTCAGAATAGGTGCACTGCACATGGCCTGCTTCAGGTCATCAAATGCTTTTTGACAGCTTACTGTCCACTGAACTTTCTTTGGCATCTTCTTGGAGGTCAAGTCATTAAGTGGTGTCACTATGGACCCATAGTTCTTAACAAACTTTCTGTAGTACCCAGTCAGGCCCAAGAAAGCTCTGACCTGAGTCTGGGTAGTTGGAGGAGCCCAGTCCTTTATGGTCTGGATCTTGCTCTCCAGTGGTTGAACCTGACCCCCACCAACTAGGTGGCCCAGGTATACAACCTTGCTCTGCCCTATCTGGCACTTAGTGGCCTTGATAGTGAGGCCTGCCTTTTGCAGGGCCTCTAAAACATTCCTCAGGTGGACCAGGTGATCCTCCCAGGTGGAGCTAAAGACAGCAATATCATCAAGATAAGCTGCACAATAATCATCCAACCCAGTAAGGACTTGATTCACCAGCCTTTGGAAAGTGGCAGGTGCATTCTTCAGACCAAAGGGCATTACCACAAATTGATAATGTCCTCCTGGGGTCGAGAAAGCAGTTTTGGCCTTTGCACTCTCAGCTAGTCTGATTTGCCAGTAGCCTGCTGTTAGGTCAAATGTGCTCAAAAACTTAGCAGCTGCCAGTCTGTCAATGAGCTCATCTGCCCTAGGTATTGGGTGGGCATCTGTCCTAGTGACAGCATTGAGACCTCTGTAATCCACGCAAAACCTCATCTCTCTCTTACCATCTTGGGTGTGAGGTTTTGGCACAAGGACTACAGGACTAGCCCAAGGGCTCTCTGAAGGTTCAATGACTCCCAGCTCCAACATCTTTTGTACCTCAACTTTTATGCAGTCCCTGACATGGTCAGGTTGCCTGTAGATTTTACTCTTCACAGGCAGACTGTCACCAGTGTCCACCTCATGGGTGCACCAGTTTGTCTGACTTGGGGTCAGAGAGAACATATGTCTGTAGGCCTGCAGAACTTGTCTGCAGTCCTGTTGCTGATGGACAGTGAGGCTGTCAGAAAAGACCACACCATCAACTGAGCCATCATCAGGGTTCTGAGTCAACAGGTCTGGGAGAGGGTCACTCTCTTCCTCCTGCCCCTCATCTGTAGCCATGAGTAGCCCCATGTCTGCCCTGTCAACATATGCCTTCAATCTGTTGACATGAAGCACCCTGTGGGGGCTTCTGGGAGTCCCAAGGTCCACCAAGTAGGTGACTTCTCCCTTTTTCTCAACAATAGTGTGGGGTCCAGACCATTTGTCTTGGAGTGCTGCCGGGGCCACTGGCTCCAACACCCACACTTTCTGTCCTGGCTGGTAAACAGTCAGTACAGCCTTTTGGTCATGCCAAGCTTTTTGGAGTTCTTGGCTTGCCTCAAGGTTTTTAGAAGCCTTCTTCATATACTCTGCCATCCTGGAGCGGAGACCAAGTACATAATCCACTATGTCTAGTTTGGGTTGTCTGAGAGGTCTCTCCCATCCTTCCTTCACCAAACACAGGGGTCCTCTTACAGGATGCCCAAACAAAAGCTCAAAAGGGCTGTAGCCAACCCCCTTTTGTGGGACCTCTCTGTAAGCAAACAGAAGGCAGGGTAAAAGGATGTCCCATCTTCGCCTAAGCTTGTCTGGTAATCCTTTTATCATTCCCTTTAGGGTCTTGTTGAATCTCTCAACAAGCCCATTGCACTGTGGGTGATAGGGTGTGGTGAACTTATAGTTAACACCACACTCCTTCCACATTGCAGTCAAGTATCCTGACATAAAGTTGGCACCTCTGTCAGAAATGACCTCCTTTGGAAAGCCCACTCTGGAGAATACTCCAAGCAGGGCCCTTGCCACAACAGGAGCTGTTGTGGTCCTCAGGGGAATTGCTTCTGGGTACCTGGTGGCATGGTCCACTATCACCAGTATGAATCTGTGCCCAGATGCTGTTTGTGGGTCCATTGGTCCTACAATATCTATGCCCACTCTTTCAAAGGGGACCCCCACCACAGGTAGTGGTATGAGGGGGGCCTTTGTGGTGCCACCTGATTTGCCACTGGCTTGGCAGGTGACACAGGAGCGACAAAACTCCTTAGTATCTTCTGACATATGGGGCCAGTGAAAGTGAGGGACAAGCCTGTCCCAAGTCTTGTTCTGGCCTAAATGTCCTGCAAGGGGAATATCATGGGCCAAGGTTAGAAGGAAGCCTCTGAACTTCAGTGGTATGATCAACCTCCTGGATGCACCAGGCTTGGGGTCTCTAGCCTCTGAGTACAGTAGCCCTTCATCCCAATACACTCTATGGGTACCTTGAGCATTCCCTGCAGCCTCAGCAGCAGCCAGCTGTCTGAGGGGTTCAAGAGAGGGGCAGTCTAATTGAGCCTGCCTCAGATCTGCCCTGGAAGGTCCCCCTGTCCCAAGAAACTCAACCTGATCAGGTTCAAGTTCTTCTAGGACAGTTCCTTCAGGGCTCTCAGAATCATCCTCCTGGGAGGGCTGATCCACCACCTGAGGCAGGGGGGAAGGCACAGCCTTAACCCTACTGCTCTTTCTCTTGGATTGTGACTGGTCCATAGTTTCAGGATCCAGCACTTGTTCAGTGTTGCACTTTTTGGCCTGTGACCTGGTCACAGCAAGGACATGTGCATCCATCCCCAGCATTTCTGCATGGGTCCTATACTCCACTTCAGACCAAACTGAAGTTTCAAGATCATTGCCCAGTAAACACTCTACAGGAAGGTCTGAACTAACAACAACTTTCTTGAGGCCAGTTACCCCTCCCCAGGAGAAGTTAACAATAGCCACACTAAGGGAGGTAGTGGCATTGCTAGCGTTGGTCACTAGGTAATTCTCACCTAGTATGATCTGTCCAGGGTCCACAAAAGCAGGTGTCACCATTGTGACACTAGCTCCAGTGTCCCTGTAGGCCTGAGCCATTCTTTGGTTGATAAAAGGTGTCTGTCTGTACTTGCCCAGGTTACTGGGGCCTACAGTAGAGGACAAAGCTAAGTCCCCATCACAGATCAGGACAGCCTGAGTAGGTACTCTGACTAGGCCAGAATCCTCCTCAGTTCCCAGGGTTAACCCTACTACACCCTTTTGCTGGGAACCACCACTTACAGCTGAACTAGGGGGTACAGTTGCCTTAGGGGCAATGGTGGCTGGGGGCTTATCCTTTTTGGTGCACTCACTAAACCAATGTGAGTTGGACTTACAATAGTTGCACCATGGTTTCTTTTGGCCTTCTTTCTTCTTATCCTTTTTGGAACCACCCTCCCCCTGAGCCTTTTGGGGGCCTGGTGAAGACTTCTGGTCTTTTTGTTTCTGCTCATTACCCTTCTGGTCTGCCTTTTTCTGATCACCGCCCTGGTTCTGGTTTTTCTGCTTAACTCTAGTCCTGACCCATCTATCTGCCTTCTTTCCCAATTCTTGGGGAGAAGTCAGATCAGAATCAATCAGGTGTTGATGCAATAGCTGGTTTTGACAGTTGTTAAGTATTTGTTCTCTCATGATCAAATTATACAATCCTGTATAGTCCTTAACCTTACTTCCCATTAGCCAGCCTTCCAGAGCCTTAGTGGCACAATCTACAAAGTCAGTCCAGTCCTGAGTCTGTGTCTTCTGGGTATCCCTGAACAACAACCTGTATTGTTCAGTGGTTAGGCCAAACCCATCAATCAGAGCACTCTTCAGGACAGTGTAATTATCTGCATCCTCATCACTAACTTGAGGAGCTTGTCTCTTCCTTTCTCAGAGAAGGAGAGCCACAAGATAGCTGCCCACTGACTTTGGGGTACCTGCTGTACTTTGCAAGCTCTCTCCAAAGCAGTTATCCATTTGTGGATGTCATCCCCACACTTGTAGGGAGGGACAATCTTGCTCAGGTTTCTATTATCATAGTGCCTGTCTCTATCTCTAGGAATGTTGCTGCCACCAGTGGGTTCTAACCCACTTAACTTTTGTTCTCTAGCCAGAGCAAGCTTCTCTTTGGCAAGGGCAAGTTCTTCCCTCTGAATCCTCAGATTAGCCTCCCTCATTCTGGCTGCATGCTCCTTTCTCTCAGGTGAAGTCATTCCCCTGTGAGAGGAAGCATTAGAGATGTTAGAGACATGGGAATGGATGGATTCCCTTGAAGGGGATCTGTCCCTCCTGCTTCTCTGTGAATGTCTACTTGTGGGTCTGTATGGGGGGATCCCATGCAAACTCCCATGTAAACTTAAGTTAGCCTGGCTAAGTCTCCTTACTTGGCTCTGGCTGTCTACCTCCCCATCTGAAGCCCCATCTGACTCCTCTGTGTTGGGTAGACCCTCCTCTGTGCCTAGGGCACCTTCCTGAGATGCCCTCTGAGCATCATACTCCTCTAGGAGTTGTCTTAACTGAAGGAGGGTAGGGTTTGCACCCTGTTTTATTCCTCTGGAGGTACACAACTGTCTCATCTCCTGGAATGTTAAGGTATCATATCTAGAGGGGATCTTTTGCAGACCTGATCCTCCTTAGAGAGCATCTACTTGATCTACTCTCAGAGACATGATCTAGTGAGGGTGTGGTGTGTGCACCTACCTACACTAGTTGTATCTACTAAACCTTTCTAGTAGTTGTAGTCAGGGTGTGTTATTCCCTTCAACCTACAACTACAAAGTCCAGTAGGACTTAAGTATAATAATCTATGTTATATGTACCTAGACAATATCTGTGTGATCTTTCAATTTAGTATCTCAAGATTACAATGGTATTACAACAGCAAGCTCAGATCCCAACCGCTGCTCACCAATGTGAGAAGTTGGCCTGATGTATGATGTCACTAGTTATAGTGTACACCTTATATCAGTCCAAATACCCTTATGGTGATTGGTTGTAAAGTCAACCTTATAGACCAGCTATCCTAGTGGTAGCATGGACAAGAGCAGTCTTAGGCTAAACTCTGAATGGCATGTGAAGCCAGCTGTGATACCATATATAATCCCTTGAATACCAAATGAAAGGAAACCACAACAGATATATATATAAAATAAAGTGCATTTATTCTAAGCAAACCCTCAGCACTCTTTATGAGATTAGAGGTAAGTACAACACAGTCTTATTAATGCATACAGTAAGTCACACAGGTAAGTAATACAGTTAGGCCCTAGGGGCCACGCAAACCATATACTAAGTAAGTGGTATAAGAACCACTGTCACGGAAATAGAATAGGCCTAGGCCTAGGGAATCGCTGGGGCTACACTACACTAGCGTTAGTTAGGAAGTGGGAGGCCCACGGGATTCGTGTGCAGAGTGGAAACACTCACGCGTAATGCGTAAAAGTCAATAGCAATGTTACAGTTTAGAAATAGATAGATTTAGGACACTTCCGGAGTAGCTAGGAAGTTGAGACTTGAAAACTAGACACTAGGATAGTCACTATCCTGATGAGCACCGGAGTACCCAAGTTACCTAGCCCACAGGCTGCGGGTGCATAGGGGTGAAGATGCGTAGTTTTCGTCGTCGACTCCTATGGATGCCTGAAGAAAGATGCTGACAGGCAGTCAGTGAAGAGTGTCCGGTGGATCCCAAGGCTGGGATCAAGAAGAGAAGAAACCTGCAAGCAGAAGGGACAGAGTCAAGGTCACTAGCCAGTGACCACGTGGAACCAGGAAGGAACCAGGCGATGTCGTGAAGAGTTGCAGGTGAAGGTGAAGCTTGTCGCTGCAGCCAGGAGGACCAGGAAGCGTCGAGGACGACCAGGACCAGGAGGCGAGCTGTCCCACGAAGGCTCTTGCTGTCGGCGGCGTCAAAGTTGGACTAGGACTCACCAAGCCTTGGCAAGCGGAACCCACGAAGAACAAAGGACTTGCTTCTGGTGCAGACCAGGAAGGTCTGGGGTGCTTCTTCTTTGCAGAGAAGCGGGAGCCAGTCTGGAGGAGCCAAACCAGCGCAGAAGATTTCAGGGAGCGTCGTCACAAAGGCCACTAGCCAGCGGGCAAGCAACCGGACAGACGCGGCAAGCAGGAAAATGCTGAAGGGCCCCACGCAGGACTCGTGGAGTGTGGGGGGCTGATCTTCGGTGCAGATGGTGCTTGGGGTTGGGGCTTCTCAATCCCCGGTGCACAACTTCGAGGGTACCTCAGAAGCTGCGCTGTAAGTTACTAGCCACTTTTCCCAGGTAGCCGGTCCCACGTCGCTCGTCGCCTCCACGGATCTCAGCTCTGCTGCAGATGTGGATGAGGGTCGGAGAAGTCTGGAAGTCAAGGCTCTGGTCGGGCTCTGCAGTCGGTTCCTCGTAGAACGGACGCAAAGCAAAGGGTAGTCTCTTGATGGTGCCTGTTTGCACAGGGTAGCCACTCCTTGGCTACAAGGGAGATTCTTCAGTCTTCTTATTCGTCGAATGTCGAAGGTCCAGAGTTTCTGTTCAGTTTTGCAGGTTCATGATAATCTAAAGTCTTGAGGCCCAACTCCCACTCTTATACTAATCTGGGGGGCTGGGATACCTGCTAGGTCACGCCTTATGGGTGGGACCTGGGAGGGGGTGGTTACACCCACTTCCCTTTGTCCAGTTTCGCGCCAGAGCTGGGGCTGGAGTGCCCCAGCGCCGGTTTGAACTGGACTATGCAAGGAACACCTTGTGTGCCCCAGGCATGTCTCATTCCTTTCAGCCCACCCTGCCCCAATACACTACAGGCTGTCTGGGGAGGTGCTAGCACCTCCCCAAGCAGGAAACCTATTGTCCAGGCCTCCCTGGCTGGGATCACTCCCAGCTGCAGGAGGTCAGACTTGTGTCGTGGCAGCAGCATCCATTTTGTGATGCTGAGGCTTTGGTCAGAGGCTAACAGTGGAAGTATGATTTTAACATGTCTTTCCCTCTAGAAGGGGGGGATAATATTCTCATGTCCAGAAATGGCATGGGGGTATTATTCCCTAGTGTTAGACACCTTACACGACATGTTTTGATAAAGCCAAACCATAGTTACCATAACCGTCTAAGATTATAAGGCACTTTAAGAGTATATGGTAGGCTATATCATAGAACAGCTATAAGGACAAGGTTCCGAAAGCTGCAGACAGGCTCAGCTCATGCTACAGCACCATCTCACATGTTACCAAGCACTCTGCCTCCAGGATTGTCAAGGCCTGCCATAGGAGTGACTGATAGGTACACATGTGTCTATATGTAAGTTAGGTATAGGAATACTACACCTAAGCAAGGGGTGATTACACGACCTTGCCCCAGCTGAGTGATCAGCCAGTTGTGTCAAAATGGAAGGCTAGGCCAGGGGTGGCACAATACATGCTGCAGCCCCTGGTAGGCCTAGGGTACACCTATGCTCTGGGTGCCTAGGGTACACTGTACAGGGGCCAATAAGGTGATCCTATCCAAATGGGTTATGCACCTAAAGTACATAGTATTAATTTAGAGAGAGAACAGCAGGGCTGTGGGTCTGATTAGCAGGCCCACAGCCACATCTAAGTCGAAAACCAGTAAAGCAAAAGCAAAAAGTGGGGGTGAACATAGAAAGCAGACCCTACTCTCCTACAATGAGGACCAAATAAAAAGGGCAGGCACACCAGGATGGACTGTCCATGATGGGATAGGCAGACTAGCATTCCTGCAGTTGTCCGTGGCCCACCTACTTATTGCCACAATTATTTTCTGCCTCTTGAAATGGATCCCTCAAAAAGCATGTTTGCCCAGAGAGCTAATTCCACTTAATTTGGTGGATGAATGACTATGTTCACTATCATTAGTAGCCAACATCTTGAAATCATGATCATCACAATTGTAAAACCTACATAAATCATATACAGAAAAGAGTAAAATATGCAATGCCTTCTTTCCTAATTAAAACAAATCTACCAGGAATAAAGTGCCAAGGACTTAAAAGGACCGGTCCCTTTTTGACAAATGTTCCATCAATCCTATCGCAAGTTGTTTAACGTCTATCACATTCCAGAATCTTTTCTCGATTTATTTATTGAGCTTGCTTTCCACTGACCTGGCACAGCAATATTTGTCTTGAAACACAATCAGAGCAATATAAATTAATCAAATAAATATTTAAGCATTCAGGATGGTGTCACTGATGTGAAAGTGGAACCTGTATTCAACAAATTCTCATCATGTAACAGCAATTTATTTTTATTTTACCCATAAAAAAAATCATTCACGTTGTACCTAACTTGCGAACTTACCTTCTCATGTATATCCCTGGTTTGATTCTCAGCCTCTATTAGCTGCGTTTTCAGACTGGATGCCTCCCGCTGACTTTGTTCCTTCAAAGAACCTACTTGATTTTCAAGCTCCTTGCGTGTCGTTTCAAGAACACCGAGATCACTGGTAAGCTGTAAACTCTCCTTCTGGGAACTGTAAAACAAAAAATATAAACCTTACAATATTAATTTATTATGATATACATTGCTGGTCAGGAGTGAACAATTCTGCTGACTGCCTAACATAATTTCATAATCTAACTACATTATTTGGGATCATGGGTAAAGTCACATCGCTTATTTGTCCCAACAGATTTAGCATGGTTCTGTAATATTTGTTAGGTTTGAGGTTGAGAGGTTGTGGGACTTCCTAGACGACTTTGAATGTGATGACGAACATCGGGACGAGCTCCGCAAACAGTACCGGCTCCTTCTACGTGAATGAGACCTCCAGCGTCATGGAGTTGACAGACGCCAGGTGATGAGGAGCTTGAGGGCCCGCTCTCTCAGCATCTTGGGATGCAGGGAATGGCAGTCCCTCACAGGTCTTGGAGTCGTGGTCCTGCTCCAAACACCAATGCACACCAAGTAGGGATCTGTCACCAACGTTGGCCTGTGACGGACGCCACATGGTTTGAAACTAGCTGGTTCCTTAGGTGTCATATCTTCACACAAAGAGAAAAATCTTTAAATAACAAGTTACTTACCTTCAGTAACGATGAATCTGTAAGAGACATATGTTTGGTACATATTCCTTGCCTTAGAATTACCCCCAGGCGTCAGATTGGATCCAGAGAATTTTTTCTTTACAGTAAGCCTGCGCGTCGGTAGGTGAAGCCGGTCAACTCCGCCTCCGTCGTTGGCATTGTGGTCGCCGGGATGACGTTGTGGTACCTACTTAGACGCCGCCCCTGCATGCCGACATCAGTTCTGATACTACTTACCATGACAGAAGCGCAGAGCCATGAAAGACACTGACCACTGGTGAGGAACAACTATGGCCCTGCAACAGAGTCCCTATCCCTAGAAGTCAGTTCACAGAGCGGGGAGGATGGATGGGGCAGTAAGGAATCTATAACTAACATATGTCTCTTACAGATACATCATTACCGAAGGTAAGTAACTTGTTTTTTTCTGAAAAAGACTTAGTTATGTATTCCTTACCTTAGAATAGATACCCCAGCAATTCCATCCCCAGAGGAGAGTCTGCGAACCACATTCACACGAGAAAATCCAAGAGGACAGAACGGGCAAAGTAGCCGTCCTGTCGGACTTGTCCACGCAGTAATGTCTGGTGAACATGTGCGCAGAAGCCCACATGGCTGCCTGGCAGATATCGACGAGTGGAACTCCCCACGACAAAGCAGTGGTTGCTGCCGTAGCTCTAGTGGAATGAGCATGCAGCCCCACCGGAGGTTCCTTTTTAGCCAAAGCGTAACAAAACTTGATACAAAGGACTACCCATAGAGAGATGGTACGCTTCTGCACAGCCCGACCTTTTCTGACACCCACATAGCCAACAAAGAGTTGATCATCCACCCGGAACTCCTTTGTGCGGTCATGGTAGACAACACATGTTTTGGGTCCAGACAGTGGAGTCTCTCCTCCTTGGAAGGGTGTGGAGGCGAGAAAAGGGTGGGCAGAGTAATAGTCTGCCCGATGTGAGAGGGAGTGACTACTTTAGGCAAGAATGAGGGACTCGTTCAAAGCACCACCTTGTCAGGATGGACGGAAAGGAAAGGAGGCTTAGAAAAAAAGAGACTGAAGCTCACTCACTCTGCGAGCAGAGGTGATGGCAACAAGAAAGGCAGTCTTTAGAGTGAGAAGCCTGAGAGGACAGTTGTAAAGAGGCTCAACCCTATTGTTCGCAGACAACACGCTACTGGTGTCTAAAACTTCTTGGGGGGTTATAGTTGCACCTTAAGCTTTTAGAAGACTACTGCGACATCCGGGGTTTAGAGAAAAATAAGTCAAAAACAAAATTCATGACTTAAACCCCCACAAATCCTATAGGGGAAGGCCAACCTTGGTTGGGAGGGGCATCACTGCAGAAAATAAGCACATTTGACAATCGTGGAGTAAAACTATCCGATAAAATGTGCTGGAAACCTCATGTAGCGCAGATGGCCCTGAAGAACAAGTTACTTACCTTTGGTAACTATGCATCTGTAAGAGACACATTCGTTATAGATTCCTTACCTTAGAATTACCCCCAGGCGTCAGACTGGATCAGAAGACTTTTTCTTCAGCAATACCCCTGTGCGTCTAGCGACTCTGCATCCATCGTCAGCGTCGTGGTCGCTGGGATGACGTCGTGGTGACTTAGACACCGCCCTTTCACACTGAAGTCAGTTCTGACACGAATTTCCATGCCAGTAGCGCAGAGCCATTAAAGACATTAACCACTGTTGCGCCACACTAGGGCTCTATAAGGGTGTCCTAACCCTAGAAGTCAGTACACAGAGCAGGGAGGTTGGGTGGGGCGGTAAGGAATCAATAACTAATATAGGTCTCTTACAGATATATCGTTACCGAAGTTAAGTAACTTGTTCATCTGCAAGAGACTATTAGTTGTAGATTCCTTACCTTAGAATAGATACCCCAGCAACACCATCCCCAGAGGAGGGTCTGCGAACCAAGGTCACATCACAAAGTCTTGGAGGACAGAACTGGCAAAGTAGCCGTCCGTGCAGACTTGACAATCCAGGCAGTAATATCTGGTGAACGTGTGCACAGTAGCCCACGTGGCCGCCAGGCAGATATCGATGAGTGGAACTCCCCACGACAAAGCAATGGTTGCTGCCGTAGCTCTAGTGGAATGAGCATGCAGCCCCACTGGAGGTTCCTTTTTAGCCAAAGTGTAACAAAACTTGATACAAAGGACTACCCATAGAGAGATGGTACGATTCTGCACAGCCCGGCATTTTCTGACACCCACATAGCCGACAAAGTGTTGATCGTCCACCCGGAACTCCTTTGTGCGGTCAAGGTAGACAACGCATGTTTTAGGTCCAGACGGTGGAGTCACTCCTCCTTGAAAGAGTGCGGAGGCGAGAAAAAGGTGGGCAGAGTAATAGTCTGCCCGATGTGAAAGAGAGTGACTACTTTAGGCAAGAACGAGGATCTCGTTCAAAGCACCACCTTGTCAGGATGGACTGAAAGGAAAGGAGGCTTAGAAGAAAGAGCATGAAGCCTGAGAGGACAGTTGTGAAGAGGCTCGAAGGGAGCGCACATAAGTTAAGTCAAGACAATATTCAAGTCCCACTGAGGCATTATGATAGGAGATGGAGGAAAGATATGAATAATATCTTTAAAGAGGTGACTTACACTAGGGGACTTGAACAAAGAGGGCTGATTTGGCAGCCAAAGAAAAGCAGAAATAGCTGCCAGGTAGCCTTCAAGAGTGCCCAGAGAAGAGCCAAGCTGGGCCAAAGAAAGAAGAAATAAAAGAACCTCAGAAAGAGGGGCAGAAAGGGGATCCACAGACTTTGCTGTGCACCATGCTACAAACTTATAACATCGGCAGGCGTATACCGTCTTTGTGGAGGGACGCCTGGCTGCCAAGATGACGTTACAGACTTTAGGAGGAAGGTCAAAGATGTCAACTGTCGCCACTCAATCTCCATGCAAGGAGGTGGAGGCTGGACAGGTTCGGTGGAGCACCGTCCCCTGCGGCTGCGACAGAATATACTCCAGAAGGGGTAGTCGGATCGGAGGATCGATGGCCAGGCTCAGGGTACCAGACTCTTCGTGCCCAGTCTGGCGCCACAAGAATGACTTGGGCCCAGTTGCGCTTTATCTTCTTCAGCACTCGGGGCAGAAGTGGTACAGGCAGAAAGGCGTACAGGAGGCCGCAGCTCCACTTGCGATGAAAAGCTGCGTCGAGCGAGTGACGCCTTGGAAAGTCAAATGCGCAGAACTGCTGCCATTGCGTGCTCTCTTCGGTGGCGAAAAGATCTAACCAAGGCTCTCCCCACTGCTGAAAGAGACCTTGCACCACCTCTGACAGAAGACGCCATTCTTGATCCACCAGACACCGGCAGCTGAGTTCATCCGCCCTGGCGTTCAGAGAAGCTGCCAGGTGTTGAACCACTAGGGTAAAGCCCTGATGTTCCAGCCATATCCAAAGGCGAAGAGCCTCTTGACAAAGGGTCCACGACCCCACCCCGCCTTGTTTGTTGCAGTAACACATGGTGGTGGTGTTGTCCGTGAACACCTGCATTGCCTTCCCTTGAGGGAGGGAAGGAATGCCTTCAGTGCCAAGCGAATCGCCGTAGCTCAAACAGGTTGATATGGAGACAGGACTCAGCCAGAGACAAGACTCCTCAGATATCCGCCTCCCCCAGCTGGCCGCCCCATCCCAGAAGTGAAGCAGGGGTCCCCACCATGAGGTCTGTGCCTCTGACCCAATCCTGGTTCGTTGACCACCACTGCAGTTGCTGTGCAGCCCCCTCCGAGATCTGCACATAGTCGGAAAGATTCCCCTGGTGCTGCGCCCACTAAAACTTCAGGTCCCACTGCAGAGCCTGCATATGCCATCTGGCGTGATCTACCAGCAGGACGTAGGAGGCCATGCAGCCCAGCGTCATTCTCACCGAAATCCGGGATAGAGGCTGAAACATCGGTATCATAGCCCAAATATCCTGGACTTGCTGCTCGGAGGATAAACCCAACACTGCAGTGTGTCAAGAACAGCTCTGATTAAAGGGAGCGACTGAGAGGGAGTCACGTGTGACTTCAGCACGCTGATAGCGAACCCCAGTGAATGCAGGCGGCCCGCCGTGGTCTGAAGGTGGGAGACGATAGCATGGGGCGAGCCCACCTTCAACAGCCAGTCGTCGAGATAGGGGAAGACTCGAACCCCAGATCTGCGCATATGAGCTGTGACCACCGCCATCACTTTCGTGAAACCCGAGGGGCACTGGTGAGGCTGAAGGGGAGCACAGTGAACTGAAAATGCTCGTGGCCAACCGTGAACGGTAGGCAACGCCTGAGGGCAGGTAGGACGGGGATGTGAAAATACGGGTCCTGCATCTCCAATGCTACCATCCAGTCTCCAGGGGCGAGGGAAGACAGGACCTGAGCCAAGGTTAGCATTTTAAACTTCTCCTCCTTCCGGGGGAAGCGGTTGAGGGCCCTTCGGTCTAAGATAAGACGCAGGCTTTTGTTCTTCTTGGGCACCAGAAAGTAGCGGGAATAGCAACCACAACTTACTTCTGGAGCAGATACCCTCTCAATAGCTCCCTTGGCCAAGAGAGCCGAGACGTCCTGGCGGAGGAGCACCAAATGTTCCTCCAACATGCGATTGAGAGACGGTGGCATGCAGGGAGGGGTAATCTTGAATGGGAGGGAGTAGCCTCTTCGGACTATCTGCAAAACCCACCTGTCTGACGTGATGGATTGCCAGTGGTGGAGGTGATGGGGAATCCTGCCACCCACTGGCCGCTGATGGGCCTGGAAGATCAGACTAGGAGGGTTTGGAGGCAGTTGTGGGGGGAGGGGCTGGGCAGCTTGCAGGGGCCAGTAGCTAGACTGTGTCGGATGTGGTGGGGTGCCACTTCCAAAGCCACAAAAGGGACGAAAGGCAGACTGTGGGGGATGTAGGATGCAGTGAGGCCTAAGGATCTGGGCGTAGCCCGAGAATCCTTAAAACGCTCGAGCGCAGAGTCCACCTTGTCATCAAAAAGGCGACGGCCATCGAAGGGCATGTACTACAAGGTTTCTTGGACATTCCCCAAAAAACCAGACTTCCTCTGCCAGGCATAGCGCTGAAGAGCTACTGGCATAGCAATCGTTCTGACGAGAGAGTCAGCGGTGTCCAGTCCACAGCGGATTGTGAATTTTGCTGCATCTCTCCCATCCACCACTGCCTGGAAGAGAATGGCCCAGGGCCTCCTCCAGACACTGAGGCAGCACCTACGCAACCATATCCCAGACTGTATGGGTATAGCGGCCCAAGAGGCATGCGGTATTCACGTACCGCAGCGCCAAGCTGGAGGAAGAGAAAATACGGTTCCCAAGAAGATTCAGCTTTTGGATTCCCTATTCAGGGGTGCGGAAGGGAATTTGCCCTTGGAAGAAGAGGCTTGGACCACCAAGTTCTCAGGCGAAGGGTGTTGGGAAAGGAAAAAGGGATTGACCAGAGCCAGGCAGTGGCGGTGGGCAATCGTCAGTTCCACAGGAGCCCCTGTGCTGGGCTTGGACCAAATTCCCAGAAGGACGTCCGTGAGGGCTTCAATGAAGCGCAAGAGGAGTTCAGAGGAAGTTGCCACCAATTGAAGAACCTCTGTCAGGAGGTTAGGCCTGACTGCCACTATAGGGAGCTCCAGGCCAAAAGCCTTGGCTGCCCTACACACCACCACGTCATAAGACGCTCCCTCCGCCGTAGCCACGGTAAGGGGAGAAAGCATGTAAAGGTCTGGGGAGGTATCCAGACCACTGGCGTCACCCAATTCCTCTCTCCAGTCCGGCTCTTCCAGCTGGTCTGTTAAAGGGTCCAGCGACCCCTCCCAGTCCTCATCTCCACCCTCAGGGCGATAGGGAACACCTGGGATGAACAAAGGCAGAAAAGTACCCTCCGGCATCGGATTTGACATTGATCCGGGTCCATGTCTGGGATGAGAATGAGGACGGCGTCGCCCGGGGTGTCCAGACCCAGGCCTGTATCCATGGGGACCCTGTGGTGCCGGAATCAAAGGCCCAGGGGCCCAACTGGCTCCGTGGGGCCCGAAGGTGCCCCAGCAGAGTCGGGCTGCCCAAAGATGGAATAGATGGCTTCGTAAAATGCACGAACCTGAATCAGGCACCAGAGACGGGGCCTTAGAACGACGACGTTTCGGTTCCCGCATCGCGCCGACCGACCGGGGGAAGACGAAGAGCGACATGCTTCTTCGCCTTCTTCTTGTGCTTCGACCAAAGGAGTGCAAAGACTTGGGCGAGGTGTAGTGGCTCAGCGACCGATCTCAAGACCTTCTCCTTGAGCGAGACCAGGAGCGACGCTGAGCCAACTGCTGGACCTCCAAAAGCTTTCGGGACCGCTCCCGCAAAGACTTTGGAATTGGAGCACGACTTTGGGTCGTGTTCGCGCTCCAGGCACCAGAGACACACGAGGTGCGGATCCGTCACGGACACCAGTTTGTGACAGGAGCCACAAGGCTTGAATCCGGTCCGACGATGGGACATCCCTCGCGCACCAGGAGTCGAAGTCTCAGAATGAATATGCTACTTACCAGTATGCATCTGTTCTTGGCATGTAGGGCTGCTGACATTCATATCTGTGCATAGATCGCCGCCTAGTGTTGGGTCCGGATGTTTGCACGTTGTTGTCCTGGAAGAGTCTTCGAAGTATCCTGGGATAGGTGACTCCTCCCCTGGACTGCAGTGCGCATGGGCATCCTCTCCATCCTCAGATTGTTTTTCGCCATTGTGGCAGTGATGGAGTAGATACAGAAAGTGATGACCATGCTTACAGTAATTCTGAGAGCTGCAGCTGCTACAGGCGCCGGGGAGGAGGGAGGGCGATATGAATGTCAGCAGCCCTACATGCCAAGAACAGATGCATACTGGTAAGTAGCATATTCAGTTCGAGGCATGTGGGCTGCTGAATTCATATCTGTGCATAGAATATATAGCAGTGCCCTCTTATTAGCGGCGGCCACCAGTGCCAGCTGCAGTGGTCTGAAAAAGAGTTTTGAGAACAGCCTGTCCTACAGCTGCCTGCTGTTTTGATTGCACATCTACACAATAGTGTTTGGTAAATGTATGTGTAGTGGACCAGGTGGCTGCTCTACATAGGTCATGCAAAGGAATGTTTCCTAGGAAAGCCATTGAGGCCCCTAACTTACGTGTTGAGTGGGCTCGTGGGGGAATCGTTAAAGTACGTTTAGCCTTTTGATAGCAAATTTGGATACATTTAACGATCCATCTGGCTATTCCTGCTTTGGAGATAGCGTTACCTTTGTGGTGTGGGGCAAAGGCAACGAAAAGTTGTTGTGTTTTCCTAAAGGGTTTGGTCCTGTCGATATAATACATGAGGGCTCTTTTGACATCTAGTGTGTGGAGTGCCCTTTCTGCGACAGTTTGTGGGTTTTGGAAGAAAACGGGCAGTTCAATGGTTTGATTCATGTGGAACTGCGATACCACCTTTGGCATGAATTTGGGGTTGGTACGTAGTACGACCCTGTTGGCGTGGACCTGTATAAATGGCTCTTGAACGGTTAGTGCCTGGAGTTCACTAACTCTCCTCAAAGAAGTGATTGCTACTAGGAAAGCTACTTTCCAGGTAAGGAATTGAATCTCGCAGGAGTGTAGAGGTTCAAAGGGTGGACCCATCAGGCGTGTGAGGACCAAATTGAGGTTCCACATTGGAGCCGGTGGGTGGCTTGGAGGAATGACTCGTTTGAGTCCTTCCAAGAATGCTTTGATGGCAGGCACTCTGAATAGAGAGAGGTGCTGCCTGGTCTGCAGATAGGCTGATATTGCGGTCAAATGGACACGTATAGAGGTGTACGCCAGATTGCATCGGTATAGGTGTAATAGGTAACAAATAATGTTTTGGATGGATGCGTCTAGCGGGTTAATGTCATTATTATTGCAATAAATGACGAACCTCTTCCATTTGGCTGCATAGCAAGCTCTGGTAGTGGGTCGCCTGGCCTCCTTAATGATGTCCATACAGTCAGGTGGCAGGTTGAGATAGCCAAACTCTAGGACTTCAGGAGCCAGATTGCCAGGTTCAGCTGTTGCGGATCTGGGTGCTGAATCTCTCCATGGTTCTGCGTCAAATGCTCGGGTTTGATCCGTAGCCTTTGATGCGGCACCACGGAAAGTTCGAGAAAGGTGGTGTACCACGGTTGGCGCGCCCACGTTGGAGCAACCAGGACGAGCGTCGGTGAGTGTTGACACAGTTTGCGTGCCACCAGCGGTATCAGTGGTGCTGGGGGAAAAGCGTACGCAAATCTGCCGGACCAGTTCATCCATATCGCATTGCCCTGCGATTGTGGATGTGGGAACCTGGCGGCAAAGCTTTGGCATTTTGCGTTTTCGCTTGTCGCGAATAGGTCTATCTCTGGATGACCCCACTGCTGGAAGTACGGTTGGAGTACTGATGGGTGTAACTCCCACTCGTGCATCTGGTGGCTGTGTCTGCTGAGCAGATCCGCCATCTGGTTGTCTTTGCCGGGGAGGTGTTCTGCCATGAGGAACATGTTCCTCTGAATGGCCCACTTCCACATGCTCTGAGCCAGATGAGACAACTGTGGAGAGTGTGTTCCTCCCTGCTTTTGTATGTAGTACATGGCGGTCATGTTGTCCGTCCGGATCAACACGACTTTGCTGCACAAGTGTACTTTGAATGCTTTCATAGCGAGGAAGATTGCCATCAGTTCTAGGAGGTTGATGTGCATCTTCTTTTGTTGTTGTGTCCATAGTCCCTGCACTGTGTAATGGAGTACATGAGCTCCCCATCCCTGGAGAGACGCGTCCGCCGTCAGTATTATCTGTGGGACAGGCTCTTGGAACGGTCGGCCCTTGCAAAGGTTTTGTGGATTCCACCAATGCAGAGAGTTGTATGCCCGACCGCTCACCAACACTAGGTCTTTCAACTGTCCTTGAGCCTGATTCCACTGACGTGCTAAGCACTCCTGAAGCGGGCGCATATGTAGTCTTGCGTGTGGGACTATGAGGATGCAGGAGGCCATCATGCCTATCAACTGCATGAACACTCGCGCGGGCAGGGAGTGTTGTGGTTTGAACTTGGAAATTAGCATTTGCATGCTGTTGATTCTCACTAAATTTGGCTGAGCTGTGGCTGCCAGAGTGTCTATAGTTGCACCAAGGTACTGTTGTACGTGTGCGGGCTGGAGATGGGATTTTGGGTAATTCAGTGAGAACCCTAGACTGTGAAGGAGGTGAATGGTGCGGGACATGTGGCTGGCACATTGCTGGGCTGACTTCGCTTGAACGAGCCAGTCGTCCAGGTAAGGGTAGACGTGTATGTGCTGCCTCCGTAGATGTGCCGCCACAGTAGCTAGGCACTTTGTAAACACCCTTGGTGCCGTTGTCACGCCGAAGGGAAGGACTCTGAATTGGTAATGCTGTCCTTGAACAGTGAACCTGAGGTATTTTTTGTGTGATGGGTGAATGGGTATGTGGAAATACGCATCCTTGAGGTCCAGTGTGGCTAGAAAGTCTCCCTGTTTGAGCAGCGGGAGGACTTGCTGGAGAGTAAGCATGTGAAAATGCTCGGAAAGAATGTATCTGTTTAGGGGTCTCAGGTCTAATATAGGTCTGAGTGACCCGTCCTTCTTCGGTATTAAAAAGTACAGGGAGTACACCCCGTACCTTGCTCGTGGACGGGTACGACCTCTATTGCGCCTTTTAGAAGCATACTTTGCACCTCTTGCTGGAAGAGCGTTAAGCGCTCTGAGGACATAGGACGTTTTTTTTTGGAGGAATTGTGGGTGGAGTGGAGGTTAGTTCTAGACAGTAACCGTATTTGATAATATCTTTGACCCACCTGTCTGTGGTGATGGAGTTCCACGTGGACAGGAACCTCTGTAGCCTTCCCCCGACAGGTGTTAGGGTGGTCGGGAGGAAGGGAGAGGGCGTCACTGCTTGTTCTTGGGGGAGGACCTGGTATTGCCGTAGCCGCGTCCTCTGCCCTTTGTACTGGAGCCACGATAACCACCCCGGGTGTTTTTTTCGTAGGTACTTTGTGTGTTGCTCTTGTTGTAGGTTTGCTGTGACCCCTGTCCTCTACCTGCTCCTCTATTTCCGGGGCGACGAAAGGAGCCGCTCCGAAAGGACCGAGTTTGGAGAGCCCCCATGGACTTTGCAGTGTCCGTGTCCTTCTTTATTTTCTCTAGGGTGGTGTCAACCTCCGGGCCGAATAAATAGTCGGGGTTGACAGGCTGGTTGAGTATGTTGTTTTGCACTTCAGGTTTGAATCCGGAGATTCGTAACCAGGCAGGTCGTCGCAGCATGACGCTAGTGTTTATGGCCCTGGCGGCTGTGTCTGCGGCATCCAGCGCGCACTTGATGGATGCGTTTGTGAGGAGCTGTCCCTCCCTGATGAGGATCTCTGCACCTTCTCTGAATTGGTCAGGGAGATGTTGGATTAGTTGCTCTAATGTGTCATAGTGCGCTCTATCGTAGCGAGCGAGGAGTGCTTGAGTATTGGCAATACGCCATATGTTGGCTGCCTGGGCGGCAATCCGTTTGCCAGAGGTCTCTAACACCTTGGACTCCTTGTCCGGGGGAGGAGCGTCACCTGTTGTTTGTGAGTGTGCCCTCTTGCGAGCATTCGCAACGACAATGGAATCCAGAGGTAATTGGCCTCTGATGTAAGTAGGGTCCCCAGGCGCTGATCTGTATTTTTTGTCTATCCTGGGGTTTATCACTCTGGCCCTGGTGGGTTCCTTGAAGATGTCCTTTGCTGGTTTGAGGACACCCTTCAACATGGGTAGAGTTTTTATATTTCTTTCTGAGGAAGCAAAAGTGTCCATAAGAAAGTCGTCCTCGACGGTGTCCGAGTGAAGTTGCACCCCATGATTGGCCGCAGCACGTTCAATCAGAGCGTTGAATGCTGCCGTGTCCTCTGTGGGAGATGTTTTTGCTCCATAGAGTTGCGGGTCTTGTGCATCCATAGGTGCACCTGTGTCCACAGGGTCATCCCAAGTTTGATCAGGGTCTTGCTGGGCGTCAGGGTCCATGTCTCCGGGGTAGGGGACCTGGTCACCCATGTAGTCCCCCAACGCATCCGTGTCGGAGTGTGTGGGAGAGAAGGATTGTGGATCCTGGTAGGGTGAGTGGAAAGGTTCGTAAAGAACTGGTTCTGAAGCCACAGGCAGCTTTCTTTTTAGTGGAATCCTGAAGGAGTCCAAAGCCGGCTCCGAAGTTATTTTCCGTTTGTGGATAATCATCCTGCCGGTGTCGGCGTCGATTATATGCGATGGAGACGTCTCCCCAGAGTGTTCGTCAGGCGTGATTGTGGTATGGGTCACCCGTGTCCTGATTTGGAACATTTTCGGGGCCGTGGATGGTGGCAGGCCAAAAGTAATGTTGGCCGGTGTCGAAGAGGCTGCTGGAGCTTTAATTGGCTCGGAGCTCGACGTGTCCTGGAGGACCATTTTCTTTTTGGTGCTTTGCGCAGCAATGGGTCGAGTCTGGAGCGCCCTCGAGTCTTTCGCACCGACCGGTTCAGTGGAGGCGGTCGTGGATTTTTTCGACGCCGGTGGGTCATCGAGTCGAGGTGCGGGAGTGGCCGTCGACTTCTTCGATGATTGTGGCGTAGATGTCGCCGTGGAAGCGGCGTGAGACGCAGCAGGCTGTTTGACCTTTGGGGTCGGAGTCGAGTGCGTCGGTGCCGGGAGCCGAGCAGGTTTGGTGGTACCGACGGCCTTCTTCCTTATGTCGACTCCGACGTCGGCCGCTTCGAGTTCGGCACCGAAGTCTCGTTTGGTGCGCTCGGTGCCGATGTGTTTTGCTGGCGTCGAAGGTGTGGAGGGCCTCGATCCGACCAGCGCCACTTTCGGTTTCAAGTGAACCAATACTGCTTTCGGTTTCGGTTTTAGAGAAGGGAAACCAGCCATTTTTGGCATTAATGGCTGCCGCTGAATGTCCGAGGCCGGGCCCGAGGGCGGGGCCGAAGAACTGCGGGATAAGTCTTGGGTAAGGCCCGAAGGCGATCCCTCGACCGGAGCCATAGACTGTTGCACTGGGCTTTCTTCAGTCTGAACGGGTAGGCCTTGCTCGTCACCGGAGCTACTCTCTTCGGCCCCTAAGGCCTCATCGTAGTCTCCTACCTCGGTGTCGTCTTCATCTCTGCGAAAGAGTGTTTCATCGACATCCCCCAATCCGGAGTCATGTTCGGAAACGGGACTGGAGGGTAGGTTCTCCACTTCTTCGACATCTTCGGTCTCGGCGTTGAAGATGTCGGCCGGGGCCGGTGCCGCTTGCTGCGCCTCGAGTCTCGCCGCTCGTCGATTCCGTAGAGTCTTCTTGGATCGAAATCTGGCACAGGCCATGCATGTAGATTCGTCGTGATCCGGTGAGAGGCATTTGTTGCACACCGGATGGACGTCGACGTGGGGGTATTTCGCATTGCATACCGGACACCTCTTGAATGGTGTTCTCGATTCCATCGCTGATGTCGAATCGACGGTCGGGTAAGATGCGAAAGTTTGTTCTAGAAGTTAGTAAACTAACAGAGATACTATCGATACCGATCGATAACAGTACCGACGCGAGCTAAAGGCCTTTTGGCCTAGAAAACAGGTTTTCCTAACTTGAGTCAAGATAACACATCCGAACCCAATGGCGGAATAAAACAATCTGAGGATGGAGAGGATGCCCATGCGCACTGTAGTCCAGGGGAGGAGTCACCTATCCCAGGATACTTCGAAGACTCTTCCAGGACAACAACGTGCAAACATCCGGACCCAACACTAGGCGGCGATCTATGCACAGATATGAATTCAGCAGCCCACATGCCTCGAACACATACGTCGACAAAAGTCGAAAAAAGTATAGTCAAAAAATGACTAATGGGCAAGCTCTCTCCAGATCTGTGCTAGGCTGGCACGGAAAAAGAGAGTAACGTCAGTGTGCAGGGGCGGCATCTAAGTAGGCACCGCGATGTCATCCCGGTGACCCCGACGACGGACGCAGGTATTGCTGAAGAAAGATTCTACGGTTCCAGTCTGACGCATGGGGTAATTCTAAGGTAAGGAATCTATAACTAATAGTCTCTTTCAGATACACAAGCAGATAGTAGAGGTCCTGGAGAAGGAACACCGTACCTCCTCAAGTTAACCTGTTGCTGCGGGCCTGCAGGTTTAAAGGCAGTTAGTTCTGCCATGTATGGGTCTGAATTTAGGGGCTTCGACAAAATAGAGGAGCTCACTAGAACAAAGCATAAATTCCTAAGAAATCTGGTGATACTGCCCAAGAGTACCCCACTTCACCCCTTAATGCTAGACACGGGAAGACGATCTATCACTGATATAGCCAAGCTTCCCCATTAATACTCTGGTTTAGAATCACTGTCTACATGTGACAACGCTTTGGTGGAAGTAACTCGCCTAGATAGTTGTAACAGGATTGTCTGGTTAGGGCAACATAAGGAGGCTCTTATCAGACATAAGCCTACAGGGAGCCTGGGGAAACATTGAAACATTTCTGCTCTCCCAAAAAAGCTTAGTGAAGGGACACTATTGGGATTGGGTTACACAAGTAGAATATTGCAGAACTTCTTGGGTAAGCTAACATAATTTAGGGTCCACAAACAGGTCATGTTCCTGGAGCCCTATCTTCTGACCTAATACAAACACCAAAGCATAGGAAACTGTATATTCAGTTTAGGTTTTGCACCATCCAGTTGAATGATTTCCTAGACAGATGGCATAGCAATGAACCAACATCACGAAACAGACCAGGTTGCAAAGAAACCACGGAATCTTTGGTTCATGTCATTTTTGCCTGTCCAGCTTTTGAATGTCCTAGATCAATATGGTTAAGACCAATCTGTAAACAAATAGGTACCCGTAAATACTTGGGAGACTATGCAAATTCTTAAATCTGATACAAGACCGCTGTTGCCTACGCAGTAGCTAAGTTCCTTGGCCGTATGTGGAGCATAAGGAAAAGGGTCCAAGAAGGGAAACCATGTTGGGGGACAGGTAACTCTTGTACACATAACCTCCCCCTTATCTCTTCTTTGTTGCAACCCTGAATCCACCTTAAGCAAATTAATCTGGGTGCGACTGAAAGCTTTTAAATGAGTATTAGGTCGGATTGTTTTAATCTATTCTTAGTGGGCAGGAAGGTCGTTTCTTGGAACACAAATCAAAGTTCTCAAGGCGACCCTTAATCTGAACAATTTGGTTATAGGATCCTATTTTACTTGTATACTCATGCCATTTGTTTTGTAATGCACTTCAATCTCCCAGACAACCTGTTTTTAACAATCCTCTGCTGATGACATATGTGTCTTTATGAAAAAAAAATATTTGTAATATATGTATAGCTAAAATTTAATGGAAGAAGACATGGGCAAATAAGTGTCTAAATACAGTATTAGCATCAGCAGAGGATTGCGGTCGCGTGAGTTATAGTTGCCTGCACTAACTATAACGTGGAATTTCATTGGTTTTTTACGAGTGAAATGTACAGCTAACTATAACTTGTGTGAAACCTATGGTTTTTTCAGTGAATTTGCAAGGTTTTTTAAATGCTAATTCCTAACTATAACGTGTGTGAAACCTATGGTTTTTTCAGTGAATTTGTACGGTTTTTTAAATGCTAAGTTACTTTACGCCGTTCGTGCGCGCCCACTTCACGCAGTTCGTTCAGTGCGCACCGCGCGCCCACTTAACGCAGTTAGTGCCGTGCACGCACGTTACGCTGGATGGGCCATGTACGCACGATGCCCTTCGCGCATAGTCCGCACACGGAGGACATATTATGCGCTTCGTTGTGAAAGTTTATCTATTAAATGTTCACATTAGACATATGCCATGCACAAAAGTTGTCCTGCGGGGGGGGGGAAATATGGATGTTGTTTTTTTTTTATTTATTTTTTACCGTACACGTACGGTAAGCGCATTCGGCGTTTTAAAAAAAAAAAAAAAAAATTTAATTTTTGCCCTTGGATGGCCGTCTGGGACACCAAAACCAAGGCTAGGTGGTTAGGAGCTGTCTAGCCTGCCCCTTTTCATGATATCCAACTTTGTTTTTCCTCCCCCCCTCAGAGTGCGAGAGAGAAAATGGCGGTCGACACTTCCTGGTTTCGACCGATTCGAATGTTTACTAAGATCTAACAGCCAATCAGAATCGCGCTCGCGCACGGCACCGTACGCGTACGGTAAGCTTACGGTGCGCGCTCGGAGCGCGCTTACAGATATATATATTGATTTAAATGCTATTTTCTCAGGAACTACTGAACAGATTTACACCAGACCTACAAATGGCACTTCCTTGACCTGAGGACTACCTCTCTGCCAAATTACAAGTAATTCTGTTCAGCCGTTCGGGCTGTAGCTGTGTCTAAAGGTCCTATGGAAAAATGCATGGGGAAAACACGTTTTGGGACCCCCCTTTTTTCTCAGCCCCCGCTTGACGAATCCCCCCGAGACTTTCAGGATAGGAGCGGAGCGTAGCGCCCCATTAGTTTTGAAAATTTCGCGAGGATTCGTCGACCGGCGCCAAAGTTATTCCAAATAGAATGTTGCGGATTTCCTATGGAAACAGGGTCCTAACTATAACTACCTACTGGCGACCGCCAGTAGGTAATATAAGGTTTTATCTATGAAATTGTAGTAACCAATCAAGCTAATTTATTATAAATAATGGTTTTCTACATATGTACTGAGAATGTTAAAACGTTTATGGCATGCATACAAAAATAAAGTATTTTTGATTGATTGATTGAAAAAGGGTTAGATGACGACATATGAATAACAACCAGTCTGGTAACTAAATGCTGTGGTTGGTATCTGAACTGTCATACAAGTGATGCATGTGGGAACAAAGGTACAAGGCATTTCCTCAAAGCGAAAAGCAAATAACAGTTTCTCGCAGGGATGAAGCAGAGTAATGACAGCAAGGGCGGTGGCACAGGAGAACAGGCTTTTGAGCGTGATCCACCCATAGCTGAACTACAGACAAGATAGCACAAAAAGGAATCCTGAGAAATCAGTGGCAGGAGTGAGTCTTGCTAATGTATAGCGAGAGCAGTACAATATATAGGGGCCAACATGCACGGATAGAGGACCTAAGAGGGAACACAGCCTAGGGCAGGAAAGGACAATATATCGTAGGTTAACGCCAAAATAGTGTACATTTAATGCTCCATGGATATAAGTAAGGCGTGAGGAGAGAAACAAAGCAAGCATTGGCATAGGCAATAAGTCTCGCCTTTGGGACCCTATAAGTGTTTAGCCATGCAACAGTTGATGTTGTTGCACCAAGGATATTGTGCTGCATAACTAAATACTTATAAGGTCCCAAAAGCGAGACCTACTGGCTAGGAGTGTAGGTACCAAGACAAAACGTTAAGTAAAAAATTGACAACAAGAGTATAAATACCAGCAGGTGCACCAGTTTACTAAAAAAAAAAAAAGAAATCCACAAATAAAACACAGAAGGCAGAAAAATATGACGATTCAGAATTGTTAAGTAATAAAAATGTTTCACTGGGTACTTAAGAGAATTGGGAATAGTCCTTAAATAATTATATATTTCTGAATTGCTGCATTATTAGAGAAACATTGAAAAATACATTAAAGGGAGCATCATGGAGCCAATGTTAATCATAGTGTAATGTACGGCTTCCTTATTAAAATACTGCAGTCAGCTTTACCACTTCCACATCGGAATACGACAGACAATTCAGTTTATAGGCTAGAGGTAACTTTGCCCAAAAGGAATATGCTACTTACCTGTATGCATCTGTTCTTGGCATGTAGAGCTGCAGAGTCACACACTGAGGATAAGATCGCCATCTGGTGTTGGGCTCGGATGATTGCAGGTTGTTGTTGTCTTCAGAAGAAGCCTTTGGTCACGAGTTTGGTGACTCCTCCCCTGGACAACAGTGCGCATGGGCATCCACTCCATCGTCAGATTGTTTTTTCGTCATGATGGGAAAAGATGGAGTGTATAGGAATGAAAGAAAGGATGTCCATGTGTAAAGTCTAAGTAAGACAGATGCTGGAACAGATACCGGTCCCGGGGTGGCGGGCGGGCGTGTGTGACTCTGCAGCTCTACATGCCAAGAACAGATGCATACTGGTAAGTAGCATATTCCGTTCGAGGCATATGAGCTGCAGATCACACACTGAGGATAGATTATACAGCAGTGCTTCCCCTTATCGGTGGTCGCCTGTATCTGTTGCAGCAGTTTGAAATAAAGTTTTTAGGACAGCCTGGCCCACTGAGGTCTGTTGTTTGGCCTGCACGTCAACACAGTAGTGTTTAGTGAAGGTATGCGTGGTAGACCACGTGGCTGCCTTGCAAATGTCTTCTAAGGGAATGTTACCTAAGAAGGCCATAGAAGCCCCTATTTTACGCGTGGAGTGCGCCCTAGGGGGAACTGTAAGTGTACGTTTAGCCTTTTGGTAGCATATTTGGATGCATTTAACTATCCACCGGGCTATATCTGATTTGGAGATCGGATTGCCTTTATGTGGTGGTGCGAAAGCAACAAAGAGTTGTTTCGTCTTTCGAAAAGGTTTTGTCCTGTCGATGTAATAAAGCAAGGCTCTTTTGACATCTAAGGTATGTAGGGCCCTTTCAGCTACGGAGTCTGGGTTTGGGAAAAAGACTGGTAGCTCTACTGATTGGTTAAGGTGGAAAGGGGAAATCACTTTTGGAAGAAATTTAGGGTTTGTCCTAAGAACCACTTTGTTACGGTGTAGTTGTAAGAAAGGTTCCTCTAGTGTAAGGGCTTGTAGTTCACTTACTCTGCGTAAGGAAGTGATTGCGATAAGGAAAGCTACCTTCTATGTTAGAAATTGTAATTCACATTTGTGCATAGGTTCAAATGGGGGACCCATAAGTCTTGTTAGAACCACATTGAGATTCCACACTGGGGCAGGTGGCAATCTTGGGGGAAGAATTATTTTGAGACCTTCCATAAACGCTTTGATGGCTGGTACCTTAAAAAGGGACAGGTGTTGCCTGTTTTGCAAGTAGGCTGCCAAGGCTGCTAGGTGTAAACGTATAGAGGAATACGCTAGATTGCATCTTTGCAAGTGTAGTAGATGGCAAATGATGTTTTGGATGGAAGCATCCAATGGATGTATGTCATTATTAGTGCAGTAGATGGCAAATCGTTTCCATTTAGCGGCATAACACGCTCTAGTAGTAGGTCGTCTGGCTTCCTTTATGATATTCATACAGTCTGGAGGGAGATTGAGGTATCCGAACTCTAAGACCTCAGGAGCCAGATCGCTAGGTTCAGTGTTTGAGGATCTGGGTGTCTGATTTCTCCATGGTTCTGGGTTAATAGATCCGGGGAGAGGCGTAGCCTTTGATGTGGAACTAAAGATAGTTCCAGAAGTGTGGTGAACCACGGTTGACGTGCCCAAGTGGGAGCCACTAGTATTAGTGTTAGCGACTGTTGTTTCAGTTTGCGTACCACAAATGGAACTAGTGGGAGAGGCGGAAAAGCGTACGCAAATCTGCCTGACCAGTTCATCCATAGGGCATTGCCCTTCGACTGTGGGTGTGGAAACCTGGCGGCGAAGGTTGGGCATTTTGTGTTTTCGGGAGTGGCGAACAGGTCTATGTCTGGTTGTCCCCATTTTTGGAAGAAGGGGAGTAGAACCTTGGGGTGTAGTTCCCATTCGTGGATCTGCTGTGTGCGGCGACTTAGGAGGTCAGCCACTTGATTGTGGATCCCTGGGAGATGTTCTGCTAACAGGTAGATGTTTTGGGGAATTGCCCATCTCCAGATTTGTTGTGCCAGTTGGGACAGTTGGAGAGAATGTGTCCCTCCCTGTTTCTGTATATAATACATTGTCGTCATGTTGTCTGTGCGTATGAGGACAGTTTTGTTCTTTAGGTGTACCTGAAAGGATTTTAGTGCTAGGAACACTGCTAAGAGTTCCAGGTGGTTGATGTGGAGCAGTTTTTGTTGGCTGGTCCATCTGCCCTGAGTGGTATGGTGAAGGAGGTGGGCTCCCCACCCTGTGAGAGATGCGTCGGTAGTTAGCACAACTTGTGGAAGAGGCTCTAAGAACGGTCGCCCTTTGGACAGGTTGATGGTGTTCCACCATTTCAGTGAGCGAAGTGAGCGACTGTCCACCAACACCAGATCGGTAAGTTGTCCGTGAGCTTGGTTCCACTGTTGTGCTAGACATTCCTGTAAGGGACGCATTTGAAGTCGTGCGTGTGGGACTATGGAGATGCATGACGCCATCATGCCTAGGAGCTGCATGAACACTCTTGCTGGAAGAGATGGATGAGTCTGAAATTGAGAGATGAGATTTTGTATACTGGCTATCCTGGCAGTGCTGGGATAAGCAATGGCTTTGGATGTATCTATGGTTGCTCCTAGATACTGATGTAAGTGGGAAGGTTGTAGATGGGATTTGGGGTAGTTGATAGTGAATCCCAAATCGTGGAGAGTTTGAATTGTGCGATGAGTGTGGAGAACGCATTTTTGGTGAGTATTGGCTTTTATGAGCCAATCGTCCAGATAGGGGAAGACATGGATCTGTTGTCTTCTGAGGTGCGCTGCCACGACTGCTAGGCACTTGGTGAACACTCTGGGTGCTGTTGTTACTCCGAATGGGAGAACTGTAAATTGATAGTGTTGCCCATCGACCACAAATCGTAGATATTTTCTGTGAGCGGGATGCATAGGGATGTGAAAGTACGCGTCCTTGAGGTCCAATGTGGCAAGGAAGTCTCCCTGTTGTAAAAGTGGGAGGACTTGTTGGAGGGTGGTCATATGAAAATGATCCGAATGTATATACTGGTTTAGTAGTCTGAGATCCAGTATGGGCCTTAGTGTTTTGTCCTTTTTGGGAATGAGGAAGTATAGGGAATATACCCCTGTTCCCTGATGTTGAAGAGGGACTGGTTCTATCGCATGTTTTTGTAACAGGGATTGAACTTCTTGTTTGAGGAGAGAGAGATGATGTGAGGACATTGGACGTTGTTTGGGCGGTATGTTTGGGGGGGATTGTATGAGTTCGAGGCAGTAGCCAGACTGGATAATTTGTCTGACCCACCTGTCTGTGGTGATGGAAGTCCAGACAGGTAGGAATTGTTGGAGCCGCCCCCCGACTGGAGTGGAATGGTCTGGGGGGAGTGGTGGCAAGTCACTGTTTAGTGGCTGGGGAGGTGCGGGTGTTATTGTTGTTGCCCCGCCCTCGACCTTTGTTATTGTTTCCCCGATAACCTCCTCGGAAATATCCTCTGTTAGGGGATGTTTGTCCCGAATTTTTAAAGGTGGATGTGGTCTCAGTTCCCGTGTTTTTGGAGCCTCCTCTATAAAAGGAGCGACGAAAGGAACCCCGGGTTTGAGGAGACTGTAGTGCTCCCATAGACTTGGCAGTTTCATTATCCTTTTTCATTTTCTCTAATGCAGTATCCACTGCAGGGCCAAATAACTGCTCTTGGTTGAAAGGTTGAGCCAGAATTGCGGTTTGAACCTCCGGTTTAAAACCGGAAATACGGAGCCAGGCATGTCGTCTGAGTAAGACGCTAGTATTGACCGCCCTAGAAGCAGTGTCTGCCGCATCTAAGGCGCATTTAATGGAGGCATTAGATATTCATTTGCCTTCTTAGATGAGGTCAGTGGCCTGGGACTTAAAGGGTTCAGGCAGATGTTGCATAAGGTCCTCAAGTTGGTCATAATGCGCCCTATCGTACCGGGCTAACAGGGCCTGGGTATTGGCAATACGCCAGTGGTTCGCCGCCTGTGCGGCGACTCGTTTGCCTGAGGCCTGTAAAAGCTTAGACTCCTTGTCTGGGGGGGGCGTTTCTCCAGTTGTCTGTGAGTTAACGCGCTTCCTGGCATTTGATACGACCAAGGAGTCTAAAGGGAGCTGGGCTTTAATGTATGCAGGGTCCTGCGGGGCTGGTCGGTACTTTTTTTCGATGCGTGGGTTGAGAACCCTAGCTCGAACAGGGTCTTTAAAGACCTCAGTGGCATGCTTTATAACCCCTTTAATCATGGGCAGTATGTGAACAGTTTTTTGTGACTGCTCAAAAGTATCGAGGAGAAAGTCCTCTTCAAGGGGGTCCGTGTGCATTGTGACGCCATGGAATGTTGCCGCCCTATTTATTAGTTGGCCAAACCCCAAATGGTCATCAGGAGGGGAGGGCTTGGAGGGGTAGGTAGTGGGGTCAGGCATGTCAGGCATTGGATAAGACCAGTCATCTACTGGTGCTGTGTCTGGAAATGTAAAAGGGTCGTTTGGATCAACAGGATCATTAAATAAGTCGGGGTCCGCCCCTCCCCCTAAGTCATCATTATCATCCTGTGGAGGAGGTAAATGATAAGGAGGTGGTAAAGGTAAAGGAGAAGGAGGAGGAGGAGAGGGGGGACGGGTCTGGAGGTAATACAGGAGAGGAAGGACGAAGTGGACAAGTAGCACAGTCCTTTTTCCGTATGGGAGCTGGAGGAGGTGTAATGTCCAGCTTCCGTTTCTTGTATGGGACGGCAGTCACATGTCCAGTGTCGGGATTGATGTAGATCCACTTTTGAGTAGGATCTGGGCGAAAAAGTTCATCCGGCTCCAAAGGTGGTGGCGGTGATGGCCGTTTCGGGTCTTTATGAACTTTTTTTGGTGTAGACGTAGTTTTCGGTGCCGATGAAGTTTTCGGTGCCGAAGGATGTTTCGGTGCCGATGGAGTTTTCGGTGCCGATGGAGTTTTCGGTGCCGATGGAGTTTTCGGTGCCGATGGAGTTTTCGGTGCCGATGGAGTTTTCGGTGCCGATGGAGTTTTCGGTGCCGATGGAGTTTTCGGTGCCGATGGAGTTTTCGGTGCCGATGGAGTTTTCGGTGCCGATGGAGTTTTCGGTGCCGATGGAGTTTTAGGCATCGATGTCGAAGAACGTTTCGGCGCCGGTGGAGACTTCGGTGCCGAGGAACGTTTCGGTGCCGAAGGAGATTTCGGTCTTGAAGCCTGTTTCGGTGCCGATAGTGGTTTTTTCGGTGCCGAGGGTGTTAAAGGCACAATCACATGAGGTTTGCTCGAGCCCGAGCCACCTACAGGCTTAGATGTCTTCGGAGCCGGGCCCGAGGGCGGGGCTTCTGAAGAGGATTTTCGGTCGCGACTGGGCCCAGCTGGCGGAGTCTTGACCAATGTCTTTTTGGATGGGGCAGGGGCAGGGGGGGTGGTACTCACACGCTGCCCTGGAGTGATGAGGTCATCGGAATCGTCGGCCTCGGACACGATCTCGAGATCTTCGGTGTCATCTTCAGGAACGTCCTGAGCAAAGATGTCCTCCGGTTCTAGAGCTGGTTTGGCCATAATATGGCGTCGAGCCCTTCGGTCCCAGAGGGTCTTCTTCGAACGGAAAGCGGCACAAGCTAGACAGGTCGATTCGTTGTGTTCCGGCGACAGGCAGAGGTTACAAACCTCGTGGTGGTCACTGTGGGGGAACTTCGCTCCACACTGGGGGCATTTTTTAAAGGGTGTCCTGTCCATCAGCCGCTTCCGGAACCGGTCCGAGTTGATGTCGACGTCGATGGAATGAAGATTGAAGAGTTAAATCGATTGCTGGAAGTTTTCTGCTGGAGCGGAAAAAAGTTCATCCGAACCCAATGGCGGAAAAAAACAATCTGACGATGGAGTGGATGCCCATGCGCACTGTTGTCCAGGGGAGGAGTCACCAAACTCGTGACCAAAGGCTTCTTCCGAAGACAACAACAACCTGCAATCATCCGAGCCCAACACCAGATGGCGATCTTATCCTCAGTGTGTGATCTGCAGCTCATATGCCTCGAACAGTTTTTTGCAAAAAGTCATTCTTTGAATTATATACTTCCGTGTACGATTTGAGCATATTTTACACAATGTTGCGAATGCAAGAAAATCTAAGGAGTACATATTTTAAAAAAGCCTTTGCAAAATGTACCTTTCAGACGTACTGCCTTCTCCACCATGTGTACTTTAGGAGACTATCTGCTTAGCAGATACTCCGATGGAGTATACATGATGTAGGAAATGTTCACAAGCACCCCCACAGAGCGTGCAATGGCCCCATCGGTTTAAAGCAAGTCTTGCTAGCTATTGAGATTAAGCCCAATTAATGCACCTCAACAGATATCCACAAGCAAACAAACGTATCTCACAATCTGAGAGCCTCATGAGGCTTGCGTAACCTTTCAGGGTTGAAGGAGGCCCATGGCAAGTGAAGCTAAACCATGTTAATAACAATTCAAACACTCATTATTTGCTAAAACCGTTTTACAACAACAGGGCCATAGTTTGGTCAAATGTTTTCTTAAATGTGCTATCTGATGAAGATTTTAGTGGAGGTATGTTTCCCTAAAAGGTTAGAAAAAGTACGGTCTGCGTCTTACCTGCCCCACTGAACTGGCTGCTCCCGAGGCGCGTGTCTGGCAAAGTGAAAGTGACCGCGAGCAGGCAAATGCAAACAAGCAAGCGCGGCCACACTAATTGAAAACAGATGGCACCTGCGCGCCACTGCTCGCTCCCGTAAGGTGGATGCCAGCACAAGCACGAGTGTTTCAAAAGTGCAGACCGATTCCAAAAGGTCATCTCCTAGGGAAGCGCTTGCGAGCTGCGCTAGGCTCGACCTAAAATGGGGTGGCGGGGGATGTTTGGTAGCGCGCTTGTGCAAGGCGGAAGAAACATGCATCATCTCTCCAGAGGTACAAATTAAAAGTCCCACATAAGGGATACTGAAGTACCATGAACATATCCAGTAAAAACTTTCTAGAAGAGGTGTGGAATGCTCATGGCACTGATGGGAGGGTCAGGTAAAGTGAGAAATATTGTTGAAGGGGTTAAATGGGAGAGATTTTTGCTTTCCTCAACAGAGGTGCAAGCAACATCTGAATGGAATGACTATTGTTGGAGTAGCCAACCACAGATCCTACGTCATAGCAACCACAGCAGACAGAGCCAATAATGATGACTTGGATAAAGTGCTCTTGATAACAAAGAGTTTTTATTGATTCGGGCGTCATCGAAGGTCCGACTTCCCTGTTGACAGATGAGGCTTCACAGAAGACTTACATGCATAGAGAACATCCTTGACTAAGAGATTGAGTTTAATGGTAAGGAGGCCATTGGTAGAGCTCACCATTATTGGAAGTCCCATTCCCACTGGCAATACATACATCCACACACACATATATATACACACACACACACACGTATACACACGTATACACTTCTACACATGTATACACATATGTATATATACATACATATACACACGCATGTATGTATATGTGAGGCAGCAGACCCAGGGAGTCTGTTCTTACCGGCTATTGGAGAAAGACACCGTCCCAACTCTTCCTCGATCAGGGATCAGACTATGAAGGTCGGGTTTCGGGAAGCCACGTCCAGGAGGATAGCCACACCCACCTTTCGTGTTTCCCTACAGCGAGGCAAGGAGACGGAAGTGGGAGGAGCTGACCCCAGAAGTAGTGGCTCTCAACCACTGTAAAAGGACCGAGTCCAGGACAGAGCGTCGTTGACCAGCGAAGGAGCAGAGACGGAGAAGGAGCAGTACGAGGAGAGGTTGGAGAGCGAAGACGGAGACCGGAGCATTGGAGGAGGAGACGGACGAGTGTTGGAGCGAGGAGTGATGGTGTCCCCTGGAGGAGGCTGGAGAGCGACCGCAACTCAGGAGAGTTGCAGCGGAGCGGGTGAGTGACGGCAGCTCCGGGGAAGGCAGGGGTGGGTACGCGGGTGGCGGGAGGAGGGTACAGACAGCGGGCACGGGCTGGAAAAGTGGGAATATAGCTAGCACTTGTGACACATCCTTTGTTTCCATGTAGCAACCCTCACAACCCCGAACACCATTTCCTCCTCACAAAACCCCCCTTTTAATTTTGATCACCGATACAGAGAATGAATCTGTTGGGAAGAGATCGCACCTTACTTAGGTCCGGTTTTTCCTCCCGCCAAAGATATAGATTTTGTGTGACGTGAAACGACCAGACAACACCCTTTTGGTGTAGGTGATGGGCAACATTTGAATCCCCACACCATAATCATACGTTTACTGACGGCATCCTTCTCTCTCTTCTGTTTGAGTCTCCGGAGTGAAGCCAACCAGACGGAAGAGCCAAATCAAGCGTCATCAAGCCACCACCCAAGACCAGAGAAGATGGACCAAGAAGAAGAGGAAGCCCTAACACCCGTGGTGAAACCAAAGACCTTACCTCCTGACAATAAAACAGTATATTCAGCCTCCGCGTCTGTTTATCCAACCCGCCCTCCCACAGTATACCTATACACACACGAATGTTTGTATACATATACACACGTATATATACACATATACACACGTATATATACATATACACACGTATATATACATATACACACACATATATACATACACACACACACATATATACATACACACATGCATGTATACAAACATACATATACACATATACTTATGTATACACGTACGTATATACTTACATATACACACGTATATACTATATACACACACATACATATACACACACACACATATATACACACAGTTAAATATATACAAATATATACACTTCCACATATATACACACGCACATATATATATATATATATATATATATATATAAAAAAAAATCACAAGCACACACACACACATATGTATATATATATATATATATATATATGTATATATCTTGCCACATTGTAGCACAAAGGTTGACGTCGGCGCTTGATTTTAAGACTGTGCGTTTTTTTCTGGCAGGGCCACACCGGTTTGTATTTCCAATTCGAAGCAAATCTGCTGCCACACGACAGGTCGATTTAGTTTGAAGAGAAAACACACTCACTCGTATTTTTAGGAGTTTTAAGGCGGCTTTATTTTATAATCATTGCCGTACCCAACGCGTTTCGCCTTGTTCTCAAGGCTTGTTCACGGAATGTTACACTCTCTGTATTGACATCTTTTATTTCTAGTTGCCAACATTTACTTCCTGTTTACAAGTGTTTTTTTCTATATTTTTTTTTTCTTAAAAACTTACATGTTTGTAAGATTTTTTTGTAGAAGTGAACTACAATCACCATAATGCACCACTCTTATAAACAGGAAGTAAATGTTGGCAACTAGAAATAAAAGATGGTAAAGCAATGATTATAAAATAAAGCCAACTTAAAACACCTGAAAATACGAGTGAGTGCGTTTTCTCTTCAAACTAAATCGACCGGTCGTGTGGCAGCAGATTTGCTACGAATTGGTAAAAAAAAAAAAAAAAAAAAAAATGAAATATATATATATATATATATATATATATCTCTCTCTATATATATATATATATATATATATATATATATATATATTTGGGTTGTTATTGAGTTTTATATAGCGCAAACTTGACCCGGGAACATCAGAGCGCTTCACAGAGTTAGCACAAGCAGCAAATACTTCAGATACATTTGTTGTAAATACATATACATAGAGACGTGCCTAGGTATACAGGAATTGCAAAATCAGCAAGTACGTTTGACTGATATCCTTGGTAGTGGGATATCTGACCTCGAGTTGGCACCTATAAAATATTTGTTCCATAACTAAGTGTATGTACTATATCGAAATGCCTTATCATCTGACTTAATTGTTGATGTGATTGTGCGACTCAATATCCACCACTACCTTGTGTGTTGGTCAGAAGTACGTGAGATACCTTTGGAGTGAAATATAGATACCCAAAGACTAAGCGGAGAGGGATACAAGGACATTGGAGAAAGATGTCGATACACTTTTGAGGAAGCTACGGTACACTAAAATACGTGGTTCTTTAAAGAGCACAACTGCACTTGTGCGAGATAACCCCAGAGATAAGTACAACAGAGAGCAAAAATACATAGTAACAGTAATACAGCAAAATAAGATGAACAGTATTAAAGATGGACGATGCAGTTTTGAGGTAGCTGGGGTAATGCCTCGTGAGGATAGGGGGACTAGAGGCACAGATTTACTCGGGGTAGTGTTGCACAGATTTAGAGGGCGCGGAGAGGGAGCCTGCAGGTTAGTCAGGTTTATTGAGTGGGTTTAGGTATTTATTGAGGAGTAAAAGCTTCAGTTTCTTCTTGAAGTGAGAGAAGCATATATTTTCCTGTAGGTCCTGGGGCTTTGAGTTCCAGGTTCTAGGAGCATTCCCAGAAAAGGAGCATGGGCGAGATGTCTCCCTCTTTAATTTTGGGTGAATATAGAGTAAATTGTTAGAGCTTCGTAGAGGTCTCTTTCGGCTGGCCGGCTTTGGATCAAGAGGTAGATTGTTTTTTCCACATAGAGCGCTTTGTGAGTTATGCCGGCAGTTTTTAGTATGGCCCTTGCCTCGACCAGCAAGCCAGTTGATTTGTTTGAGGGTAGGAGTGATGTGATCAAAGAACCTTTCCCCCAATAAAAGTCTAGCTGCGGCGATGAGATTAGCTTCCAATGAGGCTAGGTAAGAATTTGGGCCCTGCGTGACCACTGCGTTGCCATAGTCTAGCTTGAATAGGACTAGGGATTGCACCACCGTCTTTAGGTTTTCAATGGGGATGAAGGGTTTGACTTTTCTAAGGTTTGTCAGGTTGTAGAGTGCACTTTCTGCAGATGCTTTGATATGGTCTTTCATGCTTTGGTGGCAGTCAAATATAATCCCCAGGGATTTAACTGAGTTGGAGATGGCCGGTTTGCAGTTTAGAGCCATGAGTTTGTCGAGCCAGCTGTCTATTGGAAAGGATTTTCCTTTAGGATGAATGAGGAGAAATTCGGTTTTGTTGGGATTGAGTTTGAGGTGGTTGCTGGTCAGCCATGCTTGAATTGTGAGTACTTTTCGTATTTTCCACGTCAGAAGCGCAGAGCCAAGAAGTCACGGACGTAATCGTGTGCAAAAGTAGGGCCCTAAAAAGGGGAACAACCCTAGCGCTACAATATCAGTCCGCAAAGCGGGGAGGCTTGGGTGGGGCTGTAAGGAATCTGCAGCTAGAGTCTCTACCAGAATGCGTTATCGAAGGTAAGTAACTTGTTCATCTAACAGAGACTTCTAAATGCAGATTCCTTACCTTTGTATCAGATACCCGAGCCATACCATCCCGGCGGTGGGTTGCGGATTCACATCCTGGACTAAAATGTCTTGCAGGACTGAATGGGCAAAACGTCCGTCCCTGCATACTTGCCCATCAAGGCAGTAATGCTTTGCGAACGTGTGCAAAGATGCCCATGTCGCTGTATGACAGCTGTCTTGGACTGGGACACCCCGAGCCAAGGGCGTAGTCGCAGCCCTTCCCTTGGTGGAATGAGCTCTTAATCCTTCAGGGGGCTGCTTCTTTGCCAAGGCATAACAAATCTTGATGCAAAGAGTTGGTCATCCATCCGGAACTCTTTTGAGCGGTCAAGGTACAACAACAATGCTCTTTTTGGGTCCAGTCAGTGGAGATGCTCCTCTTCCTTAGTGGGATGCGGAGGAGCAAAGAAGGTGGGCAAAGTGATGGACTGACCCAAATGGAATGGGGTCACAACCTTTGGCGAAAAGGATGCCCTGGTGCGCAGCCCCTCATTGTCCGGAAAGGACAAAAGATCAGGAGGCGAGCTGGTATAACGCTTGCAACTCACTCACCCTCATGGCCGATGTAATCGCCGCTAAGAAGGCTATTTTGATGGTCAAAAGCCGAAGAGGACAATTGTACAAAGGCTCAAAGGGAGAACACATCAGGTAAGTGAGGACCAAACGAAGGTCCCACTGTGGCATGACAAAGGGCGTGGGTGGAAACAAGTGAGCCAGCCCTTTTAGAAATCTATTTACAATAGGAAACTTGATAAGAGAGGGCTGATATGACAGCCACAAAAAAGCAGAAAGGTAACCCTTGAGAGTTCCAAGGCAGAGCCCTGCTGGGCATGGGTTAGAATGAATAAAAGGACAGCAGAAAAAGGATCAATAGACCTCTCAGTACAGTATAATACAATTTCTGCCGACGGCAAGCCTATACCGTCATAGTAGAGGGCCGCCTGGCCGCCAGAATAACAGACTTCAGGAGTAAAGTCAAAGGCTATCAACTGTCGCTGCATGGAGGCGCAGAGTTGACAGGTTCGGGTGGAGAACCCTCCCCTGCTGCTGCAACAGAAGATCCCAAAGGGGCAGCCTGATAGGAGGATCGACACTCATTCTCAGAAGCTCTGGATACCAGACTCTCCTTGCTCGGTCTGGAGCCAAAACAATGACTTGGGCCCTCCTATTGCTCCTCATCTTCTTCAGAACCCTGGGAAGGAGTGGTATTGGCGGAAAGGCGCACTACAGGCCTGAACTCCACTTGTGGCGAAAGGCATCGCCGAGCGATAGCCGCCTTGAAAACTCCAGCGCGCAGTACTGCGGACACTGTGCGTTCTCTTAGGAGGCGAACAAATCTAACCAAGGTTCTCCCCACTGCTAAAAGAGACCTTGCGCCACCTCCGATGCCACTAGTGATCCGCTAGGCATTGACGGCTGAGTTTGACCGCCCAGACGTTCAGAGAACCTGCCAGGTGTTGAACCACCAGGGTTATGCCCTACTGTTCCAGCCATGTCCAGAGACGCAGGGTCTCTCGACAAAGGGTCCACAACCCCACCCCGCCCTGATTTTTGCAGTACCACATGGCGGTGGTGTTGTCCATGAACACCTGCACTAGCTTCCCATTGACAAAGGGAAGAAATGCTTTTAAAGCCAACCACACCGCTCGGAGCTCCAGCAAATGTTTGTGGAGCTCCGACTCGGAGACCAGTGTGCCCTGAGCTCAACCTCTCCCAGATGACCGTCCCATCCCAGAAGTGACGCATCTGTCACGACCATGAGATCTGGTTGGGGAAGGGAGAGGGGTCTGCCATTGACCCAATCGCGTTTGTCACCCCCCACTGCGGATCTCTCACAGTTCCTCCCGAGATCTGAACCATGTTGGTGAGATTTCCTCGATGCTGTGCCCATTGGAACTTCAAGTCCCACTGCAGAGCCTACATACGCAATCTTGCATGTCTTACCAACAGGATGCAGGAGGCCATGAGGCCCAACAACCTCAGAGCCATTCTCACCAAAAACCAGGATAGAGGCTGAAATATTGGAATCATAGCCTGAATATCCTGGACTCGCTGCTCGGGAGGATAAGCCAGAAACTGCAGTGTGTCCAGAACAGCTCTGATGAAAGGGAGAATCTGAGAAGGAGTCAGGTGTGACTTCGGCACTTTTATAGAGAACCCAAGTGAATGAAGGAGTCTGAAAGTGGGAGAAAACTGCCTGGGACGAGGACGCCTTCAACAGTCAGTCGTCGAGGTAGGGGAAGACCGACTCGGCTATCCTGCGCAGATGAGCTGCGACCACCGCCATTCACCTTGTTGAACACCCATGGGCACTGGTATAAGGCCGAAGGGGAGCACAGTAAACAAAGTGCTCGTGGCCTACCTTGAACCGCAGGTAACGCCTGTGGCCCGGCAGGATGGGAATTTGAAAATACGCATCCTGCAGGTTCAACGCTACCATCCAGTCTTCCTGGTCTAGGGCAGACAAGACCTGAGCCAGAGTGTGCATTCTGAATTTCTCCTTTTTGAGGAAGAGATTGATGATCCGTGACCACGTTTCAGCCCTTATTCCTTATGGCCTCTGCAGGACAGGGGTTATACAGAAATACTCCCACAGTAGTTGGGCGCTAGTTCTCTCACGCTGCAGGGTAGACAGCAGACCTAATACACTGCCTCTTCAACACTATAAACGCCCGCCAACTGACGCTCTCAACTTCAAAATGATCCAACACCGGGTTCCACAATTTACTCTCAATGAACATCGGGTCGGTCCGTAAGCCAAAACCTCACTCCACACCAGCTCCTCAGTCGCTCGGGTTAGTCTAACGTGGTCACGTCGACAGACATTGGATGGAGGAGTCACTGGAATTATAGTGATTCTTAGATTGACGTGGGGATACTCAGAACTGGGCCACTTAGCCTTTTTTAGTGTTCCCTTTTTGACTACCTCTCAGTGGTTCGCCTACAATCATGAGGGGGACACTGGTGTGAATAACTTGCTTTGGGTTATTGTCCTTTGTACTATGTCCTTTGTTCATTGATATGTACATGATTTTTTGTGATATATGTTGTTGTGTTTCTCTTTGAATAAGCGCCTTTCTCTGTGTGTATTTGAAATTGATTTCTGATGTATTGACAATGAATATTAGATATCCTTGAAGGGGTAATTAAATGTGCTCTCTTCACTAATGCTTTCCGTATTGTTTCCTTGATACCTTTTTCTCTTGTATACATCAAATTAGCATGGACATCACCCAAGAAGCCAGTGGTACGAAGCCAGGCGTGGCGCCTCAGGGCCACCGTCGTTGAAATCGATCTGCCCAGCGAATCGGTCGTATCTAACCCACACCATATGGTGAATTTTACTGCATCCCTCCCGTCTTTGACAGCTTAAGAGAGCACAGCCAGAACCTTCTGGGAGACTAGTGGCAGCACTTGCGCAGCCGTTATCAAAGGGAATGAGAGAAACATCCCAATAAGCATGCGGTATTCACCGACCACAATGCAAGGCTGGAGGAAGAAAACATTCTTCCCAATGGAATCCAACTTCTTGATTCCCTATCTGGAGGGGCGGAAGGGAATACGCCTTGGGATGTAGAGGCCTGCACCACCAAACTCTCTGGGGTGGGGTGTTGGCTGAGGAACTTTGGGTCGCCCGGAGATGGCGGCGTGCAATCGTTCTATTCACAGGAGCCCCTGTGCTAGGTTTGGTACAAGTTCACAGAAGGACGTCTGTAAGTGCCTAATTAAAGGGCAACAGGGGTTCGGAAGTGGAAGCCCCAGGTTAACGCACCTCCGTCAGGAGATTAGTCCTGACTTGCACAGAGGGCAACTCAAGTCCAAGGACCTCAGCTGCCCTCTTTGTCACCATGGCATAGGACGCTCCCTCCTCCGTAGCCACCGTAGGAGGCGAGAGCATGCCAGTATCAGGGGAAGTATCCAGACCAGATCACTGACCTTACCAAGTTCCCCATACCAGTCCAAAATCTCCTCAGAGATATCCTGGTTCTCAAGAGGGTCCCCAGACCCTGCCCATTCCTCTCCTGAGCCTAGCTCGTCTTCAAAGTGCTCAGGTGAAAACATAGAACCTCTAGGTTCTGTCGGAATCGGCGCCAATCAACACCGTTCCGGCTCCGTATCATCGGGGATGGGGCTTGCGCGACCGACGGGCATCGGCGACGTTGCAGGCACCGACTTCGGGTTCGACACCAGGGAAGGTCGCGGTGGCATGACCGACGTCGAACCGGATCCAGGTATGGATCCCTGAGGCACCACCGGTGTCGTGACTGGAGCCAACGGGGTTGAACCCAATGGGGCCCCTTCCGACCCAGCAGGGCCAGAAGGATCTCCAGAGGGGTTGTTCCGCTCAAATACGTGGCACACGGCCTCATAAAATTATTTTATTTGAGCGGGAGTCGCTCCGGCTCCCGAAAAGGGAGGAGGTGCGAAGTCGACTCAGGCTCTGCGGAACCATGCCTAGTGTCTCTGTGCTCCTTACCTCTCTCGACGACCGACGCCAGTTGAGGTTAAGACGAAGTCCGTTTGGACAACCTCTTCTTGAGCCTCTTCCCAGAGTGTCCTGATGACCTCGAATGGGAGGAAGAGGACTTAGGGCTCCGGGAGCAGTCCAGCGACTACCTCTTCTTCGAACGGGACCGTGACCTCCTCAGAGTCGCGCTTGACGGGGTCGACTGCCGGGCTTCAAGTAACTTCATCGCTCGCTCCCTCCAAGGTCTTAGGAGCCATTGCCAGAGAGTCCTAAAACAAGTTTGTATGGTGGTCGCGTTCGAGACACCAGAGACATATGCGGTGGGGATCAGTAACCAACATCATGCAGGAACAAGTCCCACGTGGTTTGAAACCGGTCTTCCTCGAAGACATCCCTTGCACACAAAGTAGATTCCAAAAATTTTGACAAAAAGTAGAGAAAAAGCCTGTCAAAAAAGCGACAATGGGGTAGGCTCTTATCGGATTGGCACTTAACTGGTGCGGAAAGAAAACATCTGTCATCCGCACGCCTGGTTGGCACCTATGAAGGCACCGCATCATTCTATCCGATGGCGACGAAGTCACGCAAAGACGAATGGAGCCACCCCACGTCGCGCGCAAGGGGTATTGCTCTGCAAAAGTTTCCGGAATCGGCCTGACGCTTCGGAAATTCAAAGGTAAGGAATCTGCAGCTAGAAGTCTCTATCAGATAATCGAAAGTTGGGGGAAGGAGGAGGTTTGCTGTTGAATTGGTCTTTGGGTCTGTTCCTGCACCGGTCACGATGATCTCGGAAGAAGGTGGATTTCTCTTTGAAGATGTGTTGTTTATATTTTTGGTGTTCAGCCCGGAGGATCGTGAGATTGGATTCCGAAGGGTGTTGTCTCCAGTTTCTTTCGGCTAGAGTTGTCGACTTTCGATGTTCAATTCTTTTTTAAAATACCTTTATTGGCATTTCAATAGTACATACAGAAGCATTGTATGATATAAACCATCGAGTATCACACCCTGCAAATAGGTTGTCCACTGGTCTTTTCAGTCTTATGCATCATTTAAGTTGTATTATGATTTACTTATTTGGCACACTTTAAAGAATGTATTTAACCCCCTCCCTGGTGTACAACGTTTCTACATTTGCTTCCAGCCTGATTACTATATTCCAACAAATCCCTCACCAACCCCCTCCACCGCCGGTCCTCTGTTTTCCTTTTGCTGTCTATGTGATGTACTGTCTGCTTATCTGTCCCAGGTGTATTTGTCTTAAGTGTTCTAGGGGTGTATTCTCCATATCTGTGACAACTCCTCTGTTGGGGGCCGCAGGTCAGCCATCATTACTGTCCATGCTTGGAGGTCATCTTTCTTGGTTGCTGTTACTTATGACATTATTATGGCATAACATTGTTGTTGGGCTGGTCGAAGCAGCTATCGAAATACTAAGCGGCTGATTGGCAGACTTTGTTCACTGGTCCAGGTGGTTTAGCATCTGCCAGGGGTTTTGGATTCCTGTGCAGACATTACTTGGGTTGCCTACAGTGGGGTGATAGGGTGAAAGAGGAGCAAGAGCATGGAGTGCTAGGTGGGACTCTTGGTGCCAGATTTGGGACTGAGAATGACTCTTCAGTTTGCACAGTGCAGGTGGAAGTGCCTAACTTAATCCTGTTTCCAGTGCTCCTGGGTAATTCCCAGCTGGTAGCATCCATGAAACAGGCGGGAAGTCGGTTGATAGCAGAACATTTTTTGAATGGCGTAGAAGTGAGCAGGTTTTGAAGTTGAGGGAGGGATGCGTTTGAGGGTGTATGAGATAAGGGAGTGTGTGGGATGCTGTGGTATGACTATTAACTTTACTGGGATGAAAGTGGCAGGTGGTCTTGTCCTGGTGTCTTTCTGTGAATAGTGGGACCAAACTGTGGTTGAACATGGTTTCTTCTATTGCTGGCCTAACCCATTGCTTCAAAGCCCAAGCTGAGCAACAATGAAATCAAGAACACACTCATTTGAGGTGAAGTTGGTGGCTAACCTTGTCACTCATTTAGGGGCACAATTACGGACCCTGCAGTTAGTCTACATTCCCCAATATCCTGCATGGGTTTTGACTTCATTTCATGAATCCTCTCTACAGGCATTCGCTAATTCCATGAAGTTACTTGTATCTGAATCGGTCAAGATTGAATAAGTTCATATGCTCTTCCAAAGCTGTAGGAACAAATATAGATTGCATAGGAAGCATTAGCTAAAAGTTAAGTAAACACAACTGTCTTGTTGGGTGCGTGTTCTTTTGGGCTGCGTCTGGCTATTTATCAGTGTTTCCATAGATCTTAGCACTCCTTATTTCACGAGGTTTCATGCTTTACCACACTAGAAATATAAATCATTTTATCATCTATGTGCTTTTTTTTGGTCCTTGGTGGCTTTAGTGGACTCCAATATGCATGTGCATGGTAGGTAGTTTTTTTTGTTTTAGAGAACAAAACAAAAAAACAAGGTTTTAGGAAAAGCGATAGCATCGTAGAGTGGTCTCATTACATCGATGTTCAATTCTTTGTTGAACCGGAATCTGGTGGGGATATTCCTTGATTTCTTGAATTTTAGGGGGGCAATGGTTTCCACGAATACTGTGATTTTTGTGTTCTAGTGGTCAGTGAGGTCTTCGGCAAACGAAAGGTCAGCTGGAGGAAAGATTTGGGTGCTGACTAGTGCTTCTAGCTCTGCTCGGTTTGGTGGATGTTTCTTGCCCAGCGCTTGGGACGGCTGCTTTGGTGTGCATGATGATTGGTGGAATTAGGGTTGAAGAGAATTGGATAGTGATCTGACCAGTCGGATAGTAGGACAGAGCGCTTGGAGTGTTTGGAGATGATTGCGTCAAGGGTAGAACCCTTGTTGAGCGTCTGCAAGTTGCAATGTCGGGTGAGGTCTTTCGCTTCCAGGAGAACAGACAGGGCTTGTACTGAGGGGTCTTTCGTGTTGTTCAGGTGCAGGTTTAAGTCTCCAAATATAATGTCTGTGCTGTCTTTTATGGAGATTTGTGATATTAGGCCTGCTAGGTCTTCCAGGAAAAGTGAGTTTTTACCAGGAAGGTGATATATGACATGGAATTTGATGGGGTTGGGTCCATTTAAGGAGAGCTGCACTCTTAGATATTCAAAGGTTGGATGTTTGGCAGTGCGGAAGGGAGATAAGCATAAATCTCTTTTGAATATAATGGCTACTACGCCACCCCTGCCACCAATGTGATCGTTGCGAATGATTGAGAAGCCTGGTGGGGAGAGGAGGTCGATATAGGAGGAAGAATGATCATTTAGACAGGTTTCAGTTAGAAAGCAGATGTTCATGCTATGTTGTAAGATGGTATCGGCTATAGCAGTGGCATGCTTGATTACTGAACAGCAATTTAGTAGCATGCAGCGGGGCATGGGCGAAGGTCTCTGTTCAGGATGACTCGGTAAAAAGGTAGTTAATTGGGAAGGCGGCCTAGGAGACGATAGATATTTGTGCTTCTGGTCGAGCTGAGGACAACTGGGTCTTGTGGAGGGATATTGTGGAGGGAAGTATGGCTGGGGTAATTTTTATAAGTTGTATTCATCAATTCCGTCTCTTGCTGCGATGTTTCCGACATAATGCATTTGGGTTTGAGGCGGAGTGGTGTGTTTGTGGCAAGGTCAGAGTTTCCCCATGGTGCTAGGGGTTGGGGCAGGGTATGGGTAATCTTTGCCTCTGCGTAAATTGATGAGATTTCATCCAGAATAGTGTTAATTTTGAGTTACAGACGGGCTATTATGGGGATCAGTTGAAAGATGGTTAGGACAGCGGGGGCACGGGGGGTGTCTTGGGCATGTCGCAGCCAGGGGAGGTGGCTAAGGAAGGAGCAGACCTAGGAGTTGATGGCATACCTTTCCAAGACAGTGTAACGATGGAACATTGGTGCGTGGCCCAGCTGCAATATTATCAGTCTAGGCAGTCAGCGTAAGCATGGGCTAATAGACTTACAAAAGCTGGTCAATCCAAGCACTCAGGCTGTATTAAAACAGTTTAGAGGTTTGAACAGAAAGGTAATTACTGTGGAAACAAAATGTATTCACTAAATGAGGTAAAACTATTTTTATCGGTATAATCCATTTCTTAATAGGTCCTTGATTCAGAAAAACAGCTGACATGTGTTTTGTTACCAACATGACTTTCCCAAGGCTTGCCAGGTATAGGGTACTTTCCAATCATTAAAGATCTTTTTCCTCCAAGTTGTTGAGAAAAACTCAAATATACACGATAGAATGTTGTCCTCATCTGTCTATATAATAAACCAGCAAGTATGTGGTATGAATATGTTGTTGAGTGTAGGTTGAATCATAAAAAAGGAACGAATTCCAATTGGCAGAAGTGAACCGTAAAAAGTATAAATTATTCTAGGTCCAATGTCTCCAATGTATCAGTGTAGACTACTTCCTCACGTACAATAACCGGTAGATGCAGTCCATGATAAGCTCCCGTCAAGTACGGTCTTTCCCGGTGTCCATTAGTATGGGCTGATAGATGTTGTGAGGAAAGGGCTGGTCACCAATGAGGCAGAGCCTCAATCAATTCACAGTGTAAACTTACGGTAGTATAGACAAAGGTTGAAATGTGAGTATGGGTGTGGGCACCAGCGTATGATATGAGGTCACACCTGTGTGCAATTAAAAAACAGGGGGAGGTAGAGGTTAAGGTTAGGTTCACCCTCCTTACTGAATGCAGTTCCACAACATCCGGAATTAGAAACCTAACCATAGGAAGAACAGGGATTCCACTGAAAATGTGTGAAAACCCCTCTTTCCAGAAAGAAAAATTATTTTCTAGAGCTCCCTCACCCACCAGGGTTACCCCTAGGTGGCATGCTTCATCATTGGGGTCCTCTCAATCCGCTGCGGATTGAGGCGTGCTGTGACTTGCGAACTACGTAGGAGCACTTAGTTTTTGGAAAATATGTGTGGTGCAGTGATGTGGAGTGGGAAAAATACCTAGCTAGTGAGCTAATGAACACGTTACTCACCTTCGGTAACAATGTATCTGTCCGGATCCGGCCTGACGCCTGGGGGAAATTCTAAGGTAAAGAATCTATCACTGCGGGTTTCTTTTAGATATTTTATTCGTGCTCCTAGTCGGTATGTTTAAAAATCAGGGGTTAATACTAGGGAAAGACCTAACTGTAATGAGTATGGTGTTCCTAGTACTGGGTCGACATGTTTCGAGCTTTCCCCTAAAGCTCTTCTTCAAGACCACACGAGGGCCAGCCCCATGCGTGCCATTCCTAAAGAATCCTGTGAATAGGAAACAATGAGGTGCACACCTAATATGTGTTCACCTGATACTTAATACATACGGTTGTACACTGACACGCTGTATCTGTAGGAAATAAAGTAAAAGGAAAATTAAAAAGCCTGCATGCCAGCCAAGCTGGCAGGCCCTTTATGTATTCGGCGTTGTATCTCGATCAATGTACTCGAGATAAGACGTCACACCTGTGTGCATCAGGAGCCAGTGTTATATGCCTATGCACCAGTACATGAATATAGGCACAGTAAGTGTGCAGGATGTTAACGCAGGACACAAATTTCAGTAAGGTAATGAATACCAGTATCAACATACAAGCACAGGTGGTGACACAGAGAATTAAAATTAGCTTAGGGGAGACAGGAATACCTGGTGGACCTAGGAACAGCAGGTACATATGCATACATTAAACGCTCAGGATAGAGACACAGGCATACAAGGCCAGGTTCAGATTTAAATCTTATTTGCTAAGAAGAATTATTCTTGATAGGCAGTGAAGAGAGCAGCTGCCCGAGTCTAATGCATACATATGGTACCAATGATGGTACAGGATTAGGCCCTCTGACAAGCACATATAACGGTAAGTGCATGGAACTACATACGGGTGCACATGTAGATGGTGAAGGAGTGCAGTACCAGGTTCTGGCAAAGGTGAAAACACTCCTGCAACCAAGGCCCTGGTGAACTAAGCTGGTTGCCTTATGAGGAAGAAGCCTAAACCGTTCTACTGAGGGACAGCCCAAAAGCTGAAAGTGTGTGGTCAGTCACGAGTCCTTACACTAGGGTCATTTGCCCCCAAAAGCTGGGCTACCTATGGGGCAGTCTATACATAGATATCAGAATTCACAGATTTGAGGGGCCAGATGTGCTGGCCGTCTTGTCAGGCAGTTCGGAGATATATATATATATATAGATATATATATATGCCACAAACGATCCAGACCGAAGAAAGAATCAAAGGGACACAGCGGGGATCCAGGTAGGTGATTTATTCTCAAAATAGCATCGGCATGACGCGTTTCGCCTACAATGACTTTTTCAAATGCCTGCTAACAAACAGAGTTTCCCGCCAATGCTCTGCAAATACTCCCATTCGTTCTACCATTGGTGGTTGTCCTGGTAGGGTGGATCAGAGTCACACAAAATGCTGTAGTTGCGTCGGCAAACTACAGATCCCAGCATGCACCTCTCACAGCATGCCGGGTGGAGTTCTCCTCTCGTTTTCCCTGTGTCAAATTGTTGGGTCCAGGACGTCATTAAGAACGTGGTGCTGGAGCAGTGGCAAACGCGGATGTAGATTCAAAACCACCCGCTGGGTCCCCAAGACGCCTCAACCGCAAGTATCCACATTGGGGCAGTCCTGGCACCTCGGAGACAGTGACCCTTGGTTCCTCCATGTAAGTACATGAACTGCTGTCTGCAGCGGCGCTGTTCCCAATGCAGGTGCGGTGGGACAGAGTACTCCCAGTACCCTGGAAACACACAGTTGCAAAGCTGCCCTAGTTGTCTCTGTCCACTCTGCAAGGCGGGTCCCTCTAGCGCGTCACGGGCCGGCGCGCATAATATGCCACAAACGATCCAGACCGAAGAAAGAATCAAAGGGACACAGCGGGGATCCAGGTAGGTGATTTATTCTCAAAATAGCATCGGCATGACGCGTTTCGTCTACAATGACTTTTTCAAATGCCTGCTAACAAACAGAGTTTCCCGCCAATGCTCTGCAAATACTCCCATTCGTTCTACCATTGGTGGTTGTCCTGGTAGGGTGGATCAGAGTCACACAAAATGCTGTAGTTGCGTCGGCAAACTACAGATCCCAGCATGCACCTCTCACAGCATGCCGGGTGGAGTTCTCCTCTCGTTTTCCCTGTGTCAAATTGTTGGGTCCAGGACGTCATTAAGAACGTGGTGCTGGAGCAGTGGCAAACGCGGATGTAGATTCAAAACCACCCGTTGGGTCCCCAAGACGCCTCAACCGCAAGTATCCACATTGGGGCAGTCCTGGCACCTCGTTCCACACACAAGTGGGGCACTCACAGGCAGGTGCAGACTTTGCGGGTGTGGACTCCGCAACAATATCACGCTCGATTCCCTCTTTTTTTCATCAGAAAGGATGTCGCACTCTCGGGACGTTCAAATACAATTTATTCAATCAAATGACCAGCAGCACAACAGACGCGTTTCGGCGGGATGCCTTTTTCGATGTTACTAGGGCACCGGAAATGCCATGTTTTTCAACAACTCCCATGTCCACAAAACAATCCCGTAGCGCGTCACTTTGCAGAAAAACATCTAAGTAATCGCAATCTGCTACAATTTTACGGTCTGGATTATGTCCCAGTGAGTGTCCGTGGGGGAGTCAGAGTTAAGAAATTACGAAAACTTGAGTCACGTTTCATCATCGATCTATCGACCAAGTCCCCCCGTGGGCTCAATAGTGGGGAAGAACTATCAGTCCACATAGGAATATAAATGATTTGCATCTAACTGCTATCTGGTTACAATCTGTGGGCATTTCTAACTCCTGTTGAAAGTTTGCAATTTGTCTGAAAAGATTGAAAGTAATTATATTGTTGTGTAAACATGTCTTGCAATATAAATCACCAAAAGGAAATCAATGAAAAAGAAATAATAGAATGAATTACAATATGCAATGTATAATCAAATGCAATAATCCCGGTCACACATATATATGGAGGGGACATAAGCCGATCCACGGCGTTATCAATGTATGATGCATTTGTAAATGTACATATTTAGCCGATTCACGGCAGTATTGTTGTAAGTTATGTTCGAACATTAACAAGTGCACCTACTACAAAATGGCGCTGATGTTGCAGCGATCATTTTAGTCCCTTCTTTGTTTTGTGGACATGGGAGTTGTTGAAAAACATGGCGTTTCCGGTGCCCTAGTAACATCGAAAAAGGCATCCCGCCGAAACGCGTCTGTTGTGCTGCTGGTCATTTGATTGAATGAATTGTATTTGAACGTCCCGAGAGTGCGACATCCTTTCTGATGAAAAAAAGAGGGAATCGAGCGTGATATTGTTGCAGAGTCCACACCCGCAAAGTCTGCACCTGCCTGTGAGTGCCCCACTCGTGTGTGGAACGACGAGCGAATACGTTACGTGGAAGCACCGCTGTAACTGCCAGGAGTATTGGGAATCCCGTTGAGTGGCGGAAGTGGAGACCTGCGCCGGGTCGACAGGACTACCATCCAACGGTGAGTCCCTACCCGTTTGTCTATGTAGACAGGCACGATACATTTAACGGCAAGGCAAGGGGGCGTGAAGGATATATTGACGCATCACAAATATTGACCAGAGGAGGACACCGGAGCCATGTTTTGTGAGCAATCACGTCGCGAGGCGGCGAAGGACATGTTTAAAACACAATCAGGAGCTAGGGCTCGTTCGAGTGTCCCTGACCCGAAGGAACGAAAAAATAAATTGAATGAAAGCATGCTCAAATTAGAGCGTTTGTACGAGCGTGAGATACACAAATGGTGGGAGGCCACCAGTTTACAAAGCTATATGGACGAAAAACGAGTTCCGAGGGGGTTGCGAGTGTACACAGTCCCTTCATACGAGAATCCCGACCCAGAGTTATTAACGGAGTGGGCGGAACACACAGCTTCGTATTTTCAGGGGACACTGGGCATACTTGTCAAATATGCCTGGAGTGATCGCAACAGGGCACTCAACGAGATAAAGAACTGGAAGAGGAAATGACCAAGGATGAAGAAAATAAGAAGATGGAGGAACTAATGGGTCAGATGAAAGTAAGACTACTCAAATACGAACAAAAAATCAAATATCGGAAACAAGAGAAATTTATACGGGATGAAAATGACTATGCACAGGGCAGGGTGCTAACATTCGCCCGAAAATTTGATGGCCCAAGGAAGGAACTTAATATAAGAATGAGACAGCCACAATCATGCATAGATACTTCGGAATCCGATATTACAGAAAACAAATCAAGTGACGACCAAGGGGGGAGATCAATGGAAGGAATGAAAACCTCAAACCCTTTTCACGACGAGTTTCAAATAATCCGCCAATCATGGCTACGAGGCGGCAAAAACAAGCCACCGGAAGGAGAGCAAGAAAAACAAGAAGAGCCGGGGGCGGCAGGAAGAGGAAGAGGTCGGGGATCCAGATGGTCATATCGCAAGAAACAAACCAAGAGACAGTAGACTTTCCCAACTTAACAGTTGTCAATCTGACGGATAAAACCCTTCCACAATCTGAAGAAAAAGTACTCAGTTTAGGACTAACATTCTGTTCCAGTAACCATCTAGAGTACACACAAACCAGAATAGATCTTTCCCACTTCATACGAAAATTAAAATTACACAAATATTTTAAACTAAGATCGTGTATGAAGGACAAGAAAGGGGCAACAGCAAGATTGACCGTTACAGATGCTTTAACGGGTAAAGATCTACCTGCACTAGAACTCTTGGAGAGTCTAAGATTGGAAAAAGATGCAAGTCAATGCGCATTTGAGGACATGGCACAAAGGGCCAGGAACATCGGTATCGAACAGGAACGTGAAGAAAGTCCGCTCAAACCAAAGTCTCTTTTCAATCCTCAGATGCCACTGGATGCCATAGACATCTTCTCCGAAACCATGATCAATGACCTTCTAAAATTCAGAGTCAAAAATAGAAACAGAACTAAATCATCCTTCAGTAATCTATCTAAGTCCGAAAAATTGGCACTACAGAATCTAATACAGGATCGATCAATTATCATCAAACCCTCGGACAAGGGGGGGGAACGTGGTACTGCAGACAAGAGAACAGTACTGCAATGAAGCGCTGCGTCAACTGTCAAATGTGGAATGTTATCAAAAAACAACAAGTGAAATGTATCGGATGAGTATAAAGGGATATGATGAACTCATCAACAAATGGTATAAGAGACTGATGTTGGGACCGGAAGAACATTTGTTCCTACGCAGCTCCAATCCTGTGATTCCTACTTTTTATCACATTCCCAAACTACACAAGGACAGTAGGCATCCACCCGGTAGGCCAATCGTTTCATCGCTCAACGGACTAACTGAACATCTATCAATTTTTGTTGATCATTTCCTATTTCCTTTTGTTGCTCAGTTAGATTCATATGTAAAGGATACGAAAGATTTTTTGAACAAGATCACGCATGTTGAATGGGACCCCACATATCAATTAATGGTACTAGACATCACCAGCCTGTATACTTGTATAGCTCACGAGGATGGGGTAAAAGCTGTCAGATATTATTTGGAAAAACGACAATTGAGATACTCCGAACACAATCAAATGCTAGTAGAGTTCATGGAGTTTTGTCTAAGAAACAACATCTTTCTATTTGAGGAACAACACTACAAACAGCTGTCCGATACAGCGATGGGAACCTGCTTCGCCCCCAGCTATGCAAACCTGTTCGTGGGCTGGTGGGAGGAGCAGGTTCCCAGAACGTACGAAAGTGACAACGATCAGGGCAGAGTAATAGAGTGGCATCGATATATAGATGACCTTTTCATTATTTGGCAGGGAACAGCGGAAACGGCACTAGGATATATAGACAAACTAAATCACAACAGTATAAACTTACACTTTACGGGAACGGTAAGTCCAGTGGCAGTGGACTATCTTGACCTGAAAGTGTTTGTGGAAGGAGGTAACATTCAAACAGCTCTCTACCGAAAATCCACTGCAGGAAACTCTATATTATTTGCCACTAGTAGTCATCCCCCCAAACTCGTGAATAGCATACCATACGGAGAGCTTTTAAGGCTAAAAAGAAACAGTACCAAGGAGATTGATTTTGAAAAGGCAGCTTCTGAAAGTATAGTCAGATTTACCCAAAGGGGATATAATCTGGGTGTATTAAGATCTACGTTACAGAGGGTGAGAGGTATCCAGAGGGAAAATTTGTTAAAGGAGAAAGAAAAGCCTGTGGAAGATAAGGGCAAGTTCCGCATGATCACCCCTTACTCAGCTGAAGCAAACCATTTAAAAAACATGCTCAAAAAGAATTGGCATATCCTAAAAACAGATAGCACCATATGTGACGATATTCCTCCCTTTCCATTGGTGACCCGTTCGAAAAGCAAGGTCACTTTGTGATATGCTGGTGAGAAGCCATTTAGAGAAAGTACCACAGAAAGGGGGCACTCTGAGGGACATGATGGGCTTTTATCCCTGTAATAGATGTAAGGCTTGCACCAACAGCAAAAGTGTCTTAACATACACTATTCCTGATATAGAAAAGACCAAGAAAATTACAAAGTTTATGAAGTGCAGTACCTCTTACGCTGTTTATTGCTTGGTCTGCCCTTGTGGGCTACGCTACATAGGTAGCACAATCCATCAATTAAAGATCAGAATTCTTGAACATTTAAGGGCCATTGATAAGAATGACCAGACATATCCCGTAGCGCGTCACTTTGCAGAAAAACATCTAAGTAATCGCAATCTGCTACAATTTTACGGTCTGGATTATGTCCCAGTGAGTGTCCGTGGGGGAGACAGAGTTAAGAAATTACGAAAACTTGAGTCACGTTTCATCATCGATCTATCGACCAAGTCCCCCCGTGGGCTCAATAGTGGGGAAGAACTATCAGTCCACATAGGAATATAAATGATTTGCATCTAACTGCTATCTGGTTACAATCTGTGGGCATTTCTAACTCCTGTTGAAAGTTTGCAATTTGTCTGAAAAGATTGAAAGTAATTATATTGTTGTGTAAACATGTCTTGCAATATGATTCACCAAAAGGAAATCAATGAAAAAGAAATAATAGAATTATTATTATTTATTTTAAACATTTATAAAGCGCGGCTGACACCTTGCTGGTTTCCTGGCGCTGGTGAATACTCTTAACTCAGGGGAACAGATAGCGAGGAGCAGGAAGAAGGGGTTGTTTCTAAGGGAATAACCACGTCTTGATGCGTTTCCTGAAAGGGAGGAGCTGTGAGATTTGACGGATATCAGGAGGCAGACTGTTCCACAGTTTAGCCGCTGTGACTCTGAAAGATCTGCCCCCCGTCCTGACTTTGTTATATTTAGGAACAATCACCAGACGGGCTGAGGCTGAGCGTAGAGCTCTGGAAGGGGTATACCATGTGAACATGGCCTGCAGAGGTTTAGGTCCAGCTCCATGGAGCGCTTTAAAAACAAGGCAGAGGGACTTGAAGGCCACACGTTGTTTGAGCGGAAGCCAGTGTAGTTCAGCTAGGGCCGCTGAGGCTGAAGATCTCCTAGTCCAACCCAGAACTAATTTGGCTGCGGCCGACTGAACTCTTTGAAGTCGGTCAAGCAGGGCAACTGGGGACTCAAGTAACAGCGCGTTGCAATAGTCCAGGCGACTGAGGATGGTGCACCTGACTATCTGCTCCCGAGCTTGTGCGGGTAGCAATGGCATAATTTTGCGCAGGGAGCGCAGGATAGCTGTGCACATTCCCACCGTTTTAGCAACTTGGGTTTCAGTGTTCATTTTATCATTCAGTGTGGCCCCAAGGTTGCGAACCGATGTAACTGGCCGAGGTTTATCTGCTGTTTCCGGGGGCCAAAAGTCGCAGGGGAATTGCCGAGGAATGCGACTTCCTGCACAATACAGAACCTCCGTTTTGGAGGAATTAAATTGCAGCGAGTTATTGTGTAGCCACCCAGCCGTCTGAATTACAATATGCAATGTATAATCAAATGCAATAATCCCGGTCACATATATATATGGAGGGGACATAAGCCGATCCACGGCGTTATCAATGTATGATGCATTTGTAAATGTACATATTTAGCCGATTCACGGCAGTATTGTTGCAAGTTATGTTCGAACATTAACAAGTGCACCTACTACAAAATGGCGCTGAAGTTGCAGCGATCATTTTAGTCCCTTCTTTGTTTTGTGGACATGGGAGTTGTTGAAAAACATGGCATTTCCGGTGCCCTAGTAACATCGAAAAAGGCATCCCGCCGAAACGCGTCTGTTGAGCTGCTGGTCATTTGATTGAATAAATTGTATTTGAACGTCCCGAGAGTGCGACATCCTTTCTGATGAAAAAAAGAGGGAATCGAGCGTGATATATATATATATATATATATATATATATATACATACATACACACACACACACACACACACACACACATACAGACACGTATATAGACAAATATTAATACACATATATAGACATATATACAAACATATACATACATAAAAACTATCAGAATGTTCAGGTAAGAAATTATCCAAAATAAGGGTGAAATAAAGCTAATCTCTAGGAAAGCTCTAGTGGCAGTCATCACTGGAAATGCAAATGCAAACTTTTAAGGGGTGCCTCTATGTAATCCCTGTGTCACTTCCAGTATGGAAGACCCAGAATCGCAACTTAGCGTCAGATGGGTAAAGAGCTGAAGTAACATTTTAACAGAGTTTACGGAACTGAGATAACTCTAGATGAGAACTCTGTTGGAAGACTTACACAATAGAAAGATAATGTTACTTACCCAGTAAGCATCTGTTTTTGGCATGTAGAGCTGTTGATTCACATGCTTTGCATACTTGTGCCATCTAGTTTTGGGTCTGGTGTTTGCAAGTAGTTTTTCTTCGAAGAAGTCTTTCTAGTCACAAGGTGAGGTGACTCCTCCTTTCGGTGATAGTATGCATGGGCATCAACTCCATTGTTAGATTGTTTTCCCGCAGAGAGTGAGAATGGAGTAGTAAGTGTAGAATAGAGATGTCCATGCGTATGTATGTAAATTGAGAACTGCAACAACTACAGGTACCCGGGGAGGCGGGTGGCCGCATGTGAATCTACAGCTCTACATGCCAAGAACAGCTGCTTACTGGGTAAGTAACATTATCTGTTCGAGGCATGTGAGCTATAGATCACATGCTTTGCATAGACTATACAGAATTATACTCCCAACGCGGTGGCTAACCTGTAGCTGTTGCAGTTGTTTGAAACAGTGTTTTAAGTACTGGCTGGCCTACATTAGCTTATTGCATCGCTAACACATCTATACAATAGTGCTTGGTGAATGTGTGTGGTGTAGACCATGTTGCGGCCTTACAGATGTCAGCTAAGGGAATATTCCCTAAGAAGGCCATAGTAGCCCCCATCTTGCAGGTTGAATGTGCTCTAGGGGGTATTATTAAAGTTCTTTTCACTTTCACATACCATGTTTGGATACATTTCACAATCCATCTTGCAATGCCTGATTTAGATATGGGGTTGCCTTTGTGTGGTGGTGAAAAAGCAACAAAAAGTGGTTTTGTTTTACGAAAATCTTTTGTTCCTTCTACGTAATATAGTAGAGCTCTTCTAACATCCAGTGTGTGTAGAGCTCATTCTGCTACATAATCAGGTTGAGGAAAGAGCACAGGTAACTCAACCGATTGATTGATTGACTGACTGATTGGTTGATTTGAAAGACAGAAACTACTTTAGGAAGAAATTTAGGATTAGTTTGAAGAACCACTCTGTCTTTATGAAGCTGAAAGAAGGGCTCTTGTATAGTTAATGTCTGAAGTTCACCAACTCTCCTCAGTGAAGTTATTACTATGAGGAAAGCCACTTTCCATGAGAGGAATTGTAACTGACACCTGTGCATTGGTTCAAATGGTGGACCCACAAGTCTTGTTAGGACTATGTTTAAGTTTCATGCTGGTGCAGGTGGGACTCTTGGTGGTATCACTATTTTCAATCCTTCCATAAAGGCTTTAATCACTGGTACTCTGAACAGAGGTAAGTGTTGACAGTTTAGTAAGTATGCAGCTACTGCTGATAGATGTAAGCGAATCGATGTGTAAGCTAGACCAGATTGCTGTAAATGTAACAAGTAACAGATGATGTTCTGTACAGAAGCATCAAGAGGATTGATATTGTTACAATAGGTAACAAGGTGTTTGCATGTTGCTGCATAACATGCTCAAGTAGTAGGCTTTCTAGCCTCTTTTAGGATAATCATACAGTCTGGTAGTATTTGTAAATAGCCAAACTGTGACTTCAGGAGCCAGATCGCTAGGTTGAGTTCTTTGGGCTTGGGATGCCTGATTTCTCCATGGTTCTGAATGAGGAGACCGGGGGTGAGATACAGCTTTTGGTGTGGATCTACTGACAGCTCAGGCAGGGTGGTGAACCGTGGTTGACATGCTCATATGGGAGCTATGAGAATGAGTGTGAGGGATGTTTCCCTGAGCTTCCGAACTACCAACGGAATCAGTGGGAGAGGCAGAAAAGCGCAAGCAAATGTCCCTGACCAGTTCATCCATAGGGCATTGTCTTTGGAGGTGGGAACATGGAGGCGAAGCTTGGGCATTTTGTGTTTTGCGTTGTGGCAAACAGGTCTATGTGAGGAATTCCCCATTCCTGAAAGTATGGGAGGAGATCCTGAGGATGAAGTTCCCACTCATGAATTTGCTGCTTTTGTGTGCTGAGAAGTTCTGCAATCTGATTGTTTATTCCTGGAAGATGCTCTGCTAGGAGATAAACCTTGTGGTGAATAGCCCATTTCCAAATGGCTTGTGCTAGACATGACAGTTGGAGAGAGTGTGTCTCTCCCTCCAGTTTATGTATGTAGTACATAGCTGTCATGTTGTTTGCGTGGACTAGGCCAGCTTTGCCTATGAGGTGAGCTTGAAAGGCTCTGAGCACTAGAAACAAGGCTAGTAGTTCTAGGTGATTTATATGAAGCCTTTTGTGCTGTAGACTCCAGAATCCTTGGATTGTGTGATTGAGCAAGTGAGAACCCCAACCAGTGAGCGAAGCTTCTGCTGTTAGCACTGTCTGTGGAACAGAGTCGATGAAGGGCCGCCCTTTGGATACATTTTGTGGGTTCCACCACTGAAGAGAGCGATGGGTGCAGTCATATACCAACACTAGATCGGTCAATTGACCCTGTGACTGGTTCCACTGACTTGCTAAGCATTCTTGGAGGGGACGCATGTAAAGTCTTGCGTGGGGAACAATTACTATACAAGATGACATCATTCCTAGCAGGCTGCATTGGGAGAGGCTAGAGATCTTTGAGTGTCAATGGTGGCTCCCAGGTAAGTCTGTATGTTAGAAGGCTGCAAACGGGACTTCAACGCATTCACTGTAAACCCTAGCTGGTGTAACAACTGTATTGTGGCTTGAGTATGTTGGAGACACTTATGGTGCTGGCTTTGATGAGCCAGTCGTCTCGGTATGGGTACACATGGATGTGGTGATTTCTTAGACGAGCTGTGACTACTGCCAGGCATTTGGTAAATACTCTGGGAGCAGTGGTGACTCCAAACGCTAGTACATTGAATTGGTAATGTTGGCCCACTATTACACATCTGAGATATTTGCGATGAGCAGGGTGAATTGGAATGTGGAAATATGCGTTTTTTTAAAAGTCTAGAGTGGATATTAAGTCTCCCAACTGTAGGAGTGGGAGTACTTGCTGAAGTGCCACCATGTGGAAATTTTCTGACAGTATGTAGAGGTTTAGTTCTCTGAGATCCAGAACAGGTCTTAAAGAGCCATCATTTTTGGGAATTAGAAAATACAGGGAGTATACGCCTTACTCTTGATATTGTAACGGTACAGGTTCTATGGCTCCTTTTAGTAAAAGAGACTGTGCTTCTTGTTTGAGCAGGTGTAAATGTTCTACATTTTGTGAGAACGAGGTAGAATGTTTGCAGGATTGGTGGTAAGCTCCAGGCAATAACCATATGGGATAATTCCTAACACCGATTTGTCTGTAGTTATAGACCGCCAAATGGGGAGGAATTGTTGCAGTCTTCCCCCGACAGGTGTGGTATAGTCAGGGGGAAGTGTGGGGAAGTCACTGTTTATTTGGGGAAGGGGAATTACGGGGTGTGCTGCCTTTTTCTCTACCCTTACAATTGTTCCCTCTGTAACCTCCCCGAAATAATCCTCTTGAAGGGGACGACTGGTTGTTACCTTTATAGGTGGATGTATTTTGGTTGGAGTGTGTGGTCTTAGACCCAGCTCGGTGAGAGGACTGCCGAAAGGAACCTCTATTGGAAGGGACCTAGAGAGCTCCCATAGATTTGGCGACCTCTGTGTCCTTTTTCATTATTTCTAAAGCCTGATCAACATCAGGCCCAAAACGATGTTTTTTGTCGAACAGTGTGTTCAGAATGAATTGTTGGACCTCAGACTTCAATCCTGAGATCCTTAACCAAGCATATCTTCTAAGAAGAATGCTGGTGTTGACCTCTCAAGCGGCGGTATCAGCAGCATCCAACGCACACCTTATTGACGAATTGGAAAGTAGTTTCCCTTCATTTACTAAGACCTGGACTTTGGTTTTATGCTCATCTGGTATTGAAGCAGCTGCTCCATTTCATCCCAGTGATGCCCTGTCATATCTGGCTAAAAGGCCTTGCATATTTGCAATGCGCCAGTGATTGCCCACCCGTGCCGCTACACGTTTGTCAGAAGCATTAATTAATTTGGACTCTTTTTCCAGTGGAGGAGCGCCCCAGATGTTTCTGAATTAGCTCTTTGACAAGCATTAGATACAACTAGTGAATCTAATGGTAATTGCCCCATGATAAATACTGGATCCGTGGGGGAGGCCTTATATTTTTATCAACTCTAGGAGTTAATATGCAAGCACACACATGTTCCTTAAAAATGTTATCTGCGTGTCTCATCATGCCTTTAAGCATGGGAAGTGTTGTTATGACTTATGTGTGGACCCTAAGGTTTCTAACAAAAAATATTCTTCTAATGCCTCTTTATGTAGTACCACGCCATGACATTGTGCTGCCCTGGCAATGAGTTCTTGGTAGGCTCCATTGTCATCTGGGGGCGATGGCTTAGCAGGGTAAAGGTCAGGGTCGTTATCTGTTGGGGGATCAATAGTCTAGTCAGACCATGGGTCTACTGGTAAATGTGTACACTCTTCATCAATATCATCATTATCTCATTATCGTGGTGAGATAGTGGAGAATCCTGAGGTGTAATCTGTAAAGGATCAGAAGGAGGAGAGGGTGGTGGTGGAGTGGATGGCGGTGGTATATGAAAAGGACTGGTGGCCACAGATGACCTCTTTAAAGGAATTTTGTAATGAGTGTCCTCATCTGGAAGTTTGTGTTTTTAAGGCAGTTTATTATGTATACAACCTGTATCAGGGTTAATATAGTTCTTTTTGTTTCCGATCCTTTTTTAGTGGGACAGCGTCTAAATTCAGATAGGACGAGGCCTAATTTGTTTTCGGTGCAGACATGTGAAAATCTTTAGGTGCGAAAAATTTTGGTTCCAAAAGCTGTTTCACTTTCGGTGTGGGAGGTTTTTGCTCCGAGACAGATTTTTGCTTCTATCTGGATGATTTCAGATCCGAAGAGGACCTTTGGTGAATAGGTACAGAACCTGAGGGCTTGACAGTGTGTTTCGGAGCCGAGTCGGGAGGCGGGGCGTCGGAAAAGTAGTCTTGGTGCAGACTTTGGCCAAATGGCAGAGTTAGTTCTGAAGCTTTGTCTTTTTTCTGGGGAATTTGGCGGGGCAGGGGGGTCTTCCGTACTCGCGTGACCCCGTCCTTGCGGCAATTCTTCAACGTTGAGGTCTATCTCGAGGTCCGAGCTGGAGTCCTGGCCTGAGAGGATTTCTTCTTCCACCGCTGATGCACCCACATAGTCCAGATCGGAATGTTCACCGAAGATGTCCGGTGTGTCTTCGATGCTTTGATGCTGCATTTCTCGACGTCAGGCCAGACGATGGCGAAGAGTCTTCTTCGATCTAAATGATTTGCAGGCGTCACAGTCAGCCTCATTGTGCTTCGGAGACAAGCACAAGTTACACACTTTGTGTGAATCAGTGCGCGGATACTTTGCGTGGCAATGAGGGCAAAATTTGAACTGTGTCATTCCATCAACGGAGAGCTAATCTGACGCGGCTAGGCCCAAAGGCCGTCCACAAAGCTTTCCGATTGAAAGTAGTTTTCGGTGACTGAAATGATACGCAGAAAAGTGGGAAACGTGTATGAGAACAATACCGTCGAGGTAAAGAGGGTTGCGCATCGAGGGGAACCGAAGAACGGTTTTGAACCGGAGCGCAGCAACACACGTCCGAACCCGATGGCGGAAAAAAACAATCTAACAATGGAGTCAATGCCCATATGCACTATCACCGAAAGGAGGAGTCACCTCACCGCGTGACTAGAAGACTTCTTCGAAGAAAAACAACTTGCAAACATCCGGGCCCAACACTAGATGGCAGGAGTATGCAAAGCATGTGATCTTCAGCTCACATGCCTGTATGTTTCTAGCATTCACTGCTAAATATCTGTGAGCATTAAAAGAACTTCATATTAAGTTTTTATTTCATGAGATTTATTAAGAAAAAATAAGCACAAGAGGCAGAACACCCTTTAGGATTCTGTTAGGATATTACATGAAAATATTTCTTCTTACACTTACCTTTGCAGTTCTCCTGCTTGTCGCTTCATTTCTTCTGTTAACAAAGCTTTCTCCTTTTTCATTGAAAGGCATTCTGATTGTAGAGCACTGCAATCTCCTCTCAATTTCTCGAGATCTTCTGGAATCAAGGATAAATAATATATGTGAACTAAATTGCCAAAGCACGGAGAATATTAATTAAATTCCCCTTACTGTACTGGATGGAGTTACAAATAAACTCTGCGGTAAGAACCTAAACGTCCATTTTAGACACTGAAATGAATTGATAGAACTAGCACGACTACCAAGTACAATCGAAATGGATTTCACTTTCAGGAGTCACTTTTAAAAATATATACACTTATGAGACATTCAACACGGACTGCACCTTGAGTGTTCATGTAGGCAAATAGTATCACAGATGTAAACTCCAGATCCCAAGATAAAAATGTAACAAAACAACAATCGTGGCTACTTAAATTATCATGCAAAGGGAGATTGGTGGATATTCTCAATTAAAAGTGGATTTGTGGAAATCTGGATAAATGTTTACCATACACTTAAGACGATTGCAAGCATTCCTCCCATCACCTTTTGTGTGCTTTAGGTAATGTTCAAAGTGGCAAGTGTATGCCCAGACGAGAGTCTCGTGCACACTGTGTCAATAGAACTAAGCTATATCAGAATGATGAACCCTAATCAGGGTGAAACGAAACCAGACTTAGGTAGATTGTGTCCTGGTTAGGAGAGGACCCAGCCTGGCAGTTGGGCTGAACTGTTCCTAGTGGAGCAGGGTCAAGACTGATTTGCATGTTGCTTGGTCCAAACTGAGGTGGCATGGTGACCAAAAGAACGATGGGTTGGCATGCCACCTCGAGCAATTGGCAGTAGTTTGATAAATCACCAGGATTCCTCCCATTGTCTTTCGTGAGTTTCAACTACATCTTAAACTATGCATTAACGCACAAGTTACTTACCTTCGGTAACGATATATCTGTAAGAAACATTAGTTAGTTAGATTCCTTACCTTAGAATATCCCCAAGCGTCAGGCTGGATCCGGAAAGATTTTTCGTCAGCACTACCCCTTCGCGTCAGTAGGAGTCGTCTGCGGCTCCGCGTCCGTCGTTGGCGTCGTGATCGCAGGGATGACGTCGGAGTACTTAGATGCCGCCCACGCGCGCTGACGTCAGTTCTGTACATAGCGTTACGCACCAGGAACGCAGAGCCATGCAAGAAACCGACACTGGTGCCATGAAACTAGGGCCCTGAAAGGGATGACCTTAACCCTAGATATTGGTTCGCAGAACGGGGAGGGCGGGTGGGGCAGAAAGGAATCTAGCTAACTAATGTTTCTTACAGATATATCGTTACCGAAGGTAAGTAACTTGTGCATCTGAAAGAAACACGTTAGTTAGATTCCTTACCTTAGAATAGATACCCCAGCAATACCAACCCCGGTGGTGGGTCTGCAAACCAAGATCACACCAGGAAGTCCTGGAGAACGGAACGGCCAAAGAAGCCGTCTCTCCCAACTTGGCTGTCCAGGCAGTAATGCTTGGCAAACGTGTGCAGCGAGGCCCACGTAGCTGCCTGACAAATGTCCTGCAGAGGAACTCCCCGTCCCAAGGCAGTAGTAGCCGCTGTGGCCCGAGTGGAATGGGCCCTCAGCCCCACAGGAGGATCCTTCTTAGCCAAGGAATAACAGACCTTAATGCACAAAACGACCCACCGAGAGATGGTTCGCTTGTGCACTGCCCGCCCCTTGTTAGCGCCCACGTAGCCAACGAAGAGTTGGTCGTCCACCCGGAACTGTTTTGTGCGATCCATATAAAAGGAGAGCGCACGTTTTGGGTCCAGACGGTGGAGCCTCTCTTCCTCTTTCGAGGGATGCGGAGGCGGAAAGAAGGTGGGTAAGGTAATGGACTGCCCAATGTGAAAGGCAGTAACCACCTTAGGAAGAAAAGAAGGGCGAGTCCTCAGAACGACCTTGTCCGGATGGACAGAGAGGAAAGGAGGTTTAGAAGAAAGAGCCTGGAGCTCACTCACTCTTCTGGCAGAGGTGATGACAACCAGGAAAGCAGTCTTGAGAGTCAGAAGACGAAGACGACAGTTATGAAGTGGCTCAAAGGGAGCGCACATCAGATAACTTGACACCAGATTCAAGTCCCACTGAGGCATTACAAAGGGAACAGGAGGAAACATGTGAGTAATGCCTTTCAAGAATCTATTGACAACAGGGGACTTGAAAAGAGAAGGCTGATCAGGAAGCCTCAAGAAAGCTGAAACAGCTGAAAGATATCCCTTGATGGTGCCCAGAGCAGAGCCCTGCTGGGCCAGGGTAAGAAGAAAGAGGAGAACCTCAGAAAGAGGGGCGGAAAGGGGATCCACAGCCTTTGCTGTGCACCATGCCACAAATTTGTTCCACTTGCAGGCGTATACCGTTTTAGTGGAGGGACGCCTGGCTGCCAGAATGACATCGCAGATTTCAGGAGGCAAGTCAAATGGCCTCAACTGCCGCCGCTCAATCTCCACGCATGGAGGTGGAGGCTGGACAGGTTTGAGTGGAGGACCGTCGCCTGCTGTTGCGACAGAAGGTCCTCCTGAAGAGGCAGTCGAATCGGGGGATCGCTTAACAGAATGAGCAGCTCGGGATACCAGTATCTTCGTGCCCAATCCGGAGCCACAAGGATGACTTGGGCCCGGTCGCGCCTGATCTTCTTTAGCACTCTGGGCAGAAGTGGTATAGGCGGAAAGGCGTATAACAGACCGCAACTCCACTTGTGACAAAAAGCGTCTCAGAGCGAGTGCCGCCTTGGAAATTCCAACGCGCAGAACTGATGACACTGCGCGTTCTCTTCGGTGGCGAATAGATCTAACCAAGGCTCTCCCCACTGCTGAAAGAGACCTTGCGCCACATCCGAGTTCAGACGCCACTCGTGATCCATCATGCACCGATGGCTGAGTTTGTCCGCCCTGGCGTTCAGAGAGCCCAGCAGGTCTTGAACCACCAAGGTGATGCCTTGATGTTCCAGCCATGTCCAGAGGCGCAGAGCCTCCTGACAAAGAGCCCATGACCCCACCCCGCCCTGTTTGTTGCAATACCACATGGCGGTGGTGTTGTCCGTGAATATCTGCACTACACTTCCCCGGACAGAGGGAAGGAATGCCTTCAGTGCAAGCCGGATCGTCCACAGCTCCAATAGGTTGATATGGAGCCGGGACTCCGCCGGAGACCAGAGGCCTCTGATCTCCGCCTCTCCCATGTGGCCCCCCCATCCCAGGAGGGACGCATCCGTCACCACTACGTGCTCCGGTTGGGGTAGGGAGAGGGATCTGCCACTGACCCCAGCGAATGCAGGAGGTCGGCCATAGTCTGGAGGTGGGAGACGACTGTTCGGGGCGAGCCCGCCTTCAACAACCAGTCGTCGAGATAGGGGAAGACTGGAACCCCTTATCTGCGCAGATGAGCTGAACACCCGAGGGGCACTGGTGAGGCCGAAGGAGAGCACAGTAAACTGAAAGTGCTCGTGGCCTACCGTGAACCGCAGGTAACGCCGGTGGGCCAGCAGGACGGGTATGTGGAAATAAGCGTCCTGCAAGTCCAACGCTACCATCCAGTCTCCAGGGTCTAGGGTAGCCAGAACCGGAGCTAATGTCAGCATCTTGAACTTCTCCTTCCGGAGGAAGGCGTTGACGCTCCTGAGGTCCAAGATGGGGCGTAGGCCCCCTTTCTCTTCTTGGGAACCAGAAAGTAGTGAGTGTAACAACCCGTCCTACTTCTGGGCCAGGAACGCACTAGATGGCCCCCTTGGCCAAGAGGGCTGTAACTTCCTCCTGCAGAAGTAGCAAGTGACCCCCCGACATGCGGTGGTACTGCGGTGGCATGGCTGGAGGGGTCGCCTCGAAGGGGAGGGAGTAGCCCCTTCGGACGATTTGCAGCACCCACCTGTCCAAATTGATGGTACGCCAGTGGAGCAGGTGATGGCGAACTCTGCCTCCCACTGGCGTGGAATGGGCCTGAAAGCTCGGACTAGGAAGGCTTTGAGGCAGATGCTGCGGGAGCGGATGGGGACTGACCGGCTCTCTGTCCCCCTGCTCCGCCACGGCGGAATCCACATCCGCGACCGCGTTGAGGCTGGTTTTGCGGCCTGTGGCTGGACGAACGTGCGGGGGCACCCCTTTCTTGGCCACGAAAGGGGCGAAAAGCAGAAGTTTGCTGGTGCTGGGCCGACAAACCCAAGGACTTGGCCATAGCCCTGGAGTCCTTAAAGCGCTCCAGCGCGATATCTGCTTTGTCGCCAAAAAGGCGACGGCCATCAAAGGGCATGTCCATGAGAGTGCTCTGGACATCCCCTGAAAAGTTCGTGGACCTCAGCTAGGCGTGACGACGAATCGCCACCGTCGTCGCAATCGCTCTGCCCAGCGAGTCCGTGGTGTCAAGTCCACATCTAATGGAATACAGTGCTGCATCACGCCCCCCCCAGCAAGAGCCTGGGAGAGCCGTGTCCTGGCCTCATCTGGATACTGGGGCAGCACGTCCGCCACAGTATCCCACAGAGAGTGGGTGTAACGGTCCAAAAGGCATGCGGTATTAATGGACCGCAACCCAAGACTGAGTGAGGAAAACAGTTTCTTGCCAAACTGTTCCATCCTTTTGGATTCCCGGTCTGGAGGTGCGGATGGGAAGGCGGTTTGGGACGTGGAGGCCTGGATAACCAGACTCTCAGGGGTGGGGGTGTACGGACAGAAAGCAGGGGTCGCCCGGAGCTGGGCGGTGGCGCCAGGCCACGTTCCGATCCACAGGAGAGACTGTGGAGGGCTTGGACCAAGTGCCCATCAGAACGTCGGTGAGGGCCTCATTAAACTGCAGCAGAGGCTCCGAAGAGCTTACTGGCGGTTGAAGCACCTCAGTGAGGAGGTTAGTCCTCAAGGCCGCTGCAGGGAGCTCCAGACGCAAGGCCTTGGCCGCCTTGCGCAGCACCACAGCATCAGTAGCACCTTCCTCTGTAGCCACGGAAGGAGGAGAGATGAATCCAGTGTCAGGCGAAGTGTCTAGACCACTGGCCTCCCCCAGCTCATCTGCCCAGTCCTGACTTAACTGGCACTGCTGTGTCAGAGGGTCCTCAGACCCCTCCCAGTCCTCCCCTTCATCCATGTCCTGGTAATCGGGCAGAAATGACGGAGCTGGGTCATAGGCGAAAGGCTCACCCATCGACGCCTGAGACAGACCAGGAGCGGGGCTGAAACCAGGGACGGCGTCGTCCGAGGACGGCGCCGGGAGCGACACCATGGGTGTCGGCGCCAGTGGAGGAGTCGTGAGGTCAACTGGCGTCGACCGGGATCCAGGCCTGGATCCCACAGGGGCCTGCGGCGCCGGGGCCGAAGCTGCCGGCTCGCTAGGACCCCCAGTCGGACCAGCGGGGCCCGGAGGTATGCCGGCAGGCCTCGACGGCGGGAAGAGAGTCCTCATGGCCACGAGGAAGTCTCGAATCTCGCCCGGAGTCGCATGAAGCTCAGGGACCGGAGTGTGTGGGGCCGGATGCGACTCCGGCGGAGCCATGCGGGTGGTGCCACCCGAACCCTCGGCCGAGTCACGCGACCGGCGAGGGGAGCCAGAAGAGCGATGTTGTTTCTTCTTCTTTTTGCCATGCCTCTACTTACCTGAGTGCGAGGACTTGGATCCTGACGAGCAGTGAAGACTGCGGCTCCGCGACCGGCCCCTCGACTTCCTCCTCGACTGGGACCTCGAGCCGATCTCGAGGAGCTTGCGGGACCGCTCCTGCCTAGCTTTCGACGTCAAGGCCCAGCAGTCGCGGCACGACTTGTGATCGTGGTCGGCCCCAAGACAGTAGAGACACCGATGGTGGGGATCGGTAACCGACATCAGTCGGTGACAGACGTCACACGGCTTGAACCCGGGCATCCCTACCGGCACCAGGAGTCGAAGTCGATTAGAAAAAGATAGACAAAATGTCCAAAATGTTAGTCAAAAAATGACTAAGGGTACGCTCTTCCCGGATCTGCGCTTGCAGGCGCGGAAAAAAGAATAACTGACGTCAGCGCGCGAGGGCGGCGTCTAAGTACTCCGACGACGTATCCAGGCTATCACGGTGCCGACGACGGACGCGGAACCGCAGACGACGCCTACCGACACGCAGGGGTACTGCTGACGAAAAATCCAGGCGAGACCTATTGGCTTTGCCAATGCTTGTTATTATTGGGTTATCTGTTTGCTGGATATACATTAGGAGTGGAATGGGAAAGAGGGGAGAAAATGCTTTGTTTCCAAATAAAGCTCAGGTAAATGCAGGCCTCGAAAAATCTACTGCCCACTCACTATGACAAACAGATTTTATAATCGTGATATTTTTAGGGCCTACTGGCCCCTTCTGGCAAGAGAGCTCAACCAAACAAAGAATAGGTGTTCTGTCCATTAAGAGAGCGGACAAACAATAAAGATACATTTATATTTTGTTTTTATCTTTTCATATTTGCTGCGCATTCAAAGAGAGAAGTTAAATGTGAACTTATGTCTTATTACAAATTGCTGCTCATTTTATCCTGTAGATTGGTGTTTACTTTGATTTCGGAACTGTAGGATGGCTTTTTTTTTTATAAACCCACAACATTTAAATATCTTGTAAATTAACAGTACAAATATTTCTAAATACATCAGCAGATGCATATTTTTTGCAATTCAAACGTGTGATGGAAACAAAGATTTTAATAGGATCAAAATAATGTGCAAAAAATAAACATTAGCTGAAACTCAATTTCCAAACACTATTGTTGTATGCTATACAGTTTTATCAGTAAAAGTACATGTCGGTGGTCAATTATGTGGCCATTTTAATGGAAAATATACTATCTGTAATGGCAGTGCGCCACCACATGAACTAAGAAACATTACTGGCCCCACCCTGATGATAATGCTGTTAGAAAACTAAGACGCAAGTCAGGGTTTATGTGTAGCATATATGTGAGATAGACTCGTATACATGGAGCAAAAGATTAGTTTATTAAATCAAACAAAATAGTCTTTTGTACTGCAGATATGCTGAACTCACATATTTGAAGGTGCTCCCGTATGCCATAAGAAAGAAAATGGAGGCTTGCTGAAATAAAATAATTGCCTAGGATCACACACTTTGAGACCAGTTTATGGGTCAGGGGCATTACTTTTAGATTGAGCAGGTCTGGTGACATTTTTATGATTCTATCGCCTCCTCCCCCAGCCTGAAATGTTAACACTGACTTGTCATCATGGTAAACAAATAGGTAGGCGATGGGAAGTCCACCTGCGCTGGTGCAGACCCATCAATCAGCGCTTCCCAAGGCCGTCTGAGTGTTCAACAAGATTTTCTCTGTTGACTAATCCCCGTTTACATAAAGCACCATTGAACTGTTAGAAGGTGACTTTCTAAACTGCTTTCACCAGAAAAAACAGTTCTGAAACTGGTCTAACAGGGTTCCTTTAGCTAAAGATGCTGTATACAAGTACAGCACACACCTAATGCCTTGGACCCTTGATTCTGTGCGTTTAATAGTCAATTGACACACAATCTGAAATACTGACGCACTGGGTGCAACGATACAGGCAGCCAAAATGGAGACCACGAAATGGCTTAATTTTCCTAGGCTTTGTGGACGAAAATAACAATAAATAATTCTAAATGTGGTGAATTTCACTGTTGCTATAGCTATGTAAATTATTCCATGGTGACCCGTTACTTTACTCTTCTTGACTTACTAAATCAACAGCAAAGCTTATAGCTGCCACTAAAGGAAACAAGTAGCAAGTCCTCTGCATACATTTCCATTTATCGAGTGCAGCGGTAATGTGCATGCTCGTACATTCCAATTAGTTTCCCCTTCAAATACAAATCTACAAAATCTGAAAATGGGCAAATTCTACGCACATGACTTAGTGTCAAGTGTCAGTCAGTTGTAGACTGAAGCAAATCATGAACTTACTCTAGAGAAGCAGCCTTTGCTCCATTTCAGTCAAACTACGATCCCGGTGTGATGGACAGCGCAGGGCTCTTGCCGATGAAGATGCCAACCTGCCTCACACTTCCAGCCCTAACCCTCTGGCAATGCATTTAACACCTGGTGTTACTCAGAACACAGTGATTGGCAAATGGCAACAACGTGTGCCAAACGTGTCAGGTCTGAGGATGCATGGGGGATTCTCAATGATCCCTCCCCACTTAAACCCCTTCCATAAAAATTGTTTTAGAATTAGGCGCATGAGTTTGCAGAAAATAAAGTAATTCTTTCTTTCAAACTAGTGAGTTGTCCTTTAGTGCGGTTACTTAAAGCCGTGGCTAAAAATTATTAGGATGGCTTATGTATTTGGCCCCATTTTCATAAAGCTTTGCGAAAACCAAATATGTTCACTTACGTGCCTATTGCTCTAGGGGGGAGAAATTTATAGAAGATCTCCAAACTTAATTCACTGATAAACTCCCTTAACAAATTATTGTTAAAGAAGGCTACAGAAACATTTACAAGCACAATGCCCCGTTACTGATGGTATAAGAATGCAAGAAGAAGATAATGAATGGGCACACCCTATAACCTTTGCATGGCAGGCATAGCCAAAGGCCATGCTAAGAGAATTCCAGGCATGGCGAGAATGTTTACCAGCATGGCCAAAGGTCACGTCTGTAACCAGTAGCGCTAGGCATAGTAAACAAGCGTAATATGACAATATTCAAGATTTTATAACCTCCATACAGAAACAAATACTTTTAAAACAAACACAATATTTTGACATAATGGAAAATATACTAAACGTATGCTTTAGACGTCATTAGACAGACTGCCTGCCTCACATTAATTCACTTCACACCACTCGTATCGATTGACGGCCGCTTCCCGGATGTCTCTGCACACGCAGCCTGTCTGGCTGTCTGCACCGACATCAGCACATGCACACAAAGGCCATCCAACGATAATCGATCCCTACGCCTTAAAGGGACAGTGATCATATTTCTATCATACCATAAGAAAAATAGAAAAGGTGCGTGTTTCCTCAAGTGCCTGCTGCTGGTAAAACCTGCCCGAGCGTTGCTGGGTAAAAATGACAGATTCGATATTCTGAGGCAGATTAAGAACTTCGGTGCAAAAGTGACCAGAGACCAAGGTTCATGTTTGAACTGAAAGGGAAAGGTCGGCTAACCGTAATTACATTTGGAAAACCCTGCACAGGCAATCATAACTTAAAACACCTAAAGAACGCCGTTTACCCACTTCAACACCCATTCAAAACAAGCGGCACTGAAAGCGATCGCTTTTGCGATCGCTATTGTTAAAAAAAAAAATGTTTTTAAAAACGCCCGCTAGTGGTGCAGCGAACATGTGTTTTCAATTATCGCCCCCGTGTCTGGGCATGATAATTGTAACCACATGGCCTTTGGTGCGCGTAACACACACCAATAGGCCATGGGCGGAGCAATGCGCCCGCCTTTGGCCTATTGCATGCTGTCTTTCAGAAACACACGCACGCAAAGGCCAATAACGGAAGCCAAAAGGAAAAGCACACGCACGAGCATGTGCGATTCCAGGCTCCGTTTTCGAACCCCACACAAAAGGGTTCTCGCTCCGCGAGCCCTAAAAAGCACACTTTCTGTGTAAAGATCTATCTTTCTTCCAAATTTGGTGTACCTCAGTTCAGTAGTTTTGGCTGAAGCAGTCACTAAAATTCCCTAAGGAAATTGTGCTTTGGGACGCTCCTTTTTAAATCGGGCCTGCTAGAAGGGTTACCTCGCAACTTTCAAGGAAAAAGATCATATGTTTAAACTTTTTTTGTAAAGTTTTGGGGCGATTCGTCAAATGGCGCCAAAGCTATTAGCAAACCTAAAAATCAATTGCTTATGGTAACTAGGTCCTAACTATAACTACACAGTGACAAACGAGAGTGTGTACATATATATATATATATTCACTGAAAAAACCATAGGTTTCACACATGTTATAGTTAGCTGGACATTTTACTGATAAAAAACCAATGAAATTCCCCCGTTATAGTTAGTGCAGGCAACTATAACTCACGCGACCGCAATCCTCTGCTGATGCTAATACTGTATTTAGACAATTATTTGCCCATGTCTTCTTCCATTAAATTTTAGCTATACATATATTACAAATATTTTTTTTTCATAAAGACACATATGTCATCAGCAGAGGATTGCGTTCGCGTGAGTTATAGTTGCCTGCACTAACTATAACGGGGGAATTTCATTGGTTTTTTATCAGTAAAATGTCCAGCTAACTATAACATGTGTGAAACCTATGGTTTTTTCAGTGAATTTGCAAGGTTTTTTAAATGCTAATTCCGAACTATAACGTGTGTGAAACCTATGGTTTTTTCAGTGAATTTGTACGGTTTTTTAAATGCAAATTTTTTTTTGAGATTTTTGGTAAACCTATGTATAAAATAATATATGTACCATATCCTGCATTATGGAATGGTTATTTTTTTTTTATGCATTTTTTTCCGTGTGCGTACGGTAAGCTGACGCTACGCGCTTCGTACGTCATAAGTACAGTGCGCTTACGTGATACGTACGTGACATACGCGTACACGCATGCGCGTCGCGTGGAAGCAACGTCGCGGTTACGCAGGGGTGCGCACGGTAGGTCATGTGATCCACAAAGAACACTTTTCATTGGTTGAAACTACTTTCAGTTCCAGAAACTTCCCACACCACACCCATTCCCCTCAGTACTGCTTGAGATCCCCTAGGAGAAGGAGCTGAATTGACATTGAGATACAATGGCAGAGCAGCAGACCTCTTCTGAGAGTGAGCCTAGCAGCACCATCATCAGACAGAGAAGGAGGAAAAAAAAGGATTCTTTTGTGTGGGAGTATTTTACTTTTCCCGAGGGGCAGAAAAAGGTCAATGCTCCATTGGTCACTTGCACACTTTGTGACCGTGTTTTATCTAGAGGAGATCCAAGGAAGAAGTATTCCTTTGGAAATCACTCTATGATGAGACACATTAGGGATAAACATCCCAGGACCTTTGCTCGACATACTGAAGAAAACTCTTCAGTAAGTCACCGGAGCCCAACCTCAGAAGCTCAGCCGAGTACATCATCGGCAGCTCAGCTGAGCCCTTCCTCTGAGGTGGGAGCATCACCTTCTTCTGCTCCTCTGGACATTAACCCTCGATTTCGGAGGGTTTCAATGAGGTGTACAACGTGTTGTGGTCTTATTGTTTTTGGGGAGACCAGTGTTTCCCTTATTAACAATACGATAGACCAGCACGTTTGTAGACGCTCATAATATTCCCATTCTTTCTTTCCTCCATCCCTGTATTAACCCAACGGCTCTTTTAAGAGCCAACCTTACCTCACAATTTTTTTAAATTTTTTTTAAGCTTTCCTTTTTGAAAAAAAAATTTTGTTACGCGAAGTTCGCGGAATTTTTCCTCGCGGAATTTCTCCGTTTACGCCGTGCGCGTATGCTACGCGCATTCGGCGATTTAAAAAAAAAAAATTAAAATACATTTTTGCCCTTGGGGGTCCTTCTGGGACCCCCTGACCAAGGCTATGGGGTCAGGAACTGTCCAGCCTGCCCCCTTTTCACGTTATCCACCTTTGTTTTTCACCCCCTCAGACTGCGAGAGACAAAATGGCGGCCGACACTTCCTGGTTTCGACCGATTCGAATGTTTACTGAGATCTAACAACCAATCAGAATCGCGCTCGTGCACGGCGGCGTGCGCGTACGGTAAGCTTACGGCACGCGCTCGGAGCGCGCCTATAGATATATATATTGATTTAAATGCTATTTTCTCAGGAAATACTGAACAGATTTACACGAGACCTTCAAAAGGCACATCCCTGACCTGACGGCTACCTCTCTGCCAAATTTCAAGTAATTCTGTTCAGCCGTTCGGGCTGTAGTTCGGACTAAAGGTCCTATGGAAAAATGCATGGGGAAAACGCGTTTTGGTACCCCCCCTTTTTCTCAGCCCCCGCTTGACGAATCCCCCCGAAACTTTCAGGGTAGGAGCGGAGCAGATTGCCCCACCTATTTTGAGAATTTCGCGAGGATTCGTCAATCGGCGCCAAAGTAATTCCAAATAGAATGTTGCGGATTTCCTATGGAAACATGGTCCTAACTATAACTATCTACTGGCGACCGCCAGTAGATAATATATATATATATATATATATATATATATATATATATATATATATATATATATATATATATATATATTTTTTATTTTTTTTTCAATTATTTGTTTTAGTACATGATCCTCATGATCCTGACAGAGCTAAGAGATCCTCACAAGAATTATTACAGTGCAAATCTTCCAAAATCTTCTACCTTATGGTTTGTCAGAGGCGTTAACCGACACAAAAATCTTTCCCTACATAGGTAGTCTGCGATATTATATGTAACAAAACACAAAAATGTCGAGACCAACCCCTGCCCTACTGTTGGAACCAGGGACTCACCTTTTGTAGACTCCTCCCCACATCCCCCATAGATAACCTACTGCCCAGAACCCTAGGATTCCATTTAAAAATGCATGAGAGCCAAAGGAAAATGATTTTCCCAATCAGGGCTCAAGCCATGGCCATCCGCTAGGAAGACTAGGCAAGACGTAGTTGGAAAGAATAGGGGCAATCGATATGATAAGGGTACTCAAACTGCCTCAGGGGGCCTATGAAGATGAGAACTCCCCAATTAATAAGTGTATACACCATATAAGGTCTGTCTGGAGCAGCTATTCTGCCACAACATTAAGCATGCCCGACGGCACAATGACTCTTCCGGCCAACCTGGGTCCTGTGATTTTATTAAGCTAATCCTCAAATCTAACACTCTGGCCGACTGACTAGTGGACTTGGAATTACGCAAAGATCTGCCAACCGGCACGATTATAAGGTTTAAACTAAACCGACAGGTTGCCTCTAGCTACCAAATCCGCCCCTCTCCTGAGACCTTTGATTTGTCGAAAGCCCTGGCCCTTGCTTACTAACTCAACCCCACTCGGAATTCTCTGACCTGCCACATGCTCTGGGCACTTCTATGGTAGACTGAATGAGAGGTGTTCTTCACTCAGACGCCAGTAGGGAAATGGGGCATTTGGAGTCTGATGGCATATCACCCTTGGATGTTGTCCCAATGGGTATGAACCTGGTAGCCGCAGATTTATCTAGCACACCCTTGACCTCCCAGTCCAATGATCACCTCAGACACTCTACAGTAATTAATATGCTGTCCTAGAATGTGGCAGAAACTAAATCTAAGCTTTATGACCCCGCATGGGGACTTTTTATAGACCAATTGCACAAGTTGCTACTTGTGTAACGATATATCTGTAAGAGACATTAGTTAGTGATAGATTCCTTACCTTAGAATATCCCCAGGCATCAGACTGGATCCAGAAAGCTTTCGTCAGCCTTACCCCTGCATGTCGATAGGTGTCGTCGTACGGCTCCGCGTGCGTCGCTGGTGTCGTATTCGCCGAGATGACGTTACTGGAGCTACTTAGACGCGCCCACGTGTGCTGACGTCAGTTATGTATACAACTTTCCGCGACAGGAACGCAGAGCCAGGTAAGATACTGACCACTGGTGCATAGAAACTAGGGCCCGAAAGGATGACCTTAACCCTAGAAATCAGTTCGCAGAACGGGGAGGATGGGTGAGGCGGTAAGGAATCTATCACTAACTAATGTCTCTTACAGATATATCGTTACACAAGTAGTAACTTGTGCATCTGAAAGACACATGTTAGTGATAGATTCCTTACCTTAGAATAGATACCCCAGCAATACAAACCCCGGTGGTGGGTCTGCGAACAAGATTACACCAGAAAGTCACGGAGAACAGAACGGCCAAAGAAGCCGTCTCTCCGGACCTGACTGCCAAGGCAATAATGCTTTGTAAAAGTGTGCAGCGAAGCCCACGTGGCAGCCTGACAGATGTCCTGCAGGGGGACACCGCGTCCCAATGCAGTAGTAGCTGCTGTCGCTCTGGTAGAACGGGCACGCAGCCCCACTGGAGGTTCCTTTTTAGCCATAGAATAACAGACCTTGATACACAATACGACCCAGTGGGAGATAATCCTTGTGAACAGCCCGGCCTTTCTTGGCGCCTGCGTAGCCAACAAAGAGCTGGTCATCCAACCGGAATGCTTGTGTGCGATTCAGGTAAAAGGATAGCGCACGTTTTGGGTCCAAACGGTGGAGCCTCTCTTCCTCTCTGGAAGAGTGCGGGAGGCGGAAAGAAAGTAGGCAAGGTGATAGTCTGCCTGATGTGGAAGGCAGTGACAACCTTTGACAAGAAGGAAGGACGAGTGCGAAGCATAACCTTGTCCAGATGAACCGACAGAAAAGGAGTCTTACAAGAAAGAGCCTGAAGCTCACTCACTCTCCTGGCAGAGGTGATAGCCACCAGGAAGGCAGTTTTCAAAGTCAAAAGACTTAAAGGACAATTGTGAAGCGGCTCAAAGGGAGCGCACATGAGAAAAGTCATAACAAGATTCAAGTCCCACTGAGGCACTATGAAAGGAACAGGAGGAAACATATGCGTAACGCCTTTTAAGAATCTCTGTACAACAGGGGACTTGAAAAGAGAAGGCTGATCTGGAAGCCTCAGAAAGGCTAAAATGGCCGAAAGGTAGCCCTTGTTAGTGCTCAGAGCAGAGCCCTACCGGGCCAGAGAAAGAAGGAACAAAAGGACCTCAGAAAGAGGGACAGAAAGGGGGTCCACAGTCTTGGCTGTGCACCATGCCACAAATTTGTTCCACCTGCAGGCGTATACCGATTTAGTGGAGGGACGCCTGGCTGCCAGAATGACGTCACAAACTTCGGGAGTCAAATGGAATCAGCTGTCACCACACAATCTCTACGCATGTAGGTGGAGGCTGGACAGGTTCGGGTGGAGAACCGTCCCCTGCTGCTGCGACAGAAGATCCTCCCGCAGATGTAGTCGGATTGGGGGATCCAGATTCATACTGAGTAGCTCGGGATACCAAACTCTTCGAGCCCAGTCCGGAGCCACAAAGATGACTTGGGTCCGGTTGTGCCTGATTTTCTTCAGCACTCTGGGTAGAAAAGGTTTAGGCGGAAAGGCGTACAACAGACCGCAGCTCCACTCGCGACGAAATGCTTCGCTGAGCGAGTGCCGCCTTGGAAATTCCAACACGCAGAACTGCGGACATTGCGCGTTCTCTTCTGTGGCAAATAGATCTAACCAAGGCTCTGCCCACTGTTGAAAGAGACCTTGCGTCACCTCCAAGTGAAGACGCCATTCGTGATCCATCAGACACCGGCGGCTGAGTTCGTCCGCCCTGGCGTTCAAAGAACCCGCCAGGTGTTGAACCGTCAAGGAAATGCCGTGACGTTCCAGCCATGTCCAGAGGCGTAGAGCCTCCTGACATAGGGTCCACGACCCCACCCCGCCCTGTTTGTTGCAATACCACATGGCGGTGGTGTTGTCCGTGAACACCTGCACTACCTTCCCCCGGACAGAGGGAAGGAATGCCTTCAGTGCAAGGAGGATCGCCGGAAGCTCCAGAAGGTTGATATGGAGCCGGGACTCGGCCGGAGACCAGAGGCCTCTGATCTCTGCCTCACCCATGTGGCCACCCCATCCCAGGAGTAACGCATTTGTCACCACTGTGTGATCCGGTTAGGGAAGGGAGAGGGATCTGCCGCTGACCCAATGCTGATTCGTGAGCCACCACTACAATTGTTGTGCAGTGCCCTCTGAGATCTGGATGTAGTCGGGCAGGTTCCCCTGATGCTGCGCCCACTGGAACTTCAGGTCTCACTGCAGAGCCCGCATGTGCCACCTGGCATTATTGGTCAGCAGGAGGCCATGAGTCCCAACAGCCTCAAGGTCGTCTTGGCCGAAATCCAGGACAAGGGTTGAAAGATCGGAATCACAGCCCGAATGTTCTGGAATCGCTGTTCGGGAGGATAAACCCGAAACTGCACCGTGTCCAGAACCGCTCCGATGAAGAGAAGCTTCTAGGAGGGAATCAGGTGCGACTTCGGCACGTTGATGGCAAACCCCAGCAAATGCAGGAGGTCGGCCGTAGTCTGGAGGTGGGAGACGACTGTGTGGGGCGAGCCCGCCTTGAACAACCAGTCATCGAGATAGGGGAAGACTGAAACCCCTGATCTGAGCAGATGAGCTGTGACCACCGCCATCACTTTTGTGAACACCCGAGGGGCGCAGGTAAGGCCAAAGTTTCTTTAACATGCATTTACCTCTGACACCATTGATCACAAAGATATCTTTTCTCAGTTAGCCTGTTTAATGACTGCGAGTTTTAAGTCAATTGTTACAATCTCTGGTTGTTTGAAAACAAAAAGAACACTTCTTCATTTCACAGCACACGTGTCCTTTACATAAAACAGTGACAAATATTTACATTTTATACAGTGACTTCATGACATATCATACAACATGAAAAAAGTACTTTAGACAGACAAAATAATTATTACACAACAATAATAAGGTGTCCACTTTTATATGTCTTGGGAACTCAAGCCAATTGGATCCTCAAAGTTTGACTTTGAATGTGGTCCTGAGCAGAGTCAGATAGCTATATCGTAGTGATTCTGGGGAGCAATAAACTAATTTGCTATTTTGGCTCTCTGGGGGACACTGATGTCTGATTTTTTATCCCAAGCGTGTCTGGATCTCTGCTAACCAGCCGACACGTTTCGACCTATGTCGTGTTGGACCTATATTGTATTCATAAGGTCTTCTTCAGGGCTGTTATGTGGTTCAAGTGGGACATCTTTTTCCTGTGGGGATAGAGATATGCCTGTTTTAGTGTATGTACTAAAAAGGGTTATTGTTCTAAAAACATGGTTTGTTTGGGAACTTACGTACATTCGGTTGAAGATTGCTGTTTCGTCTTTGCCTATAACACACAAAAATAACAAATCGATGAAATAGGAATTTACACTCGTTGGTTTGAGTTGCCACGTTGTGGTCATTCTGCTTAGTTGTTACATACCCTTTAAGGCAATTCTTGGGGTAAAGGAATGGCGTGCATAGCTGATCCAATCTTGCTTGATTGTAGCTGATTGCTCTGTAAAAGCAACAGCCTCTGAATACCTCATTGAATCTTCCCCCTATTTTTAGTATCGGTAAGGCCAAAGGGGAGCACGGTGAACTGAAAATGCTCCTGGCCCACCATGAATCGCAGGTAACACCGATGGGCCGGCAGGATGGGAATATGAAAATAAGCGTCCTGCAGGTCCAGTGTCACCATCCAGTCTTGCGGGTCGAGAGCAGGCAAGACCTGAGCCAGAGTGAGCATTTTGAACTTCTCCTTCCGGAGGAAGCGATTTACGCTCCGAAGGTCTAAGATGGGACGTAGAACCTTGTCCTTCTTTGGAACCAAGAAGCAGTGGGAGTAACAACCACGACCTACTTCTGGTGTCGGAACACGCTCGATGGCCCCCTTGGCCCAAAGGGCCGTAACTTCCTGCTGGAGAAGGGCCAAATGATCCCCCGACATGCGGTGGAACTGCGGTGGCATGGCTGCGGGGGTAGACTCAAAGAGAAGGGGGTAGCCCCGTCAAACAATCTCCAAAACCCACCTGTCTGATGTAATGGTGCACCAGTGGGGGAGGTGATGACGAATCCTGCCCCCCACTGGCATCTGGTGGGCCTGAAACACCAGACTAGGAAGGTGTGGAGGCACTGGCAGCCGATGTGTTGGTGAACTGACCTGCATGCTGGCCCCGTGACCCACCTCTGCGAGCCCCACATCCGCGGCTGCGCTGGGACTGTTACTGCGCAGGCTTGTTCTGAAATTAATGTGTTTGTATGCCCCTTCCGGAGCTTCGAAAGGAACGAAACTTAGAAGCGGAAGGAGTACGTGTAGCCGAAAGGCCTAAGGACTTGGCCGGGGCCCGAGAGTCCTTGAAACGCTCCAATGTGGAATCTGCCTTATTACCAAAGAGGCGAGTGCCATCAAAGGGCATGTCCATCAAAGTATTCTGGACATCTGCCGAAAAACCAGCCGTCTTCAACCAGGCAAGACGACAGAGCACCACCGTTATGGAAATCGTCCTACCCAGCGAATCTTAGGTATCAAGATCACAACGTATAGTGAATTTGGCCGCGTCTCTCCCCTCCATAAGAGCTTGGGAGAGAACTGCCCGGGCCCCCTCCGGACACTAAGGTAGCACTTGTTCAACCGCATCCCATACAGAATGGGAATAGCGGCCCAAGAGACAGGCAGTGTTCACAGACCGCAGTCCAGAACTTGCAGAAGAATAAATCTACTTGCCAAACTGCTCCAACTTCTTGGATTCCTTGTCTGGTGGAGCAGAAGGTAACTCACTCGGGGACGTCGAGGCCTGAACCACCAATCTCTCAGGTGTAGGGTGTTGGGTGAGGAAGGCAGGGTCGCCCGGGGCTGGGTGATGGCGTCTGCCTACACCCTTATCGACAGGGGCCCCTGTGTTGGGCCGGGACCAGGTGCCCAGAAGCACATCAGTAAGTGCATCATTAAACGGCAACAGCGGTTCTGTAGAAGAGGCGGCTGGCCGAAGCACTTCAGTCTGTAGGCTGGTCCTGACAGCCACAGTAGGGAGCTCAAGGCCAAGAGCCACGGCCGCCCTACGTAGCACCGTGGAAAAGGTACCACTCTCCTCCATAGTAGCTGAAGGGGATGGTGAACCACGTGCAGTAGTGTGATCCGGCCACCGGCCTCCTCATCCCAATCGGGGACAGACTCACACTGTGCTGCAAGAGGGTCTTCAAACCCCTCCCAGACCTCCCCTTCCTCCACAGGTGGACGAGGACGTGGGCGAATAAAAGGGTAAAAGTGCCTCATCGATGTCGGGATCGGCGTTGGGAGACATCCTTCCGGCACCGTGTCGACGTCGGAAAAGAAGTCTATGCCGGCATCAGTCGCCGGCATCGGCGATGTCGATGTTGGCGGGAGCCGTATGGGGTCCACCGGCAAGAACGGGGAGCCCCGGCCAGAGCCATGGATACCTCTGGGCGTCGACGTCGGGCCCGGAGCCGGCGACGTCGAGGAACGTGGGACAGTGGGGCCCGTGGGGCCCTAAGGCATGCGGACGGGGCCGCACAGGCCTAAGATACGTGCCATTGCAGACACGAACTCTTGCAATTCGGCCGGAGTTGCCGAAGGACCCGGGAAAGGTGGGTAAGCCAGCGGTAACTGCTCAGGCTCCGTTGGAGCCGCAGGGGCGGTGCCACCTGCCCCCTCAGCCACGTCCCGCGACCGGCGAGGGAGGACAAAGAGCGGCGACGCTTCTTCGACTTCTTGTGCTTCGCCTTACCTGACTCCGAGTGCGAAGACTTTGAATGATGGTGCTTGCTCTGCGACCGGGGCCTCGACCTCCCACGGGACCGGGAACGACATGGGACCGGGAACGACATGTGGCTGACTCCCAGGCCTCCAGCCACTTACGGGACCGCTCCTGCAAAGTTTTCAGGGCCGTAGCCCGGCAGTGGGGGCACGACTCGGTGTCGTGGTCACGCCCCAGGCAGAAGAGACACTCACGGTGCAGGTCCGTCAGCGACATAGTGCGCGGGCAGGCCCTGCAAAGTTTGAAACCGGGCATCCCTATGCACCAGGGGTAAGTTTACTTACAAAATATAACAAACAAATAGTCAACAAGTGACGGGGTACCGCTCTCTCCGGATCTGTGCTTGCTGGCGCGGAAAAAGAAAGAACTGACGTCAGCGTGCGTGGGCGCGTCTAAGTAGCTCCAGTGACATCATCTCGGCGAATACGACGCCAGCGACGCACGTGGAGCCGTACGATGACGCCTATCGACGTGCAGGGGTACTGCTGACGAAAGCTTTCCGGATTCAGTCTGACGCCTGGGGATATTCTAAGGTAAGGAATCTATCACTAACGTGTCTCTTTCAGATCAACGCATGTCTACTGCAGGAAACCTGGAGCATTGATCCCATTTTTAGGTTAAGTTAATTTCTTTAAACCTGCATGTTGTACAGGTAAGGCGCACCCCTCAGGCGCTCTTTTGAGCTGCGTGCGAACTGCTTTCAAAGTGAAATTATCCCCAATTGATATTGCCACTGATGATATTCTAGGAATTAGGATGACTTTGGAGTATTCTCGTACAACCCACATTTGTAATGTATATGTTCGTGGGATAAGGAGGGTCGGGGGTAGAGAAACGCAGACGTTACAGCTCCTCAATGCTCATAGACACCTTTTTACTTTGCATGACCTGCTTATTATTGCAGGAGATTTTAATACGACATGTGAGCCTATAGATCAGAACAGTTCTTTCCCCTTTGACGCAGAGGATAAGGCCTGGGGCATTCCGCCTACAAATGCCACCCCTACGAAGCGCTGGACAGACTTTGCATTTCAGTTACTATCCTTTCTAATATCCTTTGGGCTGAGGGCATGTACTGGCCACACCACGTATGACCAAACTGCAGCACATACCTTTAACAAACTGGTTCCTCTAACCGAATAGATTATATATCGATTGCCCTGCACCTTTGGAGCTTTGGAGCGGACATGAACAGCTGTTTAGTCTTTCTGAAAGGTTGCGTTCTTTGTATGTAGTACAGTAAGGCTTTTTTAACGTCAAGTTTATGTAGAGCCCTTTCCGCAACAGATTGAGGTTGCGAGAATAGCTTGGGGGAGTTTAGCACCGGGCTCTTCCAAGACCATGGGCAGCACTTGATCAAACAAATACCACACAGTATGCATCAACGCAAAAGACACACAGTGTTCACTGACTGCAGTGCTAGGCTGGCAGAAGAGAACAACCCTAAGAAGGACATCTGTGAGGGCTTCATTGAACGGGACAGGATCCGTGGGGGCAACACCCAGCAGTAGCAGCTCTGTCAAGCAGATTGTCTTGACGGCCACCGAGGGCAGCTTAAGGTTCAGGACCTCAGCTGCACTTCGCACCACCATTACAAAGGAGGATCCATTTTCCGTAGCGACTAAGCCATTCTCTGGTGAGGAGTTTAACCCACTGGCATCCACTATTTTCTCATACCAGTTGTCTTCTGGTTCATCAAGGGGGTGATGGAATGCATAAGGGTCTTCAGATCTCTCCCAATCGCCACCTCTCTCCAGGACTAATAAAAGAAAAAGGGTAAGGCTCAAACTCGGAAGGCATGGTACCAGCAGGAGTCGGCGTCATCGATCCGGCTCGGAGTCGGGAATGACGATGGGGTTAGTGCTGCCGCAGAGCATTAAAATCGGCAGGAACAATGCCTCTGTAGCATGCTCCTCAGAAGGTTGTGAACAACGAGATGTTGGACTGAGCGCTGAAACTTTCCTGGAGGGGTTCGACCTCGCAGGAGTCACCGCTACGGGTCCAGCACCAGATCTATGAGTCCCAGCTAGCAAGGAGGGCGGAGCCACCAGGAGGAATCTGCACAAAAACCCTGGGCCCTAAAGGCACTCCAGTGGGTTTGGTCACCCAAATATGAGGTGCATGAATTTATAAATCTCTGAGTTGGGTGGGGGTCGCTCCTGTCCCAGGAAACTCTGGGAGGCGTGGGGCAGACTCAGGCTCCACGGAGGAGCGAGGCCTCGAGCAGGGTCATCATACCCGCACCTCGTCTGAGGACTTGAACTGACACGGTGAAGTCGAAGATCATGTTGACTTCTTGGACTTCTTACATTTGTGGGACTTACCCAACAACTTCGTTGACAATCATCAGGAAAATCTCCGAAAGCAGTCCCGGGACCTTCCATGTGACCAAGATCCAGAGAGCAGCAGAGGTGTCCAACGTCAGGGGGCGGGGGTAAGGAGCTTCAAGCACCTCCGGATTCATGGTGTAGCAGCCCTTCCAGGCCTTCGAGTCATGGTCCCGCTCCAAGCACCACAAACCTAACATTGGACTGTCACAGATATCTGCTTGTGACAGACACCATGGGTTTGGTACCCACTGGATTTTAGGGGACATCACTAGCACACCGGGGAAAATTATCAATAATAGCTTTGACAAAAAGTCAGTCAAAAATGTACTAGGGGTAGTGTGACAGAGCGGCGGTGGGGGTGGTCTCTGGAGGCCCCGGGGGCACCGTGGAGGACGCACTGCCGGCTGTCAGGAGACAGAGCGGCAAACCGGAAGGGCTCGCGAGAGAAAAGGAGGCGGGGCACAGCAGTGTGGGGTTCGGCGTGGGAGAGACAGGAGACGCAGCAGACGCCGCAGGGAGAGGAGGAGCAGCCCCCGTCGTGGAAACGGGAGGAGCAGCGGACGACAAAGAGACAGGAGAAGCAGCGGACGCCACTGGTTGGGAGAGGAGAACACTAGCGCTAGGAGACGGAGTCAGTGGAGACCAGCCAAGGGAGAGAGAGGTCACCCTTCGGAAAGGTGCTGAGGACGAGGCAGCCTTGACCCCGTTGCGGGGTCACGGTTTCAGGGAAGTGACTGCGGTCGCCAGAAGGTTATTAAGGGGTTGGGTTTTTTCCCAGGTGGTGGTTTTGGGCTATTAAGGGGCTGCAATAAAAGAGGTCCCCCAAGGTTATGTCCTGTGAGACCGTAACAGGGCATGCAGATGTAAAACCCCGACAATAGGAAGCACAGCTGAGGGGCGTACAGGGCGCATAGAGAATAGAAATAAAACGGCACCTAGGAACCAAGAGAGTAGTCATCTCTCGGTTCATCTCCCTTCCCTCACGGGCGGGTTTCCCATGTATCGTGCGGAGAAACACGACTGAGTCTCAGAAGCAAACCCTGCTGCACCATAGAGGTGGGAGTAGTAGACCTTTCACAAATGAAATATTAATAACACAATTGTTATTAATTGCCTCTCCATTCTGTTTTTCGAGGGGGAAGACCTCTAGAGGTGACAGACCGAAGACCCGGACGGGACCCTAGAGAAGAAGCCGGATCGGAACATTAATCCAACGAAACACCCCTCCACAGTGACCGTGTTTAATAAAGCTCAGTGATACTCCGAGCCCCGTGTAGTTCTTTGTGCGTTCTAGGTGCGCGACAGGTAGCTCTCTCCGGGTCGGTGCTGAGTGGTGCCGAAACAAAAGAACTGATGTCTGCAAGGTTGGGTGGCGATTGTATAGGCACCACACATGTCACTTCTGGCGCAGACAAGTCTGGGGTGGAGCCTAATCACACCACCCACTGGTGCGCATGATACTGCTCAACAATATCCGCATCCAATCTGATGACTGGGGATAATTAAAAGGTAAGGAATTTGCGACTAGAATTCTCTATCAGATATATGCTTTTCCCAATAAGTATGCCAGATCTACTACCTTTGAAATAACTTTATATAACAAACTGGCCAGACCTATGGCATCTGGCATAACATCCCCCTGCACACCAACCAAGCCTACAGCTGTTATCATTGGGGTTTTACTATAACAAACTCGGCCTACCCAGGAGGATATCCTGGTGCTTAGCGTAAGCTTTTCCATAAGGCACCCTTTAGGCATACATCCCAAAAATTGCAAATGTACACAAAAATAGAGTTGGCAAAACAAAATACTATTTCTCCTTACAGGACTTAACATGGATTCTCACAAGCAAATCATCCACATCCATTTGTCAGAGGGGGTGACCAACATCAAAATCCTTCCCTACTAAGGTAATCGGTGAAATTCCATAGAACAAAAAAATTATCCCTTACATGCCTATTGACTTCAAAATATGATTTCCACAATCAGTATGCCAGGTTTACTACGTCTATCATAACTTTTCATAACAATCCTGCCTAAAACCATTAGCACTGAATTGTCACCTCAACCAACTGAAGACTACTGCACTAAGCATAAGGTTTCCACAAGGCAATCATTAGGAATACAATCATAGATGAACAAATGTATACCGAATTACATCTGGCAAGGCAAAGTACTATTTCTCATAAAACAGCCTAACAAGGATTTCTATCCCCATGATTTTTCAGGTCGAGCCTAGGCTGCGTGCATGTGTGGTCTATAAGACATGGTGTATTCACTCTATGGGCTTGGAACACACCCACTGTTTTACATTGGTTGTTTCGTCTGCCTTTTGAAATTCCTTGTGTTTCATTGGTGAATAGTTTACATTTGTCTCGCATTTTGGCTGGTTTGTTCCTGCCCCTGCTACATGGATCCCTTCACTATTGACCATATGCTTTAGTTTTGCACCACAACTTTTTTTTATTTATTTAATTTTTGTTGCCACTTTGGCTGTCATCCATCGGCTCACAGAATCTCGTCTTGTCTGAGTTTTTAATAGTGCAGTTGTTGCATTTATCACATGTGTAAGGACTTCACCACAGACTCTTCTTACTCCTCCTCGGCGAACAAATTAACATCTAAGCGTCTCGGGGCACAAGAAGCAGCAATGGCGCAAGTATGGGTGCCAAGCCCCTTCTCGGTTGGGTTAGTGTAAAGCGGGGCGGCATCCAGGATTATTAATAAAACCACGAGCCCGGTCTGCTTTTTTTTCGTTTTCATGGTTTTCCCCCAATTGTGCTTCTGTCCGCCGTCACTCATTTTCTTTAGTACTGCACTACAGAGTACCCATTACTTTGAGCTTCTCCAAACTTGTTTAAAGGATTGCCTTGTTTAACTTTTAAATTTAGCGTCTTTTTCTTTTTACTTATTTCCTGCTGTTCTAATTGAGTAAAAGCTTCAGGGAACGGTGGGACTATGTTTCCCATGATATCCTGTTACTGCTAACCATGCCCGTGTTCCTGACTTTGTTCAATGTTTTTAATACTCCTTCGAAGCCTGAAAGCATCATTCAAATCTCTGGGTCATTCTTAGACTCAACCCTGCTCTTCTACTCAATCTCTGCCCCTGCCTCCCCCATGGTTAACTCCACCCGCCGACTACCTACTCTTCACACAAGGCTCATTTCATCTCTGAGGCACGAGCTTCACCACAATATTTTTGAGTGCCAGCTCCTTCATCTCCTTATTTCGTGCCTCTATGACCTTTTCCTGAGGTCAAGTTTTATTTTTGACAAAAAACGTCTTTACTGTTATGACCCCAAGAAGTTGAACATGCCACCACCACTGCTACTACACACATGGTGCTTTTCTAACCCCACCCACACTTGTTTATCCTCTTGCAGATTTACACCAAACATAAATGTAAATCAATGGGAGTAAATTTATGATTTTTGGGGTATTTGTGAACTGCACAACAAAATGTAATGTAGAAAAACATCAATATGAAAATGTTTGGACGGCCCCACTTTGTCCCAATCATAACAAGCATTGTGCATGTGTGTGGTCTATTTTTAAGCTTTTAAATTACGTCAGCTTGTTGCCGAAGGGCTTCAGCACCGCATCTACATTTGGTAAATTCCGATTACTTTGCTGAAACTGCATCGAAGCGCAAGTCTACATTTTTCATACAGCTTTCTTTCTATAGTTTCCAAAATACAGAAACAAAATAAACGTTATACCCCTTTATGATCCCTACACTCCGCCAACGGAAATCTAGGGTATGCGTCCGGAACGTGGTGCAAATGATTAGCACTAACACCCCCTTGCAGTGCTTCCCCATCTGTGCGTCACTGCACCTTAGTGCGCCGTCAAAACTAGCCAGAGGTGGTGTGCACGAAGCACACAGTTTGGGAACCAGTGCAAGCTAAATTTATTAAGAGTATCTTGTAGAATGTGTGAATGATTGAAAATATATACCGGTAAGACAATAAGTGAATCATTTTCACTACTGATAACATGGTGACTTAGCATGCCTGCTGCAAAGCAGTGTGTGACCTGGTCCAAGAGGGAACTTTAGGCTTTTACGCTGTCGATATAAATATCGTTAAATTATCACTGTGCTTGCATATGCTTTTGTTTAAGCACTACACAAAACAGTGATTCATATTAGCTATGTGCCACTTATAAACATGTATATGTGCCCACTAGGTCAGGGCAGAGCAAACTATTCTCTTTCCTTCTATCACCAGGTGGCACATATCTTTACAGTGCATGATATAGCTGGCCGGCAGCTCTGAACCTATGCTGAAATCACACCCGCTTGGCACGTGTTAGCAGGAACAAGAGTCCAGTTTTGCGCTGGGGGTATAAAATTAAAAGGCACATTCTGCCTGCTTTATATTAAGTACCTTCGGACAGCTTAATCAGCAGCTCATCTTTTAGAACGGTGGCAGAGCCCACCGCTCATACAACAAGCATTGGCATAGCCAATAGGTCTCTCCTTTTTGACCTTATAAGTGTGTAGCCATGCAGCACATTATCCTGGGTGCTGTGCCGTCCGGGATTGAAGAGTTGGCACTAGCAAATCAGCATTTTTTTTATTTTCTTTTATATACAAATGTGTATTAGCTATTAAAATGTGAAAGACAATCTACAATGTTTGCTATCTAAGGGTTCTGCTGCCATTCAAATGCCAAAAAATCAAAAAGAACTAAAATAGTTAAGCTTGCAGAAACACAAACTTGCATTTTATACTTTTATTGAGGCCCTCAGCCAGTGAAATATGATTACTATTCCAAGACAGAAGCCACTTTGCATCATGACTGGCAGAACCGGGGAACATAATGATTTCTTTAGGAGAACAGTTTAAAGAGGCTGCAACAACTTATAAACTGTAGCTTTTTATATGTTGACATCCTGGTAGACATACAACACTAATGCTTCCCTCAATATGGCAAGAGAGAACTACCATAGAAGATACAGACCCCCTGCTGTAGAAGACGCTGAATTATGTGCAGAAACCTATTGTATACAAGCCAACCATAGGCGGTCAAATGCAATCCAACGAGGCAAAGACCCTGCCTTCAGGGAGCAGTCACTGCAAGCGCAGACCCTATGCTACACTGAGCAGTGAGACGAGGTAGAACTCAGTTAGGAGATGCTGACCCATTATCTACAAAGGCCAGTCACAGGCGGTAGAATGCAGTCAGAGGACATAGAAAGCACCAAACCACAGAGCAGCCACGCAAAATAAAATGCAAAGCTCCTAGCCAGACTAAAGAGCTGCCATAGGAGGTACAGGCCTCCAAGCTACAGACAGTAGCACCAAGATGTAGAATGCAGTCAAAGGAAGTGGTGACACTACTGCACCCAGGCCATACAGCGAAGAGACAGGAACAGTTAGGATGCAAACTGTGCTATAGAAAGCAGCTGCGAGAGTGAAGTAATGGCAGAGACATACATCAGTGTTATAAACAGTAGACAATTTTCACAGACCCACTTGATATACATAGCAGCTAGACAATGACATAGGATTGGAAATGGTGCACTCCACTGTGCAAGAGATATCAGCCAGCGGAGGAAGGGAGAGAACAGCCAGAGAGGGAGGGGAGGGTCAGCATAAGTACAAACCGCTACACTACAACTAGAGCAGCTAGAGGGCAGTCAAGGGCTGGTCAGATCCATACACATGAAGAGACCAGACACAATCCAGTCAGTTAAGGTGCGGAGGGGACCTAAAGCCAGGTCATTTAAGAAAGACCAACCAGGCACCAAAGATGCACCACCGCTCTATCCAGAGTAGCCCGTGAAGTCACACAAATACACCCTACCCTAGAGAGAGAGCTAGTCCCAGTAGGTCCTCATTCACTAACTAAAGAGCTGCCAAAGAGCACACACAGAGCCCACGAGGGAGCAGATAACAAAGACAGAGAGCCTAGAGGTTTTGTGGCATTTATTTTACATTTGTATGTAGTGCAATCTTGACCTGAAGGTATTGGAGCACTTTATATGAGCAGCAATTACATAACACAAGGGCACATTCATTTTAGAAAGTAGTCATGGGATATATATAAAGATACTGACTCCATCAAGAGAGCAGCCAATTGAGGATCCTCACCCAGACACCAATTAAAAACACCATCCAAGAAAGGAAAGCACAATGATAGGTGATGGGAAGGGAGATTTAGACACAGGGCAGCTCATGCTTCCTTTTCCCTTTCTTGAACTGTACCCTTGTTTTACATTTACAACATATTTGCCGCACTTGTTTAAAGCAAAGTTGATACTAGCAATTGGTTGCTTTGGTGTTTAACTCAGGTCATCAGTTGCTCGTCTTCTCCTCCATTCAGCCAAGTCAGTGTCTCAAAACATTAGCTGTTACGGTTTCAGCAGCAGGTGCCCCCATACCGTCTCCTGCTATAACTGGATATAATAAACCTTTGATGTGTACTTGTGGGGCACTTACTGCTTTACGTGGGTACTTCCTATCAAGATCTGACCATCTCCAATGCTTGTTGTTAGTGGACGCTGCACAGGGGACTTGACAATAATGAGAGCCCCATTTTGTGTGCCGTGACATAATATGGTTAAAAAACCACCCAGGGAAAAAGTTAGCTGTTGGAATTGGGTAAATTTGTGCTCCAGATTCTGAGTATTTTCCTCATGCATTGTAGAGTAAGGTGCTAAAATGGTCTTTGCGTCTGGTTTTATCTTATGGTATTAGCCTTAACGTAGTGTTGTACAAGCAGCAGGTACACCAGATATTACTTAAGAGGACATTAACCATGCAAACTCGGAACTGACAGTACTTTGCGTGGAACACCTTTGAGTCTGATTTCAAACTCAGAATGAGGGTATTACTGTGAAAGATGCGGGAGGACACCAGTGTAAGAGAAGGAACCCTTGTACTCTTGGTTTTTTTTCCATGTAAAAGGCTGAATTCAACTGTGTGGTATGAGGGTAGCTATACAGCAGTCAATACGTACGTGCATGGTCTATATAAATAGAACAATGTTGAATGTAACTCGGTGGGATTGCCGATGGGGAAATGAGATTCTGCAACAGCCCAGTGACCCTAAAGGCCAGAAGAGCTGGTGACAGTCCATGTTAGGCAGGTAGCACTTGCAGCCACCAGTCCAGCTGCTGCTTTAGAGGCACACGCATGTTAAACTTCATATTTCTCTATGTGCCATTCTCTAGCCCCCAACCCCCATCAGCCTCTCAGTAGTTAAGAGTGCCGTGTAGAAGCGCAAGAAGTTCATCCCTGGGGCTGTCCAGACAGTTATAACTGTGTCTTTTACAGATAGGAAATTTCGTCCAGAGATCCCCTACCTTGCTGAAAAACCTTTATTACAGTTTCAGAGATATACAAATATGGGCCTACAACCAACAGGCCAGCCGCTAATGCACAGTGTAAACCTAGGCACAGCTTAACATTACATCGATGAAGCAACAAAAGAGCTACTGGAGTGCTAATCAACTCAGCCGGCCGCAGCCGCAGTCCATAAACAAACAAAGAAAGGTTTCATATTTTGAAAAAAGGAAAAACATCACACACACAAGGCAGAGGGGGTTAATGGCAATAACATGTGCTCCCCGCATCGAAGGAGTAAACAAACCCAAGGAGACAGAGGGGGGGGGGGGGGGGGGGGCAGGCAGAAGGAACCAAATTCGCATGTCGCAGGAGCATATAGGAATGCGCGGGCTAGGGAGACAGGGCAGCATCCATCTCACGCGTCTGGGGCGGGGCGCAAATACCTCCACGATAGGAGTTCCAGGGACCCCACACCTTAATCCACTTCCCAGGCTTGCCTCTCGCCACATACACCGTTTTCTCTCTGAACATACACCAGTCCATGTGTTCCTTCCACGCTGAGACCGTTGGTGGCCTCTGGGAGCCCCACAATTGCGCAATGTCACGCTTCGCTACCATATAGCCCAGAGTCACCCACTGCGTCTGCATCACATTGTAATCAGTCGGCTCCCAGACATTCAGCAAACATCTCCGTGCCTCCGGAAACAAGGCAACATGCGTGACTTCTTCTAACACCGCATGCACTCTACACCAAAACCGAGTCACCTCCGGACACTCCCACAGGATATGGAGGAAAGTCCCCAGTAGTCCACAGCCTCGCTTACACAGACCATCCACCGAATACCCCATACGCATCAAACCAGGCCCCGTGACGTACACTCTATGAAGTATCTTAAGCTGGACGAAACGCAAGCGGGCCGGGATAGCCACCTCTTTCGGGGAGGCCACCGCTGACACCCAATCCTCGTCGTCAAGTTCCAAACCGTCGGCAATCCATGTCTCCCGCAATGAGGTCAGCAAACCCATTCGATCATTGATAAGCTTCTTATAAATCAGCGAAATGGTGCTATCCGGCACATAGCCGTCCAATACTCTGTCTTCCAATGGGGAATACTCTGGAATAGCCGCCACGTCCGGGAACACGGAACACAAGGCATGATGAACCTGAGCATACCGAAAGTATTCCCTATCGTTCAACTGATATTCAGTTTTCAGCATGTCGAACGTCTTAAATTTCCCTTTCGTCCAGAGATCCCCTACCTTGCTGATACCAACAGATGGTATTATTGCTCGCTCACGCGCACCCTAGGCCAGGGAACAAAGAAGGCGGGACATACACCTGCCTTGGACCAATTGCGTGCTGTCTTTCTTAGAAAGACACATGCAAAGGCCAATTGCGGGTGATAAAAAAAACAAGCATTGGCATAGCCAATAGGTCTCGCTTTTGGGACCTTATAAGTGTTTTGCCATGCAACACTTGATGTTGTTGCACCAAGGATATTGTGCTGCATAACTAAATACTTATAAGGTCCCAAATGCGAGACCTATTGGCTATGTGTTATTATACTGAGTGAATTTATGTTGCATTGAGTAGAGTGTAATTATGTGGCGTGTAATTATGTGGCCTGAGTGGTATGTGGAGTGTATTTATTTTTCATTGAGTGTATTGTAATTATGTGGTGTGTAATTATGTGGTACTGAGTGTTATGTGTAGTGTATTTATGTTGCATTAAAAAGAGTGTAATTATGTGACGTGTAATTATGTGGTATTGAGTGGTATTTTGTGGATTGTATTTATGTTGCATTGAGTATAGTGTAATTATGTTGTGTTTAATTATGTGTCAGTGAGTGGTATTATGTGGAGTGTCTATGTTTTATTGAATTGTGTGTAATTATGTAACGTGTAAATATTTGTTACTTAGTGGTATTATGTGGAGTGTATTTATGTTGCATTGAGGAGAGTATAATTATGTGGTGTGTAATTAAGTGGCCCTGAGTGGTATGTGGAGTGTATTTATGTTGCATTTAATAGAGTGTAATTGTGATGTGTGATTATGTGGTACTTAGTGGTATTATGTGGAGTGTATTTATGGTGCATTGAGTATATTGTAATTATGTGGCGTGTTATTACGTGGCACCGAGTGATATTATGTGTATATGTTGTATTGAGTATAGTGTAATTATGTTGCATGTAATTATGTGGCATTGAGTGGTATTATGTGGGGTGTATGTTGCATTTAGTAGAGTGTAATTATGTGGCATGTAATTATGTGGCAGTGAGTGGTATCATTTGGAGTGTATGTTGCATTGAATGCAGTATAATTATGTAGCATATAATTACGTGGCACTGAGTTGTATTATGCGAAGTGTTTTGTGTTGTATTGAGGAGAGTGTAATTATGTGGCATGTAATTACGTGGCACTAAGTGGTATTATGTGGAGTGTATGTTGCATTTATTATAGTGTAATTACGTGGTGTAATTATGTGGTTTTGAGTGTTATGTGGAGTGTATTTATATTGTATTGAGTACAGTGTAATTATGTGGCGTGTTATTATGTGGTATTGCGTGGTATTATGTGGATTGTATTTATGTTGCATTGAGTAGAGTGTAATTATGTAGTATGTAATTATGTGGTAGTGAGCTGTATTTTGTATTGCATTAAGGAGAGTAATTATGTAGAGTGTAATTATGTGGCACTGAGTGGTATTATGTGGAGTGTATTTATGTTGCATTGAGTAGAGTGTAATTATGTGGCATTTAATTATGTGGCAGCGAGTGGCATTATGTGGAGTGTATGTTGCATTTAGTAGAGTGTAAATATGTGGTGTAATTTTGTGGTTTTGAGTGGTGTTATGTGTAGTGTATTTATATTGTATTGAGTAGAGTGTAATTATGTGGAGTGTTATTACGTGGGACTGAGTGATATTATGAGGATTGTATTTATGTTGCATTGAGTAGAGTGTAATTATGTGGTATGTAATTATGTGGTACTGAGTGATATTATGTGGGGTGTATGTTGCATTTTGTACAGTGTAATTATGTGGCATGCAATTATGTGGCAGTGAGTGGTATTTTGTGTTGCATTGAGGACAGTGTAATTATGTGGAGTGTATATATGTTGCATTGAGTGTAGTCTAATTATGTGGTGTGTAGTTTAATTAGTGGTTTTATGTGGAGTGTATTTATGTTGCATTGAGTAGAGTGTAATTGTGTTGTGTGATTATGTGGTACTTAGAGGTATTATGTGGAGTGTATTTATGGTGCATTTAGTATAGTGTAATTACGTGGTGTGTAATTATGTGGTACTGAGTGTTATGTGATGAAAACAAGAGGGAGGTAGAGAGGGGGCAGAGCATATGTTCTAGACTATGTCTGGCCTAGCTGTAGATTCACCAGTCCCGCTAAAACTTTTCGTCTGCACACTTACCTAAATGGTGAGTGTGCACTTTGAGCATGTTGAGAGCTAATTAGATGTCTGGGGGCACTGGGGCATGGAGCTGGCCTTATACAGGTGCATGTTGGGAGCCCTCTAAAAGAATCGGTAATATGAAACCAGTTAAAACTGCGCAGTTCACACAATCGGACTGCTTTATTGCTTTTTGAAACAGATGGTTTACCCGCACAATCGCATGGTATGTTTTACATGTAAAATTGATTACTTACATACTTTTTGATTATACGCGTTCCGTAAGACACCTGTTAAAATTAAGCCCCTGGAAAGGGGGGTTGGAGGTTAAGAGTGGGAGAGAAGAGTAGCGGCAGCTAGGGGAAAGAGCAGGATAGACAAAAGAAGGGGGGGAGGAAAGCGTGGGAGAAGGAAGGCAGGTGAAGAGGAGGACGGGCGTGTGACAGGAGGCAATAGACTGCTGGAGAGATAAAGAACAGCGGAGGCACGAAAAAAGAGAGGGAGAGTGGGTGATGAAAGCAAGAGGGAGGTAAAGAGGGGGCAGAAAATGAAAAAAGAGCGACGCATAATAGGCGTTCCGTGAGACACCTGTTAAAATTAAGCCCATGGAAAGGGAGGGGAGGTTAAGAGTGGGAGAGAAGAGGCAGCTAGGGGAAAGAGCGGAAGAGACGGAAAGAAGGGGTAAGGAAAGCGAGGGAGAAGGAAGGCAGGTGAAGAGGAGGACGGGCTTGCGACAGGAGGCAATAGACAGCTGCAAAGAAAAAGAACGGCGGAGGCAGGAAAAAAAGAGGGGGAGGGCGGGTGATGAAAACTTTGAACTTTGACTTATAATTTCCCGGTTACTATGGTAGAGCGGGGTTGCATATTTTAGGATGAAGAGAGATCCTGGCTACATGACCTAGTGCTGGCAAAAGCACGCTATGATTTGGGGCCAGATGGTAGCTGTGACTCAGAGTCGCTGCCCTCGCCCACACACACACTGGAAGTTTCTAAAGGATTTGTGTGGAAAAGATGGGGGGGGGGGGAGAAAGCATAACAACTAAAATGTACATCTCTTTGTTGTTAGAAGGTGGAAGTTTCCCAGGATTTGAGCTGCACCTTGAGTAAACTTTAACAGTAGTATGAGGCTTCCCTTCTGCCAAAGCCATCAGCGCAGCGCTCAGTTGTTTCCCAGCTAGGCTGTACTCCACATACATGGCAACAACGACTGCATCAAGGAATACCTGAATTAACAAGTCATTTTTATTGAAGCCCAAAGAATTTTCTACAGTTTTGAAAAATGTATACCAGAGTTTGTAAAACTTACTTATCTGATTGTAACTGCTAATACTTTTTAATAATAAGTGTTCCGTCAAACACACGTTAAAATTAATCCCCTAGAAAGGGGGAGGGGGTTAAGAGTGGGATAGAAGAGAAGAGGCAGCTAGGGGAAAGAGCAGGAGAGACGGAAAGAAGGGGGAAGGAAAGCGTGGGAGAAGGAAGGCAGGTGAAGAGGAGGACGGGCATGCGACAGGAGGCAATAGAGTGTTGGAGAGAAGAAGAACAGCGGAGGCAGGAAAAAAGAGGGGGAGAGCGGGTGATGAAAACAACTTTGAACTGTGACTTATCCATTCCCGGTTAGTATCGTAGAGCGGGGTTACATATTTCAGGATGAAGAGAGATCCTGGCTACATGACCTAGGGCAAGATGGAGCCAGTCATGGTGTGAATGGGGAAGTAGCGAAAACATTAGCAGTAGGGTGTTAGTAGCACTATTTTTGTTTAGATGGCGGTTGGTCCTGTTAATTGTTGGGTTCTTTGGTGAAGTTTAGTAGGTTAATTGATGTGGCGCCAGCAACCTGCAGATGGCTAGGTGGATGGTAGCGAAATGTTGATGTTTGAGTGTGAATTCGTCTGTAGGCATTTCCATTGAAGGAATCGCACTGCAGGATATGGCGGCCTGTAGCGCAAATAATGTATGCTGCTTGAGGAGGGATGTGGTAGCAGTGAGAGTAATGCACAATGTAATGATTTGTGTTATAGTATAGAGGTTCGGATGGGATGGTAAAAAGAAGGCTGTAATGAAGTTTTTTAAAGTTGTTTCTGCCAAAGACAGAAAGCGCATCTTACCTTAAATAGTGCTCTGCATATAGTTATTTCTAATAAGTTAATGCATTATTACAACTGTTAGGATAGATGAGCGAGTTCAGTGTTCACTACTGTAATTTGCATATAATATGCATGCTGCACAGTGGTATACCCTCCGACCATTCTGAGGCTAACACGGCGAATGCCAATGGGATGGTGACAGCAGGCACTGTGTCACAGGGCAACTTGATTTGTGTTATAAAGAGGGCCGTTTTTATAAAAATGTACACCCAAGACAACATTGGAAAAGGCAACGTACAGCACGCTACTAATGGTACACCGTTGAAACGCACTCATATGCGCGTCAGAGGCAAGTGCTCACGCGTGCCACAATGTTTCCCTTACCTTTCACTAGGCCTACTTACATCTGTATTTTAGCCCAGCCCAACCCTACCAGGACGGCGCGTTAAAGAAGATAGTCAAGGGTAGGGCTGAGAGAGAAGAATGCACACTACAAAAAGCAAGTCCCCAAAAAACTTTTAAAAGCCCATTTATAAACCGCCCTATCGCATGGTATATGGCATGTGTAAATGCCTTTTGCTGCAAAGCATCCCGGCAAATACCACTTTAAATTAAACCCCTGTATGGCTACAGTGGCGCTGCCAGGCGTGCTGGGGCTTTTGTTTGCTTTTGTGAAGCCAAACACATATGCATTATAAACGCACCATAGGAGACGCGGCCTCTTACAAACACCTCGTCTGACTGCCTAGAAATAGCCTAAGGCGGGGTGGGGGGGAGGGGCTGTGGTGAAACTAAACAGAGTCCACCCTGGAGACATTCCATGGCCTTATCTGTTGATCTAACAAGTCTACAGACTAGGGACGTGTGTACAAGCAAAAAGGCTGGCTGTAAAGACATCCCAAGTGAGGACAGCCCTAAACAAGCAAATGAAGCTTTAAATTCATTAGTAACAGGATACTAGTTTAATATCAGGATATGTTTAAGATTTCGGAGGAAATATTTTTAAATCTATGCAGTTTACACAACGTTACTGCTTAATTGCTCTTTGAAACTGATAGCTTACTAGCACTATCACATGGTATATGTTTTACACGTAAAATTGCTTGTTGACATAATTTTTGATATTAGGCGTTCCGTAAGACACCAGTTAAAATTAATCCCAGGGAAAGGGGGGGCGGAGGTTAAGAGTGGGAGAGAAGAGAAGAGGCAGCTAGGGGAAAGAGCAGGAGCGATGGAAAGAAGGAGGAAGGAAAGCGTGGGAGAAGGAAGGCACGTGAAAAGGAGGACGGGCGTGAGACAGGAGGCAATAGACTCCTGGAGAGAAAAAGAACAGCGGAGGCAGGAAATAAGAGAGGGAGAGCGGGTGATGAAAGCAAGAGGGAGGTAGAGAGGGGGCAGAAAATGAAAAACGAGCGACGTATAATAAGCGTTCCGTGAGACATCTGTGAAAATTAAGCCCCTGGAAAGGGGGGGGATGTTAAGAGTGGGAGAGAAGAGAAGAGGCAGATAGGGGAAAGAGCAGGAGAGACGTAAAGAAGGGGGAAGGAAAGTGTGAGAGAAGGAAGGCAGGTGAAGAGGAGGACGGGCGTGCGACAGGAGGTAATAGATAGCTGGAGAGAAAAAGAACGGCGGAGGCAGGAAAAAAGAGAGGGAGAGCGGGTGATGAAAACAACTTTGAACTGTGACTTATAATTTCCCGGTTACTATCGTAGAGCGGGGTTGCATATTTCAAGATGAAGAGAGATCAAGGCGCCTATTGTGCAAAGAATACAAAGCACCTTAGCGCCTGTATCAAGTGCGTGGACTTCGAGGCGCCTTCTGGGGCCTGCAAGAGAAGGAGCTAAAGCTGTAGGAGAGGCTCTAACTGAAGCTCGAGAACCAAGGCGCCTCTTGTGCAAAGAATACAAAGCACCTTAGCGCCTGAATCAAGATGCGTGGACTTCGAGGCGCCTTCAGGGACCCGCAAGAGAAGGAGCTTGCGCAGTAGGAGAAGCGCTATCTCGGGAGCTCGAGAACCCAGGCGCCTCTTGCGCTCCAAGAATACCATAAAGATCACTAAAGAACAGTGTTACCATCACTGCACTGACTATCAGCCGAAATAAAATGTTACATTTTCTCTACAAATTACAGGTGTCAATTAACATTGGAGCTGAAGTTACCCACATAAACGTGGAATATATAAAACAACACAAATGTGAGCCAGGAAAGATAATGTCAGTCAGCAGGAGGAGCAGAGTTAGATAATAAACTGTTAGGTAGGATACAGTGAAAAATAATCATTTTAAGTTCCTGTGGCTCTCACTTCAAACTTAACGCCACACTCAATTCATGTCCCCAGGCAAGCATAGTGTCAGGGAGCAGAGGCTGCTAAAAGAGAAGACAAGCACGCACTGAAGTTGACGAGGAGGGAGTGGGATGGGGGAGTGGGGGCGGGCACAGTGGTGCGGCCGCAGTTGTAAAAGGCAGGGAGAGGGCGAGATTGAGAAAGGGAAAGATAGGGATCAAAGGAAACAATAACAAGCAGGAAGGGGGTGGCAAATGGTGTGCACTTTGATGTCCTCAGTGGTCGCGCGGCTCACTGAGGACATCAAAGGGGCCGCGAAGTGATCAGGCAGTGCTTTTCAGGCTGCCAAATGGTGCGCGCGCCTGGCGCACATGCACTGTATTTGGAGGCCTGAAAAGCACTGTTTGCACTTCCAGATCCCCCTTTTACAAAAGCTCTCGCGAGAGCAGCGCTAAAGCGCTGTCTCAGGCGAGACCTAAAAAGCATACGCATGATCGTGTGTTTAGAATTTAAAAGCCCTTACTAAAGCCTCGCTGAGCAACGCATGCGCGCTGGCTCAGGCGAGACCTAAACAGGCAGTGCTCATTTTAATGCTACCAAATAAATAAATGCAAGGACCTCCCTGGGAGCAGGAGATGCAGATGTCTATCTGTATATCGCTAAACAGTGGTGTTAAGCCTGTTCCAAGTGTTCTCAAGTTGGCCAGTTTGTAAGACCAAGGAAATGACTATGAAGGGTGAATCAGTCTGGAATCCACAAAAAATCAACTATACACACTTCTGTTTCACATTATTCCACATAATTACAAACCAATAAAATAAACTCCACAAAATGCAACTCCACACCATGCCACAAAATTCCAATTCACAGAATACCACTATCCTACAACATTACACTCCACACAACATAATTCAACTCCAGATATTTTCACTACACATAATTACATTCCCAAACTACATTTCATGCCAGGTATTACACTCTTCAAATCTCTACTGAATTCCAAAACACTTAATTCCACTCCACAAAGTAAAATCAACTTTGCACATGACACATAATTCCACACCTTATAATACTACTCCACCCCATGCTACCTAATACGACTCCAAACCATCCCACATAATTCCACACAACACCACACAATTAAATGGCACACAATTTTGCACTACACAACAAAATTGCCATCCACATAACACAACTCAGTGCCACATAATTACACTCAACTCAATACAACATAAAAATACCCCACATAAATGCACTGCACACCATAACAATTCCAATAAGCATGATTTCACTGATCGCCACACAGTTCCACGCCACACAATTCAACTCCACACATTTCCAATACACATCACATAATTCAATACCAAACTACATATTTCAACTACACAACAAAATTCCACAACACACCACATACCTCCAATCCACACCACACATTTCCACATCATGCCACAAAATATAACAGCACAACACAATTCAAATCCACAACTATACAACACACAGGGCCATTCCACATAATTAACTCCATAACACACAATCTCACTCCTCAATTCCACTACAGTTAATACCATTTAATAACTAATCACATAATTCCAAAATATATTTCCACTACATAACTCCACAGCCCGAATTGCAAACCACAGATCTCCATAACAAACAATTCCAATACAACACATTTCAACCTCACACTTCTTCCACCAACTCTATCACCTCTCCCCCACCTACCTACTGCCCCTATCACCTCACAATTCCACTGGCCATTCTCATACAGGCTACCTTCCTGTACCTCCTTGCGCTATACACTAGTCCACCACTTGCCCCTTCCGCAGGTGCCCCTCCGACTCATCTATCTCATTCTCTCTCAATCCTCGCTATCATGCACTCTTCCCACCTTCTCTCATATTTGTTCACTTCATGTCTTCAAGCAGTTTTTTCCCAATGACTTATAACATTTACATCCATCATACCCAAGCTTTCCTCCTCTTCTTGGGGTGTCTTCTGCGTACACAAGTGCCCCCTCTTTTTATGCAACTGTGGCCTGCTCTCGCCAACTTTCTCGCACACTTTCTGCTCCTCTGTCTGGAATTCATTCACCACTTCGTGCACAAACTACTTATCCCTCTCTTTCTTCCTTTCTATCTATTGTGTGCATCTTTTACGCCTATCTATTCGCCATGCCACATAATTGCACTACATAAATACACTACACCCCACACAAATCCACAACTAAAAATTCCAATACTATCCACATAACTCTACTCCAAACCACATACATCCACTTCACTCCAAACCAAAAAACATGGGTAAAACGCATTTTTATTGACAAAGCCAATAGCTCCAACTCTTGCAAATGCGAGACCCATTGCATTGCAAATGCTTGTTTTTGTTGGTGGTTCACGATAATCTATGAGATTCCATGTAACAAAATACTTTTAAACCACTTTAGCACAGTGTAACCACAATCAATCTACAAAAAGATATAGATTTTAAAATAAAACGCAATAGATTTATAAAGAGATGTGTGTGTGTATATATAAAGGTCTAAACTAGAACTTGCGCCCGCCATGTACTGCTTAAGCCACCACATATTACATGACTCAAGATAAATTCTATGACATAATTTATGACATCACTGATGACATTTCAAATTACATCATTGATGAAATCACTGATGAAATCATCCAATGAGTGTGCTAGTTTCTTTGTTTTATAGTTTACATAGTGGCGGGTAACTACCATATTATTCTTTTAACTTATTTTGTACAGCCTTTGTCCAGCTGATTGGTGTAAAAGTTTACAAAACGCATCATCTTCTCTGTGTGCAGATGCAAGTTGACGACTTGTGTCCAGTATGTTCTACATATGTTTTTTGGTTCAGCAGAAAAAGTTTCCAACAGGGCATAGATTCTATATAGTAGATAAGAAGTATTGTAAGCAGCCTTGAGTTATTAGACAAAGTCTTAGCATGACAATTTCTACATAACACAGAAGACTATATTCACCAGGTACTAACCTATGGACATGAGCTTTTTTTGCTTCAGAAGAGCTATCTGTAAAGTTTTCCCCACAGTATGAAGGCTACAGGCAGTATAATCTTCAGCACCTTAAGACCCGCGTTATTTTAAGCGAATGGTGTCTTTTTTTGACAATTGGTGCATAGAGTGCACATGGTTCTTAGCAGATACTTTCTAATACTCTGTGGTGTATTTTTCATGAGAGTTTCACGGTTTGCAAACAGTGTGGTACAGATTAAACCAGGTGTCTCCAACAAGTAGCTCGTGATATACTAGTAACTCTACAGCTACCTCGGAGTAGCCCTCCTGTATACAGTTCAGCCTACAATTATACAAGTTTTTACTTGCTTGAATTTATATATACATACCAAAATTAAAAAGCATTTATTTGAGACGAAAATGTGTGTATTTTCAGAACACAAACTGATGTTTGGAGAAAATTTGTTGACTTTTCAAAATGGAATTAAAGCCATTTGAGTTGGGGAAATGTATTACTCATATTATGAATTTGGTGCTGAGGAATTGCAGCTATGGCTTTTACGTATTACCCAAGTAGGGATATTCCAAATCAATAATGCTTTTTTAATTTATTGCTCGCGATCCTTCCTAATGTACAGATGTCATCACTGCTGATAATCTTGGATGGGGTGATCACTATTACATCACTAATATCAGTAGCTCTGGGTGATTTTCACTGAACTCAAGTAGCTCTTATTACAGAAAAGGTTGGAGACCCACTGGAGCAAACTCTCTACATACTGCAAAAGCTGTTTACAGTACCCACTCTTCTGCTCACATCAACTTAATTTCTCAATGTAGGTTCAAGGACTGTGAGGTGTTTGATACAGCTTTCAGTAGTAGAGCATTCATTTTGGAACAGATGTTGAGTATCTTGAAGAGCGTAGCTTTCTCTGAACAGTTTTATACATACTGAACACAATGTGCAATGAGGGTTTCCCATATATCTGTAGGTGATTGTTAATGTGAACTAGGCTACCCATGAAGTGAGTGGTTTACAGTCAATGTTGCACATACCCCTGCTTGCTACACATAAGGGAGTTTTAGTTGTGATGGTATTATTGATGCTGCATATCATTCTGAGCTATGTTGTACTTACTTTCAGGCCTCTAATGCCATACTACTTTATGGAGTAATGTGCACAAAAGAAGCTTGGATGATGTCATCAATGATGGCATTTGAGATGGCATAAATGATGTCATAGAACATGTCATGAGTGAAGTAATATGTGAGGCCATAAGCAATGCATGGCGGGGCGCAAGTTATAGTTCCGTTAATTATAAAGTACCCACCTAACTATAATGTTTGGTATTTTCAGAGTATTTCTACGTTTTTGTTTTTTTCTTAAAACAGATCTTTTTATCACACCTAACTACAAAGTAACTGTAGCCTTTGTTTCTTTTAGTGAATTTCTTATTATTTTTTTTTAACAAAGTAAACACCCCCACAGGCAGCCAGCCTTTGGCTGTGCACTGCAGTGGGTTGGCTACAGGGCTCGGCCGCATCCTTCCTACCTGGAGGCAGTCAACCCTGCGCACCGCCTTTTGTTGTGTGGGGTTGGCCACAGGGCTTGAGGTACTGCAGGATTGCTACTCTTATTTAAAAAATATATATATGATACCATGTTAACAGAATAAACATCATTTTGAGATGTATATTATATATTCCCAGATCCCCAAAATACACGGCCTAGGGTATCTCTACCCTGCCCTTGATATATTTTTGTAAATACAACAAAGAATAGGGGACTAAGTTCCTGAGTCCTGTAATGGGTGCTAGCAAAAAATTGTCATGTTGCTCGCAGCCAATCAAAGTGCTCGCTCCCGTGAAAGCGTGTCTCCTGTTGGAGCGAATTGGCTTAGGGGGGAAAAACTCCCAGAGTCAAACAGAACGCTCTGGTTTTTAAAATTGGGTTTGAGTGACTCACGAGTCCCTCGAACCCAACCCATCCAGCTATACAATAATTTCAAAACCTTAATATTTCAGAAACTACTGAACTGATTTACACCAAATCACAAAAAGCACGCTTTCTGGATCAAGATCTAGCGTCCAGCCAAATTTGGTGTAAGTACATTAAGCAGTTTTTGCGATATTGCTTTACTACAAAAATCTATTTAAAATACATAAGGATTTCCGTTTCGGGGCAACCCTTTGGCCCCACCTGACAAATCAGATCAACACTTTACATGCACAAACTAAGCAAAAAGGATTAACTTTCTGTAACGTTTTGTGAGGATTCGACAAACTGTGCCAAAATTATTAGCTGAACAAAAAAAAAAAGACATTTCTTATAGAAATGCTGACCTAACTATAACTACTCGGGGATGGGGAGAGGGATTTGCTGGATGAGGGCTGCAAACACTTTTTCTCAGCCATCTTGAAACGTGCAAGTCACCACTGAGTGGCAAGTTTAGCACTATGAAGTAAAAACATCCCACAGCTATGGCGTACCAATCTTAAACATGACCAGCATAAAGGGCAGAGATACCCAAACAAGTAGAAAATATATGACATCCCTGAGTAAAAGCAAGTTTTCTAAGCATCATTTGGAGCAGACTGGCAAGCTCACCAGTTGACATTTTAAGTGCTGAATTTGACTGCCATTTTGTGCCTGATTCGGGAGCCGCTAGCAAGTTTCAGGCACTGAAGAACAGAATAAAACCTTTAAAAAAAAATAAACACCACCGAATACACACAAAACCAACCACTTAAATTAATTCCCCGCTTTCCGTAGTATGCAGGAGGTAGGGAACAGGCCATCTTCTGTCCATCCCCCACTGAGCAGCACCCGCTGCAGGTTGGGCACAGAGCTTGGCTGCTGACACAGCACTGCTGTCAACCCATCCATTGTACAGCTAAAACCTGTGTGCAATGGGGGTAGAGTGGCCACAGGGCCTGGCCACCAAAAGTTGTGCAAAGTGAGGGGTGTATGGGACTGGAAATCAAGAAAATAAAAGAAGAAAAACTATACCAAAAAAATGGTGCAACTGATAGGGCATGGTCAGATGCTTCCGTAAAGTAACAGTGCCAGCTTTCCACCTCCATGGGCTGCAACATATATAGTTACATTGCCGACCTTTGTCATCTTTTAAAAAGATATGTGAAAGATTTAATCTTTTCACTTCTTAAACAGACACCATTTTAAATTGTAACATTAAAGAAAAAAAAAATGAAATTTAGTTATTTTATAGCCCTTGTTATAGGTTGTCATAATTGTGGTTTAAAAATACCTTGTCTGAAGGAACAGCATGCTTACTGTAAATATTTTATACAGTGATGAGGAATCCTCTGCATTGACTAACCTATTTGGTCCCTTTAGAGCTTTCAGTACAATACGCAGGTGTATGTATTGCTTTCTGGTGAGTGCAACATTGTCTGTGATGAAAGGAGGACAGTGAAAGAGTAGCATCTGGGCGTTTACATGTATTGAACAATCATTGTTAGTGAACAACTTTTCAATACAGCTTGTTAAATGTGTACAGTTTTCTATCTAAATATCACTTCCCAACGCAGCTCTTCAATCCCCTTTTCTAGTAACTGGTGTTAAAATGTCAAATGAGCTAGGTGAGAACACATCATAATGTGTCCACTGAATAAGTTACTTACCTTCAGTAACGCCTTATCTGATGGGCATACAATCCTTACCTTGGAATTTTCCCCAGGAGTCAGGCTGTATCCAGAAATGTTTCCTGAGGAGTACCCCTGAATGCCAGTAGGTGGCACAATTGGCTCCCTGTGGCATCGTCAGTTTTTTTTCAAGACTTTCCAAAACAGGAGAAAACTAGGGCCCTATAAAGAAAACAGCCCTGTCCCTAGTAATCCGTTCGCAGAGCAGGGAGAAGGGGTGGGTCGGTAACATTTCTGCGTCTAGACAGTCTCTACCAGATAAGTCCTTATTAAAGGTAAGTAACTTCTGATAAAGACTTCTAGCGGAAGATTCCTTACCTTAGAATAGATACCCAAGCAATACCTCCTCGGAGGTGGGTCCACGAAATAATTTCACACCAAAAAGTCCTGCAGGACAGAACTGGCCAAATGGCAGTCCCGACGGACCTAACTTTCCAGATAGTAGTGCTTTGTGAATGTGTGCAGACAGGCCCACATTGCTGCCTGGCAGATGTACAGGTTTGGGACACCGCATGGTAACACAGTAGTTGCAGCTTGGGCTCGGTGCATTGGGCATGCAAACTCTCTGGGGGTTGCTACTTAGCTAATGCATAGCAGATTTTAATGCAGAGTACAATCCACCAGTAAATGGGCCATTTCTGAATTTTCCTTCTTCGCTCAGACATACCCCACAAAGAGTTGATCGCCCATCCAGAACTCTTTCGTCCAATCAATGTAGAATGACAATGTTCTTTTTAGGTCAAAGCAGTGGAGGCATTCCTCCTCCTTAGAGGGATGTGGCAGAGCTTGAAAGGTCGGCAGAGCGATGTACTGGCCTACATGAAAAGGAGTGACCGCTTTCGGTAGAAAGGAAGCTCGAGTACACTAAACCAGCTTGTCTAGGTAGATGGTCAGGTACAGAGGCTTGGATGACAAAGCCTGAAGCTCACTGACCCTCCGGGCAGAAGTTTTGCCACGAGGAAGGCCGTCTTGATGGTACTGAGCATGAGAGGACAGTTGAACTTTGGCTCAAAGGGAGATCACTCGGAAATATAAGGACGAAATTGAGGTCCCATTAAGGCATAATGAAGGGCAAAGGTGGAAACGTGTTGCAAACCTTTCAAAAACCTTTTCACCCCAGGGGATTTGAACAAGGATGGCTGATCTGGCAGCCACAGAGGGGCTGAGATAGCAGAATGATAGCCCATTAAAGTGCCCTAAGCAGAGCCCTGCTGGGCAAGAGAAAGAATAAAGAGAAGGACCCGAGTGAGGGAAGCAGAAAGAGGCTCAATCTGTTTCTCTGTATACCATGCCACAAACTTGCCCCAACGGCAGGCATATACAGTCTTGGTAGAGGGGCATCTGGCTGCCAAAATAACATTGCACACTTCGGGCGGAATGTTGAAATCTCTCAACTGTTGCAGCTCAATCTCCCTGCATGAAGGCAGAGCGTTGACAAGTTTGAGTGGAGAATCATCCCCTTCTGCTGAGGCAGAAGATCCTCCCGAAGGGACAGCCTGATCGGAGGGCAGATGGTCATGCTTATTAACTTGGGATACCAAACTCTGAGCCCAGTCCTGAGCCACATGGATGACTTGGGCCCTGGTGTTCCTGATCTTCTTCAGAACTCTGGGCAGGAGAATTATTGGCAGAAAGGCATACAGCAGGCCTGAGCTCCACTCGAGGAGGAAATCGTCTGAGTGAGAGCCGTCTTGGAAACTCCAGCACACAAAACCGCTGACATTGCGTGTTCTCAGCGGTGGTGAACAAATCTAAACAAGGCTCTTCCCACTTCTGAAAGAGACCTTGCGCCACCTCCGGATGGAGACACCACTTGTGATCCACTGATCATTTTTGGCTGAGTTCATACACCCTGGTGTTCAGGGAGCCCACCAGGTGTTGAATCAACAGGGATATACCCTGACGTTACAGCCATGTCCAGAGATGCAGGGTCTCTTGACAAAGAGGCTACGACCCACACCATGCCCTATCTGTTGAATATCACATGTCGGTGGTTTTGTCCTTGAAAACACATAAGCCTAGCCTTGGAGGGCAGAAAGGCTTTTGATGCCCATAGAATCACCTGGAGCTCCAGTAGGTTGATGTGGAGTCTAGATTACACCGGAGAACTGAGGCCTCTGATCTCCAACTCTCCCACATGGCTGCCCCATCCCAGCAGTGACGCATCTGTAACCACTGTCAGATTTGGTTGAGAAAGGGAGAGGGGTCTGCCGCTGAACCAATTGTGGTTTGCTATCCATCACTGCAGATTATTAACAGCTCCCTCACAGGACTGTTGGAGAGCTTCCCCTGATGCTGTGCCCACTGGAACCTCAGGTTCCACTGCAGAGCCCGTATATGCCAGCTGGTGTGTCACAAGCTGGATGCCATGAGGCCCAGCAGCCTCAGAGTCAGTCTCACCAAAATCTAGGATGGAGGCTTAAAAAGCAGCATCATAATATCCTGGACTGGTTGCGTGGGTGGAGGCCCAAAACTGTACAATGTCCAGAACAGTTCTGATGAAATAGAGCGCCTGAGAGTCAGGTGTGACTTTAGCACATTGATAGTTAATCCCAGCAAGTGCTGGAGGTCTGCCATAGTCTAGAGGTGGGAGACAACAGCCTGGGGCGAGCCCACATTCAACAATTAAACGTCGAGATAGGTGAAGACTGGCACCTCTGATCTCCACAGATGATCTGCAACCCACGCCATCACCTTGGTGAACACCCAAGGGGCACTGGTAAAGCCAAAAGGGAACACGGTGAACTGAAAATGCTCGTGGCCCACCATGAATCACAGGTAACGCCTGTGGGAAGGCAGGACAGGAATGTGCAAGCATGGATCCTGCAGGTCCAACACTACCATCTAGTTTCCCAGGTCCAGGGCAGACATTACTTGAGCTTGAGCGTTTTTAATTTCTCCTTCAGAAAAACATTGAGAGGGCGCAGACCTAGGATAGTAGGAAGCAAGACCTACTACAGGTCTCAACACCCTCTCTATGGCTTCCTTGACCAAGAGAGCAGCTACTTCCAGGTAGAGCAAGGGGAGAAGGGCATTCGGCAGCCTGTTGCAAATGGGTGGTGTGAGTGGAGAAATTACTAAGGGGAAGGAGTAGCCCCTTCGGACAATCTGAAGAACCCAACAGTTTGATGCTATTGACCTCCAGTCGGGCAGGTGATGACATATCCAGCCTCTCACTTGGTGCCCATGATGGTAGGATGGCAAACTAAAGGGGTTTGGTGGCAGCCGGGGGAGGGGGGAATAGGTTGACTGGCCTGACCTCTTGCTGCCCGACCCATTGGGGTCTGTGGGTACTGCGTCCTCAGCCACACAGAGGCTGAAAAGCTTGCAAACCATGGTGACTAGGCGGGTAAAGAGGCTGCCGGAAGCCCCTTCCATGGCTTCGAGAGGACTGAAAGGTGGACTGGTGTTGGTGAGGGGTCAGGGAAAGGCCCAAGGACCTGAGTTTAGCTCTGCTATTCTTTTAGTGCTCGAGCACAGAGTCCGCCACATCTCCAAAGAGACAGGAGCCATCAAAGGCCATCTCCATTAGTGACCTTGGACATCCCCAGAAAAGCCAGTTGTCCCCGAAAGGCCACTGACTAAGAAACCACTCTGCCTAGCCAGTTGGTCATGTCCAGCCCACATCTGATCATGAACCTGGCTGCATCTCTCCTGTCATAGTTTGGGAAAGTATGGACCGGGCATCCTCCGGGACCATGGTAGGCATCTGTGCCCAGGAATCCCATAGTGATTGGGAGTAATGGTCCAAAAGGCATGCATGTTCAGTGACCGCAGTGCCGCACTGGTGGAAGAAAACATTTTCTTCCCAAGGGTATCCAGCCTCTTGGATTCCCAATCCGGTGGAGTGTTAGGGAATGCGCTAGGATTTACACAGGAGATGTAACCTTGAACCACCAAGACCTCTGGGGTAGGGTATTGCTTGAGAAAAGTGCAGTCCCCTGGGGCAGGGTGGTGGCGGCGGGCACCCACCCCGTTCACAGAAGCCCCTGTGCAGAGTGTGGACCAAGTCCCAAGCAGGTTGTCCGTGAGGGCTTCATTAGATGAGAGAAACTGTTCGGAGGGGGTACTCCCAGCTGAAGCACCTCTGTCAAGACATTAGTCTTGACTGCCACTAAGGGCAGGCTAAGGTAGAAGACCTAGGCCGCCCTACTCACCATCATAGCAAAAGAGGCTCCCTACTCTATAGCCAAAGATGAGAGACCATGCTAGTATCTTGAAAGCTGACCAGTCCGTTGGCATCTGACAATTTCTCACACCAGCCAATGTTAGGGTTTAGGGGATGGTTTACTTCAGGATCCTGTGACCCATCCCAATCCTCCCAGAGTCACAGCCCATAGGAAAAAGGCTCAGGCTCCGACCTGGAAGGCATGGCTGCGGTCGACGTCAGAGCCGGTATTGGAAAAAGGCCCTTTGGCTCCATATGAGAGTGGGGGATGAGAATGGGAATAGCGCAAGGAAATGTCGAAATGATAAGACCAGCACCAGTACCGATACATCAGTAGATGTATGGGCAGACAGAAGCTTGGATGGACTTGCTGGCAGAGAACCAGTGGGGGGCCCCTTCTGAACCTGTGTAGGAAGGTGGAATCTGACTGCATGGTTGGCCCCACTTTTTTTCTGGTGTTTTGCTGGTTTTCGACTTAGTTTGGCTGGGATCCTGCTATTCAAGACCCCAGCCTATCTGCTTTCCCCGTTAAATCGATTTCAAGTAAGATTGGATTCTGGGGTACCCTCATAAGTCCATAGTATATGGTATACTATGTACCCAGGACATAGGTACCCCAGAGGCCTACCAGAGGCTGCAGCATGTATTGTGCCAACCCTGGGAAGCCTTCCAAAATTACACCACAGGTCTGCTACTGCAGCCTGGGTAAGGTGGTGTATGCACCCCTTACTGAGATATAGGTTACCTATATCTCTCCATATCACTGCACATGTAAACCTACCAGTCACCCCTATGGCAGGCCCTAACAAACCTGAAGGCAGGGTGCTGGGTTTCATGTGAGGGTGCGCCCATGCAAGACCAGAGCCCCTTTGCAGCTTTCGGAACCTTTATTCTGGAGTTGTTTGCGATGCAGCCAAACCATATACTCTTAAGTGCATTATAACCTTGCGGTAAATGCTAACTTTGGAATGGCTGCATGGAAACATATCGTGTTCGGTGTCAAACACCTTGGAATCATACCCCCACACCAATTACTGGTGTGGGAGTATGATCCCACCCTTCTAGAGTGAGAGACATGACAGCACCAGTATATCCGGTACCAGCTTAACAGACCCTGGCATCACAAAATGGATGCTGTCAGCCACAGACACGAGTCTGCCCTCCTGCTGCTGGATGAAACTTCGGCAGGGGAGGCCTAGACAATAGGTTTCCTGTCACAGGGAGGTGTCACCACCTCCCAGACAGGCTTTAGTGTATTTGGGCTGGGTGGGTGCACTCCAAGAGTGCTTTGAAGTCTGCACTGGGGGCACATTCGGTGTCCCTGTGCATAGTCCAGCTCAAACCGGTTGCAGGGGCTACCAGCCCCTGCTCTGGCGCGAAACTGGACAAAGGAAATGGGTGTAGCCACCCCTCTTTCCTGACCCTCCCATAGGTGGGTCCCTAGAGTTTGTCCCACCCCTTCCTTGGGTATAAGATAGGAACCCCTGGCTACAGGACTTTAGATTTACCTGGACGAAACTCTGATACAACTGGAACTTCGACAATCTACAAGGCGCTAGATGACTGAAGAATCTCCCTTGGAGTAAAGGAGTTACTCTCCTGCAAGGCAGGCACCTAAGACGCATCTGACCGGTTTGCATCTTCGAAGCTCCCGCCGGACTCCGAAGAATTTGCAACACAGGAGGTGGGTTCCCAGACTTTCCAGAGGCCGACCCGAGCTCCCAGCAAAGCTGAGACACGCATCCCTCATAGGGACCGTGGAACCAGAATCCATGGACACCGTGCACATTTGCAAGTGCATATGCTTCTCGTCGATCCTTGAGGCCGTGCTTTGGGCTACTTGTAGTCCACACCCGAGCAGTGTCTCCACCGAAGATTACTGGCCTACACTCACCGAGTGTCCCGTGGGCTGGTATTGTGTGATTCCTCTCGAGGTCCCTTCGCGATCCCTGGTCCGTCGACTGGTGGGTCCATGTTAAGGCAACTCTAACTTTAATTTGGCTTACCAGGTTGCTCCAGACGTGCCCTGACTCTCCATCGCTTGGGGAGTCCCCAGGACCTTGCTGGTCGGCACCGAAGCATCTTTTCTCGTCCTGCGTGGGTTGCTGTTGCCAAGGCTTGTTGGGTTCAATACGAGCACCGACACCGCAGCACTCGACATCCTTCGTGGGACAGCTCGAATCCAGCTCCTGGTCGTCGTCACCTCCTGGTCCTCGTGGCTGCAGAGTCAAGCTTCACCTCTTCGCACCAGAAACGCCCAACATCGGTGGGCACGCGTCTATCTATCGTGCCCCTGGTCACTGGCAAGTGACCAAGACTCTGTCCCCTCTGCTTTCAGATTCTTCTGATCTTCGATCCAGGCTTGGATCACACCGGACACTTACTTCTTCCCGGCAGCAGCACTTTTCAGCAGATCGCCATTGAAATCAACGACGATTCCCGACACCATTTGACACCTATGCACACGGCTTACCTGGGTGAGGTAACTCGAGTACTCCGGTGCTCCCGTGGGTGTTGGCCCTAGAACCCCATAAGTCTAAAGGGGTTTGCTCAAAGTCCTCTCCTAAGAGTCCTTAACTTCTAAAATTCAAACCGCGACTTTCCCATAGAATAGTACGGGGCTCGCGCCTGTGTTCTCACACGGCACCCGTCCCGTCTGTCTCCTGTGTCACTACCTTGGGTGGTTCCTTGGGGTCCCAGCGATTCTACGTGCTCTAGGCACTGTGTCAAGCCAAGTCGTGGTTCTTAAACCACTTTCTTAATATATGGTTTGGTCCCCCCTGGGGCCCAGTGTATATTGTGCTATATACTGTCATTTTAGAACTGTATTATTGTGCATCTTGGACTCTAATCTCAAAGAGATTAGTAGTGAGTGTTTAGAAATAGATACATACATTTTATATATAACTTGGTTGGTACTCCTTTTATTTAGTGATTCAAGAGGTTATAATCTGGTAAACCAAGCAGCTTTACACTCCTTCAAGACTTAGCCTGAAGGCTGCTCTCCATAGCTACCACTAGGATAGCTTTCAATAAAGGTGGTCTTTAAACCTATTCATCAATAAGGGCTGTTTGAACTGGTACAAGGTGCCCACTATAACTACTGGACAGCACATACCAGGCCAACTTCTCGCAACCTGCAGGGCCCGAAGGCACGTCAGAGGGAATGGGTCACCCAAATATGAGGTGCATGGCCTCACAGAACTCACGAAGTTGAGCGGGAGTCGCTCCAGCTCCCGGAAACTCAGGGAGGCGCTGAGCTGGGCCAGGCTCAACTGCTGAGGCAGGCCTTGAATGATTAAGCTCCCTCGTCTTGTTGGATGACTTAAACAGATGGAGAGAAGTCGAAGACTTCTTACTTTTCTTTCTCTTGTAGGACTTAACTGATGACTACTTAAAATGCAACAAGGATCTTGCGCTCAGGGACCTTCCTCTCGAAAGGGATAGAGACTGTTGTGGCGTCACACGTTGAGCAGCAAGGAACTTGAGGCAGTTCTCCTTCAAGGCACTGGTGTGCATGGTGTGGAATTCGACGCAGGTCTACGCGTTGTGGTCATGCTCGAGGCTCCAGAGGCAAACAAGGTATGGGTCCGTCACCGACATTTATCTGTCACAGGTGCCACAGGGCTTGAAGCTGGCCTTCCGAGATGACATCCTCCCACACCAGGAGAAGATCTCAAAAAAGGCTTTGACAAAAAGTCAAAAAAGGTCAGCCAAAAAATGACTGGGGAGTATCCCTCTCTGGATCTGCGCTAACTGGTGCAGAGAGAAAAGAACAGATGTCATCGTGCTGGGGTGGCGCCTTTAGTGGCACCACGCACGTCACTTCTGGCACAGACGACACCATGCAGAGCTGAACGACACCACCTTCCAGGGCCCTGGGTACTGTTCAAGAAAAATTTCCGGATCCAGTTTGGCGCCTGGGAATCTGTGGCTTGAAGTCTCTATCAGATATAACAAGAACATGCAGCATGTTTTCCATTGAGTGTTACATAATTAGCTTTTCGTTTACCAAATAGTGTCATCCAATGGTTATTAACCTGATGTCCGGGGAACTGTGGGGTCTGCAAAGCCAACTCATGGGGTCCGCGACTACTTAGAAAATGAAATAATATTAATTGAATAATATAGTGTGCATAAAGTAGCAAAATGCAACTCTTCACATTTATAGAATGTTTTAAAATGTTAACAATTTTGAAATTGGAAGCTAAAACCCTAGATTGATTTGTGGGAGCGGTGCAAGTGCATCATACAGTATTGTATGAACGATGAGTTTAGAAAAACTCCACCCTTCCCATTAAAATTAAATATTTGATTTAGTTTTTTCAAATGTGTTAGTGCATGAAGTGAAATGTTTCTCCATATGTATTTGTGAGATGAATGCTTGATTCTGTACTTTGTGTATTTTCATGAGGTTCAAATCAAATCATCAAAAATGCTTACGACTGGGTCTCTGGCTTCCAGTAATGACTCACTGGGGGTCCCTGGATTTCAATAATGATTAAGTGGTGGTACCTGGGCTCCAATAATGATTAAGTGAAGGTACACGGAAGTCTAAAGTTTAAGAATATCTGGTGTAGTCCACCTGGTCGCATATTTTGGGCCTCCACATGCTCTTAATTTCAGTAGGCTCGGACTTAGGATATAATCTTTGTGGAAAGTATGTTTCATTCTTATTAGAGGTGAACCTGCAGGCATTGGCATCTCTATTAATATAAGGTAACACATCTAAGTAATTTTCAGCTTTATAGTGATTTGTGTGTTAACTGGCAAGAGCTTTACTTTTTTTGTGAGTTTATGAGTATGACTATGTTTTGGTGTACATTCCGTCTGTAGAGTTTGTGGATAGAGCTAGGATACGTGCATAAATTTCACCGTGTTCGCAGATTCTCCTACAACTGTGTAGAGTCAATTCCGCATTCCATTGTTTGGTTTGTGTACACACCTAAACAAGCATTGGCAATGCCAACATGTCTCGCCTATGGAAGAGCTATTGACTTTATCTAATTCTTTTAGCCATGTTGTGCACTATCACAACTCACTATTTCTATTATAGACTATCTCTCTTTGTTTCCTGGAATATCTGTTGTTCCAAGTGTAAGTATATGTGGTATCTGTTAAAGTTTAAATGAAATGCAATAATTGAAAGGCAATAAATGTTTATTCTTTGATTCAGGTACAAGAATGTCAGTGAAACTATGTCCCATTTAAGGGGATGGAATGTCTGAAGCTTCTGCCTGCTTTGCCAGAGAATAATTAAAGAGGTAGATTTCTCCGATTCACCAGCCTAACACATGGGGATATAAACTTCAAGTAAAGCATTCAAAATACTAGCTACATGGTTAGCAAGTAAATTGCCTTCCTTTGATGAAATAAAGATAAAGCACCTTCCACAATTATCACTCGGGATTATAAACAAGCCTATATTTCACAACTTTTGCCCACTGGCCGAGAATTTGTAGAGCCAGAAATGCGCTGTAAAAAAATATTTTAACAAGCAAAGCCTCTTGTCCAGGCAGCCAATGAGCTAGCCACCCAGAAGACAACATGTGCTCCAAAATCAAAATGGACTCCACTAAATGGTCTGAAGCACCACCGGCAGCACTGTAAGCGGTGAAGTTGCATACCAATCTTGGACAAGCTCCAATTGGGCATGTCACTAGTGAACATGTTCTGACTGGATTAAATGCTCACTAAATGGCAAAAAAAAGTACACAGCAGGGGACTTTTTGTAGTATTCCTGGCCAGGGCACTACAAAACACTGCTACAGCTACAGTACCTACAAATTAGCTTCTTGCAGTCTTCACAAGATGTCAACACAAGCCATAGGTGATATTGATGAAGCTTCTGGGGCACAGACAAAATTATCTGAATATAAGGGGCACTAGTACCTCCAAATGTACCCAAGAGTATCTGCTTCAACTCCACTGTTCTCTACAAATACAATCTACATTTAAAACTGTTCCATTTGGAAAAGAATCTGCTGGAAGAAAGTCGCTAAAGGTAGTAGCTTGAGCAAGGCTGAACCCCCCCAAAAAAAACAAATATATTAATTTTGTTTTTTTTGGGGGGGTTCAGCCTTGCTCAAGCTACTACCTTTTTGGGGTCATGTGAACAAGGCTCAAGTGGAGCCGAAACGTTATGGCAACTAGCATGCGAAGAAGCTAATAAACATTTGCACAAAGAATACGGTTCGTGTCTGTACTATCTGGGGCAGGTGCCACGAGGAGGCAGCCTTAACTGGGAAGCAGAATTGGAGGAGATATATATATATATATATATATATATATATATATATATATTATTCTTTGTTTAATTTGTTAATCGTCTTCGTGGCTCTCTTTAGAGGTCACCTTTAAAATAGGATTTGTGGCACCTATTTGGCAGACTTAAAAGCAAACACATTTACATGTGCATTACCTACAAATAAATGACGAAACCATGTTTTAGGAAATCAATTTCTTTTTCAAGAAATACAAAATGTTCTCAACTAAATGAAAATTGTAGACAGGAAATATATTGCATAACGGATCTTTTTCTCATAGCTTAAAAAACCCCAACACGTTTTGCTATTTCATTGCTTCTTCAGTACTAAATAACACAAAATATATGCAGCATAGGCATCTGAAAGTCATATTCCTTTAGCTAGGCAAATGTGCTTGAAAATCTAGTTTATCATATCATCTGTTAAGATATTTAACATTACAAACACTTTTGCAAAATTAAACGTACTGTGTATTAAATATGCTGTTCAGTATATTAAATACACTGTAGAGGGTAATGCTAGGAGCAAGTACATGCTACGTAACAAATTATTTATAAAGAAACACTCTAAAAATGCATAACTACAAAATGTGTGTACTAAAAGATAAAGTCCAATTAAATTGTATTCTAACTCTTACCACGCAGATGTGACGTTTCCTCCTTTTGCTGATCTTCCCATTTCTGATTCTGAAGTTCAAAACTGGATTGCAGATTAATAATCTCACTTTCGTATTCTGCAGCAGTTTTGCGCCAGTGTTCAAGCTCTGCTCGCACTACATCAAGCTCTCGTTGTAGGTCTGCAAGGTCCCCATTACGTTCAGAAGCAGTCTGCTCAACCACTCGCTGTAGGAGAGCTATCTCTTCTTGAGCGTTGGTCAGATCATCCCTGGTACTTGAGATTTCACTCTCCTTTTCCTCACGAAGTACTTCAATATCATCCTGCAACCTGTGCAACTGGCCTGAAAAACAATGCACAATAGCTATACATTACTTGATACGATAGGTAAAAAGGAGATGCAGGAATGTAAGTACAGATTAAGTTCTAAATTTATTTACTTTATAGAATAATTTTCTTCCCTCCTCACCCCAGGTATACAAATTCACCAACTGAGATGATAAAAAAGGAAAACTAAATACATTCCGCAGACTTTCGGTGAAGGTACAAAGGAATGTCCTAGATTACTTTGCAGTCTGTTGCTCTGCACACATCAATAAAGCAAAAATCATTCGCACACAATTATGAAAGAATTAGAAACATCAATTTGCTGATAAAGACTGATGGTGTTGTGAGAACTTAAAATCAGGTGATGTAGGAGTAGGCTCTTCCTCCTGTTCTGGCTCTGCGGATGCGCGGGGTTTCGGCGAGGGAGAGGTTGATGGATCGGAGGTTACTCTTGGTTCCGTGGAAAGAGATTCTCTCGTTGAGGTATTGGGGTCCGGTGTTGGGGAGTCATTTGTAGGCGTGGCTGAGTATCTTGAAAGTGACTCTTCTCAAAGGGGAGCCAGTGAAGGTTCGGTAGGTGTTGGGTGATGTGTTTGTGTCGAGGACGAGTCTGGCTGCGGTGTTCTGTATGGTCTGGAGCTTGCGGAGTAGAGACGTATTCATCCCGGCGTAGAGGGAGTTTCCGTAGTCCGGTCCACTGGTTATGAGTGCATGGGTGATGGTCTTCCTTGACTCGGGGGGGGGGGGGGGGGGGGGGGGAATCCATTTGAAGGTCTTTCGGAGGATGCGGAGGGTGTTGAAGCAGCTGGAGGCGGTTCATGGAGAGGGAGGAGTCTCGTACGAGGCGGAGGTTTTGGGCATGGTCCGTGGGGGGTACGGGGGTTGCCAAGGGAGGTGGGCCGCCAGGTGTTGTCCCATGCAGAGGGCTAGTGTCCGAGGACTTCTGTCTTTTCCGAGTTGAGCTTTAGGCAGCTGTTGCTCATCCAGGATGCAATGTCCTGAATTCCTTCCTGGAAGTTGAGTCCGGTGGTGGCGGGGTTATTGGTGAGGGAGAGGATGAGTTGGGTGTCGTCGACCGTGCTGTCAAGAGGGGCTACGTAGGTGTTGAAGAGGGTGTTGGTTTCAGTGGGTTCGGAGAGGCAGGGTGGCAGTCTGATTCTTTGGGTTCTGCAGGTGAGGAATGAGCGGATTCAGTCGAGGGTGGTTCCTTGTATGCTGGTGCTGTGGAGTCTGGAAATGTGAGTGTGCGGTGGGAGACGGTGTCGAACGCTGCTGAGAGGTCGAGTGGGATCAGGGCAGCGGTGTGTCCTTGGTCAACGAGGGTGTGGATGTTGTCTGTGGCGGCGAGTATGGCGCTCTCGGTGCTGTGGTTGCTGTGGAATCCGGATTGGGAGTGGTAGAGGATGGACTTTTTTTCGATGAACTTTGTTAGTTATGCATGGACGGTCTTCTCAGTGACTTTTGCCGTGAAGGGGTGGAGGGAGATGGGCTGGTAGTTCATGGTTGAAGTGGTCTCTTTGGTCGTGACCAGTGTCCAAGAGGAGATGGTGGGCAGCCTGGAGTTGCTGCAGAAGGATGTGGTAGTGGAGTCAGGTGTCCGGTCATTGAAATTATCATAGAGGCTCTTGACTTTTAGATGGAAGTAGGATCCAAGCTGGTTGCAGAGGTCGTGGGAAGGGGTGATGTCTGTGGTATCGTTGAGGGACTTGGTGAATCGCTGGATGACTCTGAAGAGTTCCTTGAAGTTGCTGGAGTTGGCAGTTGGCAAGGATTTTGTTTTGAATGAAGGTCCTTTTGGTGGTTCTGATGCGTTGGTGGTATTCCATCATGGTGTTCTTGTAGGTGGTGCGGTCTCCTGATGTTTCTCCAGTTCTTCTAGAGACGTCTGCAGGTGCGTCTGGCTTCCTGGAGGTCGGCAGTAAACCAGGTGGCCTTCCTGGGACGCTGTCTGTTGGGGTTGTATAGGGGTGCGAGCTTGTCTGCACAGTTGGAGATCCATTTGTGTAATTCCTTGGCTGTGAGATTGGCGTTGGTCGTGGTGGTGGGGGTGTCGCGGTTGAGGGTGGAGTTGAGCTGCTCCTCAGTGACTTTGCTCCAGTTCCATCGCAGAGGGCATGGTGCAGGTTTGGGCGGCTTGGGTCTGTCGACGTGGAAGTGTACACAGTAGTGGTCCGTCCATGGGGGTTGTGTGGTGTGGCTGAGGTGGATGTTGAGGTGGTTGAAGTAATACATAGAGGCTTGTGGTCATGGATTTGAGGCAGGAGACCTGGAGAAAACATGCTGAACACTTAAGCAAATCTAGGAAGTCCGCAGAGATCTGGACCATGACAAGCCTGTGTTACACTTCTTGATGTTGGTGGTAATGGACAAGTTACTTACCTTCAGTAACGCCTTGTCTGGTAAGAGACATGATCTAGCCGCAGATTCCTTACCTTTGAACTTCCAGGCATCAGTCTGGATCCGGAAGATTTTTGATAGCAGTACCGCGCCAGTAGGTGGCATCGGTCGACTCTTTGTGACGTCATAGGCGTCGTGTTAGTTGTAGTGATGTCCACGTCGTCAATATAACCGACACTTCGTCACACAGACGCCAGTACTTTTCACGCCAGAAGCGCAGAGCCATGAAGTGACTGACCGTGGTGTGTTAAAAAAGGCAACTAGGGCCCTGAAGGTAAAAGCCCTCGACACTAGAACCAATCCGCAGTGCGTGGAGGATGGGTAGGTCGGTAAGGAATCTGCAGCTAGATCAGGTCTCTACCAGATAAGGCGTTACCGAAGGTAAGTAAGTTGACCATCTGATAGAGACATCTAGCTGCAGATTACTTACCTTTGAACAGATAGCCAAGCAATGCCATCCCTGGAGGAGCGACTGCGGAAAGGTTTAGACCAGGAAGTCCTACAAAACAGAGCGACCAAACAGGTCTTCGCTGCTAACGAACAAGTTACTAACCTTCGGTAACGATGTATCTGTAAGAAACATTAGTTAGTTAGATTCCTCACCTTAGAATATCCCCAGGCGTCAGACTGGATCCGGAAGATTTTTCGTCAGCAATACCCCTTGCGCGTCGCTAGGCGTCGTCTGCGGCTCCGCGTCCGTCGTCGGCGTCGTGCGCCGGGATGACGTCGTCGGAGTACTTAGACGCCGCCCTCGCGCGCTGACGTCAGTTCTTGTACATAGCCTTCCGCGCCAGGAACGCAGAGCCATGCAAAGACCGACACTGGTGCCAAAAATAAAATCTAGGGGCCTGAAAGGACAACCTTAACCCTAGATGTCAGTTCGCAGAACGGGGAGGATGGGAGGGTCGGTGAGGAATCTAACTAACTAATGTTTCTTACAGATACATCGTTACCGAAGGTTAGTAACTTGTTCATCTGAAAGAAACACGTTAGTTAGATTCCTCACCTTAGAATAGATACCCAAGCAATACCATCCCCGGTGGTGGGTCTGCGAACCAAGATCACACCAGAAAGTCCTGGAGGACAGAACGGCCAAAGAAGCCATCCCTCCGGACTTGGCTGTCAAGGCAATAATGCCTGGCAAACGTGTGTAGCGAAGCCCACGTCGCCGCCTGACAGATGTCCTGCAAAGGGACTCCCCGTCCCAAGGCAGTAGTAGCCGCTGTGGCCCGAGTAGAATGGGCGCGCAGCCCAACAGGAGGGTCCTTTTTAGCCAAGGAATAGCAGATTTTGATACACAAAACGACCCACCGAGAGATGGTTCGTTTGTGCACAGCTTTCCCCTTCTTAGCGCCCACGTACCCAACAAAAAGCTGGTCGTCCACCCGGAACTGTTTTGTGCGGTCCAGATAGAAGGAGAGCGCACGTTTTGGGTCCAGACGGTGGAGCCGCTCTTCCTCTTTGGAAGGATGCGGAGGCGGAAAGAAGGTGGGCAAGGTGACAGACTGCCCAAGGTGAAATGGAGTCACCACTTTAGGAAGAAAAGAGGGACGAGGCCGAAGGACAACCTTGTCCGGATGAACAGATAGAAAAGGAGGCTTTGAAGATAAAGCCTGGAGCTCACTCACCCGTCTAGCCGAGGTGATAGCTACCAGAAAAGCAGTCTTTAGAGTTAGAAGACGAAGAGGGCAATTGTGAAGTGGCTCGAAGGGAGCGCACATCAGGAATGTCAAAACCAGATTCAAGTCCCACTGAGGCATTACAAAAGGGACAGGAGGGAACGTGTGTGTAATGCCTTTGAGAAAGCGTGTAACCACAGGGGACTTGAAAAGAGAAGGCTGATCAGGAAGCCGCAAGAAGGCGGAGATGGCAGCAAGATAACCTTTCAGGGTGCCCAGGGCAGAGCCCTGCCGGGCCAGAGAAAGAAGGAAGAGGAGAACCTCAGAAAGAGGGGCGGAAAGGGGATCCACAGCCTTTGCTGTGCACCATGCCACAAATTTGTTCCACCGGCAGGCGTATACCGACTTTGTGGAGGGACGCCTGGCTGCCAGAATGATATCACAGACTTCAGGAGGCAAGTCAAATGGCATCAACTGCCGCCGCTCAATCTCCACGCATGGAGGTGGAGGCTGGACAGGTTCGGGTGGAGGACCGTCCCCTGCTGCTGCGACAGAAGATCCTCCCGAAGGGGCAGACGTATCGGGGGATCGGTCAACAGACTGAGTAGCTCGGGATACCAGTATCTTCGTGCCCAATCCGGAGCCACCAAGATGACTTGGGCCCGGTCGCGCCTGATCTTCTTCAGCACTCTGGGCAGAAGTGGTATAGGCGGAAAGGCGTACAACAGACCGCAACTCCACTCGTGACGAAAAGCGTCGCCGAGCGAGTGCCGCCTTGGAAATTCCAACGCGCAGAACTGCTGACATTGCGCGTTCTCTTCGGTGGCGAATAGATCTAACCAAGGCTCTCCCCACTGCTGAAAGAGGCCTTGCACCACTTCGGAGTTCAGACGCCATTCGTGATCCATCATGCACCGGCGGCTGAGTTCGTCTGCTCTGGCGTTCAGAGAGCCCGCCAGATGTTGAACCACCAGGGTGACGCCCTGGTGTTCCAGCCATGTCCAGAGGCGCAGAGCCTCCTGACAAAGGGTCCACGACCCCACCCCGCCCTGTTTGTTGCAGTACCACATGGCGGTGGTGTTGTCCGTGAACACCTGCACGACACTTCCCCTGACAGAGGGAAGGAAGGCTTTCAGTGCTAGCCGGATCGCTCTCAACTCCAACAGGTTGATGTGGAGACGAGACTCCGCCGGAGACCAGAGGCCTCTGATCTCCGCCTCTCCCATATGGCCACCCCAACCCAAGAGGGACGCATCCGTCACTACGACATGCTCCGGTTGGGGAAGGGAGAGGCTCTTGCCCTTGACCCACTCGCGGTCCGTGAGCCACCACCGCAGCTGCTGTGCAGTGCCCTCCGAGATCAAGACATGGTCGGACAGGTTGCCGTGATGCTGGGCCCACTGAAACTTCAGGTCCCACTGCAGAGCCCGCATGCGCCGCCTGGCGTGATGCACTAGTAGGATGCAGGAGGCCATCAGCCCCAGAAGCCGCAACACTAGCCTGACCGAAACCCGGGATAGAGGCCGAAAGATGGGAATCAGGGCCCGTATATCCCGGACCCGCTGTTCCGGTGGATGGACCCGGAACTGCGCCGAATCGAGAACCGCTCCGATGAAGAGGAGCTTCTGAGAGGGACTCAAGTGTGACTTCGGCACGTTGATGGAAAACCCCAGCAAATGCAGGAGATCCGCCGTAGTCTGGAGGTGGGAGACGACTGCCTGGGGCGAGCCCGCCTTCAACAACCAGTCGTCGAGATAGGGGAAGACTGGGACCCCTGATCTGCGCAGATGAGCTGCGACCACCGCCATCACTTTCGTGAACACCCGAGGGGCACTGGTGAGGCCGAAGGGGAGCACGGTAAACTGAAAGTGCTCTTGGCCCACCGTGAACCGCAGGTAACGCCGGTGGGCCGGCAGGACGGGGATATGGAAATATGCGTCCTGCAAGTCCAACGCTACCATCCAGTCTCCAGGGTCTAGGGCAGCTAAAACCTGAGCCAACGTTAGCATCTTGAACCTTTCCTTTCGGAGGAAGGCATTGACGTTCCGGAGGTCCAAGATAGGGCGCAGGCCCCCCTTGCCCTTCTTGGGAACCAGAAAGTAGTGGGAATAACAACCACGACCTACTTCTGGACTCGGAACGCGCTCGACGGCTCCCTTGGCCAGGAGAGCCGAAACTTCCTCGCGGAGAAGATCCAAATGATCCCCCGAGATACGGTGGTGTTGTGGTGGCATGGCTGGAGGGGTCGTCTCGAAGGGGAGGGAGTAGCCCCTTCGGACGATTTGCAGCACCCACCTGTCCGATGTGATGGACCGCCAGTGGAGCAGGTGATGGCGAACTCTGCCGCCCACTGGCGTGGTATGGGCCTGAAAGCTCGGACTAGGAAGGCTTTGAGGCGGATGCTGCCGGGGTGGATGTGGGCTGACCACGTCGGCCTCCATTTCCGCCACGGCGGAAGCCACGTCCGCGACCGCGCGCAGGTTGGTTCTGCGGCTGGTGGCTCTGCGGACGTGAGGAGGCGCCCCTTCCTTGGCCACGAAAGGGGCGAAAAGCGGAGGTGTGCGCCCGCGGAGCCGAGAGGCCCAAGGACTTGGCCGTAGCCCGGGAGTCCTTAAAGCGGTTCAGCGCACTGTCCGCCTTCTCACCAAACAGGCGAGTGCCATCAAAGGGCATGTCCATGAGGGTGTTCTGGACATCCCCGGAAAAGGACGTGGACCGCATCCAGGCGTGGCGGCGGAGCGCCACCGTGGTGGAAATCGCCCGACCTAGCGAGTCCGTGGTGTCAAGCCCACATCTTATGGCGTGCCGTGCTGCATCCCTCCCATCGGCCAGAGCCTGGGAAAGACGCGTCCGGACCTCCTCCGGACACAGGGGCAGCACGTCCTCCACCGTATCCCACAGAGAATGGGAATAACGGTCCAAGAGACAGGCGGTATTTAAAGACCGCAGGCCCAAACTAAGGGACGAGAACAGTTTCTTGCCAAACTGCTCGAGTCTCTTGGAATCCCGGTCCGGCGGAGCAGTCGGGAAGGAGGATTGGGAAGTAGAGGCCTGGATAACCAGACTCTCGGGGGTGGGGTGTTGGGACAGGAAGCTGGGGTCGCCCGGAGCAGGGCGGTGGCGCCTGGCAACGTTCCTATCCACAGGAGGAACTGTGGAGGGCTTGGACCAGGTGCCCTGCAGAACGTCAGTGAGGGCCTCGTTAAACGGCAGCAGAGGCTCAGTGGAGCTTGCTGAGGTTTGAAGCACCTCAGTGAGGATGTTGGTCCTCACAGCCACGGCAGGCAACTCGAGCCCAAGGGCCTCAGCCGCCTTGCGCAGCACCACAGAAAATGCTGCACCCTCCTCCGAAGCCACGGTCGGAGGAGAAGTGAATCCAGCGTCTGGCGAGGTGTCCAGCCCGCTGGCCTCCCCCAGCTCATCTGCCCAGTCCTGAGAAAGCTGTGACTGAACAGCCAGAGGGTCCTCGAACCCCTCCCAGTCGCCCCCTTCTTCCGATTCCTGATAAACAGGAGGAATGATCGGAACCGGACTGTAGAGATGGTAGGTCTCTAGCGGCGTCGGATGCGGCGTCGGCGGACGCCGTGCCGGCGTCGGGTCCGGATGAGGGCTAAACTGGGGCGTCGGCGTCACAGGCGTCGGCGTCGGCGGCGCCGGTGACGGCGTCGGTGGTTCAGGCGTCGGCGCCGGTGGAGGAGTGACAAGGTCAACCGGCGTCGACTGGGGCCCAGGCATGGGCCCCGCGGGGACCTGCGGCGTCGAGACCGGAGTCGTCGACGGCGCCGGGGCCGGAGCCGCCGGCACGCGAGGTCGCCCAGTCGAGTCCGCGGGGCCCGAAGGCGCGCCAGCGGGCGTCGACGGCGGGGCCAGGCTCCTCATGGCCGAGAGGAAGGCACTGATCTCCGCCGGCGCCGCGTCAGCCCCAGGGACCGGAAGGTATGGGGGCGGACGCGGCACCTGCGGCTCCGCCGGAGCCGCGGGGGTGGAACCACTTGGACCCTCGGCCGAGTCGCGCGACCGGCGAGGGGAGTCCGAAGAGCGATGTCGCCTCTTGGACTTCTTTGAGTGTTTGGACTTACCCGACGACTTGGAGCCAGACGATCGATGGTGGCGTCGGCTAGGGCTCCGCGAGCGATCCATGGACCTCCTCCTGGACCGGGATCGCGCACGACGCGGAGCCGAGTGGCGAAGCTCGAGAAGCTTGCGGGACCGCTCCCGCCTAGCCTTCGAAGTCAGGGCCTGGCAGTCGTTGCACGACTCCGCGTCGTGGTCGAGGCCTAAGCAATAGAGGCACCGGCGGTGGTGATCGGTCACCGACATCAGTCGATGACAGTCTTCACAAGCCTTGAACCCAGGCATCCTACCGGCACCAGATGTCGACAGACAGGGATCAAAAATGATCAAAAAGATTTAGTCAAAAAAGACTAAAAGGGGTAGCTCTCCCGGATCTGCGCTTACTGGCGCGGAAAAAAGAAGAACTGACGTCAGCGCGCGAGGGCGGCGTCTAAGTACTCCGACGACGTCATCCCGGCGCACGACGCCGACGACGGACGCGGAGCCGCAGACGACGCCTAGCGACGCGCAAGGGGTATTGCTGACGAAAAATCTTCCGGATCCAGTCTGACGCCTGGGGATATTCTAAGGTGAGGAATCTAACTAACGTGTTTCTTTCAGATCTGGGAATACAGGCAGTAGTGTCTGGCAAATGTGTGCAGAGATGCCCACGTGGCAACTTGGCAGATATACAAAACAGCACCACGCCCGAGAGCTGTGGTGGCCACTTTTGCCCTAGAGGAATGGTCTATAAGCCCTTCAGGGGGATCCATCTTCACTAAGGCGTAACAGATTTTGATACAGAGGGTAACCAAGCGGGATATAGTCCTCTTTTGGACAGCACACCCTTTCTCTGCACCCAGGTACCCTATAAAGAGTTGGACATCAACCCAGAACTCTTTGGTTCGATCGAGGCAGAACCATAATTCTCTTTTTGGGTCCAGACGATGGAGACAATCCTCTTCCTTGGAAGGGGGCGGAGGTGCATAGAAAGTGTGTGGAGTAACAAACTGCCCCATATGAAAGGGTGTTACCACCTTAGGTAGAAAAGATGCCCTTGTGGGGAGCACCACTTTATCTGGAAAGACCGTCAGGTAAGGAGGCTGTGCTGATCGTGCGTGGGATTCGCTCACCCTACTGGCAGAGGTATTGCCACTAAGAAGGCTGTATTGATGGTGAGGAACCTTAGAGAGCAGCTGTGCAGGGGCTCAAACAGCGCACACATTTGAAAGGTGAGAACCAAATTAAGGCCCCGCTGTGGCATAATAAATGGTGAAGGGGGAAACAAGTGGGTTAACTCCTTCAAGAGTCTCTGCTCCAGAGGGGATTTAAAAAGAGAAGGCTGATCAGATAGCTGAAGAAAAGAGGAAAAGGCCAAAAAAGCCCTGCAAGGTGTCCAGAGCAGAGCTCTGCTGGGCCAAAGAAAGTATGAATGCAGGATATCAGATAAAGATGCAGATAGGGGGTCAATAGACCGTTCAGTAAAATATTTACAAAATATGGACCATCGGTAGGCGTATACCGACTTTGTGAAGGGACGCCTGCCTTCCAGAATAACCTCACGGCCTTTGGGAGGAAGGTCGAAAGCTCTAATCTCCACTGAAGGAGGCGGAGTGGACAGGTTCGGGTGAAGAACCCTCCCCTGCTGCTGCGACAGGAGATCTTCCGAAGGAGCAGCCATATCTGAGGATTGATGCTCATTTCCAGAAGCTCGGGATTTCAGACTCCTTGTACCCAGTCCGGAGCCACAAGAATGACGTGCGCCCGGTCGCTCCTGATCTTCTTGAGTAAGAGTGGTATGTGCAGAAAGGCATACAGGAGGCCAGAGCTCTACACGTGACAAAAAGCATTGTTGAGCAAGAGCCACCTTGGAAACTCTAGTGCGCAAAACTGCTGATTGCGCGTTCTCTATGGCAGCGAACAGATCTAACCAAGGCTCTCACCACTGCTGAAAGAGTCCTTGCGCCACCTCCGGATGGAGACGCCACTCGTGGTCCGCTAGGCACCTTCGGGTGATTTTGTCCGCTCTGGTGTTCAGAGAACTGGCCAGATGCTGAACCACCAGGGAAATGCCCTGCTGTTCCAGCCAAGTCCAGAGACGCAACCCTCTTGACACAGGGTCCACAACCCCACCCAGCCTTGCTTGTTGCAGTACCATAGGGCAGTCGTGTTGTCAGTGAACGCCTAAACTAGCCTCCCCTTGATGGACGGCAACAAGGCTTTCAGTGCCAGCCAGATCGCCCAAAGCGCCAACAGGTTTATATGGAGCCGTGCCTTCGTCCGAAACAGGAGTCCTCTGATCTCCACCTCTCCCAGATGGCGCCCCATCCGAGAAGGGATGCATCCGTCACTACTGTAACGTCTGGATGGGGAAAAGAGAGGGGTCTGACTCAACCAATCGCGGTTTGATAGCCACCATTGCAGGTCTATTACAGTCCCTCTCTATTTTGATTCACTTGTGGATTCTTTATTACTTTGCTTAATTTGTTTATTGTGTTTTTCTGACTTTTGTGTTTCCAGCATTGTATTATTTGTTAATGGGCCCGTTTTTCCTTCCAGGTTTTCACTCCGGTGCTAAGTACCCGTTCCAGTAGCTCGACTGCTCTTCGCTTTGCTCTCTTTACACTCCTGTGGTGCATGCTGTGCCCTTTTTCCCCATTGTTTGCCTTTTATTTACTTTCCTTTCTCCCGTCCAGCGTGTCCGTGCAGCCGCAGTGTAAGCGGCAGGCCCCTCCTGGGAGCAAGGTTGTGTGTGAAAGCAAATTTGGCCACACACCCATTTCCCTGGGAGCGCTTGCCGGAGCGTTTCTCTTGCGCTCGGCAACTTCCCAATTACCTCACCGGTCTTCAATAGTAGGGATGAAACGCTGTAAACGGTGGTATTTATTTTAGGTAAGGGCGCCACAGGGAAAGTTCACATGTATATTTTTATCCTGAACTAAGTGATTGACGGTGCTAAAAGGTGGGAAGAACCACCTTACTACCCAGAATCATGTGCCTCGACCCAATACAAATAGAAAACAGTCCCTAGCACACGTGCTAATTATAGATGCTTAAAGGTATAGCGTGTTTTCACAAAAGATTAAACCAAATGTACAAAGAATGAATTAGTCTTTTTTTCTCCTTCTTGGTTGTTCCTTTATTAGTTGCCAGTCTTCTCAGTAGTTCATACCAGCCATAAGCCAACACGTGTTTCGTCGCTACAAGGGAATGTAGTCCCGCGACTTTTTCCAAGGCTATTTCCTGCTTGATTGTAGTATTTAATTAGCAGTGATAGTTCCAAACCGCCAATGGTTTCTGGTGTGGCGGCGTCACACGTAGCGATAAAAGTCTGCAATCCTTTCTTAGTGTAATTCAGTATCCCTTTCAGTACTTATTCAACTGGTAAGGTAGTTCAAACGTGACGCCAGTCCCTACTTTCAAGTGCCGAGTGCGCCGGTAGTAGGGATACCTGCAGGCATTGGAGTCACTTGGTGCACTTTTATTCACTGAATGAATGGCTAATTGAAGGGTTTTTCTCCCTGCTTTAAACCTTTCAAATTTTTGGACTGTTACTAGGTGTCCTTCTGCTAGTTATTTGCTCCCATTGACGTCCTGATCCACTGAGCTGGCCAGGGCTGTAATAATTTTGTTACCAGGGTCTCATAACTCCTTCCTTCCTGTGCATATCTGGAAGATCATTGCTTCCTTCTGGGAATTTTGATTGCGAGGATATTTACCGTCCAGTGACCATGTCTGACTATGAGACATCTGATCATGGCCATGAAATCTAAACAAAGATAAGCATTATTATGATGAGGAAGTTATTTTTAAGAGTTCAAAAATCCCTTGATACAACCCTCAGCATGACACTGTAACCCATTTCAAAACGTCTTTATGATTTTGCGAGCTGCGCCTCCGCCCCTTCCTCATCTGGAGGTGCCTTCCCCCTTCTATCTCCTCCACAGAACCCTCTTGGCCCCTTTAAGATACTATTATTGAAATGGCCCAAGGAGTGTTGACTGATCATGCTTACAGTGCAGGAGCTCACCCTGTTCTTCCCCTTCTCCCTGCCAACTTCCATACTACTGACATGGATGCCAACTCATCTTCTCACAAGTCCCAGGCTCCTTAAAGCACTAAGAAATGCAAGCGTTCACACACCCCTTTCCTTCCTACTTCATTTACATCTGACCCTTCAAAGACTGACCACCCCAGATCCTCCGATTGGACCCCTGCTCCTCCTGACTATATGCAACAACACCTCCGCAGAGGATTCGAGAAAAGTCCCATCCCAGCTTAAGTCCTAATGACCTATGCCTGACCTCCCTCACAAGACTGCTCTCACCTCTGACACAGATGCCTCTATGCTGGCCTTCCGAAAACAAGTTCAAGAAGGACCTGCAGAAAGGTATTGAAAAAGCCTTCCAGGCTTGTCAGGATAAACTTCTTGATGTCTCCGGCCACTTGGCTAAGATTCTTGAACTGGCCCTCCATGGACAATAGACAGGTGCCCCCATCCACTCGGAGGTTCTTGCTGGGTGGACGCAGCAAGTAATCTGTCTCCTGTGTAATGCTAACAGCGATCTGGCCTCAGAGCGCCGCAAATCTGTGCTGCCGAGGATTAACCCTCAATTCTGCTGAGCCAGGCCCTCTGGCTGTGGGGCAATTATTTGGAGATCATTTCGTAAAAGACATCGCAAAATTTGTGAACACTTTCACGTCTCTTGAAAAGTCCCAATAATCCTTGAATAGGGTGTTCAACCCCCTTTTTGGCAGGGCTGGTCGTGTTAGAGGACGCTCAGCAGGCCACTTCAACCAACAAGGTCTTCCAAGAGGTTTCAATCCCAGACGCAGAGGCTATGTTCAACACCCAGCCCAGACAAGCTTTTACCGCACTTGATCCTGGGGCTACGAAGGTAGATTTAACTGTGGCATCAACAGGGGCTATCTATCGATCCTCCGACAATCAATCTACAGGCAATGAACTCTTCTTCTCTTTCGGCTCTTCCTCTGGGATGTGGGTTATGCCATTTTCTTCACAACTCATTGGATTGTTAGGTGTTAGATACGGTTCAAAGCTACCGTATAGAACTGTCTCTCACTCCCGTTCAACCCTTTCTTCCTCCTCCTCTAATTTTCTCCCCAACAAAACATGTTTTTTATAGACTCTGAAATTCTAGAGCCTTTGTCAAAACAAGCCATCGTCCCAACGTCCCCTCATCCACAGGGTGTCTGCAGCAATGTGTTTCTGGTTCAGAAGAAGGGTGGCGGTCAGATCCTGAGTCCTAACCTCAAGAGTATTCAACCTCTTGTGGTTTATTGCCATTTCAAGATGGAGGTTATCCCTCTGCTAAGGGATCTGCTTCTAGAAAGAGACTTGATGGTTATTCTCAATCTTAAGGATGCCTACCTGTTAGCTCCCATTTTTCTCTCTCTCACAGACAGGGTCTTTAATTACGATGGAAAGGTCAGTAGTACGAATATCGGTCCCTTCCATTCGGTGTCTCGTCAGCTCACTGGGTGTTCACCAAACTACTGAAACCTGGGGTAAAACACTTGAGGGAAATGGGGTTTCGAATGATAGTCTATCTAGAAGACATGATTCTCTTAGCACAAGACACAAATCAACTGCTAACACATCTGTCTTGGGCAGTGTCCCTGTTCCAGGAGTAGGGGTTTGTGATCAACTCTCAAAAATCCATGATGACCCCCTCCCAACAAATAGAATTCTTGGGGTTGGAGGGGAATTCTGTTAAGGCCCAACTTTGATTCCACCTCTTAAAGTGAAATCCCTCAAACGGGAATTGAGGTCTACTCTGTCCAAACAGATTGTGTCTTTGAGATCCCAGGCTCAGATTGTAGGATTGCTAGCTTCTTCGATTCAAGCAGTGTTTCCCAGACTCCTTGCACTACAGGGTTCTTCAACGGTTGAAGGTCCATAACTTACAACAGGTGTTCAGTTACAATCACCTGGTTTCGTTGTTCCCAGAAGCCCAGGAGAACTTCAGTGGTGGCTCATACACATCTATGTGTGGAATGGCAAGGCTATTTTCAGAGACTGCCTTAACGTAATTGAATCCAACGTCAGTCACTGGGGAGCAAGATGAGGAGATTTTTCTACTTGTGGTCCATGGTCGTCTGAGGAACTGTGACTAGACATAAATTGTTTAGAGCTTCTGGCAGGCTACATCGCTATAAAGTCCCTTTCTCCTGTAAAGAGCAATTGCTGCATCCTCCAACTGACGGGACAATGTTTTTGCCATTCGATACATCAATAGGTTGGTGGGAACCAGATCTTGGGTACATAGCCAGGGAGTTTTGGCACTTTTACCTTTCCCAGAAGATAATGGTTCTGGCGGAATTCCTCCTGGGGAAAAGACAATATAGTGGAGGATTGGATTTCCAGATTCCTGGCAGATTACAGTGATTGAAAACTCCATCCCCGTATCTTCCAAAGGCATATGTTGTCCCTCGGACCATGTCAGGAGGACCTTTTTGCTTTTCACTTGACTGGGCAACTGAAGGATATTAGCAGTTGAAGACCAGATCCAATGGTCCTGGCGACGGATGTCTTTCTGCAGAATTGGACAGGACATGTGAACTGTGTGTTCCCGCCTTTTACCAGGATTCCAAGAGTCACGGTACAAGTCAGTCGACAGTTGGCATCACTAGTTCTGATTACACCGTTGTGGAAGACACAACCTTGGTTTCCGACCCGTCTGGACATGTCAAGAGCCCTTCCCATGCTCCTTCTTTTAAATTTTGTGGGCTCCTCCCATCCTCCTCTTTGTCAAGACCAGTTAACTCTGTTGGCTTGGAAGATATCAGGAGACATGGCCGAATTGTGGGCATTTCAGCAGTGGCTGCCGTTTTTATACACCAGGCTTGGGCTCCTTCCACCCGCAAAAGATATTCTTCTGCATGGAAGAGATGGGTGGGTTGATGCCTTCAATGGGAGGTCGATCCAGTGGGATCCGAACTAAAAGATGTTTTGAATTTTCTTTCTAAATGTGCTGAATCTGGATATTGTTACAGATCTGTAATAATAATTTGGGTCGACTTTGTTTTCTGATCATTACCTCATTAATGGAAAGCTGGTAAGTATTCATCCTCTGTTGTGTAAGTTGTTAAAAGCTATCAGGGTGGGAAACCCTCTAAGGTCTGGTTAGTTCCAGTTGTGGGACATAAATAATGTGCCGTCATTACTGGAGTCATCGTCAGACAATTCTGACTTATCATTGAAAAAACTTTTCGCAAAGATGACTTTGCTTTTATGTTTGATTTCGTGTTGATGAGTGTCGGGTGTAAGAGCCCTGGATCTTGCAGGTAGGATGCTTTATTCAGAAGGTGTTTTGTTTCTTTTTTCAAAGAGGACAAAGTCTATGTCCCGGCCCATTGACAAGCCAGCTTTTCCCAAAAATGCTAAGTTCTGTGTAATAAAGTGTTTAACAGTTTATTAAGACCGCATTATATAGCAACGGGCTGATCCTCTGGGTACTCTCTTGTTGGCTATTCAGAAATCTTTCCGTCTGGTTTCGGAAACGACCTTGGCCCGCTAGGTCTACTGGGTCTTGTTGGAAGCTGGCATTGATGTCTCCAGGTATGGTGCTCACCTAGCTAGGGGAGTCAGGCCGTCCAAAGCATTTGAGGCTATTAGATATTCTTCGTGCTGCTGATTGGTCTTCTGGCTCCGTCTTTAAGATGTTTAGTACATGATTGTTGTACATGCCTCTTCTTTTGTGGTTGTTCCAGTCCTGACATAGAATAGAACATTTTCTAGCATATGCAACAAAAATGTTAGATTCTACTTTTATTAAGGACAGAGAGGCAAGGATTATCCCACCTGTTGGGACCGGTAAGCTGTATGGTATCATTGCTTTGATGTGCCTGTTATTTAATAGCCTGTTAATGCTTTTCCTGCCCTTTTGATTCAGTAAGGGTTGAGATTGGATTAGTTTCTTACTTTTGTTTTCATGATCCGAACCAGCGCAAAACTGAAGCACCTTAGGCTTGCTGTTTTCTGTGGACTGCGTTCAAGGCTCTGGTTGGAGTACTATGGAATCATTTCCAGGAGTGACGTCTGTGGTTCTCTGGACTTTGGTGACTTTCCGTTGAGTGTCATTTGAACAGTTCTTTTGTTACTTTAATGGACATAGTTCTCTTAATGGTTGGACTGCATTTTTTCGCAAAGAAAGAGGCAGGAAAGTTGGTACCTCTCTATTTTGTATGTTATGCCTAGATACTATTGCTGGGTTGATGAACAGGCGTGGGTCTAAGCCTCATGACGCAAGTAGTTGTTTTTTTTTCTGCTTGTTCATGGTTTGCTGTGTTTTGAGTAGTAAAGATTGAGAAGCATAATCTTTAGCTCCGTGACCTTAATCGAATTTTAAAATTCTTGTTGCATATGCTAGAAAATGTTCTATTCCCAACTGCAAAACGTACTTGCCTCCAACAATGTAATTCCCCGCAGCAATTTAAAAACAGATTAAAAGCAGATAAAAAAAAATGCTTAACATGAAAACAATGAGCAAACAGACAGCGCTGGGTCAATTACACCCCCCTGTGACAGCAGGTGCAGAATCTGAAAAAAATATACACCTGGATTGTTTCTGATAAGAAACTAAGAAAACAAAGTCATGATTCCACTGCTTTTCAGTTCCCTACTTCTGATTCCATGATGTCCTTCCATTCTTGTGTTGATCACATGATTAAATGCAAATATAACAGTTGATGGACAGAATGCAGAACAATGTTATACATTCACCCCAGTACAGAGATCTGTGCCTGAATCCATCGTTTTTTTGCTCACCATGCCGTTCCAGTTTGAACCCAGCCATATGCAAATCAGTCTTGACCCTGTGCCTCATGGGAACAGTCCAGACCGAACTGCCAAGCCAGGTCCTCCCTGGACTGGAAACAAGCATCCTAGGACCGGTTTCGGGGTTTTAACCCTCTTCAGCCAGGATACCTTGATTTCAGTGGCATGGAGAGCAAGGGACCCACGTCTGGGCATACCCTTTCCACTCGGGGTGACAAAGGCAAAGCGTTTTGGTCTCATCATCTTTTGATTGGATGAGATGCATCCTCACACTACCAATGTCAAATAGCTATTTTTCCTTAGATACGTTTCTATAGCTGCGCTGTCTGGTAGGCTTTGACTTTAAAAATACAAAAAACCTGTTTCGAAGCATTCTCTGACTACACTAAACACAGCTACATAGTTCCTTGCTGTACATACTTCAGCTATCTACGGTCTCAGTTTCTAATTATAGCCAGTGCAGTCTTTAGCAGAAATGATGGCAGTAGGAGATAATGGAATGCACTTTTTTGTCTAACTCGGTTCATTCTTTAGGGTGTTGCTCTCCTCATCGCAGCACCAAAATGCTTTTGCAATTTAAATTAAAAAAAAAAAAAACATTTTGCTTACAACGAACAGATTGCCAACTGACCCTAATTATTAAATAAATAAAATAAGGGCACACATCAGGGTGGACAGGAAATAAGTGTTTGCTCCCCCTAAACCCTGCCAAAGCCCCCCTCCTCTTCAATAGAAGGAGTAGGCCACAAACGTTGAAGGCGTTCGAAGAAACAATATTCCCTGAAGGTGTTAAAACAAACTGAAACTGTCATTTTAAGATGTCAAGTAAAGATGAAAAAATAATCTCAAGAAACAGAGTTGAAAAAACTCAGTGTTCAGAGATCCAGTCAGCATGACCTGGAATGGAAGACTGGCTGTGAGGCAAACTGCCAGTGCAGTGCATGCTGGGTAATGGAAGCTGCTGGTTTCCTAAAGCTACAGAGTATGCTGAAAGCAGCTTGTGCACTTTTGACCTAACACTTTTCTCTGCAGTGTTCGATGTAGCAAATTTCAACAACTAGATGTTGCACTGATCGACACAGGAATTTGCCTCCAATGTCAGAATAATGTATAAATATAGAAGTGTTCCAGGGTCTCCGTAAGCAGTTGAGACTGTTTATGACTATCTGTAAGAATTCTATGGTGCAGAACAGTGGAATAAATTTTGAATACTCTGGTAAAGGTCTAGCATAAGATGAAGATAGTGGTATAGTCTTCCAAGACAGAGAAAGTGAAATGCAGAGAAGTAGGGGGTAGTCCCAGACACTGAAGTGTGGGAGGATGGTTACAAGGCTGCTTTATAAATGCAGCAAGAATTATGTTAGCAATGGCCTGCAAGTCAACACTTTCGGAGAACTGCAAATTGGCTGCTGAAGGTTGTGGATAGGTAGGAAGTCTTATGCGGAGGGAATCCTCTAGGCAGGGCCTTCCACTTTTCCGTCCCTTTCCAGAGTACTACTTCAAAAGGAAAGGCTGGTGAAAGCCACATGCAGCATCTTTTCCCTTCAGTGTGTTTTAGCCAGTTGGGAGGCAGCATCAACCATCTCTGCCGGGAGTCATCATCTACAATAAAAACTGACTCCAGAAGACGGCACCTTTGAAAATGAACTGTCTCAAACACATTCCAGGACACAGGCAGTGTCCTCCAAATCCCCTGTCTGGAAAATGACTATAAAAATGATGCTCAAATATTCCCACATGGTTCTAATGCCAAGTTCTTCAAGACCAAGGGAGGGAATGCTCTAAAGAGCACTTGAAGGACTACTAAAAATCAAAAGCTGGTATCTTTGGTAGCTAATCTCTTGTTGGAAGAACTGTGCTTCTGCCTGGTGCTTTGGAGCCTGCCTAGTCCGCTGAGAAGGGAGTGTGCGCCTAGTACTGTAGGGAGACAACCGAGACTGGAGCGTGTGACAGCCCTGAAGAGAAGACTGAGTACAGGGAGTGTGATCTGTGCTGACCCACATCTCTGAATGGGTGTTCCAGACTTCCCGTAAGCTATTGAATACAAGTAATGTGAAAAGCCTGACGGGACAAGCGCAAGCCTACGATGTTGCAACCCACCAGCAGCAGAAGACATTCTTGTGCTGACTACCAGATACTGATATTGAAGTAGGATGACTTGAGATCACCAACAGGGGGTGTGGTGAGGTTTGGGGGGGTGGATAGGAGGTTACTGGTTCCTTGTTGTTTGAGAGGTGGGACTAGTTGCATCTTTGCTGCTATCTACTGGAGCTGTGGCGTCCTCTACTACTGCCATAGAAAAGGAGGGACTACGTCTACCTGCGCTGCTGGTGAACTGTGAGCAGGACCTCCTGTGCTACTTTTACAGAAGACCTCATACTCGAAGCCAGAGTGTCATTGTAGCATGTAAAATGCACGTGCATTAAAAATGGACATCCTAATTCTACCAATAATTAAGCGGAAGATTGATTTCTAATTAGGAAATCAACCCGAAGAGAACTCTTAAGTAGTGGGACATAAGCAAACTGACCTGTGGCTAGTGGATCAAGGAAAGATGTTCAAATAATACATAGTAAGCTTACAACTGTGTCTTGTTATATTCTGAGTAGCTGATTATAATCCACTAGTGTCTGTTTTAGGGCCCTGTGTCTGATATATCTTATTTTGTGTGGTGCTTCTTCCTGGTGTAGGATTAAAGCATTGGGTTGGCCAGTATTTTATTTTCTCTGTTGCACAACTGTAGAGTTTTAGGTTCCTGCCTCTCACCTTTCCTCACTGAAAAGCCTATAATTACTTGCCTCACTACCCTGAGAGTCAAGTTGGGAAAGGGTATACTTAATACCCAGTTTGCAATGCCATATTAGGTCAGGCCATATGTCATCAGTGTTAAAATGCCCCTACCACCTTGTCCATTATTTCTCTCTAGCAAAGTACATATTTATACAAGCATGGGGTATGCCCTGAATAGAGACTCACTTTTTATCTAAAACATTCACTTCTTTGCGTTCAGAAAACAAATTAGGGGGTAGTTGATTTTTCCCTAAATAGCTTAGAGGGTCAGAAGACCAAACATCTTTATTGAACACAAAACATAAAGGCTTTGCTCTCCCAGGGGAAACGTGAGCAGCAGTGTTCAGCAAATTACATAAAGTAATAAGCCTTCTACCATGGCATTTCTTATTAAGCTATAGGGGTGCAGCTACTAGTTGGCAGGCTTCAACTTTAAATTGCCAATAAACAGCAGTTTCTGGGTAATAACTCGGCAAGGGTGAGAGTCAGCAGTTTGGGGTAAAGTGCACAGGAAAGGAAGCTTGAAGCATTGTGACTAGCTATGGAGTAATATAGGGTAGTTTCATTTTTTCTATAACGCATTTTATTAGGTTTTTGTTTTTCTTCAGAAATTAACAGCCATTACCAAATAAACAAATATATTAGGTACATTACATTTCGCAGTACAGTCTGGATTATTAAGGCTGCTGAGGTTACAATGGTAGCCCCGTGTGTATACAGCAGCATTACATTTGCTGTTGTGTCCGTGCTTGATATACTGTATTGTTTGGAGGTAGCTCTAAGTGGTCCATTTCTTGCTGTACTGCAGTGTGGCAAGAAGATTCATGTAATGAGTTAATTAAACTAACCCATCCCTCCCTCCTTTCCCCAACTTCGTCTGGCCCATCCCACATCAACTTTTGTGTCAGAGTGCTCCGCTAGCTGCACCCGCTCTTCCCACAAACATTCCAATATACATACTGTACAGTGTTAGATCAGCAGGACATATGAACCGTTAACATTGTAGGCTGGAACGGGCCTGGATGGTAAAGCTTCTACTAATCCTGCACTGCAGGGACTGGTGGCGGTGCGAGGGACTTGAAAGCTTCTAGTATGGTATCCCAGTCCAGAGAGATTATCTTTTTTTGCAGTCCACGGAATTCCTCCCGTCGGATTGCAGCACTTTCCGTGCCGCCCCACCTCACCACCTCCCCGTGCCAGCTATAGAGTGGTGGGGGTGTGACTGACTTCCACTGCATCGTAATGGAGCGTTTGGCGATAAGTAATGCTAGGTCTCTAAAGCGAAGCTGTACCCTCTGTGCCTTGGGGCGTCGAGACAACTCCAGCAGGCAGACAGCAGGCGTGCTCGGAACAGGGATCCCAACTGCAGATTTGATCATTATAACCACTGCCGACCAGTAGGATGCGAGCACAGGTCACAGCCAGAGCATGTGGAGTAAGTCAGCGTCTTCTAACTTACATCTGGGGCATTGATGTTGTGTGGTTGGGAATATGCGCTGCAGCCGGTGTGGGGTGAGATCTGCCCTGTGTAGGACCATATATTGAATAAACTTAAATTTGGCATTACGTGGGATTTTCTTGGGGTATTCTAAGATCATACACCATTCTTTGCCTGTCAGTTCTGTGCCAAGATACGTGGAACGTCTATTGCGCAAATCCGTCAATGGGATTCTAGTGTGTGCTATAATGCCTTTGTAGAGCCATTTAGTGAGGTGGCGGCCTTCTCCCATCAAGTAGGTCATATAGACCAGTTCTTGCCGCGTGGGTGCCTCCCTGTGTGGAAGCCCAGTTCTTCCACACATTGTAGGACTGCATCGAACGAAGCGCCCACTGTGGTGACTCCGCCCTCAGTCCAGGCAAGAAGTCGTCGTTTAGTCAGTAAGCCAGTGGGGGTAGGGATGTCTAAGAGTGGTGTTTTATCAGAGTATGGAGGGCAGCTACACGTGTAATGAGTGGATATTTTCCAGTATGCAAGCGCAGGAGTGTCGGGGCACCGGTCGGTATCCTAGCTGTCAGTAGAAGTAGTGTGTGTAGCCCCCGTCAGTCTATGTCAGCGGGAGTATAATCTATCTCATGCAGGCTACGCCCTGCCAGGCAATACGAAAGCCACTGCAGTTGACTCGAGTAAAAGTACGCGCCGAAGTCTGGGGCACCCAGTCCACCCTTGTCTGTATCCAGCTGCAGTTTAGCCAGTCCCACCCTACGGCGGCCATTGCCCCAAATCAGATCAGATAGCATCGTGTTCAGCGAGTTGAGAAGCGGAGTCGGGATCAATACTGGTAAGTTAGTAAAGAAATATAACAAACAAGGTAGGACCACCATTTTTTAGATCGCTACTCGGCCCATCACAGAGAGCGGTAGGGAAGACCAGAATGTGACCTGCGACCGGGGTGATCTGATAGCCTTACCTAAGTTACCCTCTATGAGAACCAGCGCGGTTCTGTACACTTGTATGCCTAGATATTTGAATGTGTGTGTGTAGCGACCTTTAGGGAGTGTGGACCAAACTCACTCGCCTCTGGGCGTTTCCCATGGTGAAAAAAGAAGGCATATGACTTACTCTCGTTTATATAAAGGGTAGTTTCATTATTCTCTAAAAAGTTCATACTGGCTCCAAGACCAGATTTCTTAGAGAAACCAGGCTATCAAAGACTCAACTCTCCAAAGGCAGATATGAGCTGCAGTAGCCAGTAAACTCAATCAATCCACTTCACTGGTTAAAGCCATGAGAGGAGGGGGGAGCGGGGGATAAGAAGAGTACAACATAGACTCAATCAACAATCTGCAACAACTAATAAGCTGATGCAATAACACAGTCAGGTAGGAAACAAGTTTCCCCCGCTGCAGAAATTAACCATGGAAGGAGAAATCAAAGCGGCTCTGCCACAATTATGACCGGTGAAGAGGAAGATTACTGTCCTCGGTGGTAAGCATTGCCTCTGCCATCACCGTGTCCCTTGGGCCATGAAAGGGCCGCACTGGCTGCTGCACAGGTTATGAGTGCGAACTATGGTTGCAGGCAAAACCCCTGGAGTATCCTCTGAACTTCCTGTACAGCTGGTGGTATTTGTGAGCCAAAGAGTTCAGACTCAAGGAGCGTGCCATAGCATGGCGGTTCTTGAAGCATTCCATGCAGGATCACCTTTTCATCTAAAAGTTTAGAACCATAGAATGGCATGTCTATCAAGGATGCCAACACATCCCCAGAGAATCCTGTAACACGACCCAGTGCCATGCATTATTGCACCAAACTGGTGCCCATGGCATGTTCGACACAATGCAGGGTGACTAGACCAGCTCCGAAGAAATATTTGGCTGCATCTTGTATGTCTTGGATAGTCTGAGCAAAGGCGTTTTACTCTGTTAGAGGGTATATGTGTATCATTCAGTAGGCACCCAGTATTCAGAAAGTGTAAGGCCATGCTGGCAAAGAAAAGACTTTTCCTAAAAGTGATGATGCATTTTGATTCCCTGACTGGAGGCACAATAGGTAATGCATTTGGATTCACTTTACGATAGATGCCTGCACTACCAAGCTCTCTGGATTCGGGTACTGGTTCAGAAAGGTCAGATCACCAGGGGTGGCATGCAACTAGCCACAGGGCAATTTAAAGCTAGGACTAAACACAGTTTAAACCAGCTTACCATTAAAGTTTCCATATGGGCTTCTGTGATTCCCAAGTTCTTTAAAGGAGCAGGCCCAGGCTATATTATCTCTACTAAAAGATATACCTTGGTTTATATGGAGGGTGGTCATAGGTCTAGCACTTCTATTGCTCAGAGGACAATTACCATGAAGTAGGCATTCCAATGGGAAGCTCAGCTCTCTCTGAGGGGAAGTGTCAATTGTATTGTTGTTATGCAGACATAGGTAACGCCCAGGATCAGTTTGCTAGGGTGGAGTAAGTTATACGCCTCTCATCGTCATGTGGTATATTTTAAAGTAATTGAACTGTGTCTGAATCCAATCGGAACACTGCTTCTATCCTCCTGGAGTACTGGGGATGAGTTCAGTACTGTGCACGGTTTAGGATCTGATATGGGTGCTGGTACCTGATGCGGTGCTACCAACATGGGCAGCTCTGGTAAAGTCGTTCGTCCAGGAGTGAAGGAATAGACCGGGCGCCAACACCAGGAAACCAACTAGAGCCAAACCCATGGGCCAAAGTCCAACTAGCAGCCCCTGTGCCTCCAAGAGGGCCCAAAGGCTCTCCGGATGGTGTTGGAAATATCTTGAACAAGTGCATCGTGATCACCCTGAAGTAGTCTATCTGCCGTGGGGTTGACAACATCCCAGGGTGCTTTAGGGGTGCTGAAGCTGAAGTCAGCAGCCACAGTCAAACCCCATGGGCCCAAGATTAATTGGAGAATCCAAGTTAGAAAGGACTTGGTAAGCCTCACAAAGGCAGAACTAAGATATGGGCAGGGGGAGCAGTGATAAGGCCACTGCAGTAAGGTCGAGCCCTGACCCAGCAGAATCAACCAGGCTAGGTTCAGGTGCAGCTTGCAGCGTCGGGTGAGCTCCCACCCCACTTGGCGTTTTAGCATCAGCTCATCGTGTTTGCAGGCCAGCCTCACAAGCCATGGCATGGACCTTGTGGTATCATATCGTTGGCCAAGATTACTAAAAAGAATAGGCAACGACAGGTCTACAGCAACTTGCCTCCCACTGCTACTTTGTCGGTGTGGCCGAAGCAGGAGCATAATGCCGCTGTGGTCATAGTGGCCGCTGCTGTTTCCGTAACTTCTCCCTGTTGCCTCTGTGACTTGGACCGTGGTTGTAGGAGGGGAGGGGAGGGGAGGGGACAGCGACGTGGCTGCGGATGGAAAGGGGGATCAGCTAATTGCCCATGAATCAGTAAGTTGGCTTAACACCATAGTGCAGTGGGTTAGCTTGGGCAGCTCAGGGGGGTCTTCGGCTGGTCGCCCAACCAGCTTGACAGACACGTTTTCAAATTTTTTCAGACGTGACAGAGTGCTGACCCCAGCCATCCAGGCACATGGGAAATTCCAACTACCATAGTGCCACATCAACGCTCCAATGTTCCAGCGAGTGTCAGTGAGCCCGAAGTGAGGAGGAGAGGCGAAGATGTGATGACGGAGTTGGGAGTGGGGCAGTAAGAGGTTGTGAGGCAGCGTGCACATAGGAATTTGGCGGGCCTCCTGTATTGAAAGGAAGCATCCGTTAGGTCACCCCCGTGCTTTGTTTTTAAGGAGACAGCAGGTCATCAGACTCAGCCTTCCATTTAGATATTTGTGTATTCCTTTCTTAAAAGCGATCACCAGCCTGTTTACAGCACTCCTCACCCAAGACCGTTATGTGCCAGTACTTTGATGTTTTGAAGCTTCTGACTGACCCTACTGGTACCAAAGGATTTTTCGGCATGCTCGTGCCCCGTCGCCGTATCTACTTGCTACCAGGGAAGATGAGGAAGTGCTCACTCTCCAAGCTTGCTAGCTTTCAAGGCTTCTTCATAGGAAGAACCTACGTTGCAGTCTTGGGCAAACTCTCAGTCAAATATCTCCGCACTCCACCGTAACTTTCCATTAATCTCCTGGCCCAAAGGCCAACCCTAATCAGCAGTACTAGGGGGAACAATGACACCTGCCGGTAAAGAAATATTATTTAAAAGGCCAGTAGGGTTGTCATAGGAGGAGTAGGTTCATAACTGAAATAACTAAGGGAAACTGAGCGAGCGTACCATGTGATTTGCTACGGTCCGTGGGGCCATTAAGCCAGCTGGCAGACAAAGCAGCAAGGGGTGATGCAAAATTAAAAACAAAAATCATAACAGACACCCCAAATGACAAGCCCCTGGAGTGAGAGGCTGTCATCGGCATCTTGATCCAGGATGGATAAAATATTACCATTCCTTCCCAAAATAAAATGCAGAATTGCTGACTTTTTATAGCCTGTTAAGAACACTGGTAGTATGCAATCACCACAACCCACAGCTCGCCCATAAGTAGACAACAAGCAAGCTAATAAGCAAGTTAAGATTTCCAATCTCCTTGTGGCGGAGGGTCTTAGCCCGGTAAATACGAGGTCACTCACTACGCAAGCCAAAGTGCATTCATGTGGTTCCCACGCTGAGCTTCCCATAAATACCAGTGGATCTGAGGTTCTTCATAGAGGGATGCTGTTGTTACTCACGTAAGGTGGCAATCCTACAGACAGGGCAATTTTTGCAAGCAATCTTCCAGCACGGCTTCAGAACAAAAACACCTGCCAAGGGAGGTTATTGATGTAGCCCCAGTTTTGGTGGAGGTAACCAGTGACGAGCCTGCTGACTCGCTCTTGTTACAGGAGATGGAGTCGATTTCCCTCAGCACTTTTGGAATGCCTGAGTTGAAACTGAGCAGGACTACCAAGAGAGGGACATTGGGGGACTATAATCGGTTGCTCACTCCCATAAAATTACACTTTGATCAACTGCATTTAACAGAGCAAATAGCATAAGCCCATTCGAAATCATTCCCCTTGAATCAATCCAAAGGAAATACTTGGGAATCACCTCCTACTCTATATTTGGGAGAATGCAACGTTGGGATGATAGCCTTGCTGTAGAAGCTGAAAGCACGCCCCAAAGAGTAGAATGTGTCATGTCCACGGTAGAAAGCAAAAGAGTGGGGCAATTTGACTACTACCCATTCTGCTCCCCAGGCTGTATCTCTATGAGACTCTCTACTACATAACCTGGACGTAATTTCTTCAGCTCTTAAACTTCATTCCGATAAAATGGAGCTCCAGCTGGAACTCCTCAATATCCTAGCTGTTTATGTAATGGGCATCAATAATAACAAAATGATCCTTAGAGTGCAAGCTGATACTGCAACCAGTTACCACACCTGCTCATGCTCAACTGCACGTGTTCTCCTTTCCTCTGTCCCATCAGTACTCTCTGCTATTCTGGTGGAGGTCAGAGGTACCAGTCTCCAGAATGAATATTGCCTCCCTAGGACGTATGGAGGAGCCCATGTCAGAGGTGCAAATGTTACTATCAACACATACACCTCCCCTTTGAATGGTAAGGGTTCAGAGAGTACTAATGAGGCTACCCAGCCCAGTGACGCAGCAATGAGTCCTGGGTCTACAGGCACTGCTCCACCGCCAGGCCAGGTGAATTTGGCACCCCTGCATCTCAAAGGTTGCTTTCAAAAAGGGAGAGAAAAGCAAGAAAGAACCAGGGTGACCGAGTTAGTCATCCTACAGCTAGAAAGGATTCACCCATCCAGACAACATCAAGTCCCACTGTTTGGGTTGCTACATCAGTCAGTCAGTCCAGCTCCTTCTTTAATTGAGAATATGCCACCAATGGGAAAGCAGGCCTATCACATTTCCAGCCAAATGTTACCTCAAAGGCATCTCACTTGCAAGCCAGGGCGGACTACTGCAAACAAGAGTCAACTCTTAACCCACCGGCTTCTTCTCAGTTTTGCTCAAACACGCAGCCTGTTTCACTAACTATTTCTGGGCACGTTACTCCGGCAAAGCCAACAGTGCCCTTTCTGCTTCCTCTCAGACCTCAACTCAACTCCACCATCCCTTTGGATGGTGCTGTGTCAAATATCCGGCTAGTCGACTATAGTCATGCTAAAACGCAGGGAGCAGCTTTAAATTTTACCATCTGGACGAGCATTACATAGTTAGTTTGCCCTATGGGCTTAGTAGCTGGACCCCTATTATCTTATGTCACAGGCGTTCAGGACTCGCTGTCCTTGTCCCTGTCTCTGTCTCAAGACCTGCGGCATGAGCCACTGATTATGGACTATATCACTAAAAGGGATTTGAGATCCATGCTAGGGCTACTGAGCAATACACTGGTGAGTCAACATTAGTCGGTCCGAAGGCAATAGCAGTTCTCACCTGCACATGAAGGAACTTGTTTGATCCCTAGCTACATGTCTAAAAGCAATCATGACATCCTCAACAGGAGCAGTATATTTAAATTGATTGGCACCTTAGTGGGTCTTGAATATATACCATCAAATGATCTTGAATTTGAGGAGTTTAAGCCTCATCCCACAATGCAGGGTAGAGACATAACAGTGATCTCTTGGTCCACTCACGAAATCACCAATCAGGTGTGGTAGTACAGGGACAAATTCTCTGACTGGTGTATTGAGGTTGCTTTTCAGACCTCCCTATGTTTTCCTACACCCCCCTCTTTATCCAAGTTCTATGAACCCTGATTCCACCTATAGAGGCATTCTTAGAGGAGCAGGAGTAGCAGGAGTAGCTAAGCAGTATAGGAACGACTGAGCATCTTCAAGTCATTCACTTTCATATTAATGGCAGTTCTCGAAAAATGCTTCTGAGGATGGTAGCCTGGGGCCCTGGTGCAAACAGGAGATCTGGAAGGCATGAAATCCATACTTGCACCTTATTTCTGGGACACCAAATGCTAAATTCAGTCGAACCCTGGGTAAAACGAGCAATGAGTGTTGGTAGCACTGTACTCAAAGCTATCTTGTCTACACAGCAGGAGTCACTTGTTGTGGGTAGCGTGAGCAGCGTCAAAATACCCCGTGGGATGTCAAACTATAACAGGGGGTGCTCCTGTGATCCTTTTCTCAATCCTTGTGTTGCAGAATCCTTATCCCAGGCCCCCAATATTTCCCTAGACTTTATGGCTCAGAAGCTGGTGTTTCTATTCTGGAAAAATGGCAGGTCTGTGGCTTAAAATCAATAACGTCTTGTAGGTCGATTTTATGGAGACTTTTGCAATTGCTTGTTTGCAAGAAACCTGGGTAACAACGCCATCACGTTTAAACAGCTTTAAGACTTTTCATGTGGCTGCCACTCCATCCTCTTCCGTTAGACCCATGGGAGGTTTGGTAATCTACCTCTCAGTTAGGGCACATCCTAGAACAGTTTTCTATAAAGCAGATAGACCCTTTTATCAACTGCTCAGTCTCTAATTCATGGATGGCACAAGGCTAAACCATATTAACTTGTACAATAACATCCACCTGCCGACAGAGCCTGTGTATTGTCTGGGTTGGACCTGGACTTGGACTCTCTTCGAGGAGGCTAAAATCTGGTCTTGGTGTGTGTGGGGGGCATTGTATTTTAATGTTCACCTATGCCCCACAGAGCTTTAAAACCGTAAAGAAAAATTTGGTTTAGTCACAATTTTATGGTATTTCATTTACACATGTTGCAGTATGCGTGCTTAATTTTTTGGGTGACAGGAGTACAACACACTATAGAAAGCTTTTAAAATGTAAATAATTTACTGCAGTTGTGCTATTCATTAATTTGTATAAGATATGTTCTCAAAGCCATATATAAAAAAATACAAAATTAATCCTTGTATTCCTATTTAAAAAATCTTGGTAGCCTTTTTGGATACATTTAAACTATTGGCTGATCTCCCAGAGGCATCACCAGCCATACCTTCTACCAGTTTTAAATGTTCATCTGACCCATTGGACTTCTGAAGTCTTCAAATCGGTTACCTGTGCACATCTAGAACCCCGTGGGGGTTATCAAACGAGCATTTAAGCCTGTGTCGAGGTTCGCATCACATGCTGGGGACATCTTTAGCCACTCTGCATATACCATTGCTAAAATGTGACGTGCAAAATAGTAGAAAGAAAAAAATATCCATTTCCTTGTGACTATGTAGTGTCAGGAACTAGTAAACACTGGACAAAGTAGAGAGAAAATATTTATGCATTAAATGCTGGGGTAGAGTGTGCTTCAAAGCTGTAGGACAGAACACATCAATGATTAAGACATTCTAGTGCTACTATTTTTTTATGCTCTGAAGCAGTCCAAAAATATAGAACTTCTCATTACTGTGTGGTGTAACAATGTGCTCAGCGGAGGTGATAATTAGTAACCACAACTAATTAAAAACATCATTTAAGATCAATGTTTCAGCAAAGCCATATACAAGTAGCGGCACAGAATATGTGGAACATGCGGATACTGGCAGAATCAGCATTCATTCACATGTGCAAATAGTTTCTTCAACCTTAAGGGACATTCAGCACTTGGGGAGAAAGAAAGGTTTATTCTTAGTTATCCCATACCTTGAAGAAGTTGTATTTTCTTATTAGAGTCCTCAACTTGTTGTCTGAACGCCTTTCTTTCTTCTTCCAACAGTGCTAACAATGAAAGTAACGAAATCAGAATTAGGCTTAATTTATCTTGACTTAAACAGGCATAGAAAATCATTTTATTGCTATTAACTTCATTTAAGGTGCTCAACCCAGTAAGATAGACGTGTTCAGAACACCTCAAACAAGTACTGAGACTGATTACCCATCAGGAACAGCCATGTTTCTATTGCAAGGTTTCACACTTTTACTACAGGCCAGACCTAGAAACCGAGATGCTTTTCTTTCCAAGATTTTACCTTATCTTGGTTAGTCATGCATGTTTTAACATTGTGTTGACAGGATAATTTGTAACCTCTTGACAGTCATAATCTCAAAAATATCAATGAGGAAGGCTAAGACCCCTTATTTTTGTTTCAATGTTTTTGAAATGCATGGATGCTAGTGAAAAGCAAGACATTGCAGCAGCATCTGGGGAAACGGCTCATTCCTGGAATAACACAAGTACATATGCGACACCATTCGCCACCATTTCTGTAACTAGAATTTTGCAGCTAAGCAGACATCAGAGGCCTTTAATTAAGAGATTAACGGCCAATAAAGTATCTGAAAATGGATCAAAGCATCCATTATAACCAACATTACCTAAGGTAATGAGCCTTTTTTTCTAATGGATACTACTCCATTTGCAGAATCTTTAGCTTTGAACGATTCTTGCCAGTAAAACTTAGATGAAGGAGCCTTAGATTAAGACAAATAAGAGAAGCTACCTATAACATACATAAATCCTATACTGTTAATGAGTACAGGGAATACCTACGTCGACACCCATCTCAAACAGTTAACATTCTGCAAAGGAAAGAATGTGCAGTTATTTCCTATTCAGAGCCCGGTTTGCAGCCTCGCAGTGCTATCTTGTATATGGTACGAACCACTCAGCAGAAATCTTTATTATAGCTTGACATTTGAAAGCATGTTAATAAACTATACCAGGGGTTGCGCCGCCGTCCCCCCCCACCCTCCCTCACCTCGAGTAGCTTGGGATCTAGTGGTAGCTCCATCTCTTAAATTTTAAACAGGATTTGAAATTGGAAAGGTTTATGTGCTGCACAGAACCACCACAGGCAAATTCTTTTTTCTGAAATTTAGGTATGGGATTCTACCGGTCAATGCATTATGTAGTAGATGGCAGGGGTCTGCTATTTCATTTACTTAGCCTTCATGCAACCGGTGTCCTGAATCTGAAAAGCATTTCTTGTTCTTTTGTCTCGCTTATGACCATCTAAAGAAGACTTGGTTACTTCCTATACGTCGCCTGTTGGGCGTGAAGATGTTATTTAGAGGCTAGTCGCATCTCAAGAACTGATAACACAGAGCAGATTGTTTTTGCGGTTTCCAGATATTTACAGTACACCTGGCGGGAAAGAATCAGACTGTATGAAGCACTTTAATGGAATGTTGGATTGTACTTTATGGAATGTTGGATTGCATTGTATACTTTGTCTTTGATTTTTTTTGTTGGGGGGGGGGGGGGGGTGTTCCCCTGAAATAAACTTTAAACTTTACATGTCGTGCAAGTCCAAGGACGCCTTCTAGTCTCTGTGAACAAAGGCAGTCAGGAACTGAGCCAACATTAGCATCTTGAACTTGTCCTTCCTGAGGAAGGTATTCAGAAGGGTAAGATCCATTATGAGCTTCAAATCCTGTCCTTGTCAGCAAAGAAATATCAGGAGTAACATCTTGCACCACTCTCTGTCTCTGGTAAGACCGCAATCACACTCTTGACAGTGTGTGGAGTCTCTTACTAGGATGGCAGCATGCACTGCTGATGTCTCGCCAAAAACTCGTGGAACATGGGGACGCAGGTTGGGGAACAAAAAAGGGAGGGAGCAGCTAAACTGAACAACCTGAAGAACCCTTTGGTTGCATGCGACTGCATGCTAGTCAGGCTAGCAAAATCTTATTCTGCCTTCTACCAGTCTCATATGACCACTAAAGTGGCATGCCGTGGGCTGAAGCTTGCAAGCATGAAGACTGCTGCATCTGAAGGTGACCACAGCATCTGGCCCAACCTCTTTCCTTGGAGCCATGGAAAGTCTGGACATACTGTGAGGAATACCTCTGCAGGTGGGCAAGGGACCCTTAAGTACCACTGGAAGTTCCAGTACTTCTGGTGGAACTTGCGAGCAGGAAAAGATAATCACAGGGAGTGAAAAGTAACCCAGCTGTCCTTTAAAGTAGTGGTAGCAAGCATCTAAGCATATTGTCTGACAAGAACTCTGGTAGCCATGGTGTGGCCAACACAATCCACACTGTCCAGAGTGGCCCTAAAGATGTATTTGGCTACATCCTGGTCAATTACGTTTTGACCAAACGAAGACTGAAAGTCCTCAGGTAGAGCAGGGAAGACGTAACTCGCCATGTCACAGAGCATGTGAGTAAAATGGCCCAAGAGGTATAAAGTATTCAATGAATGGAGTGCCAAACAGGCAGAACTCTGTTTCCTAGAGCACCAACCTATCCGGAGGAGCAGTAGGGAAAGCATTATGGTTCACCTTACACACTGAATCTGAACAACAAGATTCTCTGGAGTCGAGACTTGGATGTGCATCAGGATCTGGTGCCAGAGGCCTACTCCTGAATCGCCAAAAGCAGGCTTGTGGTGACAACCAATTCGGCATCTAACAGGTCAGGCAGATCAAGGCTTCCACAAGGTTGCCACAAAAGTCTAGGTCTCTCTTCACTAAATGGCAGTAAGGGCTCAGTTGATAATTGGTGGTTCAGGCTGCAAGATTTCAGTCAGTAAGTTCCTCTTTGTTTCCTCCGTGGGCTACAGTAAATCCAAAACCTCTGCAGCCCTGTGTACAAAAGCAAACTAAGTACTCTCTTCAATTAGGGAGGACAAAGAGCAAATCCAATTCGTTTTTAAGCAAAGTATCTAACCCTGGCATTGTGAAGGTCAAGGTAGAGAACACCAACAGCACAATAAGGGAGGTTCAGGGGCAGGGAGAGAACTCTGCACCTCCTTATCACCAATTAATTGTGGAGTACCTGTTCAAGCCCCAGGGTTCATCATAATAGGACTAAAAGAACCATACAGATAGATGGCACTGCCTTCCTGCATTTCACAAGCTATTGAAGAAGGTTTTCTGGAATTAGTCTGCCGCCCTCAAAGTCAGTCAATACTTTATTTCGGCTATATAGCCATAAAAGCCAATATACATAAACAAAACAATTACATACAAAGCCATAGTATAGCAATAACAAACAATAAACAAAAGGTGATTATGTCTCCATGAGTAAGCAATACCAATTAAGATGTAAATAAGAATATTAATTTAATTAAAAGCCAGAGTTCTTAAAACCAATAATACTATAAAACTGAGGTAGACTTAATAGAGTACAACTGTAAAGCAAGGGTAATCCATAATTTCCTCCCTCTGCTATTACAGTTTATGACCAGAGCGTTTCCTAATGATATATACATTAAATAGAAATCTACTTATACCAAACACCATCAATTGAGAGGTGTTAGATTTTAATATGCGCTCCGCTACTTTGTATGACTCAACCCCCATATTTTTACAAAGGGGTTTAATCCAGCAGATCCTCGGTTTCATATAAGCTGGACAAAAGAAAAATATGTGGGCAAGGTCTTCCCTAGCCCCAAGGGAACACATAGTACACGCATCCGAACCATTTTCCCCAGCCCACCTACATGTGTAGGTATTTATCAGTAAAACCCCATACCTGAATTCTAGATAAAGTGATTTTGCTAAAGGAGGAGCAATCTCATCCATAAATTCTTCGAAGATAGGTGAGTCTTTTATGTTTAGAAAATTCTGAGACAATATGCCAATAGTAGGTCCCAGGATTAATTCACCATTAACATAAGACCAAAAAGAATCCTTGAGAAGTTTTTGGGAAAACTGAGTCAAATTGTGGGGCTCCTCCAAATAGTGTGAAAGCCCTAGTCTCTTAAACCATGTACATATAAACTTCAGCCATGGGGTTTTCAGATGGTCATCCAACTTAATTAGTTCAATCAGACCAGACTTGTAGTCCCTCAACTCAGGGGTTGACGATACCCTGATCCAATATAATAGTGGTCTTAGTGAAGCTAAATGCTCTGTTCTTTTAAGATTGATGTCCAAAAATAGGGGGACAACGGGAGTACGAGTCGGTATTTTAAGTAGACTACGCACAAAATTGTTTTCAATCATCCCGAATTTGTTGGTATTACAGTATCCCCATATCTCGGCACCGTAAAGAGCTGCTGATAAGGCTTTAGCTTTAAAAACCTCTAGTGCTGGAGAAATAGCTTTGGAATAGCTTGCACCATGCACCTTTAAGATAGGAAGTGAGTTTTGTTTGAGGGATAATAAACTTTTATTCAGCTGACCTCGCCAGGTCAGTTTATTATCCAACATCAAACCCAGATAATTGAAACTTTCTACCTGTTCCAGTGTACGATTCTCTAAATACAAGTTTTTCCTAAGGGTTTTTACTGGATTTATGGCCATGTATTTGGTTTTCATTGGGTTTATTTCTAAGCCCTTTTCCACGCAATAGTTTTGGAAGGAATTAACCAAATTTTGCAAACCTCTCGGAGTTTGGGAAATAAGGATAGTATCGTCGGCAAAAAGTAAGGAAGTAATTATCTCGCCGTCTAGCTTCGGGGAGTCATGGACGCAATTCCTCAGGTATGTTGGAATATCATTAACTCAAAAGTGTTTGCCATGAGCAGTATCCATCAGGAACTGTAACCTAAATAATACTCTATCATAGCATTTACTCTTCAGCTCACAAAAGATGAAGAGATTGACATCCAAAGTACACACAATTCATGAACAAGTGCACTGAAAACAAAAACTGGATGTAAAATAAGAATTGTCAAAGCAAACAGGATTCAAACCCCACACTGGTGTAAGGACATGATGGCTGTGTCAATAGTTTTTCCTAAAGCTTAAGAATAAGTGTTCCAAGATCTCCAGGATTTGTGGGTGCAGCAGCTATCTGTGTGCTCTGTCTTTTGCTTTAAGGAAAAACTATTCCACGATGGTGACTGCTTGCGCATGGCGGGGACAGTCTTGGAATCATTTTTTTTAAAGCAAAAACATTGCAAAGTCGCAGCTAGGCACACACACGTGCACACATGGGCAGCGACCTTGGAAAGGATTTAAAACCATTCAAAGAAGGATGCCCGTCAATATATATAGAGAGGAGCTGGTGTGAGGAGGAGGGGGGATGTGGGGCCGGGGGTCATTAAGGGGGTCATTATGCGGGAGTGGGGAGAGAGAGACAAAAACTCATAATGCACTGTATTAAAAAGACTTGACATCAGCAGTGGAAGGATACAACTCATTCAATCGAAAGCATGTGACTGAAATAAACCTTTGGCAGGACAAACACAAGAATGGAAAGCCACTGAATCAGGACCAGGAAACTGAGAAGCAACAAAACCACTGAATCACAAACAAGGGGCCAAAACAAAGCTAACAATAAGTTTATACTGGGTACAATTAGCTGTCTTTATGTGAAATCTTTTTTATATTAGTCTTTCCAGGCCACAGTAGGGGGCGATATTCCCTCCAACAATTTTTATTTATGTGCACGAGAATGTTCACAAGCCTGTAGGCAGAAATGGCAGGTATACTGTTGCGGACAGAGCTACCTCTGTCATGTCTGCAGCTTGTACAAAAAAGTAATGCTAATGAGCCACTATACTATGGTGGTCGCTGGCAATATTTGGGTTTTGCCGCACCAACCCCTAAACTGAGGGCAATCACACGATGCACACGGAGTTTCCTTCATGAATATAAAGCCCATCTGTGATTTTTCCTAGCCAGATCCACCATGCCGCTTACATGGTGAGATCGAGCAGGGAAAATCAGCATTGGAAATCCTGCCCAAAATAGGGAAGGCCCTCTGACGTGAATATGTCAGTGACACTGTGGCATATGGGCTGCATAAAAATAGGTTAATGATAGCAGACCCAGAGGAGAATCCACTTTTAAACACCTGGTGGTTACCCTGCCTCTAATTAAAAAAAAGTAAATGCTGTTTAGAGTGAGAAAAATCTGATTTAAAACTCTTCTCTAAAATAATGGTTTAATTTGAATTGTGTTTTCTGAAGGCAGTAGTAGGCTGTGGAAACAGGTGTTTTTAGAAATATAGGTAATGTAGGAGGTGGTGCATTGAGGTTGTGAAAAGGAGTAGTGGGACACCTGCCACACTGGCCCTCTATTAGCGTCACCTCTCTTACAAGTAACCATTTTTTCTCTCTCAGAAAGTTTCACGTGTGGCTGTGTTCTTTCTTTTTTAAAACTATTTTATTGACCTTTTCAATGTAAACAATTCCCAACTGCCCATCGTTTGTAATACAATATTCCCATGAATCATACAGTGCAGCTTCCAGTACAACTCACATTGTTGTACCTACACAGCACATTATCATACGTCTCTGATGAAGGAGGAGGAGTGACAATCTCCCAACTCACCTGGGGGAGCAGATGCCACATTTCTCTCTTCATTGCCTTCATCAACAGTGTACAAGTCACTTTTCGGCGCAGAGTGGGTAATGGGAGTGGACCTCAGGGACAATTCGCAACTCTATCAAGTATGGGATAGGATATCCAACCTCTCCAAACCTTCCCAAACTTCTTAGGGCATCCCTTGGCCTCGAATACTACATGCTACATCTCTATAAACTGTGTCATACCCACAAGTGTATAGTGGGTACATGGGAGCTCCCCCAGTTCTTTGCAATGTCCCTTTTCACCAGAGCAAACCCCAAGGTGCAAAAGAGGCACTGTGTGCATGGTAGATCCACGCTGCCAAGGACCCCCAAGAGTGCATAATGTGGGGTTCACAGGACAGGCACCCCCAGACTGTTCATAAGTTCCCCAGTTTTCTTTTGTCAATATGAGTGGACATCCCCAGAGTGTAAGTAAAAATTCACCTTAGTCACTATTACTCATTAAGCAATTGGGAGTGAAAGTCCTACCCATCTTGAACAAGGGGTATCAGTTGTAGTACACCCAGTGTAATATTTTTAACTGGATGAGCATAAGGCTTGTTTTTACTGTGATCTCATGTGGGTGAAGCACGGTACTCTCCCAGTCCACATCGTCCATCTGTCTCAACTCTAGTTCCCAGCGAGTTCTCAAACGAGTCATGTTGTCCAGTCTGCTGTAAATAAGAGTACAATAGGGGAGGGAGACCACCATCTCAGTAATTGCTTCTGTCAGAATCCTATTCTCAATGTGGTTGAGCCAGAGTTAAACTCTCCAGCTTCTCCTAGTCTATGTGCTGTGCCCCAAGGTTATGTTTCAGTTGATGGTAGGGAAACGCCTGTGAGGGGTCAAGTTCATATTCATCCTGCAAGTGTATTAAGGACTTCATCTTCCCCTTTCTCCACCAGGTCTCCCAATGTGGAAATACCAATGGCGTCCCATTTTATGTACCCAACTAATTTCTGCACTTCCTACTATCTGTCACCCTTCCAGAGGGGAGTCATCCCAGACCAAGCTAGTGTCCAGTGAAGTGGCTAACCCACTGGCATACGCCAGTTCCTCATATAAGTTGTCCTCTGTCTCATCTAGGGGATGCTAGTATACTTAAGGGTCATCAGACCCCTCCCATTCATCACCTTCAGGAATATCATTTGAAAAAGGCACTTGCTTTACTTCGGAAAGCATGGTCCCGGTCAGCTCCTGTGTCAGACGACAATTGTCCTGCTTCGTGTCAGAGTCGGGTATGCTGATGTGCCGCCATGGGGGCATTGGCTGCACCAGTAGCATCTGTATTGCAACAGGTGCTGAGGAAGGTCTTGGTCTCGCCAGCCGTGTCGGCTCCAATGTCGGATCAAAGGGGCCTACCTGGTGGACAGGGCAAAAGCAACAGAGAACATCCAGTGGGGGCCCCCTACCAGACCCATGGGGACCCAACGTGCTCCAGAGGGGTAAGCCCGCCAAACTATTAGGTGCATGGCCTCATAAAACTCTTTGAGCAGGTTTGGGGTCACTCCAGTAAATAGGGAAGGCATCGAGCAGACCGGGCATGGGCTCTGCAGAGTAGCACGGCCTAGCATGCCGATGTTCAAGCTGCACATGTGGGGACTTAGTAGGGCGCAGTGAAGTCGAAGACCTTTTTGACGACTTCTTCCTATGTGACTTACCTGATGGACTTGGATCGAGACGACAATCATTAGGAGCAGATCCACGAGAGGTCCCAGGACCTTCCACGTGCCCGGAATTGTAAGAGTGGGGTAGTCCTTGCAGATCTTGGAGTCATGGGCAGCTCCAAGACCAATCAAGTGTGGGCTTGTCAGACATCTGCCTGTGACAGGCACCACATGCCTAAAACCCATAGCTTTCTTAGGGGATATTATTGGCTCCACGGAGCTTTATTAAATGGTGGAGTCACAGTCTATATTTCGGGAGATCCGGTATTATTTTAAAACAGTCTAAAGACATTTTGTACTATTCATTTCACACAACCTCATCAATTCAGCATATCTGTCCACTGCTAGAAGGTATGTACAGTCTACCTCTAGTTAACAGTTATTCTCAACTTTGTCTGCAACATTTCTGAGACTTCCAGACACTCCAACAGAACAAAGTACTGTATGCACAACACACTATAAACCCAGTGAAGCTCAATATTTTTAGTGTCTGTAGCATGTTGCCTTCATGGGGTACCCAGTCAGTCAAACAGCGAACAAGCGAGCAAGCATGTGTGCTTATGCGTGTGTAGCCAGTGTATGCATGCTGAAATGAGGAAAGGTACTAATTTGATGTTTACATCAGCAAATTGCCACTGGCCGATACCAATGCTTATGAACAGCCTATTAGCCAACGTCTAAAGTCAGCGGAAATACAATCAATGGCTGAACGGTACTGTGTAATGACAATATCTTTTGTCAGGCACCTATAGCAATCTATAGGCGAGAAGTAAAAGGAGTTGAAGTGTAGAAGATGTGAGATATATAGTTTAACGCCTAATACAGCCAAAGGCATGGAGGAAGAACATAGTAAGGCTATCCAAGAGAAACTGATATGAATAGAAATGTTAAATGAAGGAAAGTGAAGAAAGCTGTTTAATTTTTCATTAGACAATAGGCCACCAAAGTTTTCAAGATTTTGATTATGGATGCTTATAGGGAGATAGACTAGAGGATTGCCTCAAAACCAACAAATTCAGGGATAGAATGCAGATTCTGTAAATGGTATTTTGTAAGACAGACTCACTGTAAAAAAGCACATTTGCTCTTTCTTAAAGATAATTTTGTATAGGACCTTACTTATTTCCTCTACCCTCTTTTTTCATGCATTAAAATATGTTATAAAAAGAGTAAAGTCAGGGAAAATCACCGGGTGGTATACCAAACAAACGTTTTAATGTGAAGAAACTGAAAAAGTGAATATGCTGGCCTGGAATATGTTTTTATTACATAACTTCTATTCACTTAAAATAATTAGGATGTTTACAGCAATAACCAATTTGAACGACTAAAACAGTTGAAAATACTTGAGCGTTTTAAAATCAAACCCTGAATCGCAAATTCATGTACAACTCAACTAGGGGCCTTAAGAAAAGGTGCTTGTTCTGCTCAGTGATCAAAGAAGCAACAAGCTGGGGATTAGTGTCCTGCCATGGTTGGGCAATCAATAATGACAATTAATTACAGAAGTTGGTGGCTAGGCAATAATTAATGAGGCGGAGCGAGAGGAGTAGATCATTTTGAAGACAACTTGGAGACCTCAGAGAACATTACATTCTCTCTAAATCTATATTTTGTTAAATTATTATTTCTGTATATCTAAGATTTCTTGTATTAAGAAGGATTTTGTCAATATGGACTGTTCAGCATTAGTGGAATTTTTCAACAATGAGTAGTGGCATATATTATTTTGCCAGAGAGATGGATTCTGTTGGGACATGATTCAAGAGTAACTCAAGGGAACAGGGTGTCATTGGGTGGTGACTGCTAGTGGAAAGCTTGATTTAGTGTGATCGCATCAAATTAAAATCTGTAATTAGGTTAAGTGCACAAGCAGTAGAATGTAAACTGTGCAAACTGATAGCATAAAGAGCAGAGGGGATACACAGCATACATATTGGCTTCTTCTTTGGATGTGGACTCTCATGTAAAGTTTTCAGTTTACAAAGAATGGATGTAGGGAATTGGGTTACTGGTTGAGGGGGTGAAACCCTGCAGGGAGGGTGAGGTCCAACACTGAGCTTTTGGGGCTAGAATTCAAAAGGTAATAACATCAATTCTCCTAACACAACATACCATTTCATAGCATAGAAGAGGTAGGTTTAGTCAAAGGCGTTTTCTGTATCTAATACAATGGCACGCATAATTTATTGTTAGCCAATGCAATAGAAAAAATCTCAATTAGGAAAGGATGGAGGTGAGCAGCTAATAGGTTTACAATTTTTTGGGTCTGTGATTAAAGATCTCATTCTTGGTTATTTGAGAAGTTTTGTCTTGTTTATGATTTAGGATAAGCTTGACCTCTGCAAAAGTTCCCAATTAGCTAAATGAGCCATGCATGCTAAGCAAATATGTGAAGTGAGAGAAGAGTGAAATAAGTTTTGGTCAGCATTTTCTAGAAGCATTGGTAGAACTTTGTTGTCAGGCAGTCTGGGCTTAGTGGTTTCTTCCTCCTAAAGTCCTTGAACAATTGATGAAGTTGCATTTGGTACTATCAACTTCACAGCCCTACCTTTTTGGACTTAAATATCTGTTTTAGGACAGTGCGAAAGTAGGAGTCCCAAATCTACTTTTGAGGGAGAAATTCTGCTGCTATACAGTGGCTCTAAATTTCTCTTACACTTTGGATTATCTCTGCATCAGTAATGTATGTGTTACCCTAGTACTCTCTGATGGAGTAATTTGGAATTCCTTTTTTGGGCATTAAGGTACTTTGACAGTAGTTTCCCACCTGACATGGTGTGCAGTTTTGCTTTGACCAGTATGACAAATACATTTTAAAATCTGAATCCTATTTTCACACATTTAGTTAGGTTTGCTGGGGAGTACTTAGAATCGAGACTGTCAGGAAGTTCTTCCTTTTCTCCACTAGGTTATTCATGTATGTATAAAAAAGTATTCAATTTCTTAAATAAAAATCTGTATAAATCAGCCAAGTGCTCTCATAATGAGCACTCAAATCTGACATATACGATGCATCTGTGGTTCTTTATCCCAGTTCCACCCATCCCCTTCAATTCACTGGTGAAGACTTCTATTCATTATCATCTGTACAATTAAATCCTTCAATGCAGCATTGGAAGAACAAATTTAAAATGTATACAGTTGTACAATCTGTTCCTGCAGAATAAAACAACCTTGATTGTATCAATGTACAGCTTTTCAAATTGACAATGTATTGCATAAGTCGATACACATCAAAAGTTGATTAATCACTTGAACATCGTGTGTGAATAAAAATGGAGGTTCTTTGCAACAAAAAGTCTGATGTAAACAAATTATTAAGAGCCTACAAAGATTTTTAAACTTGTTTTCCTGAAAAGTGACATAAGAAACTGGATATATAATATACTAGAGAATATGTACGCACAGTAATCACAAACTTAAGAACTGGAAAAGTGAAAAATCGTTAAGAAATACTACAGTCAGTCAGCAGGGAATGGTCCGATCTTTCTGAGGTAAAGATCTTCAGGCAGATCCACTACAAACTGTTAGAACTCAACGGGATAAGCAATTATTCCAATCAATGGTCTGCTTTCGATAGAGCTAATTTTCAGGATTTATTCTATGAACTCATTACCAGTCGCTAATCGTGATGGAGTTCTGGTTAGCTAGAGGCTATATTACTGCGATGTTGCATAGTCAGTTAAGGAGCACCTCAACTAAAGAAAGACCAAATGCTGAGATCCTGCTATCTCCAGCTAATAATGAAACTAGAATGGCCTCCAGTTAGAGATGGGACTTTGTTTGAATTAATATATGCTTAATGAATGCTACTAGACACAGGGAATACTGTACTTTCAATCCCTATACCACAAACCAAGGAAATTTTAATTTTGTAGCAACTAAAGACAGACACTACTGCGTATTAGCAATGAGTATAGTTCTGGAAAAGTACGCTGATTAAACTTTGAAAGACTACTCATGCCAAAATATTTCAATATGTACTTAAAACTAATTATTTTAAGTGTCTCTGTCCTGTCAGGCAAATCTTCTCACAGACCAGCTACTACAGTCACTGTGTGTAGCAATGCTTCAAGACATGACTTAGTGGCAAAGAGTTCAAATTACACATGGCATAAAAGTTTTGTCAGCTGGTTGTTTATATAGAAATTATGACCGGGTCAAAAAGGTTGTTGGAAGTTCAGTTGATGTTCCACATCTTCCCATACTACTACTTTGCCAATCCTCTACAGCTTCAATTATTAACTGTTCCAAAAGAGATTGACCAAAAGGTGAAGCGCCTTGAGAACCACCTGTTCTCCAACAATCTCAGAAGGAATAACCCTTGAATTCCAAACCCTCTATTTACGGTCTTGCATCATTTTTATTTATTCAATGATACATATCCCTGTTGCCTTGAAAATTCACTCTTCTGGTCAGCTTCTTGACAAGTATAAATTTCAAAACATGGCTTCCACTCATGTCTTTAGCAGATGGACAAAGTTGGAGAAAAACATCCATTAGCAAAAAATATATACAATATCCTGGTTTATCATTCATCCCTGTGTACATATAGAATTATTACATACCTTCTTGGTTTTACACCTGCTCCCAGTTAGTGCTTGAGTGGAGACAGTTAGTGCATCTTACAAATAGCCTAGTCTTAACATGATCCAAATTTTCCATTGTTATGGGTTGGAGACATGGCACTCAACTATTTCATGATGAATGCAATTTTAGGACACTTGGCTGCTGCAGAAGACATGGTTCTTGTGAACTCTTCATATTCAGGATTCCAAAGTCTTAGGAAGCAGATTGATATTTTCAGATGGCATAGTTACCATGGCTGTTTTTCTGTTAAAAATTTGGGTTGGGGTGGCATGTTGTTTTCCCAAATTGTGGGGAACTGCTGAAATGCCTTTAGCTACTTCATCAGTGCTGTGTATGCTTACAATAGCATTGGACATTCCTTGGTGTGACCAAGGCAGAAGGTGGATACAACTGGGTATCATCTTCAGGAATTTGTGGATGTTTTTGGCCCCACACTGACTGATCCTTACAACTGGTCAATATTATTCAGGTGAAGGCTGCATTGCCGTGAATTCTTGGTAATTGTGAGTCAACCAGATAAGAGTACAACATAGGGCTGCATAGACCCATCACCACTCAGGAAGCTAGGTGAACTAGTTCCATTCAGTGAAGTTTTTTTCTGATAGAGACTAACTGCAAATTCCTCAAGATTTGATATCCCCCAGGAATCCAGATTCAGACACTTTTTCATCAGTACCTCAGGAACTCTGTGTGCCAACACAGCAATAGAAGCTTTGGCCCTGGTGGAACGAGCTTGCCGGCCTTCTGGAGGCTGCTTTTTGGCCAGTTCGTAGCAGATCTTTATGCAGAGTTCAATCTAACGGGATATGGCTCTTATCTGCATGGCCTTACCTTTTTTTTGTCTCCGGGAGCCCCACAAAGATCGGATTGTCCACTCGATGTAAAAGCTCAGTGCTGATTTGGGGTCCAAGCGATGGAGTCTTTCCTTCTCCTAAGAGTGTGAGGCGCAGCATAGAATGCTGGCAGGGTGATAGTTTGGCCTACATGGAACAACGTCACACCTTTAGGCAAGAAGGATGCTTGCATCCGCAGAACCAGTTTGTCAGGAAATAAGGTGGTTAACTGCGGATTGAAACAGAGAGCTTGCAGTTCGCTCACTCGCCGCATTGATGTTATGGCAACGGGGAACACTGTCTTGATGGTATGAGGGCACAAAGGACAGCTATGAAGTGGTACAAAGGGAGTAAACATCAAATATAAGAGGACCGAGTTAGGGTCCCATTGTGGCATGAGTGGAGAGGGAAGAAGCAAGTGTTGGAGACATTTTCGAAAAACACATCACAACCAGTGATTTAAACAATGAGGGCTGGGCTGGCAACAGAAAAAAAGACCAAAAGAGCAGAAAATGATCCTTTATCTGTGCTTAAAACGAAGCCTTACCGGGTGAGAGACAGAAACAACAGAACATCAGATAAGTTGGCCTGAAGGAGGCCAATCTGGCTTGTGCCGTGCCAAACCACAAATTGTTCCAAATAACAGGCCTATACAGTTTTTTGTGAAGGACGCCTTGCTGCCAAGATGACATCAACCACCTCCCAAATGACCAGCGTGATCAGAGAACTTATTTTCAAGCCCATCAGCTTGGGATACCATACTCTATGTGCCCAATCCATGGGTCACAAGGATGACTCGGGCCCAGTCGGTCCTGAGCTTCTTTAGAACTTTGGGCAGTAGAGGTTTCAGGAGTCCCAAGTTCCACTATAGGTCAAACGAATCTCCTAGCAAGACATACCCTGTACCCTCCAACGCTCAGAACTGCTGACATTACGAGTTCAACTGTGGCAAATACACCAAGCCAAGGTTCTCCACATTTGTGATAGAGACCTTGCACCACATCCATGTGTAACTGCCATGCCTGGTCCGTTAGGCGTTGACAGCTGAACTCTTCTACCCTGGCATTTAAAGATCCTGCATGGTAGTTTACCACAAGGGGAACCTCAGTTGTGCCTTCTGGCGCAGGGTCCAGGACGTCACACCCACTCTGAAAGTTGCAATAACACATGGCGGTAATGTTGCCCATAAGCACCCTCACCAGCCTCCCTTTGATGGATGGAAGGAAGGCTTTCAACACTAAGCGGATGGCCTGCAGCTCCATGAGGCTGATATGGAACAAGCCCTCCGAGGGAGATCACATGCCTCTGATGCCTCTCCCAGCTGGCTGCTCTAACTCTGAAGGGATGCATTGGTCACCACTGTAAAATCTGGGTGGGGCAGGGGAAGAGTCTGCTGCAGAACCAATCGCAGTCCAGTGACTACCACTGCAGATCTTTTGCAGTCTTGTACAAAATCTGGACATAGATGGAGATGTCCCCTTGGGGTTGGGCCCTCTAAGACTTCAGATCCCACTGTACAGCCCGCATAGGCCACCACTGGTGCTTGATAAGCAGGATGCTGGAGGCGAATAGTACCAAGAGGCTCAGAGTCAACACTAATTAAAATCCAGGACACAGGCTGAAAGATCAGGGTCATAGCCTGATTGTACTGGACACACTTTTCCGGGGGAAAGACACGAAACTGGAGTCTAGAATGGCTCCCATAAAGGGGAGCGTCTGAGGACTCAGGTGTGACTGCTGCACTTTGATAGTGTGGCCTAAACATGACAGGAGGTTCACCATAGTCTGGAGGTGGGTGGCGATTGCCTGGCGCCATCCCGCCTCCAAAAGCCAGTTGTCAAGGTATAGGAAGACTGAGACCCTCGAACTTCAAAGGTGTTTTGCTATCTCCATCATAATTTTCGTTAACTCCCCAAGGTGCGCTGGTAAGACCAAAGGAGAGCAAAGCAAACTGTAAAAGCTCCTGCCCCACCACAAACCTCAAGTAGCAATGATGGGCCTGCAGGACGGGTATATGGAAATAGGCATCCTACAGGTCGAATGTCACCATGCAGTCATCAGGGTCGAGGACAGTCAAGACCTGGGTTAGTGCGAGCATCTTGAATTTTTCCCTCCAAAGAATGGTGTTGAGTGCACGAAGGTCTAAAATTGGACAAAGGCCTCAGTCCTCCTCTGGCATCAAAATGTAACTGGAATAACATTCCATGCCCTACATTTGGAGCAAAAGACACACAATTGATGGACGGAATGCAAAACTAATCAAAACATTCACCCCCAGTCAAGAGATCTGGGTTAAATCCATCATTCTTTTGCTCACAATGCCACCCCAGTTTAGACCTGGCCATATGCAAATCAGTCTTGACCCTGTGCCCCATGGGAACAGTCCAGCCCGAACTGCCAAGCCAGGTCCTCCCTGGACCGAAAACAAGCATCCTAGGACCGGTTTTGGGGTTTCACCCCTCTTCAGCCAGGATAGCTTGCTTGATTCCAGTGGCACAGTGAGCACAGGACCCACGCCTGGGCATACCTGATGCACTTAGGGCGAGAAAGCAAAAGACACACAACTGATGGACGGAATGCAGAACAAATCAAAACATTCACCCCCAGTCAAGAGATCTGGGTTCAATCCATCACCTTTTTTTTGCTCACCATGCCACCCCAGTTTATGCCCAGGTATGCCCAGACGTGGGTCCTGGGCTCACTGTGCCACTGGAATAAAGCTATCCTGGCTGAAGAGGGGTGAAACCGCGAAACCGGTCCTAGGATGCTTGTTTCCGGTCCAGGGAGGACCTGGCTTGGCAGTTCGGGCTGGACTGTTCCCATGAGGCACAGGGTCAAGACTGATTTGCATATGGCCAGGTCTAAACTGGGGTGGCATGGTGAGCAATAGAATGATGGATTTAACCCAGATCTTTTGACTGGGGGTGAATGTTTTGATTTGTTCTGCATTCCGTCCATCAATTGTGTGTCTTTTGCTACTTATGGAGCAGGCACCATCTCAATAGCCCCTCTGGCTGAAAGGCTTGCACTAACTACCATAAGACGAACAGACAGTCTACCATCAGTCGTTCTGGGGACAGTGGAATGTGCAGTATAGTAGTAATGAAGGGCAAGGTGTACATCTTTCAGACTATCTGCAGGACCCATCTGTCCGATGTTATGGTCCGCCCACCAGACAAAAATCGTCAGATCTTACCTCCAATCAGGTGGCTCCACTAGGAGCATGTTGAAGTCGTTTAGCAGGTGGGGCTGCGGGATGGGGGGCTGGGTGGCTCGCTGACCCTGACCCCTGGGGCAGTCTGCGCCATGGCCTTGAAACTGCGGGGCAACTTAATGAGGTTGAACTGGCCGACAGTATGGGGTACCTCTGTTGAAGCCATAAAAAGAGCAAGAAGGGTGAAGGAGCTTGTAAGGTGGGCCAGATAAACCCAGGGAGAGGGGTATGGCCCACTCCCCTCGAACCGCTTCAGAGCAGAATCTGCCTGCTTCCAAAACAGGGGAGTCTCAAAGGGCATGTTCATAAGGAACTATTTGCCATTACCTGACAAAAATGGCTGACTGCAGGCAGGCATGGTGCCAGATGGCAACGCTGGTACCATTGGCTCACCTGATGAAACTGTTGGTGTCCAAATTACAATGAATAGTGAATTTGGCCAAACCATGACCATCATGCAAGGCATGGGTTAGGACAGGTTGGAGGACCTGCGGGACTCCTGGAAGGACTTGAACCACTGCATCCCAAAGAGCCAAAGTATGTGTTTTTCCTTGAGTAGGTGGTAAATCAAGGAGGAAAGACACCGCAACAGAAATTTAGCACGCCATCTGTCGAGGTCACAGAGGCACAGTGGGCACCTCGTCCTCTGGTGTCAATGGAGTCGGCAAGAGTCTCCGGGAACCACTGTGGAATGCTGTGGTAGAGACAGTTGGTGTAGAAGATGGGGAGGCCATTGGTTGATTCAACTGAGGCAGATGGCATACAAACCAGCTGTATCCCAGATGGAGGGCTTCACCGCTCCTCGAGACCCGGTAAAGTTCCCAAGAGTCTGAGAATGGCTTCACAGAACTCTTCCATCTGCCTCGGAATTGCAGATGGTACCACCAACTCTGGTTGTGTCAGGGCTATTTGCAGAATGGGTTGCAAGGTCTACTGACTTCGAAAGAGAGATTGAGAGGCATGAAAGAAAGGAACTGAGGTCAGCGCGGAGAAGATGCACCTATGTAGGCTCTGCATGTCATATCCGGCATGAACCGGCCTCAGGGCTGCACATGCCACCTATCAGTGAGCAGAAGTACTGCTGAAAATATTTGTGGATACAGTCTGGTGGCTGGTGAATACTCATGTCGTGGGAAATCTGTGGGTAAAAGTATGCCAGATGTTTAAGGCCCATCCTCATTCAAAAGCTGTTTCGCACTCAGGGACAGTGTCTGCGAGCAACAGCATGCCCTACTAAACACACACATCGTGTGGTGGTACAGGTTTGCAACAGTCTGTAGTTTGTCTTGATATTAGCCAACACTGCAACCTGTAAGATCATTAAAAGTGGACTGAGTACAGGTACTTGTGTATGGAAACCTCCAGAATACACAATGGAGTAGAGAAGATGAGTCTAGAAAACTTATCACAGCATTGCAGTGACCCTACAGTTAACTTTCAGCGCAACAGAAAGTACTTTCCCACCTGGGGGCCAACCAGCCTTCCAGCAAAATCAAACCATGGGACTCAAGGTATATACCAGTGAATGAGAGCTGCTGTAACTAAGGTAGTACTCATGTGCCACAGAAGGGCAGAATGGATAAACAAGCTAAAACACCCACGTTTGTGAAAAATGGTCTGGACACACTGTGAGAGCTGGGTGGAAGGGTGGGAAGGACAGACCAACTAGCAATAATGATTCCAATAACAAACTTTAAAGAGAATAAGTACACCCATACCTACTGCAAAAGAAAATGTGTGGTGGCAGTTGGATTCAATGCTGCAACAGGTCCTGGATTGAGACAAAGGCAAGGTGGGCAGGAAAGAGGGGAGGGGTAGCTTAGAGACTACTTCACTTTTAAGACATGGAGTCCAGATCCAGCACTTCTGCTGAAAGGCTTGTGGCCAAGATACTCTAAAAAGAAGCATTGGTCAGTGTTATTCCTAAAGTGGGAAATTCACCTAAGCTGTGTGCATCATATGCACAACTTCTATAATCAATGTACATATGAAAGCATTTGCTCAGGCTGAAACATAGGCTACAGTATAAGATGAAGACCCTTCTACACCCATTTAAAAACTGTTTTACTTTTTATAGTTCGAACAAACAACCTCTGGCATTTACACAAGGTCTTGACCATGTCCCACAGCCTTCGTGATCACTTGGATTGCTACCCAAGATATACACAGTCAAAAATGTTCTTTATTAAAGCTGCATGTTGCTTGTGCTGGGAAAAATAAAATGTTGGTCTGATACTTATTTAGTATGCTAGGTTGTTATACAAAGAGCCAGTGGCCAATGTTTGTCAACAGGGCACTGTCATGATCTTTCCCAAAAGGAAAGGGTGTCAGGTAATGCAATCACTCCAAAAGGCCACATACCTGTGGCAGTGGCATCACAATATGCTAATAACTGGTTGTTTTGTAGGACATCCACAATGAATGGGATACAGACTGATCAAGATGGTTAGCTTTCTTGCTTATCCTTCTGCTCCAGAGACTAAACTGTGATAACTTAGTGATACACTCAGTAGAGGGTTCAAAAAGTGGACAGATAGCAATCAAAGTTACAACTTGGAAATTACAACTTCCAATACTATAACATCCACATGACAAGACACCGAGTACAACTTCCTCCTCGTCCTGAATCCAAGGTATCCTTGTATCTATCTTCTACTGAAGATACATAAGAAACAACCCTTTCCACATTGACGTCCAATCATTTCAGGCATTGGCTCCATGACTGAGGCCATGTCCAAGTTTGTTGATACCTTTTTACATCCCCTAGTGACCAACCTGCCATCATATGTCAGAGATAGCATTGACATATTCAACAAATTGGAGGATCTAGAGTGGAAGGACGGAATGTTGTTTGCCACGCTTGACGTGGAATCACCATATACATGCATCAGGAAGGACCTCGGAAGGATTGCTATTGACTTCTTCCTTTCGAAAAGACAGGCGACATTGTTTGATCACAATACCATGCTATTGCCAATGATTGATCTCATCTTGGGCAACAGCTTTTTCTTGTTCAACCATACTTGGTTTAAACAGGAACAGGGCACCGCGATGGAATCCAAATTCGTTCCATCGTACGCGAACCTGTTCATGGGGTGGGTGGAGCATACCAACGCATGGTCACAAGCGGCCTCAGAATGGACTGGACACATCCAGTTCTGGGGCCGCTACATTGAAGATATCATCATCATATGGACTGGTACGGGACATGAACTGACAGAATATTTCAACTTTCTTAATCAAAACACACTTAATGTCACCTTCACCCTTGAGATGTCACTGTCAACTATACATTTCCTTGACCTCAAGCTTTATATCCGGAACAACAAAATACAGAGTACACTGTACAGGAAGGATACTGCAGTCAATGGAGTCTTACACTACACCAGCTCCCACCCAACATCTACTAAGAAGGCTATTCCATATGAGGAAATGGTACGCATTCGTAGAATTGTAGCGAAGACGACAACTTTTAAACACAGACCAAACTCACTATGGACAGACTGCGTAGAAGGGGCTACGAACAAAGCATCCTGTGCACAGCCAGAGATAGGGCTAGGAACCTCAAGAGAGAGGACTCACTCAAGAGTATGAGTAAGGAAAGCAGAATGGGAAATGAGAGACTCTTTGTTTATTACAACACACTCCAGGCTCAATCATGAGGTGTTCAAGATCCTAGACAAACACTGGCCACTGTTGAAGGGGGCACCAGGAGTACACAACATTATTACTCAAAAATCATCCATGACTTTCAGAAAGAGCAAAACTATCAGGGACACCTTGTGTCCCAGCTATACACTATGTAGAACACCACAACAAGAAGGCTGGCTGCACAAACTTCTAGGGTTCTATCTACACCTGCAGCACATGTAACGTTTGCAATCTAGGGTGCAACAAACCTACCACCTTTAGATACAACACTGGCATACAACACAGGATACGTCAATTCATAAACTGTCTCACTGGCTTTGTGGTGTACATACTGATTTGTGGTTGCGGAAAGATATATGTTGGAAGTACGGTAAGACAACTTAAAACCCGCATCCAGGAACACCGTAGAGCAGTCGTGAATGGGGACACTTCGTATGCCCTAGTCTCACATGACTGCAGGGATGGGGTTGACAGATCCAAATTTCGCTTTCATGGCATTGATGTGGTGTTGCCTAGTAAACGGGGTGGAAACGGAGAGATGACCCTAAGACAACTTAAAGCCAGGTGGATTTGCACCCTACGCTCTTCCACTCTGGGTTTCAATAGTGATAACGAAATTTTCTACTTTCTGTAGTAGTCATCCCTTTCAGTTAACATTTGAACCCCTACATAACAGTTATCAGCTTACACCACACTGGCATCTCCTGATAATGACCCTCTGTTCACAACACAACCCAATCCCTGTATGATAGTGCTCTACTTGGCACCCAGGCTAACTAGGATACATACTGCAATGATGGATGTTGAATTTATCAAGCTGCATTTGATTCTCATTACCTGGGGTACTGACCCTTGAAATGGGAAGTGTCCACATATAATGCTCAGTCTTCGAGATTGTTAGTACTGGGCATTTTCTGATCTATGTGTCCTTTCCCTAAATACTATTGAGTCACATTCCATAAAGACTATGTTTCCGCTGATGCATACCCGCAGCAGGGGTCATGATCGCGGGCCCCCTTGTTATGGTTTTAACTTCGCGCTTTAAAATAATGTACTCTTGGCGCTTAGGCAACCTGCTCAGTCGGGCTCTAGCCGCCCTTGTTTTAACTTAATTTTCACTTTCGCAAAGAGGAGATTATTGGGCTCTTATTTTGATTGTTCTGGTCACCAGATGAGTCGTGACATTTAACGCAAGCGTACACTTGGTCGGCAAAACACTGGGGGACATGTACTAGTGTTTTTACTGCACCTGCTACTTTTTTAAAACACACATTTTTTTAATAAATCTAAGCTTCCTGGGTGGGCTATTGCTGAATTATGGTTATAGCACAGTCTTTCTCTGCTTCACTAGCACTTTTTAATTTAATTTCACTTTGGCAACAAGGAGATTGTTGGGTTAATTTTTTACCGTCATTGCCACCGGATGAGCCTTGATATCTCACACTAGCGTGAGCTTGGTCGGCAACACAGTGGGAAATGCACAAATGGTTTTACTGCACCAGCAACTCTTTCAAACACGCACTTACATAAAGTCTATGCTTCCTGGATGTACGGTGGAAGACTTTTGATTATAGCACAGCACACTTTTCTCTGCGCACTCTGTTGCTGACTTGCGATTATAGCATAGCACACTTTTTCCTGCTCCACTGGCATGAGTTTGTAATAATTAGCGTATCATACCAGCTGCTATTGCTGCTAACAGTGCCCGCTTGTTACTCACCTTGGAATGGTCTTGGTCTAGCGCATTCGGTTTAGATACAGGTACACCATACTCACTGCTGCAGTTGCCTAAGCCTAGTGTTACTCAGCAAGGAATATACTTTAGGTGTATTAGAGAGATTACCATGTAGACTATATGTCACGCTGTTTACTTAACCCATCAAGGCCCGCTTCCTTTTACTCATCTGAGTCACTTTTTATATGGATACTCTTTGCATCTACTACGGATCAGCTCAACAGAGGCGAATACTTGAGTCCTCTCAAACTATTGGACTACTTTTGCTTCTAACTTGAGAGGTTAGTTGGATTTAGGACGCACACTTCAACCTGCTTCATACACAGATGGGAATTTTGTTTACTGATACTTTTTCTTAAAATTGCCTAGGTTAATTCCTTTTACTTTAATTGTCCCGACGCGGACTTAATTACAATTTGGATCTGGTCTTACTTACCTGGCAAACTGATTACTTTATACTATCGGTAAGCGTACTCCTAACTACCACACTCACCGCTGTAGCCCTTCTTTTGTCCTTTATATTTAAACCTATAAAATTATTGGTACTTTAGCGGTATCTTCCCCAGCACGATTTGAACACCTGACAGCATTGTAGAACATCGGCCTTCTGTCACTATCCACAGCATTGGTTTCTTTACTTCCTCTTGGAAGTACTCTCCTCCCTCACCATATTTTCTTTCTTGTCCCACACTTTACCCTGTGTTTACTCTCACCACCAGCACAGTTAATACAAGTCACCAATTATCCTGCACTTAACAATACTTGCCTATATGTCTGGATTTTAAATATTGTATGCTATTAGAGCCCTGACGAAGCTCATGTCTGGGCGAAGCGCATTGGCTATCTACGTACGAAAACCTAGTGCATCTTTAATAAAAGACACCTTGAGATCATAAAACAACAACGTGGAATTCCTTCTTTTGCTCTCTGTACATACTTATGATTTACCTTGTATATATATTGCCTCTCATACCCTTTTGAATTTATGACAAGAAAAGAACAGGATTTCCAGCATCTCTATTTGGTCCGGTTACTCATCTGTGGATTGACAAACAACACTGGGCCAAATGTTCGATTCCTGTAATGATTAGGATCGCCCTGTAGCTGCTCAGCTGAGGTTCAAGGATGTGCTCCAAAACTTTGCATCCATAACAATGGTAAGCTTTTTTTCATCAAAGGATCTTAGGCGATAATATTTGGTTACTTGGCCACAGGGGAATTTGTTACCAATAGGCATACACTGTTGATCTGGTTATGTCCAATCTACTTTGAATTTACTGGGCTAATCAAGTGACTGTAATAAATGTAGTACTTTTTGAGTCAGAGGGACTATTACAACTTTCTTTTTTTTTTTTTTTTTTTTTTTTACAGTGGATGGGTCCAGAAAAGACTTAATTATATTATAGTTCTTAGGAGTTGGAGTCACCAAGTGGGCTGTATTCTAGGAAGAATTGGCAGGCTCACCAAAGTAACACTGCTCAGGATGGATACCAGCCTTGAACAGGTGGATGCTGAGGAAGAAGGATTTGAACAATTGTTGGAAGCAAAGCTGACAACAGATTACGTTGATTTGAAAAAAATAAATAGGGGTCCAATTATAAATAATGCAAACAAATCAATGACCTTCTGGATAAAAGATCTGGTCAAACCATATGATAACAAAATTATGAGAGGCCAAGATTGCACCCAAGAAGGTGGCAATTGCAGAGCAACTAAAATGTATTCGGTTTACTTATTTACATCATGTGCACTTTATTAGACACAAACTGCAAAAGATTTACTGCATCTTCTCCCTAACTGTCTGGAGATGCCTCACCAAAGAAGGTATTTATTTTCCTCACTGTATGGAGCTGTAAGGTGATCCAAGGATAATGCTTTGAGGTAGGAAAAAATATGAGGTGCTGGCCAGTAAACCAAAACTAGATTCCAAGGTGCTCCTTTTCGGTAAGATCAAGACCTTTAATTGACCAGAGGTGTCATAACAGTGTTAACTCTGGTCATGTCAGTCACAGTTGACAGTGCTAAACAGTAGGAAGCCGCAATGGTCCAGGAGCGGCTGTGTGGCAATATAATGCAAGAGCTTATTCGCAAAAACATGTGAAGATATAGGGAATACTGCATGGGCACTTTGACAAGGACTCAATATATGAGTCAGTTGTGGTGACCCTTACTTAGCAAGAAATATGTGTCAAGTTGGATATCTGAACGATAAAAAGAAGGTGGCCAAATCATGCAAGAGTGAAGGGTGCACCCCTGAGTCATGCTGTGAATGTATATTAACACCTAAGTGTGGGGGAATCCAAAGGTGGTGGTGTTAAATAATGGATTTTTCAGTAAAATGTCAATACAATGGTTTAAACAAGAAAACAAAATAGAAATAGCACCTATATTCACCTATTGGCTAAGCATTTATCATGGACGAGTACGTAGCTCAACTGAAATGTAATTTTTGATCAATATGGATTTTGCTGTTTATGCTATAAAGACAAAGATTCCCTGAATGCAACGTCTGGACTACCCTTAACGAATACCTAAAGCCATACGCAATTTTGCCCCCACAGATAAAAATGAGAGTGTATTGCTTTCTGGAAAGAACATTATTTGAATAATACATCTTACGACCGAAAAAAAAAAAAACATAGCACAGCAACACGTACATATTTCATCAATAAAGGCCATACTAACTCGCCTGCTTTTGCTATTTCCTTAACCTTCAGTAAACACAACATTTACCTGTTGAGAACCATACAAATTATTTTACTTTCTGATGAGCCCCCTTACATATGGAATTAGGTTTGATCTCACCTTGAAGTTCAAAACATTTCTGTTTACTTGTTCTGGCCAGCTCCTGGGCTTCAAACAAGTCTTTATGCAACTTCTGAATATCGTGTTTTGTCTCATTATTTTCTGATTGTACATTCTGCAACTCATCTGATTAAAAAAGAAATCAATCATTTTCTTTAAAGTTTGTGCTGGTACACTTGGGTAGTCATCTGAACATGAGGTGTACTTGATATCATGCAAGGATCAGCCAATGGCTCCACCGTGATAACAGTGTTATAAAACATGATTCGTAGAAAAATAAATCAAGGTGCCATCTCATGCGTTCTTTGACAAATTTAGTGTGAGTTGTAAAATGGAGCATGCAAACCATAATGAGCCAGTAAAATATAACAATTACTTAAACATATAGTTCTTCAACAACTGTGGCTCCATAAAGTAAAACATATCTTATCTTGCGAGTACATTACAGAATGTCAAGGTTATGATACAGTAACACTTCTGGAAAACTTTTGGCAAAGGCCAGTATTCAGTAAACATTCTTAGTTTCGTCACAAAAGAAATGCCCTTCACACTCAATCTACTTACAAAAACCACTTTATATGGCTAGGACGAACACCATTCTTTTAAAACGTGTTTTGTTGACACTCACTAACTGGGACCCTAATTCCTCTTCAGTATTTTTAAGTTTCGCACCGGCTGCTCACTTCAGTACCGATAAATAATGATGAGGCGTGGTACAAAAATTCTACGGGTTTCTTCCTACCTCAAGAGCGAGGCAGAAAATACCCCAGTTCATCCTGTATTGGCCTCTGACGTCACAGCTAGCAAGAACAACAAGACGAAAACGAATGGAAATAAGGGTTGGTTTATCTTTCTCAGGTGCATGTCACATTCAAAGTGTGTAATGCTCCTAACACAGTAACTTAGCAAAGAAAAATATAGGCAAATTATGTCCAGTTTGGCAGTAGTTGAATGTGATGTTGAAGACTGGACTGAGGAGGACTATGGTAAGAGTAAAGTGTGTCCTTTAACAGACTTGCTGGGAAATATATATATATATATACTACTACGCAACCAATGACGAACATAAGAAATCTGTAGTAAGAAAAATTCTCTTTCCATGTAAAAGTGAGGTTTTGTAAACATTCAAGCTTTTTGTAGCCAACATCACCATCTCGAGAAGGTAAAGGGGATCAGAGGCCATAATCTTCTACACCACTCAGTCCCAAAGTTTAAATTATTTCAAGCACATAATCAGACTTTTTCTGCGTCACCCCTGTCACACTAGAACTTCCTTTAGCCTGAACTGGGAGCTCAACGCTCTCTCCTCACCCTCATAAAAAGTTGAAAGTCCTCCCCACCCTATTTAATTTATTTCTAATGTGGCGATTAAGCTGAAGAGATTCCCCTGATCTGATGCCTAAATATTCCAACACACCCTAGTTGTGAAAATGCAAGGTGATGCAGAGATCATAGGGTTTGCCCCTGGAAAGTAGGTTACTGTTTGTATCACTGCCAAGAAGGTCCATCTTGATGACTTATAAAACAATACTCAATAACAACATGCCCCTTATGGGGGCGTGGCCTGCGTAGCCAACATGGTGGTCACTTAATGAGAGCTCCCGGCCACGTCTCACTGGAGGAGTCCAGGCCACACCTTGCTACCCCAGCAAAAATCAGCATCAGGTATCGGCGCACCGCTGGCCGTGCCTTGAGCACCGTACAACTGGAGGATTCCTGCAGCTGTGGCCAACCAAATACTCCCAGGAGGAAAAGGAGCTTAGCCCATGGCCTTTACGCACAAGCAAATGGCTAGGCCCCAGAGGGAGCAGACTTGTAGAACCTATTTTTCTTTGCTGGCCATGATTGCGGTTTCCGGACCACCAGCGAGACTCTCAAATATCTACGGCAATGGGACCTTTCCAGTATGCCCCAGAATCTGAATATTGGACTGGCAGGGATTTCCCCTCACACCACCCCACTTGCTGCCGGGCAGGCTACTGGGGCCCCTAAGGCTCCATCTGGATATACTGGTCTCCTGCAGAGGAGATTGATTCACTGAGACCCTGAGGCTCATACAACCTGCATCCCTCCGCGGGGACCACGTGGGGAGTCCCAGAGGAAAGCAGACCAAACATTCAACTGGACTACCTGGATTTCTTTGGCTGTTATGAGGCGGACAAAACATTTGAAGTCACGGGCCCCGGAGTCTTCAGTTACCCTAGATGTTACCCACCCAAATGCCTCCAAGGAGAACCTAGATAAGCTAGATGCCCTTCTTCAGGCGATTAAGGCCTTTAGGGTTTGTCTAGAGATGAAGGTGGATGCAGTGTCTAAATATATTAAAAGCCTGCACGACAACCAATGCAAACTCACAGAACGGGTGATCCAGTAAGAGAAGACGCTCACTGAAGTCCAGCCATACACACTTGACCTTAAAAAACAACTCAGACCTCAAGGAACACACAAATGTTTTGGAAGACTGTGCAGACAAAGCTGAAGAGCAAGTCCATTACAGTACTATCAGAGTTTTGGATCTTCCAGAGGGCAGCGAAGGCCCCAACATGGTGATTTGGAGTCTTGTTTCAAAGCTCTGTTGGCCCCTCAGGACCTCACATCATTCTTCTCCATGGAGAGGGCTTGAGTGCCAGCTCGGCGCCCCTACACGAAATAGTGGCAAAAAGCCTTCGCTTTAAGGTCCTCAAAAACCAAGGCAATAGAACTCTCTTCTGAAAGGCAATAAGTGAATACTTCTCTTCCAGGACTATACATTAGCAACATGCAACTTTCCTGGGAGTTATACAAAAACTGCGAGAGCTGGGGATCAAATACGCTCTTCTCTTCTTGACTAAACCGAAGATCATCTTAGATAACAAGGCTCACTTTTTTTACAGACTACTCTGATGCCTAGGACTTGGAGGCTTGGGCCTCTCCTACGCATCTGGCTGCCCCTTGGAGAGAAAAGTGTAGAGATCTGGCTGCTGCCAATTCTGGAGGGGTCCGGGTAGATCCTCCTTGGTAGCTGCAGCACCCTTGGAACAAGTTAGGAGCAGACACAGCTCTGATCTGGATGCAGCGAGCACATTACGGGAACCCTATAGGGACTCCTAGAACACCTTATAGGAGGACTCCGATGCAACGATCTCCACCTCAACCCCACTATGTGAACATGACTAACCTCCTTGAGTGATCCCCCCGCACAGACAGAAGACCATCTCCTGTAGCACAAGCCTCCTTGTGTAGGCTACTCTAGGACAAAAGACATGATGATACTTCATGGACTCCAAGGTGTCTCTGCCACAGTGTAAGCCTGGGGTGCCCGGAGGTGGCCCATAGCCATCTCTGCTTCCTCTAGGATGACCGGAAAGTCCTCTTGGTTGGCTGCATATTGGTCACCTTCAATAGTGTGGTAGACCCCAACATTGGCCCACTCCCTCTTCCTAATAATTCCATATTCACCAACGCTTGGAGCTTGGTGACATGGCTCTAACAGTGGTCCCTGACAGATGCTTGGCTCCCTCATAACCTGGGGGATGGGGGGGGTGGGGGGGAGGAGGTGCAGGGGGGGAGAGAACAGGGAGGAGGGGGGCAAGGGTTTAAACTCAACTTCTACTATTCCCCAACACAATGTTAATGCATGCTTGGACAGGATAGTTTCCCCCTATGATCTATGTCCCTCAGTTTCCACTCGGGGTAATAAGTCAGGCCGCCTCCTAGCATGGCTCATAAACAGAGCGACCAGGCAACCCCATATAGTTTCTGTCAGTCAATTGTCTGCCACTTAACTCTACACACAAAAAAATATGTTTGTAACACGTATTACTCAGCCCTATAGAGCCTCCCCCGCTTCCCCGGTGTAGGCCCCTTGGCCACTTAGCATGCTTACCTGGAAGCCAATCCTCTCTCCCGACTCTCTCCAGAGGACCGGGAAGAGTTGGATGCTCCCATTACAGAGCAAGATGTATGGGCAGCCAAACTGGGGCTGGCAATGGGGAAGGCCACTGGGACAGATGGCATCCCAAGTGAGCTCTACAAGACGCACATGGGTGAGCTTGATACAAACTGAAGAAGCTCAATAAGACGGATGCAGGGAAGGGATGCCTCCCTAGTCCCGCTACTAAAACTGGGTAAGGAGCACACAGACTTTGCACCGGACCAGATTGGGTTCGTCTCTGGTAGGATAACAACCCTCAATATCTGTCAGCTCTACAGAGTCATAGAGGCAGCCCAGGAAAGCTGGCCTAGAGCTGTTGCCATGGTCATAGAATAGCAGAAAGCCTTCAATACGCGCAGGTGGGAATAATTATTTGGCGTATTAACATGATTTGGCTAGGGCACCACCTCATCCATTTGATACACTTACTATAAACAAGCCAAACAATCCAGGTGCTATGGGAGACAGCTATTGGACTCCATCCCGGTTGGCAGGGGTACCAGACAGTGATGCCCTTCATCCGCCATTCTCTTTGCACCGGCAATGGAGCCCCTGCCAGCCCTAGCCAAACTTCAGGCATCACTCTTGACGCTAGCAATCCCTGGGACCCAGCTCAAACCAGACTTACCATGCTTATTTTAGGGAGCACTTGCCTGCCTTGGCAGGGAGTTACAACTTACTAGCCCCATGCTCCCTTATCTGCCTATCCTTTAAAGGGAACTATGGACACAGGGTAGCTGCATTACTGTCCTGGGGCTGTTACTTTATACCGAAGATGCAATCGACACCTAGGGCACTTATTCCAAGATGGACATTCTCTTTCCTTCTCGGCCCTGGTAGATCCATTTGGCCTCCATGAAGGCACCAGTTTATATTGTACGCTGCATTGACAAGCACGCTTGGCAACCTTTGGAGGATCCAAGACACTGAACAAGCTAACCACCAGATGGCGCATCATTGTTTACCAGGGCCATATACAAACCGCACTAAAGGGAATCTTATGATTTATTGTTGGAATAATGGTTGGCCCGTAATGCATTTATCTTATTTAGTTTGTTTGGTTGAAATGCAATAAAAAATTGTTTACAAAAAATAAAATATGCCCACAATAGACAAACTGAGATAAATGGTTCCTAGACTTGGGGGCACTGGATGATGCTGACTGGGAGTAGGCTATGTAGTACCCTTCTAAATGTCCATAAAAGCGGAGATCCATTTAGTGCAACTGAAAATGCTGCAGCGTGTATAACGGAGCTAAGCAAACTGCATAAGCTAGGGTTACCGGTTAGAGACTTCTGCCTTAAGGGATGTGTAGGAAACTGGGCTCTGTTGCACCACCTCTCCACTTTGTGTCTGGTATCTGGTGCAACGTTGACTGAAGGTGTATTGGGTTCCTGCTAACCAGACCCCCAGAACCAGTGTTCTTCTACTAACTGAACAATTGCTCCACAATTTGCACCCCTTTAGGATTCTTGTAAGTCCCTTGTAAGTGGTGCCCCTGGTACATAGGGCCTTGGAACTAAAGAGGGTTCCTAAGGCTACAGCACGAATTGTGCCACCCTAAGGGACTCCTCACCAAGCTCATGCAAACTGCCATTGCAGCCTGCGTGTCTTGGTGCAGAGAAAAATGAAGAGTCTGCATGGCACACACGTCTGTGCGCCACGCCAGCAAAACACTGCATGTGGTATAGGTACATCACCTGTACTATACCCATGTGTGGATGTAGCTCCTCTTCTTTTGAGGGACGTGGAGGAGCGTAGAAATTGACCAAGATGAAAGATTGGCTCACATGGAATGCTGTAATCAGTTTTGGTAGGAAAGAGGCCCTAGTGCAAAGTACCAGGTTGTCTGGAAAGCCCAGGAGGAAAGGAGGTTTAGACAACAGAGCCTGCAGCTCATTTGCCCTCTGGCCAGATGCTACTGCCACGAGAAAGGCAGTTTTAATGGTAAGCAGCCCGAGAGGACAATTATGTAATGACTCAAAGGGGGCATACATCAGGAATGTGGGAACCAGATTAAAGTCCCACTGAGGCATGATGAAAGAGGTAGATGGGAATATATGTTCAACACCTTTCAGAAATGTATTTACAATGGGTGATTTGAATAAATAGGTGTGGTCCGGCAGCCGAAGGAAGGCAGATAAGGCTGAAAGTTACCCTTTCAGAGTGACCAGAGCAGAGTCCTGCTGGGTAAGGGTAAAAATAAAAAGTAAAATATCCAAAAGGGAAACAGAAAGACGGTCAAGAGACATTTTTGTACAATATGATACAAGTTTCATTCATTAGCAGGCACACACCGTCTTGGTCGGGGGACGTCTGGATGACATTGCAGATTTCGGGAGGCAGGTGAAAAGCAGTCAACTATCACCGCTGAATCTCCACACAAGATGGCATAGAGTTGACAGGTTCAGGTGGAGAACTGTCCCCTGCTGCTGCAACGTAAAATCCTCACAAAGGGGCAGCCTGTTCAAAGGATGGATGCCCATGCTTAGAAGCTCGGGATACCAGACTCTCTGTGCCTAGTGAAGAGCCACAAGGATGACTTGGACCTGGTCATTCCTGAACATGTTGAGATCTCTGGGCAAAAGTGGTATGGGTGGAAAGGTGTACAGGAGGCCTGAGCTCCACTCAAGAATAAAGACGTCTCCAAGAGAGAGCCGCCTTGGAAATTCCAGTGCACAAAACTGCTGATGTTGCACGTTCTTGGCGGAGGCAAACCGATCTAACCAAGGCTCTCCCCACTGCTGAAAGAGACCTTGTGTCACCTCCGGATGTAGATGCCTTTCGTGAACCGCTAGGCATCGATAGCTGAGTTCATCCGCTCTGGCTTTCAGGGAACTTGCCAGATGTTGAACCACCAGGGATACGCCCTGTTGTTCCAGCCACTTCCAGAGACGCAAGGCCTCTTGGCAAAGAGTCCACGACCCCACCCTGTTTGTTGCAGTACCACATGGCGTGGTGTTATTTGTGAAAACCTGCATCATCCATCCCTTGATGGAGGGCAGAGGTCTTGAATGTCAGTTTGATCGCTCGGAGGACCAGCAGGTTTATGTGGAGTCCAGATTCCGCTGGAGACCAGAGTCTTCTGATCACCACCTCTCCCAGATGGCCACCCAATCCCAGAAGTGACGCATCTGTCACTACTGTGAGATCTGGTTTGGGAAAGGAGAGGAGTCTGCCTCTTAACAAATCGTGGTTCATCAGCCACCACTGCAGGTCTTTTGCAGTTCCCTCCGAGATCTGGACCATGTCGGAGAGATTCCCCTGGTACTGGAACTTCAGGTCCCACTTGACAACATGCATATGCCATCTGGCATGTGTCAGTAGCAGGATGCAGGAGGCCATGAGGTCCAGCAGCCTGAGTCATTCTCACCAAAATCCAGAATAGACGCTGAAACATCGGTGTCATAGGCTGAATATCCTTGACTTGCAGCTCGGGAGGATAAGCCTGAAACTGCACTGTGTCCAGAACAGCTCAGATGAATGGGAGCATCTAATAGGGAGTCAGGTGTGACTTCGATACATTGGTACTGAACCCCAGCAAATGCAGACGTTTTGCTGCAGTCTGCAGGTAGGGGTGGGACAATCCCGCCTTCAGCAGCTAATGGTCGAGATAGGAGAAGACAGGCATCCCTGATCTGCGTATGTGAGCTGCGACCACCACCATCACCTTGGTGAACACCTGAGGGGAGCTGGTAAGGCCAAAAGTAAGCATGATGGATTGGAATTGCTTGCAGCCTACCGTAAACCGCAGGTAACTCCGATGGGCAGGCAGGACGGGAATATGAAAATAGGCATCCTGCAAGTCCAACGCTACCATCCAGTTTCCTTTGTCCAGGGCAGACAAGACCTGAGGCAATGTGAGCATCTTGAACTTCTCCTTTTTGAGGAACAGGTTGAGGGTTCTGAGATCTACAATTGAAATAGGGCGAAGCCCTTTGCTCTTTTTGGGAATCAGAAGGTAGCAAGAATGGCAGCCATCGCCTACTTCTGACATCAGAACCCTGGCTCCCTTGGCCAAGAGCGCTGTGACTTCAGTGCAAGTACAGATGATCCTCCGTCAGTCGGTTGTGAGATGAAGGCAAAGGGAGGATTCGACAGGAAGGGAGTATCCCCTCCGAATGATCTGTAAGACCCACCTGTCCGATGTGATGGACTGCCAGTGGTGGAGATGATGGCTGATCCTGCCACCAACTGGACGCCCAAGATCTTGTGGGACAGGATCAGGAAGGCTTAGAGGCTGCGGGGGGAGAGGGGGATGTGTTAGTGGCTGTGGCCGACCTCTGGCTACCTGACCCACAGGGTTGTTATGAATCGCACCCTCTCCCCCGCACAGTCTGGGAGGCATGCGTGGGGCGGTGGCTGGAGTTTGGCTAATGCGGTTGAAAGCCCCTTCCGTAACCACTAAAGGAGCGATAAGCAGACTGGGGTTGACGAGGGGCAACTGAGAGGCTCAAGAATTGGCCGTAGCCCGTGATTTCTTAAAGCGCTCCAGCGCTATGTCTGCCATGTCAAACTACCCATAATGGTGAACTTTGCTGCATCTCTCCCAACCTTGACAGCTTGGGAGAGCACAGCCCAAGCTTCCTCTTGGATCCATGGCAGCACTTGTGCAACCATGTCAAAGTGTGTGGGAGTAGCGGCCCAATAAGCATGTGGTGTTCACAGAATGCAATGTAAGCCTGATGGAAGAAAACATCTTCTTTTCCAAGCTATCCAGCCTATTGGATTCCATGTCCGGAGGTGTGACAGAGAATGCGCCATGGGATGTAGAGGCTTGGAGCACCAAGCTCTCAGGGGTGGGGGTGTTGGGTGAGGAAGTTCTGGATCCCCAGGTGCAGGTCGGTGGTGGCGGGCATTTGTCCTGTTCACAAGAGCCCCTGTGCTGGGTTTGGACAAGGTTCCCAGTAGAACATCTATTAGTGCTTCATTAAAAGGAAGCAGGGGACCGGAAGCAGAAGCTCCCGGTTATAGCACTTGCATCAGGATGTTAGTCTTGACTGTCACGGAGGGCAACTCGAGATCTAGGATTTCAGCTGCTTTATGGAATAAGACGCTGCCTCCTTCGTAGCCACAGAAGGAAGAGAAAGCATATCAGTGTCTGGGGCTGTGTCCAGACCTCTGGCATCCCAGAGTTCTTCATACCAGTCCATATCACCTACTTACTGGTATTCTAAAGGGTCCAGTAACCCCTCCCATGGTTAGCCCTTCAGAAAATGGCTCTGGCTCCGACCTAGGACGAAGGGATCCTATTAGCACAGGCAATGGCGTTGGTTGACGCGGCTCCGACTCGTGTCATAGGGTGTCAGAATGGAGCTGGCATCGGGCGCATCGGTGTCGGAGAAGTTTGCTGTGGCACGACCGGCGCCGGTCCAGATCCAGGACAGTACTAATCGGGGCCCAGCGGTACCGAGGCCGGAGACAGTGGAGCAGAACCTAAAGGTCCCGAAGGTGCGCCTGAGGGGTTGGGTCACTCAAACACTGCGCATGGCCTCGTAAAATGTTCTTACTTTAGTGGGGGCGAGGGGGTCGCAGCAGCTTATGGAAAAGGCGGGAGGCTCGGAGTCGCCCCTGGTAACTTTTCAGAAGAACCATGCCTCGAACGTCAATACGCCTTTGTCACATTGGCCGACGCACGAGAGTAAGTAGACTTCTTGCATTTCTTATGCTTCTTCCCTGAATGGCCGAGGAATGGAAAGACGCCTACTGGGGGCTCCTGGAGCGGTCCCACGACCTCCTTCTCGATCAGGATCTTTGAGGAGTCGTGCAACGTGGTGTCCCCTGCTCGGCTACTAGCAGCTTTAGTGACCGCTCCCTCAAAGCCTTTGTAGCCATGACCCGGCAGGCCAAGCACGACAGTCATGGTCACGCTCAAGACACCACAAACACAAAGTGTGGGTCCGTGACCAACATGGTGTGATGCCACCGGTTCACAACTTGTCTTCCTCAAAGAGATCCCACTACACACCAGGAGGAAGTATTTCCTCCCAAAAGTCTCAACAAAACATCGAAAAAAATCTGGGAAGAACCGGCAGAGGGGTAGCTCTTTCTCAAGATCAGTGCTAATTGGGGCGGCAAGAAGAGAACTGACATCAGCGCGATGAGGGGGCGTCTATAAAGGTGACGAAGACATCACTTTTGGCACGGACAATGCCACGCAGAGCCAATCGAGGCCACTTATTGGCGCGCAGGAGTACTGCTTGTGCAAAAATCTTCCAGATCCAGTCTGACACCTGGGTAAATTTAAAGGTAAGGAATCTGCAACTAGATGTCTCTATCAGATGAGTGCAGTTTTCACACAGGTGTGTATCACTTAAATTTCCATAGCAGAAAGTAGGGACCTTTATTGTGCATTGATCCAAAAACAATGCAAAGTGATTTAAATGTGATCCATTCCTTCAGTGGGAGCCAGTGGAGCTCAGCCACGGCTCAAGAAGAAGAGGAATGTCTGGGCACATTCAAAGCAACCTTAGTGGCTACTGCTTGAACTTCATGCAGTCTTGAGTACAAAATTCACACAGCCCAGCAATAGAGCATTGTAGTAATCCAGTCTGCTTAGTATCCCACATTGCACCACCAGTGCTCCTGCAGATGATGGTAGAAAGGGTAAACATTTTCAGAAGGTATGAAACAGGGCAAAAAAAGTTGCCACAATCTTGTTAACATGGACCTTAAGGGATAGGTTATCAAAATAAACTTCTAAATTGTGTACGGCAGATATCACTTTCGGACAGTTATGTTTGTTCAATGTCAGAAATGAAGGGGAAGCCTGACCACAGACTTATGGAGCATTAAAGAATTACTGGTTTATCGCCATTAAACTTTAAGAAGTTGCTGCTTAGCCAACTGGAGACCTCCCTTATACAGTTGTTGAATGCGTCTAATAGCTCTGGATGTGAGTTGTCAAAGGTGAGAATCAGAACATCCACCTAGGTCATGAAACTGAGGCCATATGATCTAATGAGATCTTAAAAAGGGTTGGGCTTAGCGCTGAACCCTGAGGCACCCCATGATCAACTGCTTTAAAAACAGATCGAAAAAGGGAGAGAAATGTGGCTTGTGATCTATCATCTAGATAACATTGTAGGCAGCAGAGCGCTTGACTGCTCATTCACATTGCCCGAAGCCCTGAAATCAAGTTCAAGTGATTAACAATGTCAAATGCAGCTGACAAATCATGTAAAAACGAAGCTGCAATTTGACTAAGATCCACCACCATCCACAAATCATCCAAAGCCAGCACTAATTCAGAACTGGTGCCATGAGCCAGCCTGAAGCCAGATTGCACTTATATAAAGGAGAATGACATTCCAGGTAATCTGGTAATTTCTTGTTTACAAATCTTTCCAGGACTTTGACTGCTGAGGACAGCTGAGATATGGGTCTGTAGATGCTGGGCACTAATGGATGCGCTGTAGACTTCTTTAGAAGAGGAATTACTATCTCCCTTTTCCAAAAACATGGGACTTGGCCCATTTCCAGTGACTGACTGCAAACAGTTAAAAGAGAAAGAAACAGAGGATGTGATAACATTTTCCAGGCTTTAGGAGGTAGCCGATCTAGGGGAAAGCCCAACGAAATTGACATTGTAACTGCCCAGAAATCGTCCATGGACATCATTCCAAAGAATTAAAGAGTACTGGTACAGACTGCTAAAAGTCTCATCCAGTATATCCTCTTATGCTTGTGATAGATTCAAGAGGATTTAAATTCTAAAGAATGCTGACTTGGCGTGAGAAGATTTAGGATCATAGGTCGGTTGGCGAGTATGCAGAAGTGATGGGGCACTGTTAAATATTTTATGGGCGGTCTAGAAACAGGGCCTCTATGGAAGGTAATAATGGAACATATGGAAAGTATTTGTAGCATTTACTGTTATATATCTGGCTCTCCGTCTATATTTACAATGGCTTGTTCAATTTGATCAAATAAGTAACAGTACCAGTGGCACATGAGAGAAAACCTGCAACATTAGTGTGCAAGAGAATCTTCACAATGAGGTTCAATGCAGTCTACATTATTTAGCTTATCAACTAGTGCAAGCCTTCAACGTCTAGCAGATCACCATCAATACCAACAAACTGATGCAGAGCTGAGTCTCCACTGGAGACTTGAGAACTCGGATCTCCACTTCTCTCAGTTTGCCTCCCCAACCAACTAGTGATGCAACCGTGACCACCATCAACTTTGGAAGGGGTTGGGAGAGGACCGGTCACTGGCCAATTCACGATCCAGTGACCATCACTGCAGATCTTTTGCAGTCTCCTCCTAGCTCAGGGAACAATCCAACAGATTTCCCTGATGTTAAGCCCACTCCAAGTTCCCATTTCAGAGCCAGCAGAGCCATCTTGTATGTTTGACCAGCAGGATACAGGAGGCCAGCACCGCTCAAGAGCCTCAGCATCATTAACACCGAGATCCAGTCCGAAAACATCAGGATCATAGCCCAAATGCCTCAGACTCTACGTTCATGAGAAAGCCACAAAAGCGTACAGAATTCAGAATAGCTGCTAAGAAAAGGAGTGTCTGTGAAGGAGTCATGAGTGACTTCGGCACATTGATAATGAGTCAAAATGATGTTATGTGGTTCGCTGTCGTCTGGAGGTGGCTGGCGCCTACTTGAGCTGAGCCTGACTTCAGCAGTCATTCATCGCAGTAGGCAAAGACTGATATCACTTTTGCTGCGACAATCGGCATCACTTTCAAAAACACCCAAGGGGCACTGGTGAGCCCAAAAGAGAGCACTGTGAACTGAAAATGGTCCTGGCCCGCTGAACTGAAGGCACCTGTAGACCTGCAAGATAAGAATATGAAAATAAGGATCCAGTGGGTCCAATGCCGCATCCAGTCCCTGGGGTCTAGCGCAGACAGGACCGGGACAAGAGTGAGCATCTTGAATTTGTACTTTCGCAGAAAGGCATAGAAGGTGAAGATCTTCAATATGACGAAGGCCTCCATCCTTCTGCTCCAATGTCTGGATACTCTCACAGGTGATAAACTGCATCATACAAATCGACATAACACAAGGATGTAGAGGGAGTAACACCCAGTTACTACTTCCACAGTCATTAACCACTCTATGGTCCCCTTGGTCAAATGGCCCGCACTGCATCCAGCAAGTTGGACAGGTGGTCCTTCGTCAGCCACCACAATGGTGCTGGAAGGTATGACAGAGTGGAAAGAAATAGGAAGGCATAACAAGGCTGAACAATTTGGAGGACTCACTTGTCTGTCATGATGCCTGCCATCTTTGGAGGAAATATCAGCTCCTGACTCCGAAAGGGTGCCGGTGTGCCGGTAAGGACACAGTAAAGTGGTTTTGTGGTTGCTGGAGTGGTGGAGGACAGTTGCATGATGTCCCTGTTGTTCTGAATGTTGTCTCTAAGAACCCAGGCCATTAAAAAGGATGAAAGGTCTGCTGGGCTCGAGCAGGAGTCAGGTGCTGGCAAAACTGAAAACCTCTACCATGGCCACTGAGAGGGTGAAATTGGTAGTAGAAATATTATGGGAGCAGAAAGGCCCAAGGAAAATGTTGTGGCTCAGCTCTCCTTGAAAGGTTCCAATTTTTGCCAAAAAGCCATGAGCCATCGAACGGCTTGTCCATTAAGGATGCCTGCACATCCCGGGAGAAGCCCATAGGCCTCAACCAGGAGGGCCATACAAGTGCTCACTGCTTGTCTTAAACAGTTGCTTAGGTCCTATCTAGAGCAAATTACAAATTTTGCCACATCGCAACCATCCTTAATAGTCAAGGCCTGTATCTGGGGAAGTATCCAGCCAACAACTTCATACCAGTTTTCTTTGTCATGCTGAGGAACACAGGCATCCCCTTCATCAAAGTTATCATTATCTGAGTCCATGCCAAAATGATTATGTACAGTCTGGGACCTACCATGTAGTGCGGTCAAAGTATCGGAATCTAAAGGGTTGCCCAAAAGCTGCGTAGCAGTAGAAGCCAGATGCTATCTCGGTCGAGGTGAAGCCTGCTTGGAGCTGGATAGCACTATAGCTGCACATCTGCCTCCGACGTTGACAGTATAGTTGTACATGCAAAAGGAAACAGCACAGGGGATGGCGCCTGAACTGAAGTCAACACCGGAGCCGGTGTTGAACTGAGAGTGGGTCCAAGGAGCACAGATAGTGCGATGAGCAGACCAGACAGTGGGAGTCTGTCTGGAGGCCCTGCAGATCCTTGGAGTCCTAAAGGAATGTCAGAGGGAGCCATTAAAGTGCCATGCACACACAGCATGGCCTATTTGAAGGCCTCTACTTGCCGTGATGTGTCTGACGGAGTTGGAAATTCAGGGAGCACCAGGAAAAAGTTTGCAATTCGCTCTGATGGAGATCGGGTGCGAGACCATGAGGTACGGAGATAACATCATGTGCTCTCAGGAACCCAAGAGTGGCAGGGAGGGGCCAATTCCCAAAGCGACTTTATGTACTTTTTCTTGGACTCACCTGAATACACAACAATAATCTGCTACAGAAACAACTTCAAGATCAGGAACAGGACCTTCCTTCTGACTTCGACCGATCACAGCATATATTCTTTTGTGTTAGGAGACTGTGAGGCCAAACGTTACATCACCAAAGGCCTTCGGGCTCATCTGAACACAGTTGTCACAGGCCCTGAAGTCGTTGTCCAACTGCAGGCATCACAAACAGAATTTGTGAGGATCCGTTACTGGCGTTTGTTTGTGGCAGTCCCTACACTGTTTAAACTCCGTTGTTTTAGGGGAGATATCTTCCCTTGCACACTGGATAATGTGTGAAGCAGCATGTTGCCATCTACCGGCACACAGCAGAACTGCTCGATTCCAGCTGATGCTTGGGGAATATTCACAAGGTGAGAACTTTGCTGTTAGCAGTATCCATGAGAAAAATATATTTATTAGACAGGTTATTCTGCAACCGCTGCAACTGGAGATTTTGCAAAGCGACCTAACAGTACACATGCAGTGTGGCAAAATTAATGACTGATCAACAATAGGTTTGTGCACAATTTCACTAAAACAATCTTCAGGAGACTTAACTACATAGGCTAGATAAACACAACTGTCATATTCCAACATTCAGAATTGGAGGAAATATAAAACAAGAGAGGAGGAACCCCAGAGGACTGGCATTAATGAGGCAATGGGGCAATTGTGTAACTGGTAAGGGGTGAAGGGGGGGCACATCAGGTTATAACTGTGACTTGCAACTCTTTTTACAGTCAGTGCAGGCTCAGTAGTTATACAAACAAACAGCAATGGCAGCACAGGAAGCCTAGGCTCTCACCCATCCCTGTGCGTCTAGAGGGAGTAAGAAAGGAGCTAATTGTTTCTTCTCAGAAAGGTTAACCTAATACATTAAGATGATATCCATAAAAGTTACAACAGTGAAGGGAGAGGTGTGGGTGAAAGCAAGCACCTTGATGTTACTGGTGATGCATAAGGCAAAACAACCCCTAGGAATGCTTACCACTGCACCTCAGCATATACTAGCACCAACCTGTAACGGCCGCATACCCTAGCAAAAAACTGTGCACCGTTCCAAATGAGAATATTGCTAATTACGAAGATGTTATGTTATGTAATGTTAAGCTATACGTCTATAAAGTGCTACTACTATCAAAATTCTCTTGTCTGTAATAGAAGGAGCTCCTAAAAGGTGAAAGTGTTATCCGGTAAAAAGAAGTGTCTTGAATCTCTTTCTGAAATAATTTAGCACTCAGGGCACATGACCGAGAAGGCTTGTCCCGCAATTAGTGATTTTCAAAAGTATGGCACTGTGAGGAGCCAGTGCTATGCTGATAGAAGACTGTGAAAAAGACAGTATTTGCTCAGTTTTTCAGGAAGGAAAACAGAAGATGATCCACAGACATTTTGTCTTAGATCAAAAGCTGGTGCAATTGTGCTAATATTAGTTTTGCTGTAGCAGAAATGGGGGTGAAGTAGTTGACCTAGCAGCTTGGTTTTGTATTGCATGTAATTGGTGTAGAGATGATGCATTTATTTATACCTTTGTATAATGCGTGACAATAATCCTGCCTACAGCCTATCAAGGCATTAACACCTGTTCTACTTTCTACTACCTGCTGTCAGTACGAGGAGAACCTGCATGATCTTTTGAATGTGAAAGAGGCAGAAAGAAATTACACTCAAGACTTTTATGTTAAATTGAGCTGCGATTCTATTTTAACTCCTAAATGTTTTACACTGCTACTTGGAGTTGGAAAAAGGTGCAAAAGAGCTGGACCAAACCTGAGCAGACCATTCTGATTTATCAAGACTGATCTTGCACCAGGTCATGTACATCCAGTATTTCAAGTACGAGAGAAACTTATTGCAAAAGTGCTTGAGAGTCTGTTAAAAAAAAATTGTGTGTCATCATATTTTATTAAAAGCTGATTGCAGCAATCTTTAATGAGAGTAGCCAATGATGTCACATACATATTCAATAGAAAGGGTGACAAAATTGTTGGAACTAAGGTGGTCACCAATTGGCAAGAGGTGAATTAGCCTAAGATTGTTCTTGGTATTCAGTTGTCCAGAAAGGTGGAAAACCATTTTAAAACCTTTTCCGACACTCAACAGAGGCTTGGTCGGTTTAGGAGAATGCTGCGGTTTAACATCAAAAGGCAAGTTCAGCAGGACTAGTACAAACTGAATCTGCAGCCATACATAGATCGCCCACTACAGCAGTTATGGCAAAATGGCCATCTGCTTCAGTTAGCCTCTATATTCAGCTTCCTATGTGTGCCCTGAAGAATTTTTATTCCCAGCTTATGTCACACTCTTTCTCCCCAATGACTTAACAGGAAGCAAGTCATTGCCAAAGGATGAGAAAAGGCCTCTATGGATTTGGTAAAATTATGCCCCTACCTCAGCAGGCCTTACGGAAGAGATGCACACACGTTGCTGCACTGGGAGCAGGGTATCACTTTCAGAGCAACTGTGTTAGTTAAGGTATATGCAAGGACAATTACAAAATATAACCTTCCCTATTGCACTGAAAATGGTAACTATTTATAACTTTACTCGAAAACTTATCATACAACATATTTACCTTTCACATGAGATACTTTATTCAGAGGTTCATTCAAGTCCTGTTCGTCCATTTGACCGTCTAGAAGAGAAAGTGAAAGTGTTAACATATGCTACATAATAAAGAAGAGAGAGAGAACAGAGTGCAATCATCTTTAATATTTAGAGCACTTAATAAAGGTTTGCACTGATGAAACCCTGGCCCTACAGATTCTTCAATTGACACAAACATTTTCATTATAGTTATTCACATTTCACAAAGATACAATTCCAAAGGAAGACATTTCTAAGATTATGGCAGAGGATCGAATAGACACAATGGTTCCAGAAGATGTTTCTATCAGTTTGGGGGGGGGGGGGGGGGATTTGCAGAAAGAACCTCACAAGCTGAGCTGTGTTAAAAAAAATGCCACTTATGTTAGGAAACATTAGCATGTTCAAAACAAGGCTTAATGGTATGACTAATTGGCCATCGCCAGCTACTACTTAAATAGCTGTAAAATTCCTTCGTCAAAAAAGGGATCACTTCAAAGGCTGGGGGTAGATAATCATGACAATATTATTCCAGGAGGAAGTAAGCTCATTCTTGTTTCTTGCCCTGAATTGCACCCTCAGGGCAACAGTAGGCACAGGAGACACTGGAAGATCAACATTATTCTTCTAACTCCAGTCCTTGAATATCTGACAAAAGAACAAATTTTGCCCAAATATTCCAGGAGGCTTATTTAGTATTCCAACTCCAGTCCTGGAATATTTTGAGAAAGGTTATAAATTCCCAAAGTATTTTTTGGAAAGGTTGAAAAGTAGTAATGTTGAATGGCAGAAAGTGCTGCCCTGAGGGTGCAGCTCAGGGCAAAACACCAGAAATACCAAGAAGTAACCCCCTAGAACTACCTCTTGTTTCTCAGGAAACACCAACTTAGAAGACCTGTTTCTGGGGGGAGTCCGAACAGTACCTTTGGTGATGGGCAGAGGTGGGAAAAAAAGACTCATTATGAATGATGAAAGCTAAGCAACCCACTCCTGGGCAGATTAGGGAGCATGGACTGGCACATGGTGCTGGCTTAATTGTCACTGGAGCACAAGCACTACAGACACGGCTTAGGCAGATTTGTCCTTAAATTGCTTGAAACCTAAGGTTTTTGATGGCAGCTAAGCCAAAACCCAAAAGGTGTAACTAAAATATTCGCAAAATGTTCCAGGATTGCACCTACTGAGTGCAGAAAAAGAAGCACAGAGTTAAGGGACACATGTATATTTTACATGACCAGATTGCCATGTTTGACTTATTGCTGATGTGCGCAGCATTGTTTTTACAGCCAGCTGTTGATCCTATTTTAAAAGATGCACAATCTGAATGATGGGCATATCCATTAGTTACAACAGTTAGAAATTTGCCTCAGCCTAGTTGCATTGATTTGCAACTCCAATGACCTGCTATTTGACTTTGTGTTAAACCTCTATTTGACTTTGTCATGTTAATGAATGAATTTAAAGAGAAGATACAACAAATGATGTTTAACATCAGAAATGGGTTTTAGAAGAAAATACCCCAGAAATTATATTGAAACAAGGGTTAGGGGAAAATTCTCGCCCTAGAAAAGAACACCGCATAAGGGCAAAACCATTCTCTCTTTTGAATAAACAGTAATGGAAATGAAGGTTATAGTAAATCTCAACAATCCTGCAACAACAGTGACTGTTTGGCAATGCACACTAAATACGATCTATTGACCATATCAGAGTCAAATAGAGGAAAGAAGAAGGATGACAAAGCCCACAGTGGAGAATAACCAGGGTGCAATAGTGTGCATGCATATTTGCACCCACCACCAACATCCTGGAAAGGATGGTTAAGGCAACAGTAAACATAGAGAAAGGTTTCTGACTTGGTCAAGGATTTTGTGTAGACCAAACACTGATTGAGAAGGAGACCACTGACATAAGTGTTGTAAGAACCCAAACTGAAAAGGCCCTCGCAAAACGGGGAGGATGGGTGGGGTTAAGGAATCTGCGGCTACACTGTGTGTCTACTAGATATAGCATTACCGAAGGTAAGTAACTTTTATATCTGATAGAGATATCTAGCCGCAGATTCCTTAATTTAGAATTAGATACCATAGCTATACCCCATTGGAGGAGGGTCTGTGACTGAGTCCGACCAAGGTCTACAAGAGAACTAGACCATCAACCATGATTGACCAAAACAGGTGGGAGCTGCAGAAGCGAGCTTGGCTAGTATGAGAAACTCCGCTCTCTAAAAGCATCATAAATAAAAACAAAGGCAAGAACTCTTTGTTAGAGGGCAGGAATGAACCCTTCGCCCTTAAGAAAGGAACAAAGAAAAATCAGATAACCAAAAAGGGCCATTTGCACAATGGCAACATAACGTCTCTGACAATGACAGCAATAAGAAGAACTGTGTACAGGATCCTAGGGATCTGCGAAAACCATTTCCCGAAGGAAATGAGAACATCAATACAGAGTCAGTGCGGACAAAATGAGCATCCACAACGGTGGAGGACATAAGAGAGCCATATGTAGGTACATATGTATATACCTCCATCTAAACATATACAAAACCATGTATACATAGACACATGCACATAAGAGATCTGCAAAAACAATTTCCTGAAGGAAATGTGATCATTCTAGATTCAATGTGGACAAAATTAACATCCACAACAGTGGATGCCATAGGAGAGATATGTAGATACAGATGGACAGACACATATAATGTGAATACTCACAAATACTGTGAGAGACCTCGGTTCCACACCACACATAGGAGTACTCCAAACGGAACATCGACGGCACACATGCGTCAATTTAATTATACAGAAACGTATCACCAGATAGTCATACTGACCAAACCATTCACAGAGTCATTCTGGCGACAGAATACCGGACATATAAAACAGAGCTTGCTGTCATTATGAAATACATAAGAGAGAGAGAGAGAGGAAACAGAACTTGGGGCTAAGGAACCTCAAGATACTAGAACAAGTAACAATAGAGTCCCCTTACGTTTGGCTTTGTTCTTTTTTAACAGAAAAAGAATGAAGGACGCACAAAGTGTATTGCCAGGACAAGAACAGCTTTGCTTACAACAGATACCAACGGCACCTGTGAAAGAGAATAACATGATAAAGATAGATAGATAGATAGATAGATAGATAGATAGATAGATAGATAGATAGATAGATAGATAGATAGATAGATAGATAGATAGATAGATAGATAGATAGATAGATAGATAGATAGATAGATAGATAGATAGATACAGATACCAACCTCCAATCCTGTTTTGCAACTGAAAAACAGGTCTGACACATGCTTGGGTCGCATCAAGGTAAGATTTTAATTCACCACTTGGCATAGCAGATTGAATGCATATAAATGTTGAAAACACCTGGCAGACGCGTTTCAGTGAATGCCTTCTTCAATGCCAGCTTCATGTTTACCAATTTGTTTTTGGCTGGGTTGCTTCAAAATACCAACTGCTGCAACCCTATTGGAAAAACACACAAGATGATGGCCGGAATATTGCACATTGGCAAAACATTCACCCCCAGTCACGGATCTGGGTTTAATCCATCGTTATTTTGCTCACCACGCCACCCCAGTTCAGACATGGCCATATGCAAATCAGTCTTGACCCTGTGCCTCATGGGAACAGTCCAGCCCGAACTGCCAAGCCATGTCTTCCCTGGACCGGAATCAAGCATCCTAGGACCAGTTTCGGGGTTTCACCACTCTTCAGGCAGCATAGCTTGACTCCAGTGGCATAGTGAGCACGGGACCCACGTCTGGGCATACCCTTCCCACATAGGGCGAACAGCAAAACACACAAGATGATGGACGGAATGTTGCACATTGGCAAAACATTCACCCCCAGTCACAGATATGGGTTTAATCCATCGTTATTTTTCTCACCACGCCACCCCAGTTCAGACATGGCCATATGCAAATCAGTCTTGATCCTGTGCCTCATGGGAACGGTCCAGCCCGAACCATTGGGCACAGGGTCAAGACTGATCTTGCGTATGGCTGGGTTCATACTGGAAAGGCATGGTGAGCAAAAAAACGATGGATTTAGGCCCAAATCTCTGTACTGGGGTGAATGTATGACATTGTTCTGCATTCTGTCCATCAATAGTTCTTTTTGCATTTGTCACCCGAGTGGGACGGGTATGCTCATACGTGAGTCCCGTGCTCTCCATGCCACTGGAATCAAGCTATCCTGGCTCAAGAGGGGTGAAACCCCGAAACCGGTCCTAGGATGCTTGTTTCCAGTCCAGGGAGGACCTGGCCAGGCAGTTCGGTCTGGACTGTTCCCATTGGGCACAGGGTCAAGACTGATTTGCATATGGCTGGGTCCAAACTGGAATGGCATGGTGAGCAAAAAAACGATGGATTTAGGCCCAGATCTCTGTACTGGGGTGAATGTATGACATTGTTCTGCATTCTGTCCATCAATAGTTCTTTTTGCAATTCTATTGGAGCTTTATTGTGCAATCACAGAGCGGATGATGAAAGTCTCAGCCCACAGTTAGTACTGTTCTCATTAGTATTTCAAAGCCCCCGATGTACAGCCAATTATGTCCAAACTCCTACCAGTAGCGGGTGCAAGCAGTCCAAAGCAGCGAGCTAGGTTCAGTAACCTGCTCGTGCACGCAATAATGCCCCGACAAAGTCAGCTGTTGAGCCGCCTACTCCTCACTGCGGAAGGATCAAATGACTATTTGCCTCACCGAGAGACTTCCCATCCAGCAGTCCATCTGCTGCTCTCTCCCCAATGCCACAATCACTGCAAGGTATCACAGCCGGGGGGCGCCTCGTTGTGCAACATCCTGCACTACTCCACCAGTTGCCGGCAAGATGTTGTGCTCCAGATAGAACGAGAGGCGTGTCAGTATGCAGCGCCGACCAATATCAACCTCCAATTCCGCTTCACAGCTGAAAAACGGGTCTGACACATGCTTGGGTCGCCTCAAGGCAAGATTTTAATTCACCACTTGGCATAGCAGATTGAATGCATTTACATGCTGAAAACACCTGGCAGATGCATGTCAGCGAATGTCTTCTTCAATGCCAGCTTTGTGTTTACCAATTTGTTTTTTGCGGGGTTTCTTTAAAATATCAACTGCTGCAATCCTTTTGGAGCTTTATTGTGCAATCACTGTGCGTGGATGATGAAAGTCTCAGCTCACAGTTAATACTGTTCTCATTAGTATTCCAAAGCCCCCGATGTACAGCCAATTATGTCCAAACTCCTACCAGTAGCGGGTGCAAGCAGTCCAAATCCGCAAGCTAGGTTCAGTAACCTGCTCGTACACCAATAATGCACCGACAAAGTCAGCTGTTGAGCCGCCTACTCCTCCCTGCGGCAGGATCAAATGGCGATTCGCCTCACCGAGAGACTCCCCAACCAGCAGTCCATCTGCTGCTCTCTCACCAATGCCACAATCACTGTAAGGTATCACAGCCGGGGGGGGAGGGGGGGGGGGGGGGGTCTGGCTAGACGTAAAGACAACGTCTAGCCAGAAGCCTTCTGCAGAGGAAGCGGAGCCCCTGCCTGGGGAGTGCCTGTGAGATGCGGGTCACAAGACCTTGCGCACAACTGACCGCTGTTGGCCTAGGCTTCAGTGCCAACAAAGGAAACCAGGCATGAGTCTGTACTAAGAAAGGACGGCGAAAGGCAAAAGCTATTTCTCATCCAAGAGATTCAACCACAGCCAACGTTTTGGGTGCAAGTTGGACCAGTATGAACCCTTGGCTGCCAATACCCTGTGCCAGAACTGAAACAGGAACGGTTATTGTTTGTGATGTGGAAGATAAACATGCTCCCAAGAGGCACTGGCTTCACGGCCAAGGAAGAAATCTCAGCTAAAAAGCTTGAATGTTATTCATACAGTAACACGCCTCAAAGAGGCCAGCTGTGGCACGATTGAACAATGCTCCGGAGGAGGCTGCCTCATCAGAGGCAGGAACCGTTACTACTGAGCTATGGCCAAGGGAGTAATCAAAGCTAAAAAGCTGGAATGGTATTCATATGGTAATAAGCCTCATAGAGGCCAGCCATGGCAGGATTGAACAGTACTCCGAAGGAGGCTGCGTCATCAGAAGCGGGAACCATTACTACTGAGCTACTGTATTTTGTGTAAACAAAATGCATTCCGCGAATGCAAAAATTAAAACTCCAAATAGAGCATAATACCACCTTGCAGGCTTGTCCAGTTGGTAAGTACCATACACAACACTGAGTGTAAAATAATCGAAAGCATATCGCTAAAAGCCTGCATTGTGAAACACAACAAAATCCTCTAAAGGGTAGTGCAGGAGGACAATAATCAGAGAAGGACAAGCTGGACACTCAGCAAGGAAATATACCACCCAGGAAGAACCCCTGATGGGGCAGACCAGAGTAGCTATACAATAACCAACTGATACCCCACATAGGGTATTTCACCTCCCCATAAAAAGGATGTTATGTTAAATAATTTATAAAGCGCAACGGTTACCCTAGGGTGTCCTGGCGCTGTTACCAACAACTTAAATAGCCACGTTTACCAATGAGCGGAGTGAAGCACGAGCATTTAGAGGGTAAATAACCATGTTTTTAATGCCCTTCTAAAGGACAGCAGATCTGACAGGTTTCTGAGTTGTGCCGGAAGGGCATTCCAGGCTTTTGCTACTACAAATCTTCTGCCTCCCCAAGATTGTTTTTTTACCTTGGGGATAGAGGCAAGTTTCGCTCCCCGAGACCGGAGGTCTCTAGATGGTATATACCATTTTAGGAGTTCTTGCAAATAGACCGGTCCGGTCGCATGGAGAGCCTTAAAAGCAGTGCATAATGTTTTAAAGAGAATCCTTTTCCTGACTGGAAGCCAGTGCAGTTTCTGAATTTCCTTCGATATGGGTGCAAATTTAGGGATCCCGGACAATAATCTGGCTGCTGCATTCTGCAGCCTCTGCAATTTCTTCAGAAAACGCTCCTGGATGTTAAGATAGAGACCATTACAATAGTCTAATTTGGACATCACCAAGGCAGAGACCACTGTTTTCTGGCTATCTGTAAGCAATAAAGGCAAGATTTTTCTCACGGTCCGCAGAACGAAGGATGTCGATGAAGAGACTGAATTGATTTGGTCCCCCAAGTTCAGCTTGTCATCCACCATTACTCCCAGGTTTTTTACTTTTGGAGCTGGGGCTGGGAAATTTCCCATTCTGACCGGCCACCTTTTTGAATTCCAAAAGGTTGGAGAATTTCCAAAAACCATGACCTCAGTTTTGTCAGAATTCAGCTTCAGGCAGTTTTCCGCCATCCAGAGACTCACTGCCATCATGCAGTCATGGAATCTGATTGCCAAGCTGTCCTCCTGGCCTTGCTGCACGGATACCACAATTTGCGTACCATCAGCATAGGATGTTAAGTGAAAACCCAGGGTCTTAATAATGGGGGCCAATGATGACACATAGATATTAAACAGGGTCGGGCTCAAGGATGAGCCCTGTGGAACTCCGCAGGGTAGGACAAATGGATTAGAGCAAAACTCACCCATGGAAACTACCTGAGACCTGTCAGTGAGAAAAGATTTAATGAGGCTCCAGGCCTTGCCCTGAATCCCGCATGCCCAGAGCCGGTACAACAAACGCTGATGTTGGACCGTGTCGAAGGCTGCGGAGAGATCTAATAAGATCAGGGCTGCCCTTCCTCCAGAATCTACTGGATGGAGGAGGATCTCCTCTTGAGACCAACTCTTAGGCAGAGAAAATGGAAAGAAAGGCAAAACAGATGTCCAGCTGTACAAGCCATCTGGGAATTGAAAGTGTCAAACCCAGAGACTGAAGATGAGCAGTGCGAACACTGCAACTACTATTAAGTCAATAAGTACCGAACGAAAGGACACTGCAAAAAGAATTATCCAATTACAAATTGCCAGCCATGAGGCACTGGACTGCAGAATCAACATGATTATCAAAAGGAAAAGGAGCCTCCGGCGTAGATCGACGTCGAGACGGCATCGTATCAACGTCCACCACCAAGGGTGTCTCCGCCGAACGGTGTTGGGACGGCATTAAGTCGACATCTGCCGCTAAAGATGACTGCGGCGTGGAAGGGTGTTGAGGGGAAAACAAGTCCTCTGCTGCAGACGCGGATGACGTCATAACAGGAAGCCCCACCGGACATTTTCCTGACGTCATAACTGGGCTGCTTACTGACGTCCGAACGGGAAACCCCACTGGACTGTTTCCAGACATCGCAACGACTCCAAAGATGGAGCCAGGGTACTCGATCGGTGCAGAGGGCGAACCTGCCAGTAAGCTCTTGATCAGAGTCCTTTCCACCTCTGTGGTGTCTGAAGGCACGCCAGGGAGAGGGGTTGACCAAAAATGGCATGCAAGGCCTTGTAGTACGCTTCCATTTGGGCCTTAGTCGCCCCGTCACCAGGGAATGGCAGATATTTGGGGGTCGACTTTAGTGGAACCGCCTCTGGTAAAGACCAGGAGGAAGAGGCACCCGTGTCACGGCTACGCGAGGCCGACGGCCTCCGTGACTTTGACCACCTATGCTTACCTGATGTAGGCAAACAGCAACGGGAACAGCTCAGTGACTTGTCACGAGCAGGAGCCCCAGCACGGGAAGGTGATCGGCACCGCCTGGACACCGAACAAGACAACCGGGCTTACAGCAACTTCATCCGATATTAACGCGAGGACCTGGGCTTCAGCCTTTTACAGGCGTCGCACTCCTCGGAGTCGTGGTGCTCACCCAAGCACCACATACAGATGGCATGCGGATCGGTCACGTACAGGTCTCACATGCCTTGAAGCCTGAAGACATAGGTACACTGTTCCGGACGCAAACGTCGTAGAGAAGGCCAAAACACAAAAAAGAGGCCTGAGGAACCGCTTCTCCTGGATCCGCATTGCAGCGCGGAAAAGAAAACTGATGTCAGGGCACCGGGAGGGACTTGTATGGCTCCACTGATGTCATATCCGTGGACGACATCAGGGCGGAGCCATGTGACAACATCCCCCAGCGTGCAGAGGTACCACTGAAAAATCTCTGGATCCAGACTGGGGCCTGGGGGAAATTCTAAGTTAAGGAATCTGCTGTTAGATGTCTCGATCAGATACAGCATTTGGATCTTCACTGTGATAACGCATCCATCGCAAACCTTTAACGTATTCTCTATTGTTCTATAGTTCTGATCTATTTGTGTACCAAAGGACACTATTTCCTTAAGTACAGAACAAGCTGTTCCTTTGATTATAGGTGAGTGTTTTGTGTCTTATAGCTTTGTATGAGATCTCCATTGATCATGATGACTAGTAAGCAGTTACTCGACGTTAAGGTTTTCCTTATTAAAGTCTAAATAAAATTGGTAAAAATCCTCTTGATTCATAGAGGTTACTCATTGGAGTAATGTCAATCTGGGAGGTTTCTCTATAACACCCGACTAAAAGTTTGTGTTTATCTGAAATACACTTTGATCATGGTCTATCTTAGTGTCCTTTTAAACTTGAAAATGTATTATTTAGTTAGTTTGCAAAGTCATGCTATATTCAAGTTATGTCCTATGTGTTCGGTTGCTAAACTTCAGGGCAAAGCCATGTGTGAAGAATAGCTACTTTTAAGCTTATAACTGCGGCTTGGTATCCTATTAAAGTAAGTTGTATATCAAAGATGATAGCAAACTTAAATCTGGACGCCTGGACAAAGTAGTTACATCACTTAAAGTAGCTTTTCACAAAGCAATTCCAGTGCTTAAAGTGTTTTGTAAACATTGTGCTTAAAACTTAGTCTGTCAGTCTAAGGTTACATATTTTTAAACATTTCTTTATAGTTTTCAGTAAACAAACTGTAATCTTTTACAGTCATATATGGAGTAGTATGTGCATTACATCTTCTGTTACAGTTTAACTATGTTTATCACATCAAAATCCACTTTTCACGCTGTACTCCATAACTTTGGCAGTCTAAGGTTACATGTTAAAGATAGTTACAGACTATCTTCAGTAAGGAAATGTTACCTACCATATAAACATCTATTCGTACCATGTGGTGCTGTGGATTCACATTATCTGTGTACCGATTCCATGTTAGATTGTTTCTCACACAGCGTTTGAGAGTGGTATGGAAAGGTGAGTAAAGAAAGTAATGCGGGCATGTGGACTGGGAAAGGAAACTATTTAGTGAAGACATGATCTCTGATCAGAGTCCCATGCTTCCGATGTGAAGGGTGGGCAGTTGTGAATCTACAGCAGCTCTACACACTACGAATGGATGCTTACTGGGTAAGTAACATCATCCATTTGTGCCATGTGGTGCTGCAGAAACATGCTCACCATTGATTGTAAATCAATAACTTTTAACTAGCGATAGCTAGCGAGTGGATGATGCAAATGTCTGAAATAGTGTACAAGGGACAGTTGGGCCAACCATTGGCTGCTGTCTGATTAAGATATCCACACAATAATTGTTTAGGGCAGTGTGTGAGGTTGACAAGTAGCTGGTTTGCACATGTCATCTAACGGAATATTGTCCAAAAAACCCTTGGTTGCTGCCTTCTTGTGTGTAGCGTGTGCCCTGGGGTTAAGAGGGAGAGATCTTTTAGCTTCATTATAGCAAGTTTGGTTTCATTTGAACATCCACCTGGCCATGCCTGCTTAGGAAATGGGCTGATCCTCGTGGGGTTCAGCAAACGCTATGTACAACTGGTCAGTTTTGCAAAAAATGCATGGTCATGTCAATGTAGTACATGAGAGCCCGTATGCCGTTTAGAGTGTGAAGGGCTCTTTCCACTTCCAAGTCTGACTGAGGGTACAAGATTGGGAGCTCTATGATGTGACTAAGGTTAAAAGGGGTAACCACTTTTGGGAGGAATTTTGGGTTAGGTCTCAGCACCACTCTATCTTCATGAACCTGAATTAAGGGTTTTTGTAGTGTGAGGACTTGCAGCTCACTAATATGTCTAAATGAGGTTATGGCCACAAGAAAAGCATCCTTCTTGGATTTAAACTGGAGAGGGCAAGCGTGCAATAGCTCAAAAGGGGGTCCATCAGTCTAGTGAGCACTATACCGAGGTTACAGACCGGTGCGCAGTGGACTCTGAAGTCCTCCATTAAGGCTTTCACTACTGGAATGCAGAATAGGAAGGAGTTTTGCCTGTTGTTGCATGTAAGCAGTTATGGCTGCTATATACAGCAGTATGGAGGTGTAGGTGAGGATTGACTTTTGCAGGTAAAGAAATTATCAGACAATATCCTGGACCATGAGTTTTAGGGGATCCATGTGTTTTGTGATGCAACAACATTTCCACCTTGCTGCATAGCAGGCTCATGTGGTATCCCTGCAGGACTACTGTCAGATGTCCATGCATTCTTGAGGAAGACAGACAACCAAACTCTAGAATCTCCAGTGCCAAATCACTAGATTAACCGGTCTGGATATTTTATCTGGCCTTGACTTCTGGTGAAAAGGTCCGTCCTGTTGCAGAGCTTCTCAGGGGGCCTAACTGACATCTCAAGAAGTGCCAAGTACCAGCCCTGTCTGGCCCAGGCAGGGCTTACAAGGACAAGGGTCTGAGAGGTTTGCAGCATCTTCCAGACTACAAATGGAAGGACTAGGAGAGGCGGAAAAGCATAAGCAAAGTTGCCTGAACAGTACCTCCATAGTGCATTCCCCATGGACTGTGACTTTGGTTCCCTGGAGGCGAAGATTTGACATTTTGCCTTTTCATGGGTGATGAACAGTTGTGTGTATAGTGCCCCAGCACTGAAAGCAATGTCGAAGGACTTGCAGATGGAGTTCCAACTAGTGGACTTGTTGATGCGTCCTGCTGAGCAGGACGGACAGATTGTTCGACACCCCAGAAGGTACTCTGCCATGAGATGAAGGCGGTGGTAGAGTGCCCATTCCAATCTCTTTTGTGCCAGTAATGACAGGGGAGAGAATAAGTACCACCCTGTTTCTGGACACAGTGCATGGTTGTCATGTCTCTGCTTTGATTAGTACTACCTTGTCTAGGAAGGGCCTGGCCTGCAATATATTTTCACTGTTCTACCACTGCAGAGAACAATTGGTGCTGGTATTTACCAACATTCGATTTTCCCATTGATCAGCCTCTTGTGACCACTGAGCCAAAAGGCACTGTTGTAGTTGGTGCATGTGGAACCAGGCATGGACTACTATGGTGATGCAGGAAGCTATCATGCCCAGTACATGCATAAACGTTCTGACAGAGTTGGCTGAAAAAGAGGTAAAAGCTGCTGTAAGATCAACACCCAATATGGCCTGAGTTTAGTACTGCCCCTAGAAAAGGCTTGACTTGAAGTGACTGTAGTTGTGATTTGGTGACATTTATTGCGAACCTGAGGCTGTGAAGGAGTGAGATGGTAGCGTGTGTATCGGCTAAGCACTGGTGCTTACCTGCGCTCTTGATCAGCCAATCGTCGAACGAGGGGGAAAAAGTCAATGACTCCACTTCCTCAGGTAAGTGGCTCAGTGGTGACGCAAAAGAGGAGTACCGTGAATTGATAAAGATTGCCACGTACTATGAAACAGACATAGAGCAGGTGGGCAGGGGATGTGGAATCAGGCGTCCTCGAGGTCCAATGCAGGCATGTAATCGCCTTGTTGAAGCAGAGGGATGACATCCTGCAGTGTTACCACACAGAAGTGTTGGAAATAATGTAGTGATTCAAGGGCCTGAGGGAGCCATCCTTCTTGAGGATGAGGAAGTACAGTGAGTAAAGCCTTTTGTGCCGCTGGTCGGGGGGCACTGGTACTGTGGCCCCTTTTAGGAGAAGCACTTGTACCTCTTCCTGCAGAACGGTGAGATGGTTGCCTCTGAGGGTGTCATAGTAGAGTGGGACGTTGGGAGAGGGTGTTAGAGCTCTAGGCATTAGCCGTAGTTATTCACCGCTAATGCCCACTCATAAGATGTGATTTCCTGCCAGCAGTGAAGGAAATCCTGCAGCCTCCCTCAACAGGTGTTGTATAATTGGGGCTGAGAAGGGTAATCAATGTTTTGCAGTGGAGACCCATTTACAGATCCTTCTTTGCACATTGGCCGTGTTACTGTTGCCCATATAAGCACCTCTGGTGTATCCTAATGCAGTCCGATGGCGATATGAGAGCAGCCGCTTCTTGTAGGAGGAGCAGGGTCTGGGGAAACAGATTTGGAGCCTACCCTATAGTGATATCTCCAAAAGGAGCCCTAAGCGATAGGGTTTAAAGGGTAACCATGGCTTTCGTGGGGACGTGGCCCTTTTAGATTTTGTTCTAACATCTGATCAACCTGCAAGCCAAACAGATATTCTCTATTGCAGGACAGGTTGAGCAAATGTTGCTGGACATCTGGCCTAAAGCCTGAGATACGGAGTATTCTGGTATTCACTTTTTGAACTCGTCTGGGAGATACTTGACTATCTCTTACATCTTGCCCCACTGAGATCTATCAGATCGAGAGAGAAGGTCGATAGAGACAGCTATCCTCCAATGGGTAGTGGCTCCTACTGCCACCCTCTTACCGGCAGAATCCAGCCTTTTGATCGCCTGAGTGGAAGCATGCTTGCATGCTGTATGGACAAGGGAGTCTTGTGTTACATGACCCCAAGATGTAGGAGGGATGACCCCTTGATGTAGGACTGGTCGTTGGGAGAAGGCTTTTATCTTTTTGAGCCCGCTATGTTACCACCCTTGTGTTGACAAGCTCCTTAAAGGTATCACGACTGATTTTAGCATGGATTTTAAAACGGTACAGTTTCCGCCCACTTGGACAGCATTTCCTCAAAAGGAAGTAGTCTTCTTCATGGAGGTTGCGCATGTCCACCTTTTGAAAAGTGGCCATCAGTTGGATCACCTCGTGGCAGGCTGTGGCGCCATCTGGAGCAATGCCCTTACAGGATAATGATCCTAGGGCCACTGGATTCCCCTGGGAGATTGTCATCATTGTCGTCCCACGGGTCATTTGTGGTCATCTGTGGGGACTGGCTCAAATAGCACTTTATATGGTTTGGCAGGGCCGAGGTGGCTGCCTTCCCCATAAGAGGAGTGGGGGGATCTCTTTGTTGTTGTATGTTGAGACAAGGGAGGCAGTGATGCAGGAGGAGGTGGCGGGAGATGGAGGTGACGGTAGGAGAAAAGGAGGAAGTGGAATGTACGAGGGAGGGCTGGTGCCCCGTCCTTGTGTTTTTAGGCATAGATTTTGGAGGGGATCCAAAGATAATGGTTCCTTAAAGATTACATTCTTCTTATGATTTAAAGTCTCAAATGGTGTTGTAGGGAATTTTATTGAAATTCTCCCCATTTGGGGATGGATGAAGTCTAGTCTTTACCTTGCATCTAATTGCTCCTACACCCTTAATGGATAATTTGCTCAGAGTGTTGAAGCCCACCGTCAATGGAATCCTTGGCAGTGATGGTGGCTTGGGCACAGATGGTGGCTTTGAAGCTGATGGTGGCTTAAAGTGTGATTGTGCACTTCGGCTTCAAAGGTCCTCGAGGTTTATGGAGGATCTTAGGCTCTAAAGTTGAACAGTGTCAGCGGCCGAAGTTGGGAGTGGTGTCAGCTCCAAAGCCTTTAGTTCTTGCTGATTAAGCCCTGAAAGTGACATAGGCATCGAATGCTGTGTAGGGGGTGGTAGCTGGGCTTGACGCTCAATCCCCTTGGGGACGTGCACTACCTCTGCATGAGGCCTTCTGGGATTCTTGGAGTGCATGTCGGTGCAGAGGATAATTACAACTCTTGTGCAAGCATTCATTTGAGGGTGGGCAGTTGTTCAGTTGATAAGAACCTGTCCTTGTTCCTGGTCTGAGTCAGAGGAAAAGACCACCTATGGACTGGGCGATGGTTGATGAGTGAGATGCCCAAAAAGGCCAGCGTCCTCACCTTCCTGGACGTTGAGCATGCCTGTTCTCTTCTCTCGCATAGATATTGGTCTTCTTCATGGGGAAGGTGAGACCAGCCTGGCATGCAGTATCGTTGAGGGAGAGACAGATGTTACAAACCCTGTGCGATCAGAACACAGGTATTTGACATGGCACTGCGGACAGTATTGGAATGGAATCCATTCAATCAACGTAAGTGGATTCCTTACCCACAAATCGTCAAAGACAAGGGGCGAATGATACCAAAAAGTCTCATATGCCTCTACGGTCAGGAGTCAATCAACAAGACAGTCTCAGGAGGTAGTCGCAGAGAGTAATGCATACAGCAAAAGCTTTTCCTGAAGATCAGAATTGAATTGCACCATATGAACTCACGGAGAAGCAAGGATAACAAATCCAGAGAATTGGTGACCCAGTAGCTCATGACCTAACCGGGCTTGAAAAATCTGAAAAATGGTACTAGTCCTGCAGGACTAGTACCTTGAAAAATCTCCTCGCCCTAACAGTGACCTACTTGACCTCCGTATCTGAAAGCGGAGCAAAAGTGACAAGATAACAAGATTTAAAGGCCTTTTTATTGCTCATTTGCTTTGTGAGCAATAAAAAGGCCTTTAAATCTTGTTATCTTGTCACATTTGCTCCGTTTTCAAAGACGGAGGACAAAAGTTAGTATGTTTTCCTACTCGCCAGAAAGGGCGAGTAGGACCTAAAAATAGCTCGACCTCGATACACCTACATCTCCGCGGTTCACCCCACTATGTCTAGGCTGGACTACATCTTCATTGCACATACCTATCTCCACAGGGTGTCCCAGGCGGCGATCCTGACCAGAGGCCTCTCGGACCATTCGCCGACACAGGTGCACCTGCGCCTGCTGACTCGTAGGACGCCGTATAGATGGCGTATGTCGCCATGGCTCCTTAGGGACGCAGAATACAGTGACGCACTAAGCCAAGCAGTCACAGACTACATACAGCATAACGCGGGTACTGCGCCTTCACCAGCGATTCTCTGGGAAGCCATGAAGCCCGTGCTCCGGGGTGTCGATATTAGTTTTCGAACGCACGCCAAGGCGGCCCGGCGGTCAGATGTAGTGGAACTAGAGGTCAGACAGACGCAGCTGCAGACACAGCTCCTCCGGACTTCGGATCCCAACACTCAGCGGAATCTGCCACATGTCCAGCGCCAGCTAGGCCAGCTGCTGACTGATAATGCTAAGGAGGCGTGGCTCGCCACCCAGCACCGGATATATCAATGGGGCGATAAGTCCAGCCGGATGCTACACCGGCTGTGCCAGTCCCGAGATGCCCAAACACAGGTCCCGTTCCTCCGCGCAGGCGACGGTCGAATCCACACCTCCCAAGAGGCAGTAGCGCAGGCATTCGCTGCCTTCTACCGGGATTTATATGCGAAGCGGGAGCCGCTCGACGAGGCACTTATAGATGAGTTCCTCTCCGATATTCCCCCCGCGCGTTTGACGGATGCCCAGAGGGATGCACTTGATGAGCCCATCACGCTGGACGAGCTCCGCACCGCGATGACAAACATGCGCCCGGGCCGGGCCCCCGGCCCCAACGGCTTTCCGGGAGACTTCTTTAGGCCCCATGTGGCGGCACTGGGCCCGCACCTTCTTGCGGCTCTGGAAGACGCAGTTGACCACAACATACTTCCCCTCGACTGGCGACACGCCGAGATAGTAGTTTTTCTGAAACCTGGCAGGCCTCCGGAAGACCCAGGCTCATACCGGCCTATCTCGTTATTAAACGTTGAGCCGAAACTGCTAGGGAAGGTCCTGGCGGATCGGCTGCGGACCTGCATATCCACCTTGGTCCACCCCGATCAATCCGGGTTCATGCCTCATAGGTCAACCAGACACAATATACGCAGGCTTCATAATGTTATCACCGAGGCCAGGCAACTGGAACGGCCCTCAGCCCTGATCCAAGCTGATATAGATAAAGCCTTCGACTCCCTCAGCTGGACCAACTTGTTCAAGCTGCTTGGGGCGGTGAACCTGGGGCCCCGCTTCCTGGCATATACGAGATTGCTATATACGGACATCTCGGCGTCGGTCCGGGTGGCAGGCGCCTGCTCCCCTTCTTTCCCGATAAAACGGGGCACGCGGCAGGGATGCCCGCTGTCCCCCTTGCTGTTCGCGTTGGCGATCGAGCCGCTGGCGGCATGGACCCGCTCAGATCCGGTCATTCGGGGTATGGACTGGCCCTCGGGCCACTCCGACCGCATCGCGTTATATGCAGACGATGTTATCTTCTTCGTAACGGACTCTTGGGCCTCCGGGCCCAGGGTGCTCCAGATACTGCGGGTGTTCGGCGAGACTTCGGGCCTATTGGCCAACCCAGCTAAGTCTTCTCTATTCCCACTGTATGGAGACCAGAGAAACCAGGCTTGGGCCTCCCAGTTGGTACTGGCCCCAGATCACATCAAATACCTGGGAGTGGAGGTCACACGTACACCGGATCTCGCTTGGACCCTAAACATTGCACCCCTGCTGATTCAGGTCCGCAATGAAACTAAGGTGTGGTCACACCTTCCACTCTCCCTATACGGCCGATCCGCCATCTTCAAGACACTTGTACCGTCTTCAACATTACCCATTCCAGGTGCCCCAGGCGTGGTTCCATCAGAATAATGCACTATTGAATGGATTCTTATGGCACGGCGGGCCGGTGAGGGTCGCCCTGGCGACGTGTGTGCAATCCACTTACTGCGGGGGAATAGCAGTGGTGGACGTTCAGGCGTATTACAGGGCCGCGCATCTCCTAGTTATCAACGAATGGTGGTACGCCTCCCCCACGGATCCGGCCTATGCGTTGGACCGGGTCGCGTTGGCAGGGACGCCCCTGTTGCATCTCCTCTACAGCGGCTCATCGTTAGGGCAGTTGCCCCCGGCATGTGCCACGGTGGTCCGGATCTGGCGGCAATCGGTCAACTCCATCGGATGGCAAGGCAGGCTTACACGGGCCACCCCACTGTGGCAGGGTACCCTGCTCAAGGAGACGGCACAATTGGAGGGTTTTCGCTATTGGGACACAATTGGGATTTCCACGCTGGGGGACGTAATGAGGGGGGTGTCGCTCAAATCCTTCCAGATGCTGCAGGCTGAGTTTGAGCGGCATAAATCCCAGTTTCACAGATACCTATAATTGAGACATGCTCTTACACCAAGCATCCAACATCTAGACACTCTGCCAATGTTCCATCCGCTAGAAGGCAAACTCTTGATGGGTGACCTCGGGGATCACAAAATCCGTAAAATTGATCAGACATTAACAACATACACGAAAACCACCCTAGATAACACCAAGGAGGCGTGGCAGAAAGATATCCCCACACTCACAGAGGACGACTGGGCTGAGGCTATTGCAAGTCCGCGATATGCGGCGGTGGCCACCAAATACCGTTTTATACAATTCAAGTACCTACACAGGGCATATTACACCCGGCACCGCCTCTGGCGCATGAACTTAATTGAGCCCCCTACATGTCTCAGATGCGGCGACAGCGACGGCACCTTCATACACACGGTGTGGGACTGTGGTCGGTTGCGCACGTTCTGGGCTGAGGTCCTGTCGTGCTTGGGGGGGGGGTGGGGGGGGGGGGGGGAGGGGGTGCTGGGCTGGGAGCTACCCCTCGATCCCCGGTTAACACTATTACACAGTACTGAGGAGATAGGGGGCAATATCTATAAGCGGCACCTCCTGTTTCTGGGTTTGACGCTGGCCAAGCGAGATATTGCCCAGCACTGGAAGTCATCTACCCCGCCCCCAGTTCAGGCCTGGAGGAAGGAATTGGATCGCTGCATGTCCGCAGAAGAGGCAGTATTCTTGGCAAGGGGCTGTCCGCACAAGCATAGTAAAGTATGGAAGAGATGGGCACGATATCGGGGCATCGTATTATCCATACGTACGGGCGCAGAGACATTGGACCCGATAGAAAGACTGATCAGAGCCCCGGTAGTCACTCATCCGAGGCCCCAAGAACTTTGAGCTGCAGGAGGGTAACCAGAATATGGAACAGAAACTGATGGGAACTGTTAAATGTACATGCTGGGCAGTGGGTTGGTGTGATGTGCGGGAGGGGGGGAGGGGTCGTGGGTCTGATGTTCCGCAGACCAGGGGGGGGACGAACAGGGATATCAATTCTCACTCTTCCAATATCCGTTTTGGTACCATGTATGGGGACGAGTTCCCCGGTGTCCTTAAATTGCCAATAAAGTCTGTTGTAAAAAAAAAAAAATAGCTCGACCTCATAAAATTTACCTCGCAAATGCGAGCGGTCGAGTGGATTTGTCGAGCCCTTAAACGGAATGGCAAAAAAAACAAACTAACATTGAGTCTGTGCCCATGCGCATGTCTCTACTTAGGGAAGAGTTGAGAGTGACTCATGACTTCAAAGACTTTCTTCGAAGAAAAACAACTTTTAAGGATCCAACACTAGATGGTTTAAGTATGCTGCCCATTTGTATCTACGGCAACACATACTATGAACATTAAGTTCTTGTTCTATCTGGCCAGGATAGCATCAGTATTTACACTGCAATCCAATAACTTAATGATAGCCTGCTATGTCTTTTTATAATTAAGGTACTGTCTTTTTTACTGATAAACTTTGCATAACAACAGTACAGGCTGTAAAGGGGATGTATGTCATTACATCGCATAGTAATACCACGCATGCCAATACAACGCATGCCAATACAACGCTACCCCTACACAGCCCTTCCCCGCCCCCCAGTCCTCTCCCTACAATTATATTACACTACCCTACACGACCACCCGACACTACCCTAAAACACAACACAACACGCACACTACAGCACTACCCTAATCCCTAACACACTTCACTACTCAAACTCTACTACACTACCCTAAACCACTACACAAACTCTACAACATTACCCTAAACCCTCAAACACTACTACACTACCCTAAACCCTAATACACTACACTACGCAAACACTACTACACTACCCTAAACCCTAAAACACTACACTACCCTAAAACACTACACTACACAAACACTACCCTAAACCGTAAAACACTACACAAACACCACTACTCTACCCTAAACCCTAAAAAACTACACTATCCTTTACCCCTAAAATACTACACAAACACTATTACACTACCCTAAACCCTAAAACACTACACTACGCAAACACTACTAAACTACCCTAAACCCTAAAACACTGCACTACCCTAAACCCTAAAACACTACACAAACACTACCCTAAACCGTAAAACACTACACAAACACTACTACTCTACCCTAAACCCTAAAACTACACTATTCTTTACCCCTAAAATACTACACTACACAAACACTACTACACTACCCTAAACCCTAAAACACTACACTACCCTAAACCCTACAACACCACACTACACAAACACTACCCTAATACCTAAAACATTACACTACGCAAACACTACTACTGTACCCTAAACCCTAAAAAACTACACTAGCCTAAACCCTAAACCACTACACAAACACTACTACATTACCCTAAACCCTAAAACACTAAATCACTACACAAACTCTACAACACTACCCTAAATCACTACAACACTACCCTAAACCCGAATACACTACATTACACTACAAAAAAAACACTAAAACGTAAAAAAAAAAGCACACAGAACACTACTTTTACACTACCCTAAACCCAAAAAATTAACCCCCACCCCAAGCGCAAACCCCCTTACCTCTCTCCTCTCCAGCATCTCCATTGGATCCCGCTTCCTCCTTCCTTCACGTCGTTGTGAGGAAACAGCCTGGGTTTCCTCACAACGACTTGGATAGCCGCCGCCGCCACATTACATCGCATGTGTTGTAAAAGCGCATGCGATGTTATGGTATGCGCGGTTTTACCACACGATGTAACATCGCATGCGTTGTAACGCATGCGATGTAATAGCAACGTGTAGTAAAGCCCACGTTGTAATGGCTGTTCCCCTTGTAAAGGAATGGAGTGTAAATTGCAATACTGAGTTTGTATTCCTATCCTCTGAGTCGATTTATAAAGTATGGACTTTGAAGCAAATACGTCTTTTGAATGCCTTAATTTAATAGACATTCACCTAAGGTCTAGAAAATGTGACTTTAAGCCTTTAAATTACTTACTTTTGCTGTTTCGACAGTAAGCATACTCTTCATGAAATAAGAGAGTATCTCAGAAGGCCTGCCATTCTGTACCAAAGCATTACTTTTATGAAGGTCTGGTTTTGACCTCTATAGTGAGATTCAGAATTTGTGCTGAGGAAGGATAGAAATTTGAAGGCTGACCGGAATAATTTACTTCCCTGTGTATTGTTTGTCAAAACAATGTACTCTTGGGTCTAGTGGCCTGCAAAGCATTTACCATTAATGATCTTCTATGCTTAACAGTAATACACTCTAGTTTTCTCTTCTAATCCTGACCAAATCAAATGTCATCTGACAGTATACACTTCTCGGTTTTGACACAAAATATTTGGCCTTCAGGCACTACTGCCCAGTGAACTTTCACCAACATAAAATATTGTTGCCTTTATGTCTAAATTTTACATGATCCTAAAAAGTTATGAACATGACGTGGAAGGCCAGTTAAATCAAGTTACTAGACATTACAGGCATTATTACAAACTTTCTTAGAATATAGCTTATGAGGAAGGATTGTTAGAGTCACCTGACAGATTATCAGGGTGGGGTGGCCAGATAAAGTTATGGTGACTATGTCCAACATCACCATCTCAGAGAGGCTCAGATGTATTCCCTTGTGAATAGATCTTAAACCAGGGGATCTGCTCTTCTAAGAGACTGGCTCAGTAGCTGGTAACTTGTTTGGGGACCCATTTATTAAAGAAAAAAATGTTTGTGAACATATCTCCCACATAAGCTAAAATATAACCTTAATGAAAAATCTTTTGGGTTGGCTGGATGTGAAGGAATATACACAGATTTGTGTACTGAGTATCAAGGACCCAGGCATTGGAAAAACGAGAAGAACTCTGGCAACAGACAACAAAGTGATTCATAAATGCTTGAATTAACCCCAGCCACTGGTGATCGCTAAGGCTATTTATTTTTGTTAGAGTTTTATATGGTGCTAGATAGACCAGAAGGTCTCAGAGTGCTTTACATGTTATGCAACTTTACTCAAGCTACATGTGCAGATTCTTGCGGGTCGTAACAGTCGATATTCCAGGCCATCTTTTTCACCAACTATGACACTCTAAAGGGACACCAGCCATAAGCAAATAAGCCTTAGTCCAGAAACAGGAAAAGTACAACTCGAACTGCCAGGTCCTGTCCCCTTCACAGGGGAAAACAAGCAAACCCAGATAAGTATCAGGTAAGTAAGGCATTATCACCGGTATACAGCTTGATCACTGATGAGGTCTAACTAGGCAGAACACAGTAAGGGGGTGCTTGTGTTCCCGTTCAGAGAAGACCGGACGTGAACATTTGGGCAGGACTATATATACTGGAGCCATACCAAGCCTGATTTGGATATGGTTGATTCCTGTCAAGGCAAATGAATGATAGACTTAAACCAGTAATTACCAGTGGCTAAGATTATCTCAAAGATTCCTCCCATCACTTTCATTTTCCTAAGAGCAACTGCTATGCCCAGGCAGGGGTCTGATGCAACAAGACTCAAGCTATGCCTCATTGAGGAGACCTAACTATTCCAAAAAAGTTCTGGGGTGGCTTGTGTTCCAATTTAGGTACGAGGCGTGGTAGTTTGTGACAGACTGATGAGATGCTGGCCAGAGTTTTTAGCAGTGGCTGAGATTAATGTAAGCAATTCACCTTTCACTTTTTGGAGAAAGTCGAAAGCCAACGTAGGCTGCAGCAGATTGACCACAGACAACTTCTAACATTCTGGCAATTATGTAGGAGGATGATGATATACAGGCAAGATTAAACCCTCCTTTCCTTCTTACAATAGGATGGGGAATGAAGAAATAATTTCCCACATCTGACACTAAAAAACATTGCTGCTTCAGAAAATCGCAAGGTTGCAAATAAGTGTTTAAGGGAGACCTGGTTCAAGCAATCCCACACAGGCCTCTTAAGAATGAAAAGTCGGGGCGTGGCCAAGCTGCCGATTAAGTGAGATGTGCCTTGTGGTGTCTCCGCTCCCCCGCATCCGGCCAAAGCAGAGCCCGTAGTATCGGACCCAGAAAATGGCCATCGGGGCTGCCCCACCCACTAACTGCTGTTAGCTGATGCCAGAATGTGCTGTGAGCTGCCATGGTCGAACAACGGACCGGCTAGCTTCTGCCCGGGATTGATTGCAGCTGAAGGCACCATATTGAGCCCCATGGAGAGATCGCTTGCTGCTCCTGCGCACCTATGACTAATCTGCTCCCTGCCTCCTGAACCTTTGGGGATGACCTGCCTCCTGTTGCGGCTGAGGGGACAGACCGACCTCCTCCCGCCCACCTTCTTCACATCTCACGAGAAAGCAAAGAGACGGCCCGGGCCGACCTGCCCCACCATCTTGCAGCCTCTGGGTCCAGTGGCGGACCCTGCTTGGGGCACAGTCAGGAGGGCAAGACTACGTCCCGCCTAGTGGCCCCGTGAAACGACCCGTCTGGGGCGCTGATACACTTGGCCGCGACCCCTTGCTGATGGAGGAATAGAGGGAGACTGGCAGAGCTCCGAAGGGGTGCGGCCTGCAAGGGGGAGGCTGAGAGGCCTGGACTGCCCGCTTCTTGGTGGTCCGCCCTGCTGAGCCCAGACGGCCAGCAATCCACGGCAGTCTCTTGATCTCCCGGCGGAGCACCCGCTTTGGCAACACCCAAGGGTCTCTGGCCTACATCGCTGCTGTGGGCCCTGGTTGTGAGTGATATTGAGGCCTGCGGTGCATTAGGCTCCCTGGCACCTCCTTGGGCTGCTCTACCTACATCCGCGGCACCTCTTGACACCCTACTGACAGCAGGGGAGGGGTTTGGGGGTGCCTGGAAATGCGCATCCCCTGCGCACTACTAGGAGATCAAGCCTGAGCCCTGGTCCAAACAGATGACCCACACTGCACGGACGCTGATAAACGCAGGGACTCCGCCATCAAGGTAAGGGGCTATCGGCTGCAACATTGAGCAGCGGGTTTCTCTCCTCCGCATCCGGACCATAGTCCCAGCCCCATTGTGAGGCCTCACTGCAGCTCTTGCCAACACGGGCCCCGGTCGCTAGACACCTTGGGCCCCCCCAGGCTCTTTTCCTTTCCCGCGGCCGGAAACCCCAACCCATTCAGTCTCCTGGGGGTGCCTCGAGACCCTACTGGCCCTACACAGTGGCTCTGCCGGGATTTCACCAAAATTGCTCTCACTAACCCTCCAACCCCTCCTGCCTAGCATATAGCACTGATGGCATGCTGGTGGGGCCTACTCTGAGCTCCTCATGGCCACAGACTCCTTGGGGGGCCAGTGTGCCTCTCGGACTCCCTGGGCGGACTGTACTTCAGAGAATCCTTTGCTCTGGAGATCCTCTAACATCCACGAGTGCTGGGTAGGCTGTGGACACCATACCCCGCAGGGGGAACTCTTTGGACCTGATAAGGGCGAAGGAACTAGCCTACATTTGCTCCTTGGACCCCCAACTTAAAGCCGAGAAAGACTGCCCCGGCTCAGAGGGACACAAGGTTCCGGTCATGAGAGAGCTGAACCATGGTGGCGCAACCCTTACTCTGACCATCGACTTCCTCTCAGGGCCTTCCTGAGGCCTTAGTTGGGTATTTACTTTCAATGGGGCTCCTTCTAGGCCATGCCTCGCACAAAAACTGGCAAAGACGCTTCAGCCGCCTCCTCCAGAGACAACCCAGTTGCTTCCATGTGGCTCTAGTCAGGCCCACTGACTGGCCCCCACGGACCCCCCGCTAGCAACAGCTCCCAGCAAATCCACGATGGGCCGTCTCAAGCAGGCCTTCATGAAAATCCTCCTTCAGGAAATAAAGTCAGAGATTCCCTCCATCAAAATCGAATTCAAGGCCTGCCTCCATGACCTCAGGTGGGACGCTGTAGAGATTGGGGGTCCGGTTGATGACCTGGAATGTACGACGGACACATGCTCAGAAGATCAGGAGAACTTGTGGTGAAAAATGGCTATCCTTGTGGAGCAACACATTGACATCCAGCTAAAGCAGGAAGATTTGGAAAATAGGGAGTAGGAGAAAAAAAACTCTGCATCAGGGGGATCCCCAAAGGGGGGAAAGGATCAGACATCATGGCATTCAAGGCGGACCTCCTCTAGATGTTCAGAGGCGATGAGGATGCCTCCCCGCTGGCCCTGAACATTGCCCACTGAATTGTCTTGCCCCGGGGTCGCTCAGACTTTGTACCCGACATACTCACACGAGTACACTTCCTCATGGAAAAAGAGACTATCTTAGAAGCCGCACGAAGTAAGGTGGAGATGTTCTATAATAGGCACCCTATCCAAATATTCCAGGACATTGCTCTGGTGACGCTGCAGCATCGTAGGGACTTTAAGCTTGTCACAGAAACTACGCGGTCTCAATATCAAATATCAGTGTGGACACTCCTTTGACTTAATCTTTACTTGGGAGGGCAAACGTCAGGTGTTCCGCTGCTTGCGAGATGCAAAACAACTCCTGCACCTCCCAATGGCATCCCGGGATGCCAGCCCTGCACCTTCTCATGCTTCACCCAAAGACGCTATACACCCGAGTGGTCCACAGTGCCCCCCCTTCCAAACACAGGGCACACGCCAAGGAAAAATCATCTTCTCAAGTCAAACAAGACATCATTCAACACCTCTGCTCCATGGACAAAGCACAGTACCCAAACTGATCCCACACAGCCTCTGAATAACTGCCAGCCTGCTACCTCTCTGGCTGAGAGCCGCCCTAAATCATGGCCTCATCAAGCTCAGATTACCAGCACAATGCAACTCCAGTCCCGGCACACACAGAATAGAGTTAAGCAGAGTTGGCAGAGACTGTTGACTTTTGGTCTGAATACTCGCCCCTGCAGGCCTTCTCACAGCCTGCCTCCGCAAACCCTATAATAGTCTGGGTGCAGGACTGCACCGTCCCATAGAAGGACTCCCTCCCGTCCTGATGTTCGCTGGCTGCGGGGTTCGGACACTGGAAAATTTATGGAACTCTTCTCCACGCCCCTCCTACTCAATTCATTTCCTTGGGGAGTGACATCTCCAGAATGGCCCTTGCCCAGACAAATGGGTCGTTCCAGGATTTGAATACATGATTTTAGGTCCTGTTGGCCTTTTAGCATCTTGTTATTGATTCCCCATTTCCTTTCCTCTACACCCTCTTCCTGGGGAACTTTGGGTTGGAGGTGGGGACTTTCTTGGCTCCTTTCGGTCTCTGTCCATCTCAAGGGGAGAATTGCAACCTACCACAAATGCTGGCACACCACGCTGACATCATCACTTCCTTCCACCCTACCCTCTTGCCCCTTGGAACGAGGGCACTCTCCGGGAATATAGCTCACGACCACTCAGACTTCCAGGCTTGGCTCCTTCTCCACCCAGGGTGGCCACTTCTCCATACTCGCCATGCCATAGCAGCTGTCCATCTCGTTTCGGTTGATGCACCACACATTAAATTCCTCTCGTTCAATGTGAAGGGGCTTAATGTTCCTAATAAGCGGCGCCAGATTTGGCGTTAACTTCTCATACATGACCCTGACGTCATTTTTTTTACAAGAAACACATCTCTTACAATCAGACCCATGTTGCATGTCCCATCACAAACACCTGACCCAATCAAGGTGTCTTCCCCGTCCATGACGGCCGGAGCATTCCTCTGTAAAGCAAGCTTCTGTTTAAAGGTAACCCAGTTGGTGCGGGACAGGGAAGGTTGGTACCTCAAAATTAGAGTCCAACAAAATGCACAGCCTCTCCATGCACAGCCTCTCCCCCTGTAACGTACATGTGCCCAATCAGTCACTGGACAAATATCTCAGAACCCTGCTGAAAGAACAAGTCTCACAGGACGGAGGGCGCTTACTCATCGGTGGGGATTATAACATGGTTTGGGATCCTGATCTGGACCATAGTACGGACTCCTTCCAGGGTAGGGGGCGATGTCAGCTACACTGAATACGGATTTTACGGACTTGTGCCTCCTAGACGCCTGGCAGTATAAAGTCACAGACACCAAAGAGCACTTTCTTTTCTCATGTCCACAGTTCGTATTCACCCATTATTTTTTTCTCTCACACTCGTTAATAAAAACTTTGGTGTCGGCGCACATCTCAGACATCTGTATCTCTGACCACCCCAAAATCGAGGTGGTCGTGCAGAATCTAAGCGCAATGCCACGCCACGCTCACCTCCCCGCTGGCGGCTCTGCCCCCCATATCCCGGTTCATGTGGAGGACATACGGCGAGAGATCTCAGCCTATTTTGAGGCAAACGTTCTGACACCCCAGGACACGACCTGTGGGACGCCTTTAAGGCAACCACTCGAAGTGTCATTACCTCAATCGTAATCACCTGCACCCGGAGGCCCGGCTGGTGGAAACCGGTCTGCCCAGGGACATCAAGGCTCTGGAGAAACTGGACAAATCTGCACCCTCCCGAAGACATAAGAAGCAGTAGACTTTACTTCAGGACCACCTGAGGGTCCTTCCGACAAACAAGGCGGCGCGCTTGCTTCTGGCATGAAAGCAAAGATATTATGAGGGAGGGGATAAAGTGGGATCAAATGTGGCCCTTCGACTCCACACCCGGGTGGCCGGGCCACCATTTCTAAGATTAAAAACGCAGATGGTACATGGGCTACCTCCAAGAGCGATAAACAACAAGCGTTCCACTCTTTCAACACTGCTCTCTATAGCAAGGAAAACTCCACCCAGGAGGACATTAGCTCTTCACCTCTTGCCTGTGGACGCTCCTCAACCCCCACCATACACATCTCCTAGAGGCCCAGATTACGCTTGCCGAACTACAGCAGGCAGTATAAGATCTATCAATGGGCAAAACCCCAGGCCCAGATGGCCTCCCGGTCTCATTCGATCGCATGTTTTTGCCTCAGCTACAAGACCACCTACTACGCCTCTTCAATTCGTTCTTCGAAACCACGGGCCTCACCCCTAAACCGAGAAAGGACCCCTCCACCTCTGTGCATCCTACCGCCCTATCGCCCTGCTCAACACGGATGCGAAAATCTACACTAAAATTCTGACTAACTGCATGGAACCGTATTTACCCGGCCTGGTAGACCCAGATCAAGTTGGGTTTCATACGCCAGCACCAGAGCGTGAATAACATCTGTCAGGTAGTGCATTTGGTGGAGAAAGTCTACCGTCGAGACATTCTGGCATGTTTACTATCCTTGGTTGCGGAAAAAGCTTTTGACCGGGTTGGCTTGGTCTTACTGCACGCAGTCCTACAGAAAATCAGTCTAGTCCCGACTATGACATCCTGGATCATGGCGTCTTACGCTGCCCCCACAGCACAGATTCAAGTTAATGGTCATCTCTTCTCCCCCAATATACATACAGAGGCACCCGGTAAGGTTGCCCGCTTGCCCCCTTGCTCTTCGCCCAGGTGGTGGGGCCACTGGCGATAGCCATACGCCAGGCTTCTAATATTAAGGGCATCCCCTTTGGCGGCACTGAACACAAGATGGCCCTTTTTGCAGATGACCTTTTACTTACAATGACCAATCCTAAGATCTCCCTGCCCACACTAGTATCTTTCCTTCAATTATTTGAGAAGCTCTCGGGATTCAAAATAAACATGGCCAAATCCCAGGCGCTGAATCTATCACTTCCTCCACAGGAAGCACTCGAACTACAATCACTCACTCCATTCAAATGGGCCCATTACTCGATCCGTTATTTGGGTCTGAACGTGACCTCTTTCCTGTCCTCATGGTCCCTGGCCAATTGATCGGAGCGTAGACAATCCGTTCTGGAGGATCAGAGACTTGGGAGAACACTTCCCATGTCCTGACTTGGGCGTCTCACCGCAGTCAAGATGTGCAGCTTACCAAAACTTTTGTACCTATTCCAAACCCTCCCACCGACTATCCCGCAGGCAGACATTTTACCCCTTCAAAGCGACGTGGGGAAGGAGACGCATGAGATACCCCCAACAAACTTCTCATGTTGCCCAGGGACGGGGGGGCTTGCTTGCCCCAACCTCTTGGAGTATTACTGGGCGTCACACCTTCACTACATATCAGAATGGGTAGTTTGCGAAAGCGAAAAGCATTGGTTTCACATGGACTTTGCTGTGGCTTGTAGACCCCTTTGGTTCCTGGCCTAACTCTCGAGACATACTCAGTCCGAAGTGCCTACATTGCCACTCTTACAAAAACGGTTCTCGATATCGGAGATAAAACTGCAGTCTCTAGGGGCCTCACCTCCCTCTCCTCGCCCAACACCCCACTGGCCCGTTATCCTCGCTTGCAGCCGTAATCATTTTTAGCCTGGGGCGAGGGCGAGGTATTTAAGACCTTCGGCCAATGCAAGAGAGACTTTCACCTTACTGATACAGCTAGATTGCAATATTAACAACTCAGGCACTGGCTACTCACACCAATAAACACACAGGGGGCAACACGGCCACTTACTCCCTTCGAGACGCTGGTGCGATCTTTCGATGGCATACGGGGACTGCTCTACCGTACATACCAGGTGTTACAACACGCCACCCCACACACATTCATACTTACAAAAGCAATGGCACTCAAACTCCACAGAGGAAATCTCCCTGAAGAACAAGTTACTTACCTTCGGTAACAATATATCTGTAAGAAACATTAGTTAGTTATAGATTCCTTACCATAGAATAGATACTCCAGAACTTTCTTTTTCCGCGCCAGCCAGTGCAGATCCGGAGAGAGAGGTACCTCCAGTCACTTTTTGACTGACTTTTTTCTCGACTTCTTTTTGAGTCTATCGACTCTAGAGCACGAGGGTTGCCCGGCTTCAAGGCATGCGTTTCCTGTCACCGACTTTTGTCGGTGACGGATCCGCACCACGTGTGCCTCTTCTGCCTGGAGCGCAACCACGACCCCAAGTCGTGCTCCGACTGCCGGTCGATGGTGTCGAAGGCTTTGCGGGAGCGGTCCCGAAAGACTTGAGCGCCGGCAGTCGGCTCCGCGCCATTTGAGGTCCCTGTCGCGAGGGAGGTCCAGGGACCGGCTGCGGAGCCATCACCATTCGTTCAAGTCATCGAAGTCTTCGCACTCGGAGTCGGGCAAGTCGAAGCATAAGAAGAAGTCGAAGAAGGATCATCGCTCTTCGACTTCTCCTCGTCGGTCGGATGCAGGTGGTACCCCACCCATGGCTCCGCAGCCTGAGCCCGAAGAGTCAACTCCGCGTTTCCCTTCCTTCCCGGGACCCGGAGCGACTCTCGCCCAGCTTTGTACATTCTACGAGGCGATGCATGCCATCTTTGGGTGGCCCGAACCCATCACGTGCCTGTGGGTCCCCCGGACTCGGTTGGGGGGCCTAGGTCTCCTCCACCGACGGCTCTGGCGGCCCCCCTTGCAGCCAGGCCTGGATCCGGATCGGCGCCGGTTGACCTGATTACGCCTCCATCACTACTGCATTTGACGCCGGTCCGCCCCCCGCCATCGACCCTGGCCTCCATCCTGATGTGGACCCAGCGTCGCCCGAAGTCGGATCCGGCGCAGAGAGAGATTTTTGTGCCCCTGTTCACTCCTGGGGTCCCTTTTCGGCCAGATTGGCACCCAGAGGATGAGGACTGAGAGGGGGGTCAGGAGACCCTCTGACTGACCAGATGGCCGGTGAACAGGACTGGAGAGAGGAACTGGGGGATGCCAGTGGTCTGGACACCTCCCCTGACCTTGGGATTTTGTCTCCTCCTACAGTGGATAAGGTCATATGCAGTGGTGTTGCGTAGGGTGGCCGAGGCTCTCAACCTTGAACTCCCTACAGTGGCAGTCAGGACTAACCTCCTGACAGAGGTGCTTCAGCCAGCAGTGAGCTCTTTGGAGCCTCTGCTTCCGTTCAATGAGGCCCTTACCGACGTCCTTTTGGGCACATGGTCCAGGCCCAACACGGGGGTTCCCGTGGATAGGATGATTGCCCGACACCACCGCCTGGCTCCGGGCGATCCCACTTACCTCTCCCAACACCCCACCCCTGAGAGCTAGGTGGTCCAAGCCTCTACTTCCAAGAGCGCATTCCCCACCAGTCCCCAGGAAAGGGAATCCAAGAAGCTCGACCACCTTGGGAAGAAGATTTTCTCATCCACCAGCTTGGGACTGCGGGTCGGTAAACACACCATGTCTATTAGGCCGTTACTCCCACTCTGTGTGGGGCTCAGTTGCGCAGGTGCTGCCTCAGTGTCCGGAGGAGGCCCGGACAGTGCTCTCTGCCAGGCCATTGCCGCCGGGAGGGATGAGGCAAAGTTTACCATCCGTTGTGGGCGGGATACCACCAAACCTGCCTAGTCTGACAATTCAGGCCCATCAAACGCCAGTGGGCGGGATGGTTCGCCATCACCTTCCCCACTGGCGCACCATCACGTCGGCAGGTGGGTTTTGCAGATAATCCGAAGGGGCTACTCCCTCCCTCTTCGAGGCTACCCCTCTGACCATGCCACCGCAAATCGGAGGATCACCTAGCCCTTCTCCAGCAGGAAGTTACGGCTCTCTTGGCCAAGGGAGCCATCGAGCGCGTTCCTGTCCCAGAAGTAGGTCGTGGTGGTTACTCCCACTACTTTCTGGTCCCCAAGCAGGACACAGGCCTGCGTCCTATATTGGATCTCAGGAACGTCAACCGCTTCCTCCAGAAGGAGAAATTCAAGATGTTGATGCTTGCTCAGGTCTTGTCTGCCTTCGACCAGGAAGACTGGATGGTAGCGCTGGACTTGCAGGACGCTTACTTCCACATCCTCATCCTGCCGGCCCACCGGCGTTACCTGGGGTTTACAGTAGGCAATAAGCACTTTTAATTTACCATGCTCCCCTTTGGGCTTACCAGCACCCCTCGGGTGTTCACAAAAGTGATGACGGTGGTCAAAGCTCATCTGCACTGATCAGGGGTTTCAGTCTTCCCCTATCTCGACGACTGGCTGTTGAAGGCGGGCTCGCCCTAGGCAGTCGTCTCCCACCTCCAGACTATGGCCGACCTCCTGCAGTCGCTGGGGTTCTGAAATCAATGTGCAGAAGTCACACCCGATTCCCTCTCAGAAGCTCCTCTTCATTGGAGCGGTTCTGGACACAACGTGGTTTCCGGTCTATCCTCCCAAAAGGGAGTACGGGATATTCAGGCTATGATTCCGATCTTTCAGCCTCTATCCCGGGGTTTCAGTCAGAATGACCCTGAGGTTGCTGGGCCTCCTGCATCCCGCTGGTCGATCATGCCAGGTGGCATATGCGGGCTCAGCAGTGGGACCTGAAGCTCCAGTGGGCGCAGCATCAGGGGAATCGGTCCAATTGCGTCCAGATCTCGGAGGGCACTGCACAACCATTGCAGTGGTGGCTTACGAACCAGGATTGGGTCAACGGCAGATACCTCTTCCTTCTCCATTCCCATCCTGAACACACAGTGGTGACGGACGCATCCCTTCTGGGATGGGGCAGCCACATGGGGAGGAGGAGATCATAGGCCTCTGGTCTCCGGCGGAGTCTGGGCTCCACATCAACCTTCTGGAGCTTCGGGCGATTTGTCTTGCACTCAAGGCATTCCTTCCCTCTGTCCAGGGAAGAGTAGTGCAGGTGTTCACGGACAACACCACCGCATGTGGTACTGCAACAAACAGGGCTGGGTGGGGTCGTGGACCCTATGTCAACAGGCCCTACACCTCTGGACATGGCTGGAACATCAGAGCATATCTCTGGTGGTTCAACACCTGGCAGGTTCATTGAACGCCAGGGCCGACAAACTCAGCCGTAGGTGCAATATGGATCACGAATGGCATCTTCACATGGAGGTGGTGCAAGGTCTCTTAACAGTGGGGAGAGCCTTGGTTAGATCTATTTGTCACCGAAGAGAACGCGCAATGTCAGAAATTCTGCGCGTTGGAATTTCCAAGGCGGCACTCGCTAGGCAACGCTTTTCGTCGCGAGTGGAGTTGCGGTCTGTTGTACGCCATTCCGCCTATACCACTTCTGCCCAGAATGCTGAAGAAGATCAGGTGTGAACGGGCCCAAGTCATCCTTGTGGCTCCGGATTGGGCACAAAGAGTCTGGTATCCAGAGCTGCTCAGCATGGCCATCGATCTTCCGACCAGTCTGCCTGTTTGGGAGGATCTTCTGTCGCAGCAGCAGGGGGACGGTCCTCCACCTGTCCAGCCTCCACCTCCTTGCGTGGTGATTGAGCGGCGGCAGTAGACGTTGTTTGCCTGCCTCCCGAAGTCTGCGATGTTATCTTGGCTGTCAGGCGTCCCTCCGCTAAGACGGTATACGCCTGTGAGTGGAACAAATTGGTGGCATGGTGCACAGCAAAGGATGTGGATCTCCTCTCTGCCCCTCATTCTGAGGTTCTCTTGTGCCTCCTTTCTTTGGCCCAGAAGGGCTCTGCTCTGGGCACTATCAAGGGCTATCTCTCGGCCATCTCTGCCTTCCTTCGGCTTCCAGATCAGCCTTCTCTTTTCAAGTCCCCGGTTTTCAATCGTTTCTTGAAATGCATAACTCATCTCTTTCCTACTATTCCTTTCGTTATGCCTCACTGGGACTTGAATCTGGTTTTAACTTATTTAATGTGTGCTCCCTTTGAGCCGCTTCATAACTGTCCTCTGAGGCTTTTAATTCTTAAAACTGCATTCCTGGTTGCCATCACATTTGCCAGAGGAGTGAGTGAGCTCCAAGCTCTTTCATCTAACCCTCTTTTCCTGTATGTCCTTGGGGACAAGGTAGTTCTCAGGACTCCTCCAGCCTTCCTGCCCAAGGTTGTCACTGCTTTTCACATCGGGCAGACCATCACTTTGGCCACCTTCTTCCCGCCTCCGCATCCTTCGAAAGAGGAAGAGAGGCTCCACCGTCTGGACCCAAAACGGGTGGATGACCATCTCTTTGCTGGGTACGTGGGCGCCAAGAAAAGTCGGGCCGTACACAAACGAACGATCTCCCGATGGGTCGTTGTGTGTATCAAAGCCTGCTATTCTTTAGCAAAGGAGGAGCCTCCAGTGGCGCTGCGCGCCCATTCCACCAGGGCGACGGCAGCGACCACTGATCTGGGACGAGGTATTCCTCTGCATGACATCTGTCAGGCAGCTACATGGGCTTCGTTGCAAACTTTTACTAAACACTACTGTCTTGACAATCAAGTCCAGAGAGATGGCTTCTTTGGCTGTTCTGTTCTCCAGGAATTTCTGGTGTGATCTTGGTTTGCAGACCCACCTGTGGGGTTGGTATTGCTGGGGTATCTATTCTAAGGTAAGGAATCTATAACTAACTTTCTTTCAGATGAACAAGTTACTTACCTTCAGTAACGATATATCTGTAACAAACATAGTTATAGTGAACCCAAGCAAATGCAGGAGATTTGCCGTAGTCTGGGGGTGGGAGACGACAACCTGAGATGAGCCTGCCTTCAACAGCCAGTTGTCAAGATGGGTGAAGACTGGCATCCCCTGATCTCTGCAGATGAGCTGCTACCATCACATCATCTTCGTGAATACCCGAGGGGGCGCTGGTAAGAACAAAAGGCAACAGTAACTGAATGTGCTCATGGTCTACCGTAAACCACAGGTAACGCTGATGAGCAGGCAAGACGGCGATGTGAAAAGAAGCGTCCTGAAAGTTCAAAGCTACCATCATGTCTCCAGGGTTTACGACAGACAAAACCTGAGCCAATGTGAGCATCTTGAACTTCTGCTTTTTGAGGAAGTGGTTGAGGGTTCTCAGATCTAAGAAAGGGTGAAGCCATTCGTTCTTTTTGGGGATCAGAAAGTAGCAGGAATCGCAACCACTGCCTACTTCTGACACCAGAACCCTCCCTATCACTCCCTTGGGCAAGAGAGCTGTGACTTCCTCGCGGAGCATGGACAAATGATCCTCCGTCAGCTGATCGTGAGATGGAGACAAAGGAGGAGGGGGAAGTTTCAAAGGGAAGGGAGTAGCCCCTTCAAATAATCTGTAAAACCCACTTGTCTGATGTTATGGACTGCCAGTGGTGGAGAGGATAGCGGATTCTGCCACCATCTGGACGCCCATGACCGTGTAGAGCAAGATGAGGAGGGCTTAGAGGCTGCAGGGGAATTGGTGGTTGTGGCAGATCTCTGACCACCTGACCCACTGGGTTGTTATGAACCGTGCCCTCACCCTCTCACAGTGTGGGAAGCTTGCGCGGGGCGGTGGTTGGAATAGGGTTAGTACAGTTGAACACCACCCCCAAGAAAAAGGCGACAGGCAAACTGGGGATGATACTGTGCAACTACGAAGCCCAAGGACTTGGCCATAGTTTGCGCGTCCTTAAAGAGCTCCAGCGCAGAGTCTGCCAAGTCTCCGAAGAGACTGTTACCATCATAGGGCATGTCCATGAGGGAAGCATGGACATCCCCTGAAAAGTCAGATGTTCTAAGCCAGCCATGGCGTCTAAGTGCCACAGTCGAAGAAACCGCTCTGCCCAGCAAGTCGGTTGTGTCCAAACCACACTTAATGGTGACTTTTGCTGTATATCTTCCGTCCTTAATCACTTAGAAGAGAATGGCCCGGGCCTCCTCCACGACTTATGGCAGCACTTGAACAACTGCGTCCCACAGTGTGTGGGAGTAGCGAGCTAATAAGCATGCAGTGTTCACCGACCACAATGCAAGCCTGGTGGAAGATAACCTCTTCTTTCCCATGCTATCCAGACTATTGGATTCCCTGTCCGGGAGTGCGGCAGGGAACACGCCATGGGATGTACAGGCTAGAACCACCAAGCTCTCAGGGGTGGGGTGTTGGGGGAGGAAGTTCAGTCTTCAGGTGCGGGGCGGTGGCGGAAGGAATCTGTCCTATTCATAGGAGCCCCTGTGCTGGGCCTGGACCAGGTTCCCAGTAGGACATCTGTTAGTGCTCCATTGAAAAGGAGCAGGGTTTCAGAAGCGGAAGCTCCCGGTTGTCGCACTTCCGTCAAGATGTTAGTCTTGACTGCCACCGAAGGCAACTCGATATCCAGGACCTCAGCTGACCTCTTCACCACCAAGGGATATAATGCTCCCTCCTCCGTAGCCACGGTAGGGAGAGAACGCATACTGGGACTGTGTCAAGACCACTGACATCACCCAGTTCCTCACAACAGTCCATATCTTCCTGGCCTTCAAACTGGTATTCTAAAGGGTCCAGTAACCCCTCCCATTCTTCCCTGAGGCCAAGCCCTTCAGACTAGGGCTCAGGTGCCGACCAAGGACACAAGAGTCCTATAAGCGCAGGAATCGGAGTCGGTCAACTCCATTCCAACTTTGTGTCTGATTCGTGGATATAAATGGGGCTGGCACTGTTGGTGGGAGCTGATGGTGCCAGGAGCATCGGCGTCCGGGATGGCATCAGGAGAGGTCGCTGTGGCACTACCAACACTAGTCACGATCTGGAAACTGATCCATCCGGCCCACTGGAGCAGAGGCTGAAGCTGCCGGCACGGAAACAAATAGTGCCCGAAGGCACCCCAGAGGGCTTGTTACACTCAAATACGCAAGACATGGCCTTGTAAAATTCTTTTATCTGAGTGGGGGTCGCTCCGGCTCCTCGAAAAGCTGGGAGGCTCGGAGTCAGCCCTGGCAACGACTCCGAAGAACCGTGCCTTCGAACGCTGATGCTCCTTCGTCGCGTCGGCCATACAGACGAGAAGTCTAAGCATGCTTCGACTGCTTATCCTTTGTCCCCGAATGTCCCAATGACTTGGAATGGGAAGAAGAGGATTTGGAGCTCCTGGAGTGGTCCTGCGACCTCCCTATTGATCTGGACTAAAATCTCCTGAGAGTCGTGCATCGTGGTGTTGCCTGATAGGCCACTAGCAGCTTCAGGGACCACTTCCTCAAAGCCTTTGGTGCCATAACCCTCAGTCCAAGGATGACAAAGTCATAGTCGTGCTCGAGAGACTACAGACACACGAGGTGTGGATCTGAAACTGGCATGGTGCAATGACAGATTCTACACGGTTTAAACCCAATCTTCCTCGAAGACATCCTCGACAGAACCAGGAGGAAGAATTCATTAATAAGGAACTTGAAAAAATATCCTAAAAATTCTGTCAAAAACCGACAGAGGGGTAGCTTTCTCCAGATCAGCGCTAACTGGTGCGGAAAGAAAAGAACTGACATTGGCACACGAAGGTGGCACCTATATAGGTGATGAGATGCCGAGTGGAGTCGATCAACGCCACCTACTAGCGTGCAGCGGTACTGCTCACGCAAAAATCTTCCGGATCCAGTCCGAGGCCTGGGAAATTCAAAGGTAAGAAATCTACGGCTAGATGTGTCCATGAAATACCACCATTTTTGCTATTTCTAAGCACTTTAAACAAAAAACATTAAGCTAAACTACAAAGTTCAACTTCTATTGTGTGTCCCTTTAACTGAGTAATTGCTTCTGGGGCTAGCTCTTATCAAAGCTTTTCATATTTATACAAAGTTAGGCAGGTGTAACAAAGTGACGCTAAAGTTTAAATCAGGTTCAACAAATAGAAAACAAAACCTAGGATGAAAACTGTCCATAGATTATGTGACCTTACCATCAAAGCCTTGCTCTTCTTTTATAATTCACTCAGGGCTGGCTGCTGGAAAACCATGTGCCCTCCCTCCACTTCAATCAAAACTGGTCATAAATATCATACTCCACTGATCACTGGTGCACATGTACATGATACAAAGATGTGACTTGAGTTTTACAAGTGACTTTGTACTACACAAACCTGTAGTGTCGTCACTGCTTTTTTCTTTGCTTGGACTGAGGGTATCTGATAAATCAGCTTCCTTCGCTTCTGCTTGACTTTCTAGAATAGAAGTAACAGAATGTATTAACTACAACTTAACTCTTCATTAGACTTGCATATCTCCCCTCTGTCTCAAAACAAAGTTACTGAAAACAGTGGCAAATTGTATTTACTAACTGTCTAGAGAGAAACGAGGAAGGCATATGCTAACATTACAATCTAAAATACATCGCTTGGAAACCTTTAATAATATTGCTTTTATTAAGTTTAGATATACGCAAATAATATGTATGAGAACTGCTTATGTAATTTTTGAGTGTTAAAATTGTTGCAATACATTTATTCCTTAAACACAAAACTTTCATCTCCCTAGAACTTTAAAGATTCTCCATACCTCCTCCCCAGTGCACCTCCTATATTCCTTTCTCATCAAATGTCCGAAACCCTCATTATGGATTCACATAGATCACGTGTTTTCATTTTATAGTTGGGTATACAGATTCAGGGCTTTTATGCATAAGACCTGTACACACATCAGTAGTCCCGACAGTATGTAAGTTATTAGAAGTCTCCAGGTTGGCTGAAATTGAAGTTGTTCCCTTCTGACAGTGGATATCGTTTGCAACACTAGTATATTCCACAGGTGGCGTGCCATTGTACATTTCAGCTGGTAGTATGTTTGGAAATCTGGTAATCTCCCTAAAGCCCCAAGAGTGATTTCACGGCCTAGAGCCTTTCCATATAAAAGCAATGAACCAACCGAGTCGCACATCTAAAAGGAAAATAATTTTACTGGTAAGAACTGGAATGGATACATCACCAGAAGCAAAACAGCCTATTTTCAGGAGAACATACTTCGTTTTCAGCCTAATTATTGCTTCTAACATTTGGTCCATCCTCTTTGGTAGCCTATTTACCATGAAGATGTACAGCAGCTGACCCTTCTCTTAGTTGAAGGTTTTGAAAGTGGCCTCTGTTGTCTTCTTTCAGTTATGCGTGGCAGTGATTCTAGCTATGACACGATGCATTACAGGCAGTGATTATTGTGCTTGCCACACCCAACTGTGTGTAAATTGTCCACATAAAAGCAAGCTAACACAGATATATTAATGAATGGAATATATGCAGTCTTCACAATGTTTGTGGCATTCATAAGTTCTCTCTGAAGGTAAACGAAAAGAGTTTGCTCGAAAAAGGTTTATAAAAACGTGAAAATAAAGTTTGGATAAACTGATTTAACAAAGAGGAATAACAGATTTTATGGATGGACTATTCATTGGGCAACTTTTAATAAAGGATATTTGAATGGTGCACACCATCTATTTAATCTTTGAATTTTATATTGCGAGTAGCTCCTCTTTATTTGGGGGCTATTGAAAGGGGAGCTGTTATAACCTTGAGGTTGTTCGGATTTACTATAGACTCTTTTGAAACTATCTAGAGCGTATTATTTAAGTGCACCTTAGCGGCTATTCTGTGAATCATTTGATCATTCCTGGGGATCTGTTAGCTTGGTTCCCAGGTCTGCTCAGAGGTGTAGAATGTTTATGGAGAGCTCTTGCTGAAGGTAATTTGTGTCAAGAATGTCTAATTGGTGGGGGTCACATTGATGTCATTTGATTTCACAGCCCATGGTGGGTGTTACGGGGTACGGGAGCTAGTTGGGAAGATGTTCAGTTCTGTTATTACCAAATCAAAACAGTCTCTCTTAGGTTTCTCAAGCATCTAGTATCTGTGAAGGCCATTTTGTATATTTTTTATCAGTGGCATCCACAGCTCTTTTATGTCCCTCAACTTTCTTAGCAGGTCAATGTCTGTTGCCAGCGGTTAAGGCTTTCTTCAACGATTTTGTTAAATCTCATTGGCAGTTCAAAGAAACTCCAGTAAAAAATACTACAATTGTTGAGCCAATCTGCAGTTGACTGGCCCCTTGCATCTCAGCAATCTTTGTGAGGAATGCCCCAGATAGTAAGGAAAGCCCTTGTATCAGGCATTACAGTCTGTCTCCTCCCTGTATTCTCTAGGACTCGTGACTTTTGCGGGCCTCATCTTTTCCCGGGTGCCATGTTGGAGTGTACTCCAATGGGCAAGGATACTGCAAAAGCATGCCTGAATTCCATTCTTTAGGGGAGGGGAAGGGTTTATTTTGGGGGTGTGGGGCGGTGCCAGCAGGCAAACCCTCCCCCCCCCACACGCCAAATCAACTCATCTTGGGAACTCCTTTAATGACACTGCATTTAATTTTACTGAAATAAATGACTGGCCGATTAATTCTGAAAACCCAAGGTAAAATGACTGACTGGCAGACTGGTACAAATAAACGGTAGGCAACTGCAAACTTTGGAAAGCAGTTCATTAGTGCATTGCCCAAACAAAGCATTATACAGTAAAAAGTAAAAATGCCTATTAGGGGCCTGCCAGGGGGCATGTGCAACAGCAACGCCGGGCACAGCTCCAGCGACTCACGGCCTGCGAAGCGCAGCCCTTGAAGCTTGAGCAGGACCAGGAGGCGTCGAGTGACACCGCGCGGGCGCGACGGCAGGCTTTTCTGAGGGAAGAGATACGTATGCAATCTATGGAGGCGGCTAGGACTCTTTGGCGCTCCTCGGTGGCCCGGGTGTACGGGTGGGGGGACAAGAACGGTATGCTCCTCCATCGGCTGGCTACTTACCCTCGGGCAAACCGGATTATTCCTGCCATTGTGGACTCCACTGGCGTGACTCACACAGTCTCCGTGGCAGTGGCACAGACCTTTGCAGATTATTATAACCAACTGTACCGGGCCCGGGCACCGGGGATCTCTCTTGCGGAGATGATGGGGACGAGCGGGGTCGCTCTTGGGCGGTTGGGACGGGAGGCTGGTGAGACTTTAGACCTGCCCATCACGCTGCAGGAAATCGGCGAAGCGATTAGTCACTTGGCATCCGGGAAGACCCCGAGGCCGGACGGCTTCCCGCAGGAATATTATGCCCATTACCATGAAACCCTCGCTCCGAGGCTTCTAGATCTCTATGCTGAAGTGGTAGGGAAGGGCTCGTTCCTGCCGGAAACGGACACGGCCACGATAGTAGTCCTTCCCAAAACACAACCCCCATCACAGTCTTGCTCGGATTAACCGCCGATAACTCTCATTAATACCGAACTTAAGATATACGCTACCATCCTGGCGCAACAGCTTCGCCCGCATCTTGTCTCACTGGTCCACCCGGACCAGTGTGGATTTATGCCAGCCCGGGGGACTAGGCACTGCTTGCGGCGCCTACATCTGGCCCTGGCCCACCGGGAGCGCCTATCTCCATATCTGGCTCTTCTACTGGTCGACTTTGAAAAGGTCTTTGACTCGGTGGGGTGGGTCTATCTTGACGAGGTCTTGGAGCGCATGGGTTTCGGCCCCCAGTTTCGTGCTATGGTCTGTGTCCTGTATGCGGTGCCGCGAGCCCGAGTGTTGGTGAACGGAGCTCTCTCTCACACGTTTTCCATAGGGCGGGGAACGCGGCAGGGCTGCCCGCTCTCACCCCTCCTCTTCACCCTGGCGATGGAACCTCTGGCCGTTCTGGTCCGATCGGACCCTGTTCTCCGTGGGTGGGATTGGCCGGGTATGGTCCCTGATAAGATCGCCTTGTACGCGGACGACGTCCTTCTCTATATCTCAGACCCGGCTGTATCGGTCCCTCGGGTTCGCCAGATTCTTCGCCGTTTCGGTCAGGCATCCGGTCTTCATCTAAACCCCAAAATATCTGTCCTGGTCCCCCAGCATCCGTCTAGGGAATGTTTCGATTGGCAGTCTGATATTCCCCTCCGAAGGCTCTCCTTTAAATATTTGGGAATCTGGATCACCCTTCTTCCGGAGCTCTGCTGGGCCCTCAACGTGGCTCCTGTGGTTAATAGGACCAGATTGGACATGGTGAAGTGGCAGTCGCTCCCACTGAACCCACTGGGGAGGATAGCACTCTATAAGATGATGATACTCCCTAAGTTCCTATACATGCTACAGAACACGCCTTGCTCCTTCTCCCGCTCCTGGTTCCGGGATATGGACAAGATTGCAACTAAGTTTCTCTGGGGTGGCGGTAACCCCGTCTGGCCCTGGACCGTTGTTGGATTCCCTCATATGACGGAGGCCTGAGCATGACCAACCTTTATTTGTACTATCTTGCAACTCGGCTTCTGGTGGTTCATGATTGGTTCTCAGGCGGGTGGGACGATCCGGCTTATAGGCTAGAGGTACAGATCATGGAGTTCTCCTCCATTCAAAACATGCTCTACGGGGCGGTGATCCCTTTGTCGCTCTCGGACGTTACGCGGGCCCCCTTCTTGGCATGGGGTGCCACTCTACGGCATACCCGCTGGTCGAAGACACTGACCCTAGTCACACCACTTTGGCATGGTACTTGGCTGCGGGAGGTAGCGGGGCTAGAGGGGTTTCGAGCATGGGACCTTCTTGGGATCTCCCTGTTGGGTAACTTGTGGCGTGGGAGCAGCATGTGTTCCTTTCAGGAGCTTCAGGGTCGATTTTCGTTGCATCCTTCGCAATTCTAGAAATACCTCCAGCTGCGCCAAGCTGTCCAGACTCATGTCCCTCTGGATTCACGGATTCCCGACCACAGCCCGCCTGATGCTAAGGCGATGTTGGGGTGTCTTGGGAAGGGAGGAGTCTCCTGTATCTATCGCTCTCTGGTTAATAACACCCCGGTGGACTAGGATGGACTGAGGCAGCGCTGGTAGACTTGGGTGGGTCCATTGGATGAAGCTGACTGGAGGGACGCCCTTATGGCCCCCAGGACGATCACCACATCGGCTAGATTGCGGCTCATCCAGCTTTATTACCTGCATGCTGCCTACCTGACCCCGGCGCGCCTCTATCGTGCAGGCCTCTCTCGGATGCTTCATGCGCCCGCTGTGGGGTAGACCCGGCGGACTTCTTCCATATGGTCTGGAATTGCCCGTGCTTGGAGAGCTACTGGGGTGAGATTGAACTTGAATTAACAGAGGTCCTGGGGTGGGAGGTCCCCCATGACCCCAAAATGGCTTTGCTGGGGATAACAGATGGTTTGGATGGCTCCCGCAATGAAAAATATTTCCTAACTACTGCTCTGGTAGTGGCTAAAAGGGACATTGCAGCTTCCTGGAAGCAGATCGATCCACCCAAATGTGCTGAATGGAGAGGGGGCGTGGACTGGTGTGCCGCACAAGAACAGACGTTGTATGCTGCACGGGGACGCCCCAAAATGTTTCGCAGGGTGTGGGGGAAATGATTAGGGGGTTTATTCTAGGGGGGGGGGTGGGGGGGGGGGGGGGGAGTACGGGTAGGGGGAATGGGAAGCCAAGGGGGGGATGGGGGTTTTTCTATTGATTGTCATTGATCCCATGATATGTCGTTTTGATGCCAGTTCAATCGGACTGTTGTATGTGATATTTGAGTTTTTTGTCCTTTCACAAGAAAATAAAAATTTGATCATCAAAAAAAAATAAAAAAGTAAAAATGCCCATGCCTAGACATATATTTAAAGTTACATAAAGAGTTTGTCTTAATGTTAACTAAGGTTAAAAGTTTAGAAGTATATATTTCACAAGAATGAATAATGCACGCAGTGCAACTATCAAAGATGAGGCCAGGTGGCTAGATTTCGAATAGTCTGATCTGCTATGACAAGAGAAGTTCCAACAGAATGAACATAAACTAATAAGACCTGACTTTCAGCACAAATGAGTTAATTACTTTAAAGGAAATATTGTGCTAGTGAACAAGGCACATAAGAAATACTATACAATAACTTACTTAGCTCACCAGAAAAGAAAAGATCATTGTCAGGCAACAAAATTAGACAATGTATTGAGCCATAACAAGAAAGATCAATGAGTACATGAACCTCTCAATAAACATGTCCCCTAAGGAATACACAATTCACACTTAAATTCATCTGAACCACGAGGAAGGCCAATACTAACAAGGACATAGCATATAACAGAAAAGGTAGCTGACGAAAATAATCTACCAGATGGGCACAATTTCTCCAGATTCCTAAGGACTGCCCGTAGGGTAGATTATCTCACAAAAACCTGGAACGATGTCTAGTACACCTTAAGAGAGTGTTCTGCTCTGTAGGTTCCTGAAATAATGTTGTATAATTTTCAAAATCCTCTACCCTAATTACTATGTCTAGAAAATTAATTTTCATATCACTGAATGAGATAGTGAATTGAGTATCTGTGGACCTACTGTTGAACCAACTCCAGCAATGATACATAATTGGGCAAAGAACGTGTGATGTAAACAGCCATCTTGGATGAACGTATTTGGCACCTCCTGGCTGATGAGGGGTGTTACCCTGAAACCGGTCCCAGAATTATAGTTTCTGGTCCAGGGAAGCCCTGGCTTGAAAGTTCAGGCTGGACTGTTCCCATTAGGAAAAGGGTCAAGATTGATTTGCATATGACTGGGACTACACTAAGGTGGCGAAGTGAGCAAAAGAACAATGATGGTTATAACCATAATCTGTGACTGGAGGTGAGTGTATGAAAAGAGTCAGCGCTCTGTCCATCTCCTTGTGTTTGCCACTGAAAGTATAAACAGAAGAACATCTGCTATAGAGGCAGATAAGGGGTTAATAGACCTTTCTGTACAAATTGTACAAAATTTGTTCCATCGGCAGGCGTATATCGATTTAGTGGAGGAACGCCTGCCTGTCAGAATAACTTCGCCGACTTCGGGAGGAATGTTAAAAGCCGTCAGCTGTGGTCATTCAATCTCCAAGCAAGAAGGCGGAGAGTAAACAGGTTCGGTTGGAGGACCCTCCCCTGCTGCTGCCACAGAAGATACTCCAGAAGGGGCAGCCTGATCGGAGGATCGATGCTCATTGCCAGAAGCTGGGGATACCAAACTCTCCGTGCCCAATCCAGAGCCAATAGAATGACTTGCGCCCAGTTGTTCCTGATCTTCTTGAGTACACTGAACAAGAGTGGTATGGGCAGAAAGATGTACAGGAGGCCTGAACTCCACTCATGAAGAAAAGCGCCGCAGAGCAATACTCACCGTGGAAACCTCAAGGCACAAAACTGCTGACATTACGCGTTCTCTTCAGAGGCGAACAGATCTAACTAAGGCTCTCCCCACTGCTGAAAGAGGCCTTGTACCACCTCCTGATGGAGACGCCATTTGTGAACCGAAAGGCACCGTCGAAAGAGTTCATCCGCTCTGGCGTTCAGAGAACCAGGGAAATGTCCTGTTGTTCCAGCCAAGTTCAGAGACACCTGGCCTCTTGACAGTCCATGCCCCCACAATGCCATGTTTGTTGCAGTACCACATGGCGGTAGTGTTGTCCATGAACACTTGAACCAGCCTTCCCTTGATGGAAGCTAAAAAGACTTTCAGTGCCAATCTGATTGCCCGAAGCTCCCATTGGTTGATGGGGATCCTGGCTTCTACCGGGGACCAGAGTACTCTGATCTCCACCTCCCCCAAATGGCTGCCCCATCCCAGAAGAGACGCATCCGTCAGAACTGTGATATCTGGGTGGGGAAGGGAGAGGGGTCTGCCTCTGACCTAATCGCGGTTTGTCAGCCACCACTGCAGGTCTTTCGCAGTGCCATCTAATATCGGAGGTGAGATTTCCTCGATGATGTGCCCATTGGAACTTCAGGTCCCACTGCAGAGCCCACATTCGCCACCATGCATGGTCCACCTGCAGGAGGCCATGAGGCCCAACAACCTCCGAGTCATTCTCACCAAAATCCAGGATAGAGGCAGAAGAACAAGTTACTTACCTTCGGTAACAATGCATCGTTAAGAGACATACATTAATTTTAGAGTCCTTACCTTTGGGCGTCAGACGGGATCTGGAGAATTTTTCTGTATCAGTACCCCTCCGCGTCGGTAGGTAGCACTGGTCGACTCCGCATCCATCGTGGTTGACGTCGTGGTGTCTACTTAAGACGCTGCCCCTGCGCGCTGACGTCAGTTCTAATACGACTTTCCACGCCAGAAGCGCAGAGCCATGCAAGACACTGACCACTGGTGCACAAAACTAGGGCCCTGGAAGGGAGACCCTATCCATAGAAGTCAGTTCGCAGAAAGGGGAGGATGGGTGGGGCGGTACGGAATCTATAACTAATGTATGTCTCTTACAGATACATCGTTACCGAAGGTAAGTAACTTGTTCATCTGAAAGAGACCATTAGTCATAGATTCCTTACCTTAGAATAGGTACCGCAGCAATGCTAACCCCGGAGGCGGGCCTGCGAACCAAGTTCACAGCAGAAAGTCCTGGAGTACAGAACGACCAAATAAGCCATCTCTCCGGAATTGGCTATCCAGGCAGTAATGGTTTATGAATGTGTGCACGGATGCCCACATAGCTGTCTGGCATATGTCAATCAGCGGAACTCCACGTCCCAAAGCAGTAGAGGTTGCTGTTGCCCTGTTAGAGTGGGTGCGCAGTCCTACTGGAGGTTCGCCAAAGAATAGCAGATTTTGATGCATAGGTCAACCCATCAAGAAATTTTACGTTTTTGCACGGCCTGACCCTTCTTGGCGCCCACATAACCCACGAAGAGTTGATCGTCCACTGAAATTCTTTAGTGCGGTCAAGGTGGAAGGACAGCTCATGTTTTGGGTCTAGACTGTGGAGTCTCTCCTTCTCTTTGGAAGGGTGCGGAGGTGGGAAGAAGGTGGGCAATGTGATGGTCTGACCTATGTGGAAAGAGGTAACCACTTAGGGCAAAAAAAGAGGGCCTAGTGCGAAAGACCACTTTGTCCAGATGAACTACAAGAAAAGGAAGCTTGGAGGAAAGAGCCTGAAGCTCACTCACCCTGCGAGCAGATGTGATGGCAAGCAGGAATGCGGTCTTCAAAGTTAGAAGGCGAAGAGGACAAATATGTAGTGGCTCGAAGGGAGCACACATAAGGTAAGTAAGAACAAGATTCAAGTCCAACTGGAGCATTACGAATAGAGAAGGGGTTAAGAGATGAGTAATGCCCTTTGGAAATCAATTTACAATCGGAGAACTGAAAAGAGAAGGCTGATCAGGAAGGCGTAGAAAGGCAGAGATGGCCGAAAGGTAGCATTTAGGAGTGCCCAGAGCAGAGCCCTGCTGGGCCAAAGATAGAATGAAGAGGAGAACCTCTGCTAGAGGGGCAGAAAGGAGATTCACAGCCTCTGCTGTGCACCATGCCACAAATTTGTTCCCTCTGCAGGCGTACACCGTTTTAGTGGAGGGACAACTCGCTGCCAAGATTACATTACAGACTTTGGGAGGAAGGTCGAAAGCTGTCAACTGTTGCCGCTCAATCTACACACAAGGAGGTGGAGGCTGGACAAGTTCGGGTGGAGGACCCTCCTGGAAAGGCAGTCTGATTGGAGGATTGAGGGCCATGCTCAAGAGCTCGGGGTACCAGACTCTTTGTGCCCAGTCGGGAACCACAAGAATGACATGGTCCCAGTCGCACTTGATCTTCTTCAGCACTCTGGGCAGAAGTGGTACAGGCAGAAAGGTGTACAGGAGGCTGAGCGAGTGCCTCCTTGGAAACTCCAATGAGCAGAACTGTTGACATTGTGCGGTCTCTTCGGTGGCTAACAGATCTAATCAAGGTTCTCCCCACTGGCAAAAGAGACATTGCACCACCTCCAAGTGAAGACTCCATTCGTGACCCATCATGAACCGGCGGGTGAGTTCGTCCACCCTGGCGTTCAGGGATCCTGCCAGATGTTGAACCACCAGGGAGATGCCCTGATGTTCCAAACATGTCCAAAGGCGGAGAGACTCTTGACATGGGGTCCACGACCCCAACCCCGCCCTGTTTGTTGCAGTACCACTTGACGGTGGTGTTGTAGTCTGAACACCTGCACTACTCTTCCTTTGAAGGAAAGGAAGGAAGGAATACGTTCAGTGCAAGATGGTTCCGGCCCGGAGCTCCAAAAGGTTGATGTGGAGACCGGACTCCGCCAGAGACCCCTGATCTCCGCCTCTCCCAGTTGGCCGCACTATCCCAGGAGTGACACATCCATCACTACTGTGAATTCTGGCTGAGGAAGGGAGAGGGATCTGCCACTGACCCAATCCTGGTTCATGCGCCACCACTGCAATTGAAGTCCCCCCAGATCTGGACGACATCGGAACGATACCCCTGATGCTGCACCCACTCGAACTTCAGGTCCCACTGCAGAGCCCGCATATGCCACCTGGCATGATCCACTAGCAGTATGCAGGAGGCCATGAGGCCCAGCAGCCTCAGAGTCATTGTCACAGAAATCCGGGATAGAGGCTGGAACAGCAGTATCATAGCCCGAATATCCCGGACTCGCTACTTGGGAGGATAAGCCCGAAACGGCGCTGTATCTAGAATTGCTCCAATGAAAAGGAGCTTCTGAGAGGTAATCAGGTGTGACTTCGGCACGTTGATAGTGAACCTCAGTGAGTGCAGGAGGTCCGCAGTAGTCTGGAGGTGGAAGACGACAGCCTGGGGCGAACCCGCCTTCAACAGCCAGTCGTAGAGATAGGGGGAAGACTGGAACCCCTGATCTCCGCAGATGAGCTGCGACCACCGCCTTCACTTTCGTGAACACCCAAGGAGCGTTGCTAAGGCCAAAAGGGAGCACAGTAAACTGAAAATGCTCGTGGCCAACACCTGTAGGCTGGCAGGACGGGGATGTGGAAATATGCATCCTGCAAGTCCAACACCACCATCCAGTCTACGGGATCAACGGCAGACAGGACCTGAGCCAACATGAGCATTTTGAACATCTCTTTCCGGAGGAAGCGGTTGAGGACCCGGAGGTCTAAGATATGACGCATGCCTTTGTCCTTCTTGAGTACCAGAAAGTAGTGGGAGTAACAACCACGACCTACTTCTGGCACAGGGACCCTTTCGATAGCTCCCTTGGCCAAGAGAGCTGCAACTTCCTGGCGGAGAAGGGCCAAGTGATCCTCCGACATGCAATGGAGTGCTGGTGGCATGGAGAGAGTAGCCGCTTCGGACTATCTGCAAAACCCATCTGTCTGACGTGATGTTTTGCCAGTGGGGGAGCTGATGGCAAATCCTGCCACCCACTGGCCTCTGGTGGCCATGGAAAGTCGGACTAGGAGGGTTTGGAGGATGCTGCAGGGGGGTTAAGGGTGGACTGGCCCACACCCAAACCCTCAGACCTGCAATGCTGGGTCCCACGTCCGCGTCCGAGACAGAGTAGCTTGCGTGGCCATGTGCTTAGATTGGGTGGAACGTGGTGGGGCACCCCTTCCGTAGCCATGAAAGGGGTGAAAGGCCAATTGTGTGGGGCGAGAGGTTGCCGCGAGGCCCAAGGATCTGGCCGTAGCACTAGAATCCTTGAAGCGCTCGAGCACTGAGTCTGCCTTGTCACCGAACAAGACGACCTTAACCAGGTGTAGCGCCTCAAGTCTACTGACGTGGAAACCATTCTGCCCAGAGAGTCGGCAGTATCCAGCCCACACGAATGGTGAACTTAGCTGCGTCTCAACCCTCTGCGTGAGTGAACATGGCCCGGGCCTCCTCCAGGCACGGTGGCAGCACTTGCGCAGCCGTATCCCATATTGTATGGGTAAAACGGCCCAAGTGGCATGCGGGGTTCACCGACCACAGCGCTAAGCTGGTGGAAGAAAACATCTTCTTCCCAAAATGGTCCAGCTTCTTGGATTCCCTATCTGGGGGAGCGGTAGGGAATGCGCCCTTAGAAGACGAGGCTTGGACCACCAAGCTCTCGGGGTAGGGTGTTGGGAGAGGAAAAGTGGGTAGCCCGGGGTCGGGCGATGGCGTTGGGCAATCATCCTATCCACAGGAGCCCTGTGCTGGGCTGGCATCAAGTGCCCAGAAGGACGTCGGTGAAGGCTTCATTAAAAGGCAGCAGGGGCTCCGAATAGGCTGCTGCAGGCTGAAGCACCTCAGTCAGGAGGATAGTCCTGACTGTCACCGTAGGAAGCTCCAGGCCCAAGGCCTCAGCCGCCCTACGCAACATCACTGCGAACAAAACTCCCTCCTCTGTAGCCACGGTACGGCGGGGGAGAGCATGCAAAGGTCTGGGGAGGTATCCAAACCACTAGCATCACCCAGTTCCTCTCCCCAGTCTGGCTTTTCGAGCTGGTCAGCTAAAGGGTCTACAGACCCCTTCCAGTCCTCCTCACCCTCCTCTGGCTGCCACTCAGGGGAGTAGGGAACGCCAGGGATGAACAGCGGTACGAAAGTACTCTCCGGCGCCAGTACTTAAGTTGAGCAACGTTGTTCCGGCGTCGTGTCCAAGTCGGGGGAGAGACTGGGGTCAATGCCGGTTGGGGGCACAACAGACGTCGGGGGCGTCGTCACTGGAATCGGCATCGGGGAAGGTACCGTGAGGTCAACCAGCGCCGATCCGGATCCAGGATCCTCAGGGGCACTCTGGAGCCGGAGCCACCGGCTTCAAAGGCCCAGGACCCCAGCTCAGTCCACAGGGCCCGATTACGCACCACCAGAGTTGGGCTGCCTAAAGATGCTAAGAAGCACTTCGTAAAAAGCTCAAAGCTGGGCAGGCTCGGGGAAAGGGAGGGAAGCGCGGAGCAGTCCCAGAAGCGGGCTCCCAAGACTGAGTTGGAGGGCTACGATGCTCCGGGTCCAGCGTCACGTCGGCCGACAAACTTGGAGGAGGCGCAGGGTGGCGATGCTTCTTCGCCTTCTTCTTGTGCTTTGACTTACCCGAGGAGTGCAAAGACTTCGATGACGAGTGGTGGTGGCTCCGCGACCAGTCTCAAGACCTTCCTCTCGAGCGGGACCTTGAACGACGCCGAGCGGACTACCGGGTCTCCAAGAGCTTTCGGGACCGCTCCCGCTAAGACTCCGGAATCATGGCCCGGCAGTCAGAGCACAACTTTGAGTCGTGGTCACGCTCCAGTCACCAAAGGCACACCAGGTGCGGATCCGTGATGGACATCAATTTGTGACAGGAGTCACAAGGCTTGAAGCCGGTCCAACGATGGGACATCCCTCGCGCTACCAGAAGTCGGAAACTCAAAAAATACGGCGACAAAAAGTTGAAAAACTTTTATTCAAAAAATTACTAAGGGGCAAGCTCTCTTCGGATCTGCGCTGGCTGGCGCGGAAAAAGAAAGAACTGGACATCAGCGCACAGGGGCGGTGTCTAAGTAGACACTGCAATGTCATCCCGGCGACCACGGCACGGGACGCGGAGTCGACGGTTATGGAGTCATCGATGGATGCCACCTACCGACACGCAGGGGGTACTGCTACAGAAAGATTCTCCAGATCCAGTCTTACGCCTGGGGGTAATTCTAAGGTAAGGAATCTATAACTAATGGTCTCTTTCAGATGTACAAGTTACTTACCTTTGGTAACGTAACATCTAGTAGTGACAGTCTAGCTGCAGATTCCTTAACTTTTGAGTTCCTCTCAGGCGCCAGTCGGAATGCGGAAATTTTTCAGCAGTACCTCTGCGCGCAGGGGGATGGCGTTGTACGGTTCTGTGATGAAGTAGTGTCCAGATAGGATGTCAGTGGAGCCATTAGGTCACCTCCAGTGCACAGACATCAGCTTTTCCTGTGAAAACTTCCATGCCAGAACACAGAGCCACTCCAGAAACTGGCTGTGGAAACAGTGTGCCCAAAAACAATCAAAATCTTTTAAAAACACCAATTATATACAACATGAAATGATATGCCAATTCCATCCAAAGCGTTTAAAGTAAAAAAAACACAATAAACGATGCTAGGCTATGTGAAACCCTGCACCACGAAGAAGAACCATCCTTTAAAAGGGGAACACCCTCCACTCTACAGACAACTCATCAATGGAAGTGAAAGGTATGTCCACACCAATTCAAGACACATGAAACAACAATAAAATGTTTGAAGATAAGTAACTTAGAGACATCTAGCCGCAGATTCCTTAACTTTTTAATTAAATACCATAGCTGTACCCACCAGAGGAGGGTCTGCAAACTAATACTACAACAGTTCTCAAAGAGAACCAGCCGGTCAAAACCAACAACTGACTAAATGTACGTGGGAATAGTAGAAAAAGTTCCTGGCTCTTAATAGTACCTAATGATCCCTATCACAAAATATGTAAATAGTAAAACACCCTTATAGGTCCTAACAAATCGAGTCCTGAGGGAAAAGGGAAAAGAAAACAACTAAATAACCATCTGAGAGTTATAGGATCCTATCATGTGTTCTTCAAGGGGAAAGAGAACTCATGGACCAAAAGGGCCAAGCACAAGACAAAAGCCTTGTGATCCATAATCTTCACATTAATGAAGAAATATCAGAGAAGAACCGTTTTGATAAAATTCATCACGGAGGACTCACAGGACTCATCCCCATTATACTAAGATGAATGAGCCTCAGTACAAAACTGAAGACATAATCCGTACACCATGAAAGGATAACAATAATACCTCCCTGGTATAAAGAACATTTGCTTGAACCAAGTGACCACCCAAAAGGGCGTGAAGTCATGGACACCTCGAGGCACCAAAGGGAAACAAGGAAAGAGATGCAACCGCATCTCACACTACAACCTTTTTCTGTTCCTTCCTATTTTTTTTTTTCCAAACATGTGTAACGCATGCACACAAACATGTATACATAATGGCGAAACAGAACAGAAAAACAAGTTCAAAATATTTTAGAATATTATTGAAAAAGGTACCGCCCCATACAACAAACCACCTTCGGTGACATGAACCACCACAGGTAACCTAGCATTATGATAATGCCTCCTGTAAAACTGAACCCTTGCCAGCAGCAAACCCATGTGACCACACTTGTGATCCAAAAGGAAATTTGATTATTACTCCACCGGTACATACATACATACATACACATACACATACACATACACATACACATACACATACACATACACATACACATACACATACACATACACATATATATATATATATATATATATATATATATATATATATATATATATATATATATATATATATATATATATATATATATATATATATATATATACTATTATCCAGTTTTAAAGTAGCAACAGCCATGAATTCTCCAGGACTGTTAAGTATCGAAAAGAAAATTAGATACACACCTCAAAAAGACGAGTAATATCTAACCTTAGACAGAAAAACATATGCAGGAACATTGTATGAGAATAATAATAATACCTTATCCCAAAAAGATCGCCTACTATGCAACGCATGACTGAAAACATCCTTAACCATTTCAGACACTACCTCTCAGGCAGTCTAAGGCATTGAGCTTACACCGCTGTGTTCCAAGATTGAACAAAGGAATTACCTATGCCCACCAAGAAAGGGGGGAGCCATGAACCAGTGTATTCCAAAGAATACAATCATAGTGTTAAAAAATCAAAGCACCATAAACTATATGCAGTCTGCTTCAAGTAACGAAAACTAACTGCGCAAATACCCTGGTTAAGAAAACCCAGACGAGAGTGAAAGAAAAATAAGGGATATGAGCCCACCATAATGGCCCCTAAAGGGCATAAAACATAGTCCAAGAAGGACCAATCCAATAGCAAACAAATAGACTATGTAAGAAGTACACGTACAAGCTATACATTAGCCAATCAATACTCCACATAGAGTAAAACGTATACCATAAAAGGTATGAACTCTTGAGACTAAGCTCCTCATCAGAGTAAAATAAAAGAACAAAACCTGACCTTCTCTGCTCTCTGTACTATAATGGCCACGATTAATACTCTTATATAATAACATGGTCTGCACTGGTGATTTATTGTAACTACGGTGAACCAGTGATGGGCTGGGGGCCGATTGTCTGTTATCTGCTCCTTGCATGTTGGGAAAATAATAAACAGATTTTGAGTAAAAAATAAAAGAACAAAACAGAAATGCAGATGCAAAGACCATCAGGAGATCAAAAATAGTCAAAACCGGAGGCAAACACTCTCGCAATAAGAAAGAAGTAGTGCTTAATACTTCAACACCACAAGCACAACAACAGAGGAGGCAAGAAATAAAGCTTTACCCAACTTAAAGATACACAACCATATCTGTATAAAAGGGAAGCAAAAGACCTGAAAAGGCCATACTACAAGTGCATCAAAGGTCATATGACCCAAACAGACTCGAGGAACCTCAACTACCACAGCAAACCGTGTCTGCAAAAAGCAGCCGAACAAGCCATAACACCACCAATAGAATCAGTGGTGTTAAAATCATTCAGTCAACTCAGGCTGACGTCCACCTGGGAAGGAGGAAAGACGTCAGCTGGTATCTGCACAGATACCCGGAGTCGCGGCAAAGCCGGGTCTACAGTACACACTGACTCCAGCTCGGAGTCTACCGGTGCTGCAACGACAGACACAGTAATAGCGGCTGATGTCATGCTGGATCCGACAGCCATCGGTGGCCCCGAAGGACCACACACCGTCACCTCAGAGTGCGAGGCTGGAACTGTGGCCGAGGGAGAACCTGCAGTTACAGTGCCTATGACCTCCTTGGGGCCCGCAGGTGCTCCAGAGGAAGACGAGGACTCAAAGACCAGATGGAAAGCCTCGTAGTACTCCTGCATCTGCTTCCAGGTCGCCCCGGCTCCAGGGAAAACTGGGAGGTGCAGGAGCGACACCAGAATTGAGGTCTCCACACTAGGGCGTGAGACATCTCCGCGATCGCGTTGCGAGTCGAAGAAGCCATAGAGGGCCGGGTTTTAGATCTCTTGCAACCCTTCTTACCGCGAGATGTCAATGAAGACTGAGAATGTTGCCGTTGACAAACTGGGTGAAGAGCAGCGCTCCCGGGAACGACCTCTGGCCCGGGACGAAGACTGACGACTTGAGCTGGAAGTCCGCGACTACCGTGCCTTCAGAAGCTTACTGCGCCACTCCTGCTGCACCTTTGGATTCAACCACTGACAGGCGTCACACTCGACAGCGTTCTGGGGCACCTCCAGGCACCACATACAGATGAGTGGATCCATACCAGACATCTTGCGAGCACAGGACCGACCACAAGGCTTAACGCAGAGGGCATAGAGCACACCGTTTCAGATGAAAAAAAATGCATCAAAACAGGCCAAAAAACGGCCAGAGATGCACTTCTCCAGATCCACGTTACAGACCAGAAAAGAAAAAAACTCATGTTAGCGCGCTGAAGGGGACTTATATGGCTCCAATGACATAATATCTGGAGACTTATGCCATCACCGAGCCATATGATGCCGTCCTCGGCACATAGAGGAACTGCTGAAAAAAATTTGGATGCAGACTGGCGCCTGGGAAGAATTCAAACGTTCAGGAATCTGCAGCTAGATGTCTCTATCAGATACATCGGTATCATAGCCTGAATATCCTGGACTCGCCGTTCAGGAGGATAGGCCAGAAACTGCACAGTGTCCAGAACCACTCCAATGAAAGGGAGCGTCTGAGACTGAATCATGTGTGACATCAGCACGTTGATAGTGCACCCCAGTGAATGCAGGAGGTTCGTCATAGTCTAGAGGTGGGAGACAACTGCTTGGGATGAGCCCGCCTTCAACAACCAGTCGTCGAGATTGGGGAAGACTGGAACCCCTGATCTCCGCAGATGGGCTGCAATCATCGCCATCACCTTTGTGAACACCCTAGGGGCACTGGTGAGGCCGAATTGGAGCACGGCAAACAAAGTGCTTGTGGCCCACCATAAACCACAGGTAGAGACGATGGGCAGGCAGGACGGGCATATGGGTGGTTCCTTGGGTCCCCGGCTCTTCTAAGTCTTCGGTTGAAGTTCGCATTCCACTTTATTAGTAAATGGTTTGGTCTCCCCCTGTAGTATTTGTGCTACATATCTGTTCTCCTTTTGAAATCTTGTGTGTATTGTGTTTATATCTCCGGGTAGGAGATTTACCAAACTGTTAGTGAGTGTTTACATTACATACCAATTTTTATAACTATACTGTGTGGTTCTTTTTTCGTTTAACCTACAATATAAGATTAGTAGTGGTAAAACAAGCTGCTACACTCCTTCTGGACTAAGCCTGAAGACTACTCTCCACAGCTACCTCTTAGAGCGCTTCCTAAAGTTGTCTAAGACCGCTATAATCACGATAAGGGTTGTCTGGATTAGTGCAGGGTGTTTCACTTAAATAAGTGTGCACCATGTACTAAGCAAGCCTCCTACATTATTTCAGGCCTGTGTGAGCTGGTGCTAGCACCACTCACGACAGATATAAGTTTCCTTATATCTGAGGGCACTACACTTAAAACCTATAAGTCACCCCTAAGGTAGGCCTTTCAATCCTGAAGGCAGAGAGCTTGGTTATAATTGTGAGTGGGCCCTGCATGCGCAGGACACCCCCTACAAAACCAGGAGCCGATTCTCCAGGCTTTGAAAGTGCGGTCAGCCATTTTGTACATATGGTGGAAATTAAGTCAACTACGAGATGTCTAACTATATATTGGCTGCACTGAAACCAGTCATGTTTGGTATCAAACATGTTGAAACCCTACCCCACCACCGATTCCAGTGTGGGATATAGGATCCCATGTACCGAGGTGCTCCCCTAGGGAGATCCCATGTATTCCCGGTACCAGCCTTTCAGGATCTAATAGCAAGCTAGTGCTGCTGCCGACCACAGACACGATTCTGCCCTCCTGCTGCTGAGCCAGGCTCGAGCAGGGGAAGATAGGACAATAGGTTCCCTGTCACAGGGAGGTGTGACAACCTCCCAAACAGGACTTTGTGTATTGAGCTGGGGTAGGGTTGCTTTCCAGAACCACTGAGACTGCTCTGATGGGCACATTTGGTACCCTCCATGCATATTCCAGTTGAAACCAGTTCAGGGAGCTGTTGGCTCCCACTCTGGCGCAAAACTGGACAAAGGACATGGGAGTATCCACCCCTCTGTCCAGCCACTCATTTGGAAGGGACCCCTGACTCGTCCTAAACCTTTCCTTTGGGTACTTAAGGGCTTACCTGTGGGTGGCTCTTCAGATTCATCGTGAGAAAAGATTCAGATACAAAATAACTTCTACTTTAACCGTTTGGGCACTTTGGACCTCGTTGGACTTCGCTTTGAGAATCGAGAATGCACCTGGAAGACTCCAGCTGCTCCTGGTCTCTTCGTCCTGCCAGTCTTCTGCGTCGTCTGTGCTTGTGCTCCATCCAGGTTCTTCTCCAGGCCTGTGGGCACCAAAGCCACCCGAAGGAATCTCCCTTGGAGTGAAGCAGTCACTCCCATGCATCTGCATGCACCGCAACAAAACTGACTGGTCTGCTGCTCCTGACTTCGAAAGGCCCAGCAACACAGGTGGTGGTTCTGCAACTCCCTCGATGCCCGAACTTTCTTTTCACCAAGTTTAAGGCCAGTATCCTTTGTCGGAAGCGCTGGAACAGCAACCCTGTGCACAGTGTTGACTTGCCGCTGCCAAGGCTTGTTGACTCGGTCCTCCAGAGATCTTTGGGCACCAAGATGCTCCCGCCTCTCTTCCTACCAAGATTTTCATCCTCACCGCATCCTCTGCACCGAGGGACTGCATCATTGGTGAGCTGTTCGAGGTCCTCTTGTGACTCCTGTGCCTTCGGCCTGTGGGTCCTCCTGAGGGTCTTCTTTGGCTCCAGTGGGTTCACCTGCTTCCTCGAGGCAACCTCTGACTCTCCGGCAGTTGGTGAGTCCCTTGGACCTTGCTGGTCCCAACACTGCACCTTCTTAGTTTTCAGTCTGTTGATGTTGCCAAGGATTGTTGGTGCTCCCGCTGGACACAGACTCCCTGGTTCTCGACTTCCGACGTGGGACAGTCCATGAACGGATCCCAGTCTTCCACAGTGTCACCTGGACCTCGCAGCTGCAGCGACAAGGTCACGGTCAACTCTCCTGCATCTTCCGTCATCGGTGGTCATTGGTTTTCCGTGCCTCCTGGTCACTCCTCAGTGGCATAGATTATGTCCCCTATGCTTTCAGGCACTCCTCTTCAAGAATCTACCTTTGGATTCCACCGGACTCTTTCACCTTCTTTGCCAGAAGCATCTAAACTGAAGTCCTCCATTGGGGTCTACAGCGGTTTCCGACATCACTTCGCACCTATGCATCCGGCTTCCCTGATGTAGGTATCCTGGTTCCTGGGGTATTCACGGGTGGGGTGACTCCCCAACCTTCCATCTTCCACAGGGTTTCTTCAGGGTCTTCTGGGAAAAGGCCTTCTTCAAAACTGCAACCACGACTTCCCTACTGACTTGAATGGAGTACGTGGCTGTGTTTCCACTATGCACACGGTCTTCATGAGGTTCCTGGGTACTTGACTTGGATGATTCCTTGGGTCCCCGGCTCTTCCACGTCTTCTGGGTCCTGTCTCTTCTTCGGTCGCCGTTCACAATCCACTTTATCAGTATATGGTTTGGTCTCCCCTTGAGACCACTGTGTATTTGTGCTACTTACTCCTTTTGAAATATTGTATGTATTGTGTTTATAACTCCGGGTAAAAGATATACCAATGTGTTAGTGAGTGTTTATAATAAATAACTATTTTTATAACTACACGGTGTGTGACCTACTGGCACAGGAGAGCTATTTCCAGTTTTCAGATCCAGTCTGGAACTTCAGCAGAGTCATGAGGGAAGGAATCTGCAAGAAGACGTATCCTTCTTCTTAGTAGCATTAACTTTGCTTGTAAAGACAGTAAAGTCTATGCACTCATGGTCCAACTGGGTTCTACCCATCAAATCTGCCCTGGTTTTTTGCTTTTTAACTACCTGGTATGTGACCTTTTTACTGAGGATGAGCCTCACTAACTGTGACTCAACCACGGTAAACTCAAGGTAAATGGAGGGCGTTTACCTCCAGTGTCCGTCTTTTAAGATAAGGAAACTGCGATATACAAGGGTAACAGGCACTTGGCTGGTTACATATGTGCACATGTGAGGGCTGTGCGTGAGAAACTTCTGTAGCGCATGGGAAACCTCTGTAGTGCGCAGCCCGGAAACTGCGCACAGGTAGTCTGGCACAGAAGGGACACTGCAGGATTGGATACTGACCTGGGCTAGGCCTCAAAACATTTAGTGTACACTCTTAAGGAAAGTCAGAGTGGTTTACTGTCTTGTCTGCAGTGGCAATTCATTTTACATCTATGGTGGAGGCTGCCTTAAGAGTGCAGCTCGCATCCATTTGGCGTACAGAGACAAATGACATATGTAAACTGTACATGAAAATCAATTCTACAAGTTCCAAAAAGATATCGGTACAGCTTATGGGTCACCCTGGATTGTCATATTTCTCTCACTTGGCTCAGGATCTTAGCCCATGCCTTTAGTCACGCTACTGTGCCAACTTCATTACATTTCTCTCCAGCAGCAGGAACGAAGGCCACCCCACACAAAGGGAGCAATTAACAGTGCTTCACTCGGCTCCTGAGGAGGAATGGGGTGAGGCGGAATGATCTGCATCAATCAGTTGTCCAGCCCACTAAACAAAGGAGGGAGGCCCAAACCTCTGAAGCCAACACAAGATGGGACCCTATAAAGATTTGGTGGGAAAGGACCTGGCAGTGAAGCCAGCGAGGGGTGGAGCGGAGGTCCCTAGTGTAAATGCCGCAAGTGACTTCTGGGTAACGCCATTTTGAAATGTCCCACCAGGCTGTGCTAGAGGTTTGGGACAGGGGTGGAGAGGTAGGCCAGAGGTGCCTCTCTTCTGGAACCTTCCACCCCTCCTGAAAAGGTTTTGCACAAGAGGGACAGCCCTCTCCGGTTGTGAGTTTCTGCCGGGCATTGGAACTGGAGGCGACAGCCATGGACAACTGGAAGGAGGAACCTCCTGACATCCATCTGGACCCAGGACTCTGCCTACAGTTGCCACCAGGATCAGTGGCATTCTTCCCAGCGCCAGGGAAACTGATCCCCATACACCCCTTGAGGACTAATTGGGGAAAAGAAATAGACTTCTACACCAAAGAGTAGGGAAGCCCAGAGGAGTTAAAAAGAGAAAGACTGGTGCAAGGAGGCAGAGGAACCTGTTCACTGCCATGTTTGCTCCCTTAGAGGCCAGGAGGCCTAAGGAAAGTGCTCCATGAACCTTAGGCTTGCCCCTCGAAGCAAAATAAGCCAAAGAACAAGGAAAATGGCACAAAGGGCCCAAGATATGAGCAGGAGAATGATTTGAACTTTGAGTTTGAGTGAACAAGTTCATCAGCGTCCTCTAGGGGGCGAAGTTTATGGATATATGCTTTGTGATCTAAATGTGATGCCCTCTAAGGGCTGTTTTTGTAAGAGCATGTTCAATGGCTGAAAGTACTTAAAAAGCACACAGACCCATGAGAAGTTCATTTTGTAAATGTTTTATTGAAATAATGTTGTTGAATAACTACTGATCAAAGTGCAGATGCTTTACTAACATTAATAGGTGCATTACACATACTTATTATGGATTATTGCATTTATGCCTAAAGTGATGGTGTTTTGACATGTAGTTTGTTGATCTTGTCCTCTTTAGGGGGTCAGAGATGATTACGCAATTTCATCAGCCTTATGTATATCTGTAAATGACTGCATAGTACTGAGTAATAATGTCAGTGTATTAAATGTACTTTTCCTTTTTCAAATGAAAAAAAACACAGACTCGACAATTATTTGAGTGTTATTATTGTGTGCCAGCGAATGGTGATTACTACACCACCTTCCTTGAGTAGCCTTGGACTGCTCTGCCTGGCTACCCTGAAAGAGTCAAGCGCCACAATGTGGTGTTTGGTTCCCAGTAGGGAGGCAAATGTGGACCCCTACTTGTACAAGTCACACAAATAATGGCCCATTTACTTACAGTCGCCATTGTTGATGTTCTCTCGGTTCCTCCCCACATCTCACACGTCTCAATGAGGCAAAGAGAAAGTCCCAGGAAGGCACGCCTGCGCGCAGGTTGGGGCCTTATCTAACACATATGTTTAAACAGTAGGGGAGGACCGCATAGCATCACTTGGAGTTGCAGAAATATTGCTGGAGAAAAGGTTTCCAGATCCAGTCTGGCTGCTGTAGGATATTCATATGGTAAGGAATCAATGGGAATATGTATCCACCAGAAACTGGCTTTCCACAGTAAAACTACAAAACAAAGAAAGACTGCATGAAGAAAAGCAATAAAAAATAAACAGACACTTGAAAGGAGGGTGAATGTCTTCATGCTCAAAAGATGACAGTGATGCCTTTCAGTTGTTCGCCTAAGGCCAAAAAAACAGCCTGGGGTTAGGAATCAGTGGCGCAAAGAGAATTCTACGTAATAATTAACTGCTTAAATCTACCACTTTTAAATCACTAAAAATGAGAGTTTGACTTTAAAATGTGTGTTGTTTGAATGCAAAAGGGTCGTGAAAATGTCTTCATTTGCTTCAAACTTTCTACGCGGATCGTTATCTTGAAACGCTCCCCTCATCTTCGCTCACATGATCAGAACGATTCATATTTAAAACATCTGGTGCAGGGGCAGTGAAAGTGACTAAACGTAACCTACCAAGTAAACGGAGTCAGAGCCATCCAAATAAACATGAAACCTAAATAAAACCCATCTGTTTTAGTGGTGATTTTAGAAATCAAATACTTCTTCTGAAAAAGAGCAGTAAGATAGAAAGAGTTTAACAACTTTAGGAAAAGAGCAGAGGTGCATCCTATTCTTCTTTGACAAAATGCATTTTATTGCGCAATGATCGGTTTCAGAGTTCCTACTAATTCAGATCTTTCACAAACCTTAAAATCAAACGAACAAGTTCCATTTCCCAAACTGGCCAGGTGTAGTCGCTGTGAAATTCAAGTATATCTCCTTTGGGCAAAATCTGAACATAAAATGCTTATCTGATGTAATGGGCTAATACCATCTATCTAACTAAAAGCGATGTAATGGAATGCATGAACGTGGAAACTAAAAAGGGCGCACTATCTTGAAACCCAGCACTTGTAATACAATATGATGCCACAGCTGTCCATTATGGCATTCTTCAGCCAAATATAGCAGGACATCTGCGGTTTGCTCAAGCCTTAAGCAAACCAAAAACCAGGCAAGCAAACAGGTAATAACACGTTTTTAAGAAGTTTCAAATGAAAATCACACAAATGAAATGGCGTCTAAATGTGTGTTTTTGATGAGCATGTTATTAAATTGGACATTATTCAAACAGTACAATCCTATATAATACGTGTCACAAGCAGTCGTTGCCTCGATCTGTGGTAACAGTTACTAGAGTATTAAAATGAGGCTTCACCTATGTATCTCAAATAGTATGAACGGCTGATGATGTCACCTAAGTCGAAGGTCTCTCCTTTTAACCATACCTTGTATGATGAAGTTTGAGTGGTGGCACTGCTCGCACATTGTTAAGTGTGCTGCACTGTCCTAGGTTCTGTGGCTATTTGTGTACAGCCACAGATGACAAACGCGTGCATTCCCTGCCCACTCGAGTGGAAGCTATCCAGCAGCTGACATGTTGGCCCTATTACAGCCTGTATTAGGAGCCGCTGAAACCTTTCAACGACCCTTCCACCGTTTTCCCATCTCTAGGGAGCCCTTAGGGGGCACAGTACCGTTATTCTAACACATGTTGTACCGGGGATTTCAAGAGTGAAGGTTTTATGCATAATCTGTTTCTTGGTTTTGCAATACTACTTTGCCAGTTATTTTACTTTAAGGGTAACCCGAATGAAAGACGAGTAAAGAGACAAGCAGAGTATTTACATTATCATTTTACAAAACAACAATAAACGCATGATTTTGTTTAAAGTTCCACCATAACTGGGTGTGCAAATAATAGAAGGAATACTTTTATGGCGGAATATGGTTTCTGCAACAATACAACAGCTTATAAAAAGTGTAATTGTCGTGAATTCTTTCAAAAGTTGTCCATGCACTGAAAGAAAAAACATTTAGATAAACAAAAAAAACTCAAAAATCTGAAGGACGGCCAAAAGGGATAGGATTACGCTTTCTTAACATATACTTTATAATTTCTTGTTACCCTTTTCCCAAAAAGGATGAAAAAGATGATCATTTTATAGTCTGGACAAAGCAGCACGACTTTTGCTACAATCAATAGAGTCCTTGGATAGGGACACTTGGGCACGTAATGTATTCCAGTTGAAGAGCTACGGTGATGATTCAAAGGAGACTACAAAATGTAAGTCCAATAGAAACGCCAAGGTTGTTTATCCTGCCAATTGATCGAGGAGTGGTACATGAACACTGATGGCCTGAAGGAAACTACTGCCTCCTTTCTAGACAATTAAACAGTTGTCCCTTTAAAGTGAAAGTGTGTATATAGGAGGCTGACTGGGAATTGCAAGAGAGAGCAATCAAACTTTACAATAAATAATGTCACCATATAAAGCAGCTCCCGAGGAGGCGTCAGCCCCTGCAGAGTATGGAACACCCCCGTTTTGTATATGAAACCAGAAGACGAAGCCCTGCAGCTTACCTTTCAAGTGCTTCGCTCCGTCCGCTGCTCGGGTTAGAGATCCATCCTCTATTAACTTGTCTGCCAAATAAAAGAAGAAGATACAATCCGGGGTCAGATGTAACAAGCGCTGCCTCCAAGAGCCTGTGTGCTCCGCATTCCATGCCCATATTCATCGCTCCTCCACCACCCCCGCCTCCCCTGCCCAGCAATGACTCACACACACATCACTGCAGCAAAGCAGAACTGCTGGCACCGACTCTACAACACTCGCGCACATTAGAAATGTGGACTACAATAGATCAGAACACTCTTTACAGTATTCATACGTCAATTTGAAAGTGTGTTGCTGCGTTCTCTGGAGATGTATTCATGAGCAATAGAACGCGTTCTGGAAAGGCGCGTCTGGCCAGGCCGGGGTTAACACAATGACACTTTCACAAGAGCAATTGGAGGCACAAATGTAATACATCAATGTGCCATTTACGCAAATATATTTTTTCAGTAGATCTGCCGAACAACACATATTAATAGTATTACCCACATTATTAAAATATTTGTAATTAATAAGGTGTCCTCTTTGATTAAACAAATGTATTACCATGATTTAACTGCTAAGTGCAAATTAAACTAGTTTTATCACAGTGTAAACAACACATGGCACTGAACTTTACAAACAATTCAGTTTCCACAATGTTGGTGGCTGTTAATTAAATGTGAAAATCGATGCTGTAAACTGGATGAGTGAGATAGCCACGTTGACTAGCTATGCAATAGGTCACATTACTTACCTTCAGTAACTCTCTTTCTAGTGAATACTCCATCTAAACTTGGAATCCTCGCCTTAGAACCCCCTCCCGCCCCCACGCAGCAGACTGCAGCTAGAAATCGTTCTCCATAGCAGTGTTGCAGCGCACCGCTAGGTGACGCTGTATGGCCCCTCGCCGCCGCAGGTATGATGGAGAAGAGCCGCATTGAAGTGCGACCCCTGCATGCTGATCTCCGTTTTTGTCCTTTCTGATTCCACGCCCTCAGACGCGGAGGATGAACATTTGCAGGTACCGGTGTGTGGAATACTAACTTAGGCCCTTTTTAGACGTTAATAAGAGGCCGCTCCATAGGACTGGGAGGTGGGGTGTGTGGATCTGCAGTTAGATAAGAGTATCCACCAGAAAGTGTTACTGGAGGTAACCTTTCCTCTGATGGGTACGTCTACCTGCCGATTCATCACCTACTAAACAGACACCAAAAAGCAGTAGCTCCTCCAAGGTGGCAGGCCTGAAACAATAAGTACAAACCACATAGGGCACCTCCCCAAAAATACATTCTAGGTTCTGGAAAGGGGGAAATTATCAACACTCAACAGAAAACATTCCAGCTAACCTGCAACTCTTCTCCACATGAACTATTCATACAATTAGCTGACCCAATTTTCTTTTTCAATGTCTTTATTTAGTTTCTCATTGCTTAGTCTTACTATTAGCACAATATATTTCAAAATACATAATTTACATAAAACTTTATCAACTGACACACTAGTTGTTTCAATTCATATACCTACAATGACATAACTTCAAAAATCACAAACCTCACATCCACTCCAATCCTTCTCATACACACCATGTATTCATACCCACAGATACTTATCAGTTTCACCCAATAACTTCTATTGACCCAACGTGGAGAACATTCTCTTCTTCCAAAATAGTTGCGTAATAGCCATGGGAAATTGATACATGGTCAAAGCACATTTTGGTGAAATTACTGCTTAATCGCAATCTTTCAGGACCTAAAACAGATAGAGACTGAAAAATAAAGCGGGCCAGCTAGTAATTGTATGATTAATTCATTTGAAGAAGAAATTCAGGTTAGCTGGAATGTTTTCTGTTGAGAGGCCTAAAACAATGATCAAACAAGTAAATCCTGGAAAACAGAACATGCAAAATGTCCATCTTTTCTCTCTTCTGAATCCAAGCAATAATACTGAGTGAAAGTGTGACGAGATGCCCATGCCGCCAAATGACAAATGTCTGCCACAGGGACACCCCAGCAATTGCGGACGTTGAAGACTGACTTTACTCTGGTGGAGTGATCAGGGACTCCCTCAAGTAATTACTTCTTGGCAACAGCCAAACACATTTTGATTTACAAGATGATCCACCATGACAAAGCTATCTTCTGGATTGCCTTGCCTTCTTTGCTGCCTGCATACACAACAAAAAGCTAGATGTTCAGTCAACGTTGTAACGGACCACACCCAAGAGTATAATTGCTCTAATTTCTTCTCATTCATGGAGGCATAGGGGGAAGAACAAACAAGTGGGAATAGTAACAAAATGGCCCAGAAGAAAAAAGTCACTACCATGGGCCGGAAAGTCAACTAGCTTGTCAGGGTGGAGCATGTGAAATGTGAACGGACACACAGCACCTGTAACCCACCGATAGGTCTTGCCAATGTGATGGCCACAAGAAAAGCTGTTTTGAATGTTAACAACTAACAACTGTGGATGTATTTGAATTAAGCCCACAAAACAAGAGTCAGATCACACTGGGACAAACTGTGTAGAGGGAAACTTGTGTCAGAACATTTAAAAACTTGATTACAATTGGGGATTTGAATAAGGAAGGCTGAAACAGAAGACCAATAAATGGTAACATGGCTGAAATGCAGCCTTGACTGTGCCCATGCCACAACCCTGCTGTGCCAGCAACAACAAAACACAGGACCTCCAAAATATGTCACTTTAATGGACTGCATCTGCTTGAATAAACAGATTTTGAGAGGGGCAATAGGTGGACAGTGTAACATCAACCATCTTCGGTGGTGGCAAGATGAAGCTCAGGCATTAACAGGCATGTGGTTGGAAGCTCTGGAATTTGGGGCGTAGCACCGGTCCCTCTGGCCAGGAGAGAGGGTCTGCGGAATGGCAGCTGAAATTAGAAACATAGGTAGAGTTGCAGAAGGTCTGCATACCACACCCTCCTTGCCAGTCGGAAGCAACAAGAATGGCTTGGGACCGGTCCTTGCATAGATTCCTCAAGACTAAAGGGTATGTGAGGATACGCGTAGTGAAGTAAGAAACGTCACCTCAATCAAAATGTGTCCCCCATAGCTCTCTTGAACCGATACTGGAGGGCAAAGAATTATGGGCAGTGCTCATTCTTGTAAGTGGCGAATTCATCCATCAGGGGAGTGCCCCGCAAGGGCAAAGAGATTTTGTTCCACCTTCGGACAGACACCACTCATAGCCGAATAGGTGACACCAACTCCGGCTGTTGGCTCTAGTTTTCATAGACCATGCCAGATGGGTGCCTATCAGCCAGATTACATGCACGTACATGAACACCCAGAATCTCAGAGCTTCGCGGCACAGGAGCTGAGATCTTACTTCTCCCCATCTGCTGACACAGTTGTATGAGGTGTACAACTCATGCTTTTGCCTCACATCTTTATCACACATATATCTTTACCACACATATACCTTTACAATGCAAGTAAGTGAAACACCTAAATTTTTTTATATAGGTGGGTGTAAATGTGTGTATTTATAACATTTAAAAACATTTTTTTAGTTTTATTAGGGGGAGATACCCTAATACCCCTATTTTTATAAATTATTGTACATACATTTAAATATTTTATAAACTGGGGGAATACACTCACAGCCCCTTCCCCCCATTTTCTATTTTACTTTTTACAAAAAATAAATTAATTTTTTCTGGGGGGGCAAACCCTCACAAACTGCCCCTTTTTTGTAATTTTACCAACCTACTCCCTTATCCAACCCTAAAATCCCCCCTACCGCCCTGTACTCTTACCCACCCCTTCCACCCAATACCCTTACCCATGCCTAAACCTTAAAACACACCTTTACTTTTTTTCTAGGACTCAGGACTAAATCCAGAGTCCTAAGATAGCTGCTACCACATCCTTATTGATGTGATGGCAGCCAATCAGATCTGTCAGCCCGTGGATCCTCCGCTGCGTGAAATATACAATGTTTTTTTTTTACTATTACTTGCTCAAAAACTACTGAACATCAGCAAGCTTTCTAACAATTCTTTTATAAATCTGTTCGGACACACGCACTCTCAGTCACACACACACACACACACTCACTCACTCTCAGTCACACACAAACTCACTCTCAGTCACACACACACACACTCACTCACACACACACTTACCTTAAATATACTTACCTTTCATTGTTAAGGCATGCGTGGTAAAGGCATAGTCATGGTAAAGACACATTTGTGGTAATGGCATGGAGTGGTTAAGGAAATGTGTGGTAAAGGCTGTCTCCCATTGAAATACCACATCCAAGTCGTATGTCTGTCAAGAGCTGGGCAGGCCATATGGAAAGGGAGGGGACAAGAGCTTTAAGGGGCAGGCGAATCAGCCACCACTCAAGCAGGATCATGTAAAGAACCTGCTCCTCAGAGACCAAAGTCACTCGATCTCAGCCTAGAATGGAATTTTCCCATTCATATCATGGCCACTGCGGAAGGGGGTAAAGGGCATTAGCCTTGAGCAAGGTGACCCTTGAGCGACCACCAGCACAGATCGCCTGCAATTTTATGAACGATTTTGATGGCGTCTGATAGACACCTCCCACCCACCCCCCATGTTGAACCAATGCAGTCACAGACACCACTGAAGAAACTTTATATGCCAGTATGTGGACATCACCTGTGAAATGCAGGAAGTCAGAAAACGAAATACTCAAAGACCCATCAGGAATGGAACCTGGGCTTCTTCCCGAAAATCAGAAATATCCTTAATGTTCTTGATCCTCTTAGGAATAGGGAAAGCTTTCAAGGATGTTGTGTCCAATACTGCCTGCTTGAACATCAGACACTGAGAAGATTCTAGGTGAGATCTGGGCATGCTGAAGAAAAAATCCCAAGTCAAAAAACAGCAATGACACCAGCTGCGACAAGCCCACCTTGTTAAGCCAATCATCGACGCATGGAAACACTGATATCCCTGACTTTCACAGATGTGCCACAAAGACCCAAATCACATTGGTAAAGGTTTAGGATGCTGAGGTTAGTCTGAAAGGGAGGACTTTTGAATGGCATTGAGTGGAACTAACCGTAAACCACAATAACCTCCTATATAACTGCAGGATCGGTACATGGAAATACATTCTTCTACATCCAGCACTAGAAGTACCTCAGCTAGGAACTGCATTTTGAACCTTTCTGTGCACGGGCAAAAGTCCAAGAGCCTGAGGACCAGATCAGACAAACCACCGGTCCTTCTTGGGGACTTTTAAGTATCAAGAGTAGTGCCTATTCCTCTGTTCCTGCTCTAGCACTAACTCCACTGCCCATTCTTGCAGGAGGGTTACCACCTCCTGCTACAGTATCCTCAAGTGGTCTTACAAATGAAGGGACTGAGGGAGGGGGGGGGGGGAATAAGGGGAGGAGCCTAGGGTAGAGCACACACCCTTTTCTACGATCTTTAAAATCCATTGGCCCGCAATGATGTCCTTCCAGGCCACTAGAAAGATAGGCATTCTCCATTCAACCAGCTGCATATGCTTTTTTAAGGGGGTGGGAGGGACTAAAGTGGCTCCTGGGTAGTGTTGGGGACAAGGAGGCAGTTGGGAGGGGGAAGGGGGGGGGGGGGGGAATAGGGGTGCTGCTGGAATTTCCAGCCAGCTATCTTTTATCTCTCCCCTGTCATGTTACAGAAGTGGATTGGGTTGTTGAACCAGCAGGGATAGCTAACACTGGCTGAAATAGAATTCTTTAGAAAAGCATTGACATTTCCGGTAGTGCCTGAAGTACATACACCTTGTGCAGCATGGCAGCTGATTTGACAAGTGGCATTCATCGTCCTAAGGGCTAAACTACCCGCCAAGAACATCATGGCTGCTACTTTCAGCTTTATGGATTCTTTATTGGGTGGGGCTGTTGGGAAGGCACTGAACGACTAAACTCTGTGGTGACAGATGGAAGAGGAGAAAGACTGCTTCTTCAGTGAACTGAACTAATACACCTTTGCTCAATCATGTGAGGGGGCATCCCGATGGGGCAGAGTTGGGTTTATTGCAAGGAGCCTTAATTGGATTGAGTAGTGCCTCATTAAAAGGTAATGAGAGCTCCGACATTGCTGAATTGAGGTGAATAACGTCCCTCAGAAAGTTCAGCTGATTTTGTAATGACTGTAATGGTTAATTCAAAATTTTTGCTGTTTTTCTCAAGACAACCTGTAAAGAAGTCACTTCTGTGGTTTTGAACTTGAGTATCTCCGTCTCTGTCTCTGTCTCCAGGGATGTGTCTACGCCACTGCAATGCCAGTTAGTCAGCAGTAGGTGCAGCAGTACATTTTCTGCCTCATGCTGTCATTGTCATCATAAAGCATCTCTTCCAGCGTCTGGATGTGGCCAGAGTCAGAGCCAAATGTCATCTAGCGTCTGTCAAGGACACTTGTTCAAAGAGGATTCAGGCTGGGACTCCCCACTGTACTTAGCTGCTTCAGCTATTTTCTTGGCCCTCTTCAACAGCTCATCAGAACTGCTTTGAAGGCTGTGTCTAAGGAGGGGGCGACCCCAGTGGAGGGGCCACTGGCAAAGGCCTCCAAGCTCCAGTCTGCCTTAGAGGCGTTTCTTGATAATTAACTCTGAGATCAAATGACATAGGACTCACCGGTGGAATCCCCTGCAGAGTCCCAAAAAGAGCACCAAACGGACCAATAGGGTCCAGAGGTGCACCAGAGAAGAAAGCAGATTGCCTGAATAGCGTCATCATGGCATGAAGGAATTGAGCTGTCACCGAAAAGTCCAGACAGGTAAGCAGTGCACATGGTAGAGGAGGCAATGGCCCCAGAATATACCCTGTGGCGGGCACCAGAGACTGTTGCACAGCAGCAGGGGGCTTATTGACTAGAGTAATGTCCACGAGCCTGGGCTCTGCTGGAGGCAAAATGTGTGGAGGGGACTTACTTCATAGAAGATTTGCAAGATGCTTCTTTGAGGAGAACCTTGATCTTTACCGCGACTAGCCGTGGCATGTATGAGCCAGCATTTGTTGTACCACTTAGAGTAATGCTTCAGCCCCAGGCTCCACAGGAAACTGAATTGTGAGAAATAGACATCTACCTGTTGCAAATGTGACAAGGGTTGAATCCCTAAGCACTGTGTGAAAAATTTTGTGAGGGAATTTTTTTTGAAACATCACAGAAAATCTCAGGATCCAGGTCAATAAGTGTGAAAAAAGTTAAACAAATTTTGATTGAGTGTGGTAGGGTGAAGCTAAATGGCTCCAGTGAAGTCACATCTGCACCTATCCGCATCAGATAACTAAGAACACTTTACGAATCCAGTCTGGCGTCAGGGGCTATTGAAAAGGTGAGTAATCTCCAGGAAGAGGTATCCAATAGAAAATACTTCAGTTCTCTCTTTCTCCATCCAACAGCTATAGGAGCCTCCAGGATACCTTTTGGTGCTGTTTTTGCCTGATTTGCAGAACCGGAAAGGGCAGCATCCCAGTGTATATACTGGGAAGGACTGGCTGCTTAAAGTGGGCCATTCAATAATTCACAAATAGAATGGAAAGGTTATTTTACATTGCAAAGGTTAACAAAACAGAGGCATCCTCTTCACACTTGGATACACATCATATATAGTACATATGTAGTACAAGACTGTCACTGAGAGGCATTATCCTGTTCCATTGCTTATAAGTCATTTAACCCCTTCTGTGCCCATGACGAGATAGTCTCGTCATGGAGCGCGGTTGCGCTGTGCCCATGACGAGACTATCTCGTCATGGACCCCGCCCGCTAATACAATGCCCGGCACAGGAGGGGGAAAGGGCGGGGCACTCAAGGGGTTAAAAAGCTACACTTGTAACACAACTTACTTTTACTCTTGTGCTCAATGAATTAACTAAAAGAATTTGATATCACAACTCTCAGAACTCAATCACCTCAAGAAATGTCTCACCCCTCCTACTTTTTAGGTCTCGGCCTGACGTAGGCAGCGCATTCGCTGCCTCGTCATACGAGGCTTCTTGGAATCGATACAATTTCAGAAGCCTCGTCCCAGCTCCACCTTAACTTTTGATTCATGCGCGTTGTCTTGCGTCACGAATTATGCCAAAGGCAGTGCAATGATTGCACCTAGGCATGTCACTCCCTTATTGTTGCCACCCTGTCTCCTTTTATCTACGCCCTGCGGGATTGGATCTTTTACCCGCGGCGTTACACTAGTGCCTTTATTTACTGGGGAAGCACTATTTGTTTCCCCTTCTGGCTGTCTCTCTGATACACAGCTGCTTGTTGAACACAGTTCTCAGCGCAACTTCAATTGTATTTGATGAATGTGTAACTTTATTTGCAAGAGTAGTCGAGCACTGGCTACTTACAAAGCTTAGATTGGTTAGACGGTGAGACTCGGTTACTACTCACAGCAACTAAGCTTTAGACAGTTGAAGTAGTCACTCGACTTTAGCTGTGAAACTTCTACTATTGGAGTGAGGACGGTTCGGTGTTGCCTCTTTTAATACACCTTTATACTCCCATGCCGTCTCCCTGCCCCCACGACGCCCACTCTCGCAGCTGCTGGTGCCTGCAAAAGCAGCAACATCCCCCAGAAGTGTCCCTTTCATCTCGCCGCGGCTGGCGCCTGCAAACAGCCTCACTCCGTCTGCAGGCATTCACCAGAAGCCCCCTCCCGCCTGCCGCCACCCGCACTCCCTCCCTCCCTCCCTCCAGAGACGCATACCTCAAGCCGCAGCAAAACTGTGTTCAGAAACGTAAACTCTCAGGGGCTAGGTTCTCACCCTCTGACGAGAGTGATTGTAGCGGGAACGAGGGCGTTATTATTTTTACTTTTAGCGCGAGGCGCGTGCGCTAATTGCAACGTGGACAAAATTGCCTGTTTTCTCCTTTTACAAATATTGAAGCTCCTTAAACAGGTCTGACATTAGTCTTGCGACGGAATGTTGCCATTGGTAAAGCTATTTAGCATTTTTGAGGATATTTTGTATGCAGGTTGTCTAAGTTTTCCACATTTTGCTTTTTTGATTCTTATGGACTGGGGGATCACGTTTTTTCCAGCCTGTAAAGCATGGGCTGATTTTTGGCTTGTCTCTTCCAGCACACAATAAATTGCTGTTGAGATCGCCTCTGCATGGGATGAGGTGCTATGTCTATTCCCAAAATGTTACTGAAGGCTGCCTCTACTTCAACAGCTCATGATTCACAAAAAAAAATTCAACAAACTAAAAAGACGGATGCACCATAAAATTAGGCTGCGACAAATCCCAGCATGCCCCTTAACCTTCCACTTATCCCTAACCCAATTAATAGAATTCCAAGACAACCACTCAGACAGGAACCAAATACTCTCTCTCTACTACTCGCTCTCTACTACTCTACTACTCTCTCTCTACTACTCTCTACTACTCATTCTCTACTACTCTACTACTCATTCTCTACTACTCTCTATTACTCACTCTCACTACTCACTCTCACTACTCTACTACTCACTCTCACTACTCTACTACTCACTCTCACTACTCACTCTCACTACTCTCTACTACTCACTCTCACTACTCTCTACTACTCACTCTCACTACTCACTCTACTACTAACTCTCTACTACTCAACCTCTCGCTCTACTACTCTCTAACTCGCTCTACACGCACACATATGCATATGCATATATATATTCACTGAAAAAACCATAGGTTTCACACATGTTATAGTTAGCGGAAATTTTACTGATAAAAAACCAGTGAAATTCCCCCGTTATAGTTAGTGTAGGCAACTATAACTCACGCGACCGCAATCCTCTGCTGATGCTAATACTGTATTTAGACACTTATTTGCCCATGTCTTCTTCCATACATTTTTAGCTATACATATATTTCAAATATTTTTTTTTCATAAAGACACATATGTCATCAGCAGAAGATTGCGGTCGCGTGAGTTATAGTTGCCTACACTAACTATAACGGGGGAATTTCACTGGTTTTTTATCAGTAAAATTTCCGCTAACTATAACATGTGTGAAACCTATGGTTTTTTCAGTGAATTTGCAAGGTTTTTTAAATGCTAATTCCTAACTATAACGTGTGTGAAACCTATGGTTTTTTCAGTGAATTTGTACGTTTTTTTAAATGCTAAGTTACTTTACGCGATTCGTGGCGTGCGCGCCCACTTAACGCAGTTAGTGCCGTGCACGCACGGTGGGCACGCGGTGCGCTACGCGCACCGCGTGCCCACGTTACGCTAGATGGGCCATGTACGCAAGATGCGCTTCGCGCACCGTGCGCACATGGAGGACATATGATGCACTTCGTTTTGAAAGGTAATATTTTAATTTTTCGTAATTTTTATAAGCCATGCACAAATGGTGCCCTTCGGACATCATTTGCACACGGGGTGGAGAGAGTGTTGTTAATTTTTTCTTTTATTATTTTTGTTTAAAATATTGTGGTTTTTCACACCTCCAATAAGCCCTGCTCATTTGGTGGCCTGCGGCCACCAAAAGCACAGGGGGTGGGGAGAGTGTGGATAGTGTTTTTTTTTTTTTACATTTTTTACCGTACGCGTACGGTAAGCGTAATCGGCGAAATTAGCGAAAAAATAAAAATTGCATTTTTGGCCTTGGGGGGTCTTTGGGGACTCCCTCAACATGGCTATGTGTGTGGGAGCTGTCTAAACAGCCCCTTTATATGTTTATTGGTTTTATTTAACAACCTAGCTCTCAGTGCGAGAGAGAAAATGGCGGCCGCCGCTTCCTGGTTTCGGCTGTTTCGAATGTTTACTAAGATCTAAGAGCCAATCAGAATCGCGCTCGCGCACGCCACCGTACGCGTACGGTAAGCTTACGGTAAGCGTACCGTAAGCTGGCTCAGATATATATATTGATTTAAAGGCTATTTTCTCAGAATCTACTGAACAGATTTACACCAAACCTACAAAAGGCACTTCCTTGACCTGAGGACTACCTCTCTGCCAAATTTCTAGTAATTCTGTTCAGCCGTTCGGGCTGTAGCCCTGTCTAAAGGTCCTATGGAAAAATGCATGGGAAAAACGCGTTTTGGGACCCCCCTTTTATCTCAGCCCCCGCTTGACGAATCCCCCCGAGACTTTCAGGGTAGGAGCGGAGCGTAGCGCCCCACCTATTTTGAGAAATTCGCGAGGATTCGTCGACCGGCGCCAAAGTTATTCAAAATAGAATGTTGCGGATTTCCTATGGAAAAGGGGTCCTAACTATAACTACCTACTGGCGACCGCCAGTAGGTAATATATATATATATATATATATATATGCATTTAGATATATGTATGTGTATATATAAACATGCATATATAAATATATATACACATCTGCATATCTATATAAATCAAAATATAAATTCATGCATACATATACATATATGCATGTTATGTACATGAAAGTTTGAAAAACATTAAAAAACAAAACTAAAATGCCACCTAATTACAAACAGAATTGCTTTAACTTAAACGAGGGCGAGACCTATTGCATTTTCAATGCTTGTTAATTAAGCACCGTCTTTTCATCAGTCTTTCTGGTCATTAAATCCCTATCACAAACTCTCTTGCATCTCTTTCTTCATCAAGCTCCTTATCGAGCTCGGTCGTCTTCTACCTAGAAATGGAAGTTGTGTGTTCTCTCCAATTCTCTTGCACGTACTAAGGCACCCTTCTATATATCTATTTTCTTTGTCCAGTTTTCTCCCATGGTTGTGTTTCTCTCCACTGTCTTCCTTTGCCTCTCATTTCTTCTTTCCCTTTTACTGCTGACTCTCTATCCCTCGTGCGCATTCTAGAGCTTGCTTCTTTGCTTCTTCTTTCTCTACCTTCAACCCTCTTTCTTGATATTTTCTCCTTCTGTCCCTCTCCGCATCATTTTTCTTTCAGTCTTGTTATCCCTGTCTCTCTATATCTCAACCTCACTCTTATCAATTTCTCATTCCCATTACATTTCCCTGACTGTCTTCTTGCCAACTGTGACTGTCTCCTTTTTTTTCCTCCCTCTGTGCCACAATTCTGTATGTGATTTGCTTCCTCTATTTTTTCTCCTTTCTGTTGCCGCACTATTTCGTTCCTTTCTCACCCCTCATGACATGAAGTTTTGTCTCCACTTCCATGCACTAATAGTTGTCCTGTAAATCCTTGCAGCCAGACTACAGACTACAGTATATAGTCTAAGATATGCCTGTCTGTTGCAAACAACAAGACACAATTGAGGAGCCCTCTACAAAGACTGGGCATTTACAATCACATTTACAATCACAATTAAGGGAGATAAACATTATGCTGTTTAAACATGTATTTGAACAGAACTTCAAACACAAAGGCTCCTGATGCAGGTATGCAGCAAATGCAGTTCTTGATGAAGGGCTACAACTGGTTGTCGCCACTATAATAAAAGCAATGTTGTTCTGAATGAACTCTGGGAATGCATGGAGGGTAGTAACAGAATAACATCCTAAATATCATAACCCATTTTATCATTAAAGGTGGCGAAACCATTTCATCAGTTCAGTTATCATCAACCGTGACTAAAAGGATGAGTCGGTCACACTGGATTTTCAAACTGAGACACGTAGACATACATCTCTGAATTTGACTCACCTGTATTACCTACTGCCTACCTGGGGCTGCTTCCTCTGCACTCATGCAGAAGGTAGAGCAACACAGCAGCTTCTATTAGCACTGCTAAGCTGTTGCTTCCTCTGTATGCATGCTTAAGGTAGAGAAACACAGCAGCTCCTATTAACACTGCTAAGCTGTTCTTTCCTAGCACCCTCTACAGTGCTGATCTGGCATATGGTCAATGGTATTGTACAGTTTGTAAATAAAGAACAACTTACTTACCTTCTGCATTTTCTGGTAGAGACAATATCTAGCTACAGATTCCTTACCTTTGAAATTCCCTGGTGTCAGACTGGTCCGGACACTTTTGAGTACCCCTGCGCGCCGTTGAGTGGCTCCATTTGGCTCCATGTTGTGGCATCGGATAGGAAGTCGCGGTCACGTATATAGGAACCACCCAGGCAGGAGGACGTCAGTTACTTTTCACAACTTGCCACGCCAGTAGCACAGAGCCATGAATTAGACTGACCAATGTGTGTCCAAACTAGGGCACCTAAAATAGGATCAAATCTAGCTCTATAAATGTGTCCGCAGAGTGGGGAGGCATGGGTGGGTCTGTAAGGAATCTGCTGCCAGATAATGTCTCTACCAGTTAATGTGTTACCAAAGGTAAGTAACTGGTTCATCTGGTAGAGACTTTTAGCTGCAGATTCCTTAACTTTGAACAGATACCCAAGTCATATCATCCTGGCAGTGGGCTGCGGACAAATTACTAGACTAAAAAGTCCTGCAGGACCGAACAGTCGAAATGCCCATCCCTGCGGACCAGACTGTCCAGGCAGTAGTGTTTGGCAAACGTGTGCAGGCAAGCCCACTTTGCTGCCTGACATTTCCAGCACTGGTACTCCCCGAGCCAACGCCATTGTTGCAGAAATCCCTCTGTTGTAATGGGCACATAAGCCCTCTGGAGGCTGTTTTTTAGCCAGGGCGTAGCAGATCTTAATACAGATAACGACCCAGTAGGGAAATTGGATAAAGATTGTTGGTTAAAAAGCCGCAGGAAAGCAGACAGAGCAGAAAGATACCCCTTTAGAGTGCCCAGAGCAGAGCCCTGCTGCACAAGGTTAAGAATAAAGAGAAGAACATATCACAAAAAGAGGGTCAATGGACTTTTCTGTAAACTATTGTACACATTTTTGTCAATGGCAGGCATATACCATCTTGGTGGCGGGCCGTCTGGCCGCCAGAATAACTTTACAAACTTTGAGGAGGGGGGGGGGGTGGGGCGAAAGCTATCAGCTGTCACCACTCAATCTCCACGCAAGGAGGCGGAGAGTTGACAGATTCAGGTGGAGAGCCCTCCCCTGCTACTGCGACAGAAGATCATCCCGAGGAGCCAGCTTGATCGGAGGATCAATGCTAATTTTCAGAAGCTCTAATACCAAACTCTATGCGCCCAGTCCAGAGCCACAAAGATGAATTGGGCCCGGTTGTTCCTGATCTCCTTGAGAACTCTTGGCAGGAGTGGGAAGGGTAGGAAGGCGTATAGGAGGCCTGAGCTCCACTCATGACAGAAAGTGTCGCCGAGCGATAGATGCCTTGGATACTCCAAAGCAAAACGGCAGACAATTCACATTCTCTTCGGAGGCAAACAGATCGAACCAAGACTCTCCCCACTGCTAAAACAGTCCTTTCGCCAGCTAGAGATGCCATTCATGATCCGCTAGGCATCAATGGCCGAGTTCGTCTGCCCTGGCATTCAGAGAACCTGTCAGGTGTTGAACTACCAGGGTTATGCCTTGTTGTTCCAGCCATGTCCAGAGACGCAGGTCCTCTTGAAAAAGAGTCCACGATCTGACCCCGTTCTACTTGTTGCAGTACAACATGGCGGTGGGGTTGTCCGTGAACTCCTGCACTAACTTACCCTTGACAGAGGGAAGGAATGCTTTCAATATTAGTCGCATCACCCGGAGCTTTAACAAGTTGCTGTGAAGCCCGGATTCCACTGATGGCCAGAGTCCTCTGATCTCCACCTTTCAAAAATGGCCCCCTCAACCAAGAAGTGACGCATCTGTCACCACTGTTAGATCTGGTTGAGGACGGGAGACCATTCTGCCTCTGACCCAACTGCGGTCCGTTAGCCACCAATGCAGGTCCTTTGCAATTTCCTCCAAGATATGGACCACATTGGAGAGAATCCCCGGATGCAGCGTCCACTGGAACTTCAGGTCCCACTGCAGAACCCGCAAGCGTCATCTGGCATGATTTAACAACAGGATGCATGAGGTCCAACAGCCACAGAGTACTTCTCTCTGAAATCAAGGATCGAGGCTGAAACACCGGTATCATAACCTGAATATCCTGGACTCACTGCTCGGGAGGATAAGCCCAAAACTGTATCTGTGTCCAGAAAGCCTCCAAATAAAGAGAGCTTCTGAGAAAGAGTCAGGTGTGACTGCAGCACATTGATAGTGAACCCCATTGAATGCAGGAAGTCCGCTGTAGTCTGGAGGTGGGAAACGACAGCCTAGTGTGAGGACACCTTCAACAGTCAGTCGTCTAGGTAGGAGAAGACTGAAACCCCTAATCTGTGCAGAAGAGCTGTGACAACCGCCATCACTTTGGTGAACAGCAGAGGAGCGCTGGTAAGGCCAAAGGGAAGCACAGTAAACTGAAAGTGCTTGTGGCCTACCTTCAACCGCAGGTAACGCCTGTGGGCAGGGAGGATGGGGTTTGTGTAAATATGCATCCTGCAAGCCCAATGCTACCAGCCAGTCTCCTTGGTCAAGGGAAGACAAGACCTGGGTCAACGTGAGCATCCTGAACTTCTCCTTTTTGAGATGGAGACAGACGGTCCTGAGGTCTAGAATAAGATGAAACCTTTGATCTTTTTGGGTATCAGAAAGTAGCTGGAATAACAACCGCTGCCTACCTTTCTGCACCTCCCCCCCTCCCTTCCCCCCCCGGCCAGGAAAGCTGTAACAACTTCACGGAGCAAGATAAGATGATTCTTCACCAGCCGTTCTTGAGATGGAGTGTAGGAAGGTGGATATCTGACTATGGTTACCCCCAATTTTTTTGCCTAGTGTCTAGCTGGTTTTTCGACTTAGTTGGCCTGAGATCCTGCCATTCAGGATCTCAGCCTGGCTGCTCTCTCTTTAAAATGGACTCCATGTACCCTAGGTATATACACAATTGGAACTGGATCACCCTGTGAGCCCCTGTACCAGTGTACACTAGGTACCCAGGGCATTGGTGTATCTAAGGCCTACCAGGGGCTGAAGCATGTATTGTGCCACCCCTGGCCTGGCCTAACAATTTGACACAACTGGCTGATCACTCAGCTGGGGTAAGTTGGTGTATTCACCTCTTACTTAGGTGTAGTATACCTATACCTAACCTTAAATGGGACACATGTTAACCTGTAAGTCACACCTATGGCAGGCCTTAACAATCCTGAAGGCAGAGTGCTTGGTTTCATGTGAGATGGTGCTCTGGCATGAGCTGAGCCTGTCTGCAGTAGTCGGAACAACTTCCTTCTACCGTTTCCAGATATCGCCATACCATATACTCTTAAGTGCAGTATGAACCTCGCGGTTAAATGCTATCTTTGGTTTGGCTTTCTCAAAACATGTCGAGTAAGGTGTCATACGAAGTGGAATACTAACCCCTCGCCAATTCTGGCGACGGGGTTAGCATTCCACCCTTCTAGAGGGACACGACATGTACAGTATCTGAAACCCGGGTAAAATCAGACATAGCCTCAGCTCCACAAAATGGACGCTGCCACCACCGACACAAGTCTGCCCTCCTGCTGCTGGGAGTCCTTCCAGCTTGGGAGACGTGGACAAAGGGTTTCCTGCCAGGGGAGGTGCGAGCACCACCCCAGACAGGATTTTGGGAGTAACCATTTCGAATGATGTGCAAGGCCCATCTGTCCGATGTTATGGAATGCCAGTAGTGGAGATGTTTGATTCTCCCTCCAACCAGACTTCCATGGTCATGCAGAACCAAACTAGGAGAAATTTGAGCCTGCAGCTGCCAGGGGGGTAGTGGCGGATGAACTCATGCTACCATTCCCACGAGGTCGGAATGCACCGCGTCCATGTCCTCGCACAACTTAGGAAGCTGTGCAGGACGGTGACTGGGGTATGGCTGACGCAGTTGAAAGGTCCTTCCATTGCCACGAATGGGGTAAAAAGTAGATTGGAGGCGAGGTGTCACAGAGAGGCCCAAGGACCTGGCTGTAGCCCACAAGTCCTTGAAGCGCTCCAGTGCAGTCGGCCTTCTCTCCGAAGAGACCAGTCCTATCGAAAGGCATGTCCATGAGGTTGGCCTGGGCATTCCCCAAAAAGCTAGATTTTCTCAGTCAAGTGTGGCGCCACAAGGCCACTGTCAACAAAACCGCTCTGCCCAGCGAGTCACTTTGCTGCATCTCTCCCATCTCTCACTGCTTGGGAGAGCAAAGCTAGGGCCTCCTCTGGGACTTATGGCAGCACGTGAGCAACCGTTTCCCATAAGGTGTGCAAGAAATGGCCCAAAAGGCATGCTGTGTTTACCGACTGCAATGTTAGTCTGGCGGACGAAAACATCATCTTACCAAGTGCATCTAACCTCTTTGAGTCCGGGGGAGCGCGTAATGAGATGCCAAAGCTAAGCCCACCAAGCTCTCAGGGGTAGGATGTTGGATGCGGAATCTTGGATCACCCAGAGCAGGGTGATGGCGGCGTACTATTGTCCTGTTCACCGGTGCCCCTCTGCTATGCTTGGACAACGTGCCTAGAAAAACATCTCTTAGTGCTTCATTAAAGGGCAAAAGGGGTTCAGATGAGGAAGCCCCAGGCTGAAGCACTTCAGTCAAGAGGTTAGTCTTGACCTGCAATAAGGGCAGCTCCAGGCCAAGGACCTCTCCTGCTCTCTTCACCAACATAGCATAAGAAGCTCCCTCCTCATAGCCACAGTAAGTAAAGAGAGCATACCAATATCTAGAGAGTTGTCTAGTCCACTGGACTCCCCAAGCTCCTCATACCAGCCCAATTCCTCACCTGGAGTGTCTAACTGGTGTTCTATTGAGTCCAGTGACCCTCTCAGAACTCTTCTTGCATGCCTGAAGCCTCTTCAAAACATTGAGGCTACGACCTAGAGCCCCGTCGGGAATCAGAATGGGGCTGGCGCAGCCGGTGGGCACAGACGGCACAAGGAGCATCAACTTCTGGGTCGGTAAGGTCACGTTGACACGATCCGCACCAATCCAGATAGGCTCCATGAGACCCTACTGGAGCCAGGGCCATAGCCATCAGCAAAGTACCCGATGGGGCGTCTTCTAACCCCCGCGGTGCCCAAAGGCACACCAGAGGGGTCAACCCGCTCAAATACTCAGCGCCGTTGCCTCGTAAAACTCTATTACTTGACGGGGGGTCACTCCAGCTCCCAGAAACCAGGGGAGGCGCGGAGTCATAACAGGCACCGGCTCCACAGAACCATTCCTGGAACATCGATATTCCTCACTAGTCAATCCTTAATGGATGAGATGAAGTCGAAGACAGTTTAGCCTTGGTCTTCTTGTGCTTCTTCCACAAGCGTTCCAAGGACCTCGAGTGCGATGAAGGCTTGATGGCATCAACTGCTGGGCCGCAAGAAGCTTTAGGGACTGCTCCCTTAAAGTCTTCGGCGCCATGGCCCGGCAGTCCGAGCAAGACAGCGATTTGTGGTCACGCTCGAGACACCATAAGCTCACAAGGTGCTGGTCGGTAACAGATATGGCACGGTGACAGGCGCCACACAGCTTAAACCCTACCTTTCTAGAGGTAATCCTCAACACTATGAAAAAACCGTCGACAAAACGTCGATATAAGGCTGTCAAAAGGAGACAGTGGGGTAGCTCTTCTCCAGATCAGCTTGAATTGGCATAGAAAGAAAAGTACAGATGTCCGCGTGCGTGGGTGGCATCTACATAGGTGACCGCGATGTCATCTAGCGCCAACAATGCCTCGTGGAGCAGAATGGAGTGACCAGACGGTGCGTAGGGGTATTGCTCACAGAAAAGTTTTCGGATCCAGTCTGACGCCTGGGAAATTCAAAGGTAAGAAATCTGCAGCTAGAACTACCTATCAGATTTGTTATTCTAATTTTCCTTGTTTTGAAAATCAACACATTGCAAGGCTTGCAGTCGCTGCACAGGTTCAGTAATGCTGTATTTGTAGCAGTGCACACAGTCTGGGTTGATAACAAGGAGAAGATCTGTGGGAACAGAATGGAGTTGGTACTTTAAGAGCCAACCCCAGGACTTAACAGTAGTGAAACAAAAACAAATCAAAATGAAGGCATGAATGACTATTGGAAGTAAAAAATATAGGGGAAAGTCACAAGCAAACACAAGAACAGACGTTCAGTAGGGCATTACCTTGATAGGAGCACAAATAAAGTTTTAGAAAAAAGAAAATACTGAAAGGAGACAGGCTGAGTATTTTGGGAACACCGGCTGCCAAACCAGGAGTGTCACGCATCATTATATAAATAAGAAATGCATACAAAGTCAGGGGAGGCAGTATTAGCAAATGAAAGTATGATACTACAGGAGTGAAAAGTACTCTGAAAAAGGTATTAGATCGTCAGGATCCTACCCAGCACAAAGCTTGACTTAGACAATAGTCTAGAGAGAATTTGTATAACCTTCTTTGCACAACCTGAGGCTATTCAATTTAATCAGAAAACAAATTGTACACAAAGGACCAGTCCTTGTATCTCATCCAACTTTTAACATAAGCAGCACCATTACTACCAGACATAAATACTAAATCACTTTTCTGATAGTTTGTATCTTAACTGTTTGTTGGCTGAACCATGTTCTACATACCTATGAAGTTTGTTATTGGTTTGCTCTTCCCACGAGGTGTAGATTGCTGACCTTTCATGCATTGCATATTTCGTATAGGAACTTATCTACCTCCTAGACCTGCTGAACAAGTTACTAACCTTCGGTAACGATATATCTGTAAGAAATATTAATTAGTAATAGATTCCTTACCTTAGAATTAACCCCAAGCATGAGACTGGATCCGGAAAGTGTTTTTCATCAGCAGTACCTCTGCGCATCAGTCGTTGGTGTCGTGGTCGCACGCTGACGTCAGTTCTGTACACAACTTTCCGCGCCAGACAAGCAGAGCCATGCAAGACACTGACCACTGGTGCACAAAACAAGGGCGCTGAAAGGATATCCTTAACCCTAGAAATCAGTTCGCAAAGCGGGGAGGATGGGTGGGGCGGTAAGGAATCTATAACAAACTATTGTTTCTTACTGATATATCGTTACCGAAGGTTAAGTAACTTGTTCATCTGAAGGGAACACGTTAGTTATAGATTCTTTACTTTAGAATAGATACCCCAGCAATACCAACCCAGGTGGTGGGTCTGCAAACCAAGATCACACCAGAAAGTCCTGGAGAACAGAACGGCCAAAGAAGCCGTCTCTCCGGACTTGGCTGTCCAGACAGTGGGGTTTCGTAAACGTGTGCAGTGATGCCCACGTAGCTGCGTGACAGATATCATGTAGAGGAAATCCTCTTCCCAAGGCAGTAGTGACTGCCGTCGCCCTGGTGAATTGGGCGCGTAGCCCCACTGGAGGCTCCTTCTTAGCCAGGGAATAGCATGCTTTTATACACAAAACGACCCATAGAGAAATGGTTCGCTTGTGTACGGCCCGACCTTTCTTTACACCCAAAGAGTTGGTCATCCACCCAGAACTGTTTTGTGCGATCCAGACAGAAAGAAAGCGCACGTTTTGGGTCATCTTTCGAAGGATGCGGAGGTGGAAAGAAGGTGGGCAAAGTGACAGTCTGCCCGATGTGGAAGGCAGTGACAACCTTGGGCAGGAAGGATGTACGAGTCCTAAGGACAACTTTGTCCGGATGTACAGAGAGAACAGGAGGCTTAGAAGAAAGCCTTAAAGGACATTTGTGAAGCGGGTCAAAGGCGGCGCATATTAAATAAGTTAAAACCAGGTTCAAGTCCCACTGAGGCATAACGAAGGGAATAGGTGGAAAGATAAGAGTTATGCCTTTCAAGAAGCGACTTACAACCGGGGACTTGAAAAGGGAAGGCTGATCTGGAAGCCGAAGGAAGGCAGAGATGGCCAAAAGATAGCCCTTGATAGTGCCCAGAGCAGAGCCCTGCTGGGCTAGAGAAAGAAGAAACAAGAGAACCTCAGAAAGAGGGGCAGAAAGGGGATCCACAGCCTTTGCTGTGCACCATGCCACAAACTTGTTCCACCGGCAGGCGTATACCGTCTTAGTGGAGCGACACCTGGCTGCCAAGATTACATCGCAGACATCAGGAGGCAGGTCGAAAGACGTCAACTGCCGCCGCTCAATCTCCACGTAAGGAGGTGGATGCTGGACAGGTTTGGGTGGAGGAAAGTCCCCTGCTGCTGCGAAAGAAGATCCTACCGAAGAGGCAGTCTGATTGGAGGATCGATGGCCATGTTGAGCAGCTCGGGATACCAGACTTCGTGCCCAATCCGGAACCACAAGAATGACTTGGGCCCGGTTGCGCCTGATCTTCTTCAGCACTCTGGGCAGAAGTGTTATAGGCGGAAAGGCGTACAACAGACCGCAACTCCACTCACGACAAAAAGCGTCGCCTAGCGAGTGCCGCCTTGGAAACTCCAACGCACAGAATTGCTGATATTGCGCGTTCTCTTCGGTGGCGAACAGATCTAACCAAGGCTCTCCCCACTGTTGAAAGAGATCTTGCACCACCTCCGATTGAAGACACCATTCGTAATCCTTCATGCACGTGCGGCTTAGCTTGTCCGCCCTGGCATTCAGAGAGCCTGCCAGGTGTTGAACCACCAGGGATATGCCCTGATGTTCCAGCCATGTCCAGAAGCAGAGGGCCACTTGACATAGGGTCCACGACCCCACCCTGCCCTGTTTGTTGTAGTACCACATGGCGATGGTGTTGTCCGTGAACACCTGCACTACTCTTGCCCGGACAGAGGGAAGGAATGCTTTCAGTGCAAGAAGAATCGCCCAGAGCTCCAGAAGGTTGATGTGGAGCCTGGACTCCGCCGGAGACCAGAGGCCTCTGATCTCCACCTCTCCCATGTGGCCACCCCATCCCAGAAGGGATTTGTCCGTCACCACAGTGAAGTCTGGTTGGGGAAGGGAGAGGGATCTGCCATTGACCCAATCCTGGCTCGAGCCACCACTGCATTTGTCGAGCAGTGCCCTCCGAGATCTGGATGCAATTGGACAGATTCCCCTGATGCTGCGCCCACTGGAACTTAAGGTCCCACTGCAGAGCCCGCATATGCCACCTGGCATGATTGACCAGTAGGATGCCGGAGGCCATGAGGCCCAGCAGCCTCAGAGTCATTCTGACAAACCCGGGATAGAGGCTGAAAGATCTGAATAATAGCCTGAATATCCCAGACTCGCTGTTCGGGAGGATAGACCCGAAACCTCGTCATGTCCAGAACCGCTCCAATGAAGAGGAGCTTCTGAGAGGGAACCAGGTGTGGCCGTGGTCTGGAGGTGGGAGACGACTGCCTGGGGCAAGCCCGCCTTCAACAGGCAGTCGTCAAGATAGGGGGAAGACCAAAACCCCTGATCTGCACAGATGAGCTGCGACCACCGGCATCACTTTCGTGAACACCCGAGGGGCAATGGTAAGGCCAAAGGGGAGCACGATGAACTGAAAATGCTTGTGGCCTACCATAGGTAACACCAATGGGCCGGCAGGACGAGGATGTGAAAATAGGCGTCCTGTAAGTCCAACGCTACCATCCAGTCTTCTGGGTCGAAGGCAGACAAGACCTGAAAAAAGGTCAACATCTTCAACTCCTCCTTCCGGAGGAAGCGGTTGACGTCCCTGCGATCCAAGATAGGACGCAGGTCCTTGCCCTTCTTGGGGACCACAAAGTAGTGGGAGTAACAACCATGACCTACTTCTGGGACAGGAATGCGCTCGATGGCTCCCTTGGCCAAGAGAGCTGTTACTTCCTGCTGGAGAGGGGCCAGCTGATCCTCCCACATGTGGTGGTGTCTCAGTTGCATGGCTGGAGGGGTAGTCTCGAAGGGGAGAGAGTAGCTCCTTCGGACTATTTGAAAAACCCACATGTCCGACATGATGGTGCGCCAGTGGGGGAGGTGATGGCGAATCCTGCCGCCCAATGGCGTTTGATGGGCTTGAAAGGTCGGACTAGGATGGTTTGGAGGCTGCAGCAGAGGGGGGGTGTTGGTGGACTGGCCCGCCCGCTGGCCCCCTGAACCACGGCGTTGGTTTCCACGTCCCCGGCCGTGGGAAGGTTGGGTAACTTGAGGCGGCCTGTAGCTCTGAGCAGGACGTAGTGGGACACCCCTTCCGTAGCCACAAAAGGGGCGAAAAGCAGACCGCAGTGGATGGCTGGAAAAGCTCAAGGACTTGGTCGTAGACCGGGAGTCCTTCAAACGCTCTAAAGCGTTGTCTGCTTTGTCGCCAAAAAGGCGACGGCCATCAAAGGGCATGTCCATCAAGGTGTTCTGGGCATCCCCTGAAAAGCCAGTCGATCTCATCCAGGCATAGCGACGAAGCGCAACTGACGTTGAAATGGTCTTGCCTAGAGAGTCGGCGGTGTCCAGCCCACAACGGATGGTAAAGTTCGCTGCATCCCTCCTGGCGGCGACAGCCTGGGAGAGCACTGCCTGGGCCTCCTCTGGACACTGAGGCAGCACCTGCACAACCGTATCCCACACAGAGTAGGAATAATGGCCCAAAAGACATGCGGTGTTTACCTACCGCAGTCCTAAACTGGCAGAAGAGATCATTTTCTTTCCCAACTGGTACAGCTTCTTGGATTCCCTTTCCAGTGGAGCTGTAGGAATGCGCTCTTGGAAGTGGAGACTTGGACCACCAAGCTCTCCGCGGTGGGGTTGTTGGGAAGAGGAAAGTGAGGTCGCCAGGAGCCAGGCAGTGGCGTTGGGCAATCATCCTGTCCACGGAAGCACCCGTGTTGGGCCTAGAGCACGTGCCCAAAAGGGCTGCGTTGAGGGCCTCATTAAACAGTAGTAAGGGCTCCGAAGAGCTCACAGCCGGTTTAAGCACCTCTGTCAGGTTAGACCTGACCGCCTCCGTAGGAAGCTCAAGGTTGAGAGCCTCGGCCTCCCTACGCAACACCACTGCGTATGACGCTCCCTCCTCCATAGCCACGGTAGGAGGAGACAATATGCCAAGGTCAGGGGAGGTGTCCAAACCACAGGAATCCCCCAGTTCCTCTCTACAGAACTGTCCAACTGGTCAGTCAGAGGGTCACCTGACCCCTCCCAGTCCTCCTCCTCAACCTCGGTGCCTTTCTGGTCAAAAAGGGACCCCAGGAGTGAACAGGGGCACAAAAACCCCACTTGGTGCCGGATCCGGTATCGGGCGACGCTGGTCCGGCTCCAGGTCCACGTCGGGATGGAGGCTGGGGTCGACGCCAGCCGGGGGGCCAACCGGCGTCAAACATGGTAGTGGTGCCGGAGGAAGCGGCGCCGGTGGAGGCGTAATCAGGTCATCCGGTGCCGATCCGGATCAAGGCGCGGATCCAAGGGGGGCCTGCGGCGCCAGGGCCGGAGCCGTCGGCGGAGAAGGCCTAGGCCCCCCAACCGAGTCACCGGGGCCCGAAGGCGCGCCGGCGGGTTCGGGCCGCCCAACGATGGCATGCATCGCCTCGTACAATATACAAAGCTGGGCGGGAGTCCCTCTGGGTCCCGGAAAGGGAGGGAAACTGAGTCGACTTCAGGTTCCGCTCGGGAGCCGCGGGAGAGGCACAACCCGCATCCCTCGTCGGGTCGGCCGACTGACGAGGAGAAATCGAAGAGCGACTGTGCTTCTTTGACTTCTTTCTATGCTTCGACTTACCTGACCCCGAGGGCGAAGACTTTGAAGACTTGGAGGAATGGTGGTCCCTCGACCTCCCTCACGACCGGGACCTTGAATGGCACAGAGCCGACTGGCGGTGCTCCAGCAGCTTCTGGGACCGTGCCCGCAAAGCCTTCAGCGCCATCAACCGGCAGTCGGAGCACGACTTGGGGTCGTGATCACGCTCCAGGCAACAGAGACACGCGGTGAGGATCCGTCACCGACCTCATCCGATGACAGGAACTGCATGGCTTGAAACCGGGCACCCCTCGTGCACCAGGAGTCGAAGACTTGAAAAAGAAGTCGACAAACGTCGAGAAAAAAGTCAGTCAAAAAATGACTGGAGGTACCGCTCTACCCGGATCTGCGCTGGCTGGCGCGGAAAAAGAAAGAACTGACGTCAGCGCGCGTGGGCGGTGTCTAGCTACCGCGACGTCATCCCGGCGACCAAAACGCCAACGACGGACGCGGAGCCGACGGACACACCTTCCGACACGCAGAGGTACTGCGGACAAAAAAACTTTCCGGATCCAGTCTCACGCCTGGGGGTAATTCTAAGGTAAGGAATTTATAACTAACGTGTTTCTTTCAGATAGATATCTCAGCTGAGTTTGATACAGTGGACTACAAAACTCTTATCCACACACACTGTCCACATTAACATCAATCTTCAACCTCAATATTATGCACTGGAACGTCTATGAAACCTAACCCCCTATCAATAAGCAGTCAACACTGGACTCTTCCTTAAGACGCCGTCCATGGATGACATTAAGATGATCAGGTCTTTCCTCAATAACCTAGAAGGCTTGAATTAAGTCTACTCCCTAATACCTACCCAGACAAAAAAATGAATTCTTCTGCAATCCAGCACAGAAAACTATGACATTCAATATTGGCGAAAAATGAGCAACACACAAGCCATTTTAACAAAACTTGTCTCTTCCCCAAATCTTTAGGATTTACGGTGTATAGTAAGTTAAAATGATTATCTCATGTACCAAAAATGTTCAAACCAGCACCAATAACATCAACTGGAAAAAATTAAGCCTAACATCCCACCAGACTGTTTTTGTTAAGCAAATCAGATAGTGTTGTTAACAAATCTAAAAGGAGGGAATCCGATTCTGCAAAAATTACCCAAGTCCACCACAGTAAATCTTAAATGTATTCTTCCTTGAACAGCATCCCATGCCAAACAAATATACCAGGTGATGCCAATTCTGAAAAAAGTAGAGAAAAAGAGCATTTCCATCTGTAACGATCCCATGGGATTTTCTTCAGTATCCCTAAGATCCTTCACCTTATGAACATCCCGCCAGATAACAGACGAATCCAGACACTTTTCCCTAGCAACAGCTCTCTAGCAACCCCAGGTGGAACCATGATGCTTCAGCTGTCACTCCAGCTGTCAGAGGGGACATCAAAATATATTAGAGTCACTACTCATATTTATGTCATTGAGGCTTATGGCTCAGCACAAGCTACAAAAAGAGTAAGTAACATGTTTGCATACCTTGGATTGTATGATCACAGAACTAACTCAAAGGAGTATAGAGGGCAGTAAGAAATCTGAAGTAAGATAATGTATCTACCAGAAATACTATGGCCAAAGTCAAGTGACAAACTTCTTCAGATGAATACATCTTTCCACAGATTCCTTACTTCTAAGCTATGGTGCTGCCACAATTAGCTGATCACCCACACAGTTTTGTCAAGTGTGATCTACGTTATAGGACATAACACATCAGGGGTCAAGTCTGTGTGGCTGCCACCCTTCCTCTGTGGTGGGATCAGAAGGAAAGAAGGATGAAAAGTGTACACGACTTGTCCATGTGAAAGGCAGATGGTACTTTGGGTAGGAAGAATGGGCTTGTATGAGGGCTTACTTATCCACGTAGAAAACTGTGAAAGGTGAATGAAATGGGAGGACAAACTTTTACAGTCCTTGGGGCTAAATACTGTCATTAAGAAAGTTAACACTAGGAGCCAATTCCACTGAGAAACAATTAAACAGAGGTTAAGGAAACAAGTAGATTGAATGTTTAAGAAAACATACCACTAATGATGATTTATGCGGGGAACGCCTGATCAGACTACTACATGAAAGTTCATAGAGCAGCCAAATATCACTTAACTGTAGCTACTGCCAGACACTATGTGTAAGAGGATACAAATGGCAGAATGTTAGAAATACTGGATTGAAATGCATCGATGTATTCCAACTTGCATCACTATAGAATTTTGTCCCATGACCCGCATAAATAGATGTACTAGTGGGCTTCCTAGAAGCTCGGAAGACATGTCATTTTTTTCATCAGGAAGCAAAAGGATATGACCTGGCACTGCATAATCTCCAGGCGTACAGCCACAGTGTTTTCGAAAATAAGGTGGAGGACATGACTTTCCTATCGCGACAGAAGGTTTACTGTATGTGGGAAGAGTGGACAAATACAGAGTTTGAACAGATCGTCATACAAGCTTCTCCCTGCCTAAAATCGAGCATTCAGGATTAGCTGCACTAACCCTACTGCAACTTCATGTGGGATCTTCAACAGAAGCAAGCTTGTCTGACATCGATTATGTGCATCAAGGTATGCGTCCCAGATGTTTTCTTATGAACATACAAGGTAAAACAAAGTAAATTCAGACTAATTTATTTTAATTATATGTCTGTATGTGTTTTTATTTAACCTTGACATGATGAGGAGTAGACATCTGACCCAGACGAATGTCACATTGGATACTGTATCTATGTCATGTCATTAATAAAACAACTTGATGATATCACAGTTCATAGAAAGATGAGATCTGGCGACATATGTGCTAAAAGGCAGACATGACAATAATTCTGCATAAATCAGGGAATATGGTGGCTTCCATTTTCTAGGCTAAGGAAGATGGAGGTACCATGAACTAAGATGGAGCCGGGGCCTACATGAGATGAAGTAGGACCTAAGGGACTTTACGTCAAGTGCACATGAATGGAGCCTATATAGGCTCCGCACGTAATTACCGGAACGGCATCTGTGTGGAGCCAAACTGCACCACCTACAGGCCTGGGAAATATTTAAAATATGAAGAATCTGTGGTTAGAACACTCTATAAGAAAAAAAGCTTACACAGAATTTGCTTTGTTTGTTTCCTCTTGCTACGGACTAACAACAAAATATATACGAGATGGAAAAACTATGAGGACACACATCCTCCTAAGTGATTTATATTCGCTTCCACCACCCTTGGAACTATTTGTAAAGCGGTTTGGAAATAGGAGTAGGCAGAGATCTGTCAAAAAGCAATCCTGTGGTTTGCCGTGAACAGATGGTAGCAATAACGTCAACTGAGATGCAAGGAATTAATACCATTCACTGCAGTCTTTTTTAGTCAGGTAAACTGTAAATCCATCTTACTTTTATGAACGAAACTAGGGATCAAACAGCATGAAAGTTTGTGCAGAATGATTTTATTTAGTTTATTTTCGGGTGGATAAAAGCATCTTTGTCTTGATGACTTCTTGTTTGTAGCCCATTAGCAAATACCAAAAGCTGTACATTCAGCGTGGTATTGTAAAATCAACAAGTGGTGGTCATTTTTACAAAGGCCACACCTTAAAGTATTGAGCTATTTAGAATAGTAGGCAAGATTAAGGTCATTGGATGTCTACCATGAGATGAACAGCGAGTATTAAACATTTCCACAGTCATTGCTGTCCACTGCAAAGTGAGCCACATGTTCCATTAACACTGAATAAACTAAATAGATTAAAGTAACCTTTGGATTGCAACCAGATAGCCACAGGTAACATTTACTGCAACTACTTTGTATTCTATCCTATGACCTGTACAACAAAACTATGAGAAAACAATATTTCCAAAATGTGCTTGCCGGGCATAGAACAGATTAAACAAAAAAATCCCCTAAGTTTTTACGTACACATCCATGGAACACATTTAATTCTAGAATACCCCTTCCTATTGTAGCAAATGTTCTTTATATATTGGCTAGGCCTCTGTTCTCTGTTTTTGAGGGGATCACAAAAGGTTGAACACGTTTATCTTCAATAAAAAAAAGCTGCATGGCAGGCAAATATGTTGCAACGCTAAAACACTGCTCTTTAAAGATCTTCCCACAAACGAAAGGCAAGCAGGAGAAAGATCTTCAAGGTGATTACCTGACCCATAACTGAAAAAGGGCATAGTTGGAGAGGGGGATGGAACCTATAATGCATTAAAAAGTACCCAGCATGGAGCACTTTATCGTCTGCTGTATTATTTCTAAAGGATCAACCAGCATATAAATTAAGCAATCTTTTTCAGGGTTACTCCAAAAGGTGGTGCAGCCAAACCCACTGGAAATTACAATTTAACCAGTGATAGCTGGCCTATTGGCACTGACTTACAGTAAGGGACAACAGAAACAAAGTTCAGTCAACAGGGAAAACTGGGAATTATCATTAGCAAAACTCTAGTGTTATTGCGCTACGCCACTCATCTTTACTTCTATCCTACTCCGTTCCCATGACCAGTACCATGCTCCCTCCATGTGCACTTCCACGTCCCAATCCTTATTTCTAAGAGGAGTTTGTGCGTTCTGAAGCAGAAAAAAAGATGAAATAGCGGAAATATATAAACGTAGTAAATAAAAGGCATCTTATGTGCATGAGCACAATGGAAAATGTGTTTACTGTTACGGTTTTACTACATGAGCTTATTAAATAAAATAGACGTAACAGGAGGCAGAAACTGAGAAAGTTCTTTAATATTCCTTTGACATTTTGACTCTTGGTGGTTAAACAATAAACCAGTAGAGAAAGATTACGATTTTTAGGAACCGAAAGAATGTGTAGGTTGTAATATCAGGCTTGTTTAGGACCAAATATACCAGATTGGCCAAAATAATGTTCTTCAGGTGTTAATACTAATAAAATCAATATGAAATTAAAGGTATATTGCAATAAATTCTGTATCAATACTATTTATTTGTGTCAATGTGTTCTAGATTATGCTATGGTGCTTTAAAGACCGCTGTAGTCAAATTAAGGAAACAAACTGCTCTTAAAACCTTACAACTCGTAAACTTTGAGCTGGATGGGGCAAGGCTGCAGGAGTACGAGTTTCTCCTCTGATAACTGACAAATCCGTCCTCACACTATGAACTTGATGATGAAACCATGAAGCAACGAAGTCAGGTGGATAGATTTTCATTGGCTCCTCCTTTCACGTTGGGCGAAAAGATATCTCAAAGAGATTGCCTTTGAACCGGGCTGCCTGTCTGGAAGCAAACTATGATCCCTCTCACCCTCCACACGAGGCAGACCATAGAGATAAAATACAATCTACTGGCAAAGACTGGTGACACACTAGGTTGCTAGACACTATATCTGGCACAGCAGTGCACCAGGGGCAGACAGTAAGTCTTCTGAAGGACCACCTACTAGTAAGCAATCTCCCATAAAGAAGCAGAAGATAACGAGCCCCTTAGCAGCTTACTTGCAGCCATTCACCCACAAACAAGATGGTGCCAAAGGAATGGCAGACGTGGAAGACCACATGGAGGCAGGCCTCTAGAAAAGCTGAAGGGAGTAATGGCATGATTGTAGATGAGCACTTCAAGGCAGAAAATTTGAAAGTTAATATGACAGCCAAATCCAGATTGAAACTAATGTGATCAAGAGTATGGTGATCTAATCAGCATTATAGAAAGGGTAAAATAGTCAGAAAAATACACAGCCTAACAGGGGACTAACACAAACGGAATCGAGTTTTAGGGCTTTTAAGCAACTTAGACTGTGCACCTTGAAGACAAGGTAAAAAAGACTTCTCAACTCAAAGGGGGCTTATAACTTGAGAATAGTTAGCTGGCCTGTTGGGAGAGAGCAAAGGATGTGAAGGGACACATGGAAGAGTTGAATCCAGGTGGCATAGAACAGCCACTAACATTAAAAATCACAGATGTCATCCGAGAAAAATGGTGAAGAGGGACTGGATACAGTACTTCTGACTATGCAAAAGTAGTGAATGGAATAGATAATTACATACGCAGCCATGAAAAAGGAATTTGTTTCACCAGGGTCAAAATGCCTTATGTTCATGGACGATAGCCTAACTACAACAAAGACAAGAAAGAACCTCTAAAAATTGGAAAGAACTCTGTTGAACAAGATGTGCAAGACTTGGGTGACAAGAGACAGTAGGACATTCCTCTTCAAGTAGGAGGGAGGTGTCACTGACTACTTTAAAATCCTCCAGAACAGACAACCCATTAAAGAAAATCAAAGCTGGTGTTTGGTGAGGCGACAAGTTTTATGTATAATTGGTTCTTTCTGCGAATGGACGTGGCACGTGCGCTCAAGGGTGGTTGCCTTGTTCCACTTATTGGCCAGCCTACATCCTATCTGAAAGGAATCCGGATATTCAAGCAAATTAATTTTTAGTCCGCTTTCACACTCAAATATTTATAAGGCAAATGAAAGGAATGGGACACAAACTTAATTTTGTTAGGCAAAAACTTTTAGAAGAATACAATTGGGTGAAAACTAGTTAAACAATGGAATTCCACAATGTCAACTTTACTATTCACTAGTTCAAAATAAGACATGTGCAAGGCAGCATTCCAAAAGCATCTCCAGTGTTTCCTTCGTTATTTACCACTTAATGTCATTTCTAAGCATGGTTACTCACTTGAGTCACTCTTACCCCCACTTAATGGTACTTGATTTACAGTTCACAGAAGAAGCAATGGGTAAGTTTATCTTCATGGGTTTCCATCTTGTAACTTCCACATCAAGGCAGATGTCGGTGGTGTGCGTTTACCCCACTAAGCTGTCTAGCTAGTCTTGCCGTTCTTTCGCTATATTGTGCAAATCGGCTTTTTCACTAGAAAATAGTACCCTAGATGGACTGTTTTCTAAGTTCAGAACAGGAACTTGAAGAAAGACAATGTATGTTGCACTTGTGTGCCACGGAAAACAACAAAACAAATTTTACTTAAAACAGTACTAATGCAGACAAGTCACAGTAGTTAATTAAAAAGAAGTCAGCATTATGACTTCTCTGTACTCACTCTGGCACTCAATGAACTGATGAATGTAAGTGCAGTCCCCGCCACTCTTTAAAAGAAAGTTATCTAACGGAGAAAGAAATGCCTTTAAGTATCTTTGTTAGCACTGGCTTCTTTTTAAAATCAACAAAGGAACATTTGAACCTGGAGATAACTATATAAATATTATTGGGATTAATTTAAAGATGAACAAATGGTAATTTACCATCAAATATCTTTCAGATACCAATTTCCAGACGTTTCGAATAATATTTGTATGATTAAAATAAAATATTTACTATTTTTATAAAAATCGGTTTAAAGGTTGTTCACATGTAACGCACTGTAAATTAATGCAAAATTACAGTCCCTAAAGACAATATTTACAATGAGTGTGCAATGTTTTCTGAACTGTACACCCGCACTCACTGAGCAACCTACTTAAGAATCTTAATAGTTCATCTGCCACTGGTGTCATGTCGAAAAGCATGTGTGACCAAATGAAAAATCAGAAATGGAAGTACTTCACTGTGTAAGGAGATTCTTGCATTTTGCAACGAAACAGAACAGCAGTTAAAATAGTCCAAAAGCGCAGACAAACCCCTCTTACTAAATTACACGCTCATTCTATATTTTTCCTATTGTTCATTAGAAAATGGACCGGCACTTGCTATTTTTCAAAATTACAAATTTTAACTACGGGGTACCCTGTTTAAATATATAACTTATTAATAAAGATTTCTAGGCCTGAATGTAGACACGGAGGATGGATGACATAAAAGATACAAGTTTGATTATGAACAGAATAGGTGGCGCTGCTGTGTCTATGTTCAGTAATCACTGCTTTATCCTACGTGCAGCCGAGTAGGATTTGGAAAAAGAAGCGCTATTGACATTATCATTTCTATTACTTACTGTTATCCATAAATTGTTTCAGGGTGCCCACAGCACCACAAGATCACTTAACTACCCTAAAACCAACATCAGTGTCACTCTCATCTTCCCCGTCTCGTTTGTTAAGTGAGTTATCTGGTCCCTCTATTGCATTATAAAACAAATTCTTACCAGCCTTAAGCTATGGCAAGGAGTATATCCAGGACAAGTTATCACTCTGATTAAACCTAGCCCAATGCAATGTTTTCAGGCGCCTGTTTCCCTTTTGTGTCATCCCAAACACAGATTAGGTTAGAATTCAGCCTGCTAAACGAACTCCGGGGCAGGGAATCAGCTATATGTCAGTGTTGGTACAGGAATAAATGTGCTAGGCAAGGGTCAATTCTATGTGATGAGCTGGAAGGCCAAACGTGATTCACTCTATCTGGTGCCGGTCAATGAAAAATGCCCTCCATAACCTAAGGACTGAGCCCACTTGGAGTCAGGGTCTCTCCTAAAGTCATTAAGATACTATACAAAAACGTGATGCGGAGGAATAGATACATACAAAATAACCATAGGGTACATTAAAAAGCCCTATTCAATGGTACATTGTCCCATCCAGTTACCTATATTAATCAAAAACTACATACCACAGATTATTCCTGGTCGAAACAGTTATCTAAATTTAATTATTCTTAGAATAATAAAGTGGTTAACCCCCGGAAGTGAAGCAGGGTCCGATGCTCGGTGATCGCGTAACGGAGTGTCACGATCCCGTTAAAAGAATACAGGAACGTGGATTAATTGCGAAGACAAGTGAGACCGATTGACGCGGAGTACGAGAAGATATTCGTGCTTTAAGGTGGTGCACAGCACGCCAGCTATCTGATAAAAAACATTATACGGTTATGAAGACTGGTGTACATAAGTAGATTCTACCCTAGATATATTCCATTTCTCGTTGGAGGGGTTTTTACGTTGTTCCCTATACCCTTGTCCTGATGAGGCCCGGAGGAAAAAGGGCTGAAATGCGTCAACTGACTTTTAGAGGAATCCATTAAATAAAGAGTTGTATTGTATTATATTGGATATACACAATGAAGAAAGTTTTTGAGGTGTAGTTTTAACCTCTTGTGCATATATGACCGGATTACCTCAAAGTGGATTGCTGTTATTTGGAGTGCAAACACGAAATGAAAAAATTGGGGAATAAGAGACAATATTGGAGTATATCTGATGATTTGTATGCGTTTCTGTAATGTTTTTTTAGTTAATGTTTTGTTTAGAATCCTTTATCCTCTTAAGAATAATTAAATGACGATGATAAATGTTCCGACTAGGAATAAACTGTGGTATGTGGTTTTTGATTAATATAAGTAACAGAATGGGACAATGTACCATTGAATAGGGCAATTTAATGTACCCTATGGTTATTTTGTATGCATCTATTCCTCCGCATCACATTTTTGTATAGTATGATAATTCCTTGCCCAGGTAGTGGAGGCTGATTAGGGCAAACCGCAATTTTTTCTAAAGTCATTAAGAGCATTTTAAACCAGCATTGGCAAAGACAATAGGTTTTGCCTATGCCAAATCTATTGGCTTTGTCAATGTTTTTATCTATTCCACAGAAGTTGAGCTGGTGTGCAATATGGCTTAAAGTTTAAAAATAAAAATCACTATGATGTGGTCAATGCTTGCCATGTCTTAGAACATTTTTTTTATTTTACTTTAAGACATGTTAAAAAAACATGGAAACACATTGACAAAGTCAATAGATTTTGCCCAGACTAAGCCTTTTTGCTTTGCCAATTCTTGTTTAGTCTTCCAGTCAGGACCCAGCAGCAGTAGGCAACGAAAGAGGCTCTTGCTTAATAAAAATACAAGAATGATCGCAGCTCTTGAAAAGGAACAAGAAACCAAGCTGCAGCACATGCGTACACGCTTCTTGAAAAATACGTAACATCCATTCGATTTAAAAAACACATTATTTTACCGTGTATACTACACTATATTAACCCAACATAAAATAGGGAATATCTCTCATCCGTATTGTCTGCGGGAATGTGGGGAAGAGGGAACATTTTACCATACTATATGGCACTTTCCGAGGATTATGCCATACTGGGTGGCAGTGATGCGGACCATATCGCAAGTGGAGGAGGTATCGGTAGCACCAGAACCTAAAAGGTGTTTAATAAATATCTGGGAGCCCAATGATCTAAACCACCGACGATCAAGGCATGGTGTAAGGACATGGATGAAGCCATGGTAGCAGAGAAGACTACATATATTAACCGAGGTTGTCCACAGAAATGGGGGAAGGTATGGGGAGCCTGGAACAAATACAGGGGCTTTATCTGCGAACCACCGGAGTTGCCGAGTGAGGACATCTCCACCTGAAACGGGGAGGGGGTGAAGCGATATATATGGAGTGATCTGTCCAGTATTACGATGTAACAGTGCAATGGACGTTGACTTAAGAAAATGTACCAGCAAACTGCAAATGTATGTTCATTTATGTGATTTTGTTATGCCCTAACTTTAATTAAAAAAAAAAAAATAAACACATTATTTTAATTTAAACTGTCGTACAATCAATTAGCTGATAAGATGCCATAACAACAAATCAGGTTTCTTGTAAAGCACAACTACTAACCCATAAGGGTCTCAAGGCGCTACATCAGATTACCACAGTAGATCAATGCATCCATTGTAGAGATCTGTAATTAACCTGAAAACACAGGTTTGCCTGGACCCTCTATCCTTTCATCCTTGTGTGGTCGAGAACTTATGTAACATTTTGCTCGTTTCTAACTAACACCTGCTACAAGTGTAATAGGGACCACACGGCCAGTAAAGCGCAGCAAGAGGCGCAGTGATAAGTCATCAGCGAAGAGTAACATCCTCAGGAGGGTTCCAGTCTGTAAATGCACCACAGTGAGTTTTGGGTTTCTCAGAAGTGCTCAGAGGTAGTGACCGCAGTCCCGGGTCACAGGTGATGCTGCACATAAAACCATGAGACGGCAGCCCCGCTTACAGTATCTGAAGCATGAAAACTAGGAATGCATTAAAATGCACAGTGGCAGAGAAGGACAGCTTCACCGGGCGATTAGAAAAAACATGTGCTCTGGTAAACCCCGCTTGAGTTTCGTCCGGCTCTCTTCAGCACCTCCTCATGTTCGATTGAGGCCATGTATCAATGCAGGTTTGGGAGAGTGCTGGAGGATAGATGGGTCTTGGGAAGAGAAGAGCCACCCTCTGCTTTGCAGTTCTCTGCAAAGTTATAAAACATGGTATGCTTCACATGGCTACTTCTTCACATTTAAATTTAACTATCATCTGAGTGCACTTAACACTCTGTGATGAAAGCAGAAGGCAGTTCATTATCGGTTCCTTAGCTGCACGCCCATGTGCTGATAACGCACGTGTACTAATAGCAGCTGAAGAAATAGATGGTGTCCCTAAAAAGCTTAAGAAGCTTTATTAACAAGCCAAAGGTGATGCGCATCAACACGCCCCAAAAATGCATTAGACGTTTAAGAAAAAAAATACAATATGGATATAAAAAAACAAGTACTGAGGTGGATGCCTTCTTTTGTCCCAGGGGGACGGTGAGGCTATGAGGCACACACTCAAGTGGGTCCCTGCGTGTGCTCCCAGTGGCACTAGGTAGTGCATGCTTCGTCATTTGCGCGGAGAAGGAATAAAATGCATGTGGGAGGATCTCCACTGAGATAATAGCGCGCTCAGCACAGGGCACATGAGCAGCGATTTAACTTTGAAAAGCAAGAATGTAGCTCCTATAGTGACAGCAGGCTAAGACGTTTAAAACGTTCCACCGAGGCGGATGAACACAGTACTTTGTCGATGGAAACCGAAAAGAGAAACACACACGGAAGAACAAGAAATACATCACCTACAACAAATAGAAACGAGGAAAAGTAAACTGACAAGGACCAATAATAAGGGAAGGCGGGTTGCAAGTGTCTTTTAAGATCTATTTACTACAACAGATTTCACGAGCACGGCGCAAGCGCTGTGCAGGCGAAACCTAAAAAGGAGGTGAAACTCCTAGCCTTTAATAAGAATCTTTTAATGTTTAATAGCCACAAACTGGTCAGCTGAGAGGGCAGTTGATATACGCAACTAGGATCCCAACCAGTCCTACATTTTGCATTAGGAAAGAATATATAAACATTATCAGAGACTGAGATTCGGTCTATTTGATTTCAGTGAGGCCGGTCAGAGCTGGAAAAAAGCAACGTCAAACCCTTTATCTATCTTGTGTACCACCAAATCAAATAAATTGTGTGATCTTTATTGTATCTATCCAGCCCAGAAACAAAAAAGACCAACGCACCTTTCTGAAACCTGCATTTCTTGCATTAGAAGTGCAAACGTGCAGATAGGCTGCTGCAATAAGTTTCTATTGCAACAAGGAGTGGCTACTGTCAGGCTTTGTAAAGTTTAGGTTGGTGTACTGCTTGATTTTCCCGGCCCTATTGTGTTGACGGGTGATTTTTTGTGACTTCAGTCTCTTACCATCCAAGTCTAAGGGTTAGAGTAGTGAATGGAGCCTATTTACTAGGCACTTCGACATGATCCTGTGTTCTTCCCCATAGATCAGGGCTTGCACACATATCCTAGGGGATAGATTCGTTAGTATTAGGGATAACCTGTCCTGTAGTGAGGGTATTTCATGGAGCCGTGCTGAATTCAGGCCTGGTAGGCCTCAAACGGGAGAGACTCCATCTTTCTTTCTGCTCCGGCAGCTTGAGATGCTTCTAGGTTAAGGGTGATGTTTTAGTTATGAGGTGTTATTCGCTTGGAGAGAACCGGTTCAGGCCAGCCCTTATCGAAGGATTGTATTTTTCTTCATGCCGAAGACACTACATCAGGCCGGCCGGCTGGGAACGTGTCCTTGGTACGGGGAGGTACAAGAATTTGGTGGGCGGCAGGTTACGGGCCGGAATTTTCTATGAGGAAATGCACCTCTATATTAGTAAAAGTCTGAGGCAGATACGGTGCACTTACTTCAGCCCGTAGGCGGCATCTAGCCGTTAGCAGTAAAGCTACTACTTATTCCAGGGAAGACAGACGACAAACTGGAAGGCGGAATAACCAGAGAGGAGAGAGTAGCCGATGAGGAAGAGGTCCCAGTGACTCGGAGAAGGGAGGAGGGAATAGATCCGTGACTGCGGAGGTGTGACTTCCATACGAGCCGAGGCACAGACGAGAAGGGAACCTAGATGACCATTGAGTGCAGGCTACACACGACTAAGGTGATGTCGACCCCTTTCTTATTAGAGTGTACAACCTAATCTTTCATTTTTCTTTGCAGGTTATGTGTTACATAGTAATGTTATGTGATTGCGTATGTAATGAATAATAAAATACCCAGTTTGTAGTGAATCAACATGTGCTGCGTGTTCTTGTATAAGAGGGTAGCCTATTCTTCTAGTCAGCTGTGACTTGACATGAACAGATGTTAACCCTGATCAGGTAAGTGGTAACTGAATAAGGGAGAGAGGAGCCCCTCGAACCAGAGAACAGGTTGTGCTCAAACTGGCAGTTCTTGTGTGATCTGATAAATAGTCCCTTGTTGTATGTTATGGTAATCATAGGATGAACTTGTGCTGAGGCTGCCGTCTGGGTAGGAAGTCCTGGGTCCGTCTGGGACCGCGAGGCTGAGGCTGCCGTCTGGGTAGGAAGTCCTGGGTCCGTCTGGGACCGTGAGGCTAAGGCTGCCGTCTGGGTAGGAAGTCCTGGGTCCGTTTGGGACCGTGAGGCTGAGGCTGCCGTCTGGGTAGGAAGTCCTGGGTCCGTTTGGGACCGTGAGGCTGAGGCTGCCGTTTGGGTAGGAAGTCCTGGGTCCGTCTGGGACCGCGAGGCTGAGGCTGCCGTCTGGGTAGGAAGTCCTGGGTCCGTCTGGGACCGCGAGGCTGAGGCTGCCGTCTGGGTAGGAAGTTCTGGGTCCGTCTGGGACCGCGAGGCTGAGGCTGCCGTCTGGGTAGGAAGTCCTGGGTCCGTCTGGGACCGTGAGGCTGAGGCTGCCGTCTGGGTAGGAAGTCCTGGGTCCGTCTGGGACCGCGAGGCCGCCACTTGTATTGTAAGAGGTCTAGATATATATGTATATATATATATATATATATATATGTATATATATATATATATATATATATATATATATATTAGGAATTCCCTGTCCTTAGGTGGTATATATCTGTGGTTGCTTGATAGGCCCTAGGGAGAGGGTAACGTTCTGACTGGGTTAGAGAGGCTCTGATGAGCGGGTTCTATCTGATCCGAAAACACAAGCAGAACATTTGGCGTCACGAACCGTTTTCAAAACCTGTGTGCGTTGTATTGTCTCGTGTTTGCTTTCGGCTTGTCCGTGGTTTTGTTTGTATATTATTTGTGTTATAATTGTGTGTATAGTTTTGCCTCTTCTTTCTTTTCTTCTTTTTCACGATGTTTTCTAGAAAATCTAAATCTACTTTTAAGTTGCCCGTTGATATTCCCGGCTGGGATTCAACGCCTTATGAAGCCTTAGCCCGGGAGTGGGCTGATTCTACTGGTTTGAGTGAGAATTGGAATTCTTTTTTGGAGCTGGCGGAGCCGGCTAATGTGATTACTTGCTTACAGAAGGCGCCGGTATCTAAGGGTGATGAGCTTCCCATTTTAGGGCGCAGAGGTTGGATTGTTCTGTCTGCGTACAGGCTTCTCCATGAGCGGTTGTTGAAGTTGCAGAACTTGCATAAGGATTTGGAAGTGAACTTTGTTGAGATTCAGAATGCTCATACTTTGTTACGGTGTCAAAATAAGTTGCTTGCTGACAAACTTGAGACGTACCAAACTATTGCCGAGAGAGCGGCTGTGCGAATTGCTCGTTATAAATACAAGAATCGGCGTGGTCGGGTTTCGACGCGAAAGGTGCGTCTGGTCGTGGCGAAAGCCGGACTGGATTGGAATCCTGATGAATGGGATGGTAATATCTGGATCTCGAGTGATTCTCCCTCTTCGGATGAGGAGTCTGCCAAGCGCGAGTCCTCTCGCTCTGGCCGTGCTTGTAAATCTGCTTCTTGCGCCTCTGATGGTGCACCCCGTGATTGCGCTCGTCCTTCGAGCGGGGTCGATGCTTCTTCCACTGATTGTTCCTCTACGTGTACTGGTCGAGCTCCTTGTGATGCTCATCCCGCGGTCTCGGCGCATCCAGTTTTTCGTCGGAAGTTGCAGCAGTCTCCCGCTGCTCCGCAGGGTGTTTCTTTAGACTCTTTAGAGGACTTTACTCAACAAGAAATTAGTGATATTTTGCAGCGATTTCAGCAGCGAGCTGGTGAGACCTTGCTCACATGGATGGTGCGCCTTTATGAACTGGGCGCTGCGGGCATTATGTTAGATAATGGCGATTGTTTGAAGTTTTGTTCCTTGAGTTCGGATTCTACTGTACAGGATCATTTTCGTAACTATAATGGTGGTGGTCAAATTTCTTTACTTCAATTGGCGACTGAGGGTTGTAATCAAAAGTATCCTACTGAGTCTGATTGGCCTGTGAATGACAAACCGTGGTATACTTTGCGCGACGCTGCACAACGTCTCAAAGAGGAGGTGATGAAAACGGCAATTTTTCTAAATACTGCCGACAGGTTGCTTGATGGTTTCTTGACATCTTCTGTGCGGAATCGCATCATTCGTTCTTCCCCTGTTGCCTATAAGCAGGTCATGATGACTTTATTGATTAATCAGACTGGTAACGTGTTATCTACGGTACTGGAATCGGTACGCCAACTCGGTGAGTTGGGTGACTGGTTTAAACCTGAACGTCAGTCCCGGCCTGACACTCGTACTCCTGGTGACAATAAACTTACTAGACGTGATATCTTTTCTGGTCTTCTGGCCGATGGTGTGCGGAGGGAGGACATTGACGGTGAGACTACTGCTCGTTTGTGGGAGTTGTTTCGCAAACGTGGCTTGGATCGGAAGGAGGGTGCCCGGCGTGTTCGGACGACTGAGTGTGATCGTGGTAGTTCTGACGGTAGCGGTGATGACGACCGCCGTGGGCGCTCTGTTCGTCGTGATGATCGACGTTATGTACATGATATGTTCCCCCGTCGTGAGAGAGACAGAGAGGGAGAGGAGGAAAGAGAAAGGGGGAGACATGATTATGTTTACAGCAGACGTAGAGATGATAGGGATCAATCCCCTGAGTTGAGGAGGAGAGAGGATCGCCATAGTTTGGCCGATCGAAACCAGCAGTGCAATGCAGAAGACACAAATCCATTTCGTACTGGGAATGGATATGAACAGGAGGCACCGATACCTAAGAAACGTGAGAGTCTTTATCCTGATTTATCCTGGTACACAGAATGCAGTAAGCATGACTAGGAAATAGGTCAAGCTCCTGTACACAGATGGGCTCACAGAGATAATAGACCCTATGTAGATATTGATATTTATTGGAGACATCGTAATATCCAAAGGGCCCGAGCATTGGTAGATACAGGAGCGGAGGCCACTCTTATTCATGGAAAATCAAAGAAGTTTACAGGTCAGCCTTTTACAATTACCGGATTGGGTGGAAAGGAAACTCCTGCCGTTCAAACTTTACTTGAAATGAGAATAGGTAGAATCCCTAGAAAAGAATACTCTGTACTAGTGGTACCACTCTTAGAATTCATAATTGGAATTGATATTTTGAAAGGAATGACTTTGCATTTAGATGATGGATGTTACCAATTTGGAACTACGCATTATATATCGTCCAGGCCTATACGGGTTGGTCGTTTAAGAATGCCCCCCATAAAAGTTCCTCAGGCGACAAAAGTGGTTTGTCGGAAGCAGTATCGTATTCCAGGTGGTCATGAGGAGATTAGTACCACTATTCAGGAGTTGGTGGATGCAGGTGTTATAACCCCAGTTACTTCTGCTTGGAATAGTCCTGTTTGGCCTGTACGTAAGAGTGATAATTCTTGGCGTATGACTGTTGATTATCGAGAATTGAACAAACACACACCCTCGTTGACCGTTGCAGTACCGGATGTCATTACTCTAATTGAAAGAATCCAAAAACATCCAGGTACATGGTATGCGTCCATTGATATTGCTAATGCTTTCTTTTCAATTCCGATTGCCCCTGAGTGTCAGGAACAGTTCAGTTTTACATGGAATGGGCGTCAGATGACGTTTAGAAGTCTTCCTCAGGGCTATGTGCATAGTCCTACGATATGTCACCGGCTGGTGGCAGAGCATTTGGCTGAGGTACCGGTTCATCCACAAATTCAGATGTGTCACTATATTGATGATGTTTTGATCCAAGGCGAAACACAAGAGGAAGTTCAGACCCAATTGAACAGAGTCATTGAGTGCCTGCGTGAGAAAGGTTGGGAAATCAATCCGGATAAATTACAAGGCCCGTCCCAGGCTGTAAAATTTTTGGGTATTAATTGGCATGAAGGGCACCGTGAAGTGATCCCTCAGGTTAAACAGAAAATCCTTGATTTTGCAGTTCCGAGGAATAGGAAAGAAGCCCAAAGCTTCATTGGTTTGTTTGGTTTTTGGCGTCAGCATATTCCTCATTTGAGTCAAATATTGGCCCCCTTGTACCGTGTCACTCGTAAAAAGAATGCATTTGAATGGGATAAACCACAGCAAGATGCGTTCAACCTAGCAAAAGAGGCAATTCAGCATGCTTTGGATTTATGGCCCGTACGTGATGGTGAGGTGGATTTGAATGTGTCTGTACAGGGCCTTTATGCGAATTGGAGTTTGTGGCAGAAGCAAGGCAGGAGTAGAGTGCCGTTGGGTTTCTGGACCAAAAAGTTACCTGATGCTGGTGAGCGTTATACACCTTTTGAGAAACAGTTACTTGCATGCTATTGGGCTCTGGTGGATACCGAGCAACTGACTTTGGGACATGATATAGTTTTACGACCTGAAATTCCTATCATGCAGTGGGTTATGAGTTCGCCGAAAACTCACCGAATTGGACATGCTCAAGAGGCGAGTGTGATTAAATGGAAATGGTATATACAAGACAGGGCACGTGTGGGACAAAAAGGAGTTGCATCCTTACATGAGCAGGTGGCGCGAGCGCCATCGACTGAGACTGAGAGTGAATGTTCCGTACCTTTAGTACAGGAGTCTCCTGTCAAGTGGGGTAGACCTTTTGATGATTTGTCCGCAGAGGACAGAAACCATGTCTGGTTTACAGATGGTTCAGCAAGGTTCATAGGGACGAAACGGCACTGGAAAGCGGTGTCCTATAATCCGATCACACAAAAACTGCTGAGCACAACTGGTGAAGGTAAGAGCAGTCAATTTGCCGAACTTTATGCTGTTTATCAAGTTCTGAAACAAGAGTTACCTGGCACATGTCATATTTTCACTGATTCTTGGTCTACTGCCAATGGACTGGCGGTTTGGTTACCGACTTGGCATTCCCATAATTGGCAACTGCATTCAAAAGAATTGTGGGGAAAAGAATTATGGCAGGAGATTTGGGAGATGCTCCCACAGAGTACTGTTACAATCTTCCATGTGGATGCTCACACCCCGATAGATTCTCTTGACAAATTTTTTCATAACATTGCAGATGAGAAATCTAAAATTGCTGAGGCAGTGGTGGACAGGCAAGATTCTGATATTGCGGGATTGGCGAAATGGGCCCACCAGAAGGCAGGACATTTTGGAGAGAAAGCCACTAGCAGGTGGGCTGCTGATCGAGGAATTTATATTCCCCTAGATTTAATCAAAAATGTTATTTTACATTGTCCCATTTGTCAGCATATCAGACAGCGCAAAGTGCCCCAAATTGTTAAAGGTCATTTACATCGCGGGAAACTGCCCGCTCAAATTTGGCAGATTGATTACATCGGTCCACTTCCCATGAGTAGGAATTGTCAATATGTTTGCACTATTGTTGATACATACAGTGGCCTGTTGGTAGCCCTTCCCTGTAAGCAAGCTACCCAATTGAATACCATTAAAACATTGGAATTGATTATGATGTATTATGGTGTGCCATTCCAAATTCAATCTGATAATGCATCCCATTTTCGTGGAAGATTGGTACAGGAATTCTGTGTGGAAAACAATATTGACTGGGTATTTCATATACCTTATTATCCACAGGCCTCGGGTCTTGTGGAGAGATTGAATGGTCTGCTGAAGGAGCAACTGCGTAAATTGACAGATGACAAGTATAAGAATTGGCGACACTTTTTGTCCCAAGCGCTATTAATTTTGAATAATCGTCCTTTTCTAAATGCTGAATCTCCACTTATGCGTTTGTTTCCTCCGAATGTTAATGCTCAGCCAAATGAAATCAGAGAGACTGTGATGTACTGGGAAATTACTCCCGGAGCTTTGGCTCCATGTAGAGCGACCCCAGGGTCGGCAGGTTTAGACTTGCATGCCATGGATGACACCGTTATAAAAGGTAAAGATCGGGTCATCATCGCGACCGGTGTTGGTGTTCATATACCACCCGGGAATTTTGGATTAATCGCCCCTAGATCGGGGCTGGCTGTAAAAGGCATTCAAGTGCTTGGAGGGATCATTGACAGTGATTATCAGGGAGAGATTAAGGTGCTCCTGCTGAATAGCAGTGAGGCTGACTTACTAATACATCAAACTGACCGAGTGGCTCAATTACTCATAATGCCTGTCTTCAGCGGTGAGATGGTAAAAGGCACTGCCCCAACTTTGCTAACTGTACGAGGCCAGAAAGGTTTTGGCTCCACAGACAACCCTGGGGCCAGGGTTTGGGTGCAGTCGCCTAAGAATCCCCCTGAACATGCAGAGGTCATCGCCACCGGTCATGACAATACCATTTTAGTTATGAGACCAGGGAAAGATAGCTGGGAAACGGTCCCGGCTGACAAATGTTACTTACGAGAATGAATAATGCCTGTATTTGATTCTCTTTCAGATCATTCTTTGGACTGTTGCTGCAGGATGTGTCGGCGTCGGACTATTTTCGGGTTGGTTCGACGAGAGAGGAGGGATCCCGTCAACCCGGGATGATTTACGCACCCGGGTTTCGCGCTCCTTCGCTGCGTGGGATTAGTCATCGAACTTTTGGACCTCACTGGCGAAAAGGGTGACTGATGCCCCTCACTTCTGTTTGACGCCGATGAGATCTGTACACGACATCTTGGCGACCTGCCTGGTTGCTGTCCCTGCTTCGCTAGAAACTTTGCATATTTTCAACATTTCAAAGGCTCGCCCCAATGTTCTTCTGGGCGATTTTGCCACCCATGCGTATTGCCCCTTATGTACTGAACTACCAGACCAGATACCCCCCATCCAGTCCCAAATAGTTACCTATAATATCACACAAGGAGATTTATGTTTTTTCCTTACGTGTAATCCTAGTGCAATTTCTGAATGTCTGCGTCTAAAATTGAAAGGTGCTACTTCCTTTACCCTGCATGAGCGAACTTTGTGTTTTCAAAGGACACCGAAAACATGTGCTTCTGTCCAAAACGATATGACTTGCAAGAGTTTGGTAGTTACCCCCAGTCATTATCGCACGATGTTACTACCTGCTGGATGGCTTTTCTCATGTGGTAATACTTCATGGCCATATGTCCCCGCAAATATTTCTGGAGGCCCTTGTGCCATTACGAGACTCAGTTTACTGATGTTCTCGTCACATCCGAATGCCAATTCTCGTGTGATTCGAGATACAGTGATGTTACAGGAGGATTGTGACTCGTCTTTGCATTTATATTCCAAGTCTGAATACCTTAGCCTGGCTATTTCAATTATTGGTGTTCCTGCTTTGGAGGTTTATAATGCCAAATCTATTGGGAAAATGGCCTGCTGGATGGTAAAATCCATTAATCATACTTCTACAGTCCTGTCTGACATGCTGTTAGACGCCCAAGGTGAACGTAGAGCCATCTTGCAAAATCGAGCGGCCATTGATTATCTTTTGCTTAAACATGGACACGATTGTTCTGATTTCAAGGGTCTTTGTTGTTTTAACTTTTCTGATCATACACAATCCATTCGCGCTCACATTGACAAGCTACATGACTTGACAGCAGAAGTTAGAAAACACATTGACCAGGGCTGGTTTGACTGGCTCTTTAATTGGTTACCTGATTTATATCTGTTACGTCAAATATTAGGAGGTATTCTGATTACCATCGCTGTTTTGATTTCTATCTGTTGCTTTATTCAGTGTATTCCTTCACTACTTCAATTCTGCACATTTGGTACTAGACATAGATCAGTTAGCTTTGTTTCATATTATTCTTCCACAGATGTTAGTTCTGTTTAATGAATGTATAATAGACTGAAGTCAAGGGTGAAATGTACTGCTTGATTTTCCCGGCCCTATTGTGTTGACGGGTGATTTTTTGTGACTTCAGTCTCTTACCATCCAAGTCTAAGGGTTAGAGTAGTGAATGGAGCCTATTTACTAGGCACTTCGACATGATCCTGTGTTCTTCCCCTTAGATCAGGGCTTGCACACATATCCTAGGGGATAGATTCGTTAGTATTAGGGATAACCTGTCCTGTAGTGAGGGTATTTCATGGAGCCGTGCTGAATTCAGGCCTGGTAGGCCTCAAACGGGAGAGACTCCATCTTTCTTTCTGCTCCGGCAGCTTGAGATGCTTCTAGGTTAAGGGTGATGTTTTAGTTATGAGGTGTTATTCGCTTGGAGAGAACCGGTTCAGGCCAGCCCTTATCGAAGGATTGTATTTTTCTTCATGCCGAAGACACTACATCAGGCCGGCCGGCTGGGAACGTGTCCTTGGTACGGGGAGGTACAAGAATTTGGTGGGCGGCAGGTTACGGGCCGGAATTTTCCATGAGGAAATGCACCTCTATATTAGTAAAAGTCTGAGGCAGATACGGTGCACTTACTTCAGCCCGTAGGCGGCATCTAGCCGTTAGCAGTAAAGCTACTACTTATTCCAGGGAAGACAGACGACAAACTGGAAGGCGGAATAACCAGAGAGGAGAGAGTAGCCGATGAGGAAGAGGTCCCAGTGACTCGGAGAAGGGAGGAGGGAATAGATCCGTGACTGCGGAGGTGTGACTTCCATACGAGCCGAGGCACAGACGAGAAGGGAACCTAGATGACCATTGAGTGCAGGCTACACACGACTAAGGTGATGTCGACCCCTTTCTTATTAGAGTGTACAACCTAATCTTTCATTTTTCTTTGCAGGTTATGTGTTACATAGTAATGTTATGTGATTGCGTATGTAATGAATAATAAAATACCCAGTTTGTAGTGAATCAACATGTGCTGCGTGTTCTTGTATAAGAGGGTAGCCTATTCTTCTAGTCAGCTGTGACTTGACATGAACAGATGTTAACCCTGATCAGGTAAGTGGTAACTGAATAAGGGAGAGAGGAGCCCCTCGAACCAGAGAACAGGTTGTGCTCAAACTGGCAGTTCTTGTGTGATCTGATAAATAGTCCCTTGTTGTATGTTATGGTAATCATAGGATGAACTTGTGCTGAGGCTGCCGTCTGGGTAGGAAGTCCTGGGTCCGTCTGGGACCGCGAGGCTGAGGCTGCCGTCTGGGTAGGAAGTCCTGGGTCCGTCTGGGACCGTGAGGCTAAGGCTGCCGTCTGGGTAGGAAGTCCTGGGTCCGTTTGGGACCGTGAGGCTGAGGCTGCCGTCTGGGTAGGAAGTCCTGGGTCCGTTTGGGACCGTGAGGCTGAGGCTGCCGTTTGGGTAGGAAGTCCTGGGTCCGTCTGGGACCGCGAGGCTGAGGCTGCCGTCTGGGTAGGAAGTCCTGGGTCCGTCTGGGACCGCGAGGCTGAGGCTGCCGTCTGGGTAGGAAGTCCTGGGTCCGTCTGGGACCGTGAGGCTGAGGTCTGGGTAGGAAGTCCTGGGTCCGTCTGGGACCGCGAGGCTGAGGTCTGGGTAGGAAGTCCTGGGTCCGTCTGGGACCGCGAGGCTGAGGTCTGGGTAGTAAGTCCTGGGTCCGCGAGGCCGCCACTTGTATTGTAAGATATATATATATATATATATATATATATATATATATATATATATATGTATGTATGTATATATATATATATATATTTTTTTTTTTTTTTTTTGACAACTTAGCGATGTGAACTGTTATAATAAAATTTCTAGACAGCAATATAATGAGAGTGTCTTAGAATTTTATCAGTTGATTACCAAATGGCGGGACAAGGGGATTTTGCATCAAGATGAGTTTGAATTTATCAAAACAGATCACCCCACTATACCCACTTTTTATCACATCCCTAAGCTGCATAAAGACAGTAAGAACCCTCCCGGAAGGCCTATCGTGTCTTCAAAAGGAAGCCTCCTTGAAAACACCTCAATTTTGATTGATACTGTACTGAGTCCATTTGTATGTAATCTAGTATCATATGTTAAAGATACCTCTGACTTCATTAAACAAATTGCGGATATACCATGGGAGGAGAACTACATGTTAGTCACCATGGATATAACCAGCCTTTACACGAGTATCAACCATGTACAGGGCTTAGAAGCAGTAGAAACCTTTTTGAGATCTAGATCCGTACAATATGCGGAGCACAATCAAATGATCTTGGAATTCATGAGCTTTTGCCTGAACAATAACATTTTCCTATTTGGCAGCCAGCTGTACATCCAAATACAAGGTACCGCGATGGGCACGTGCTTCGCCCCCAGCTACGCGAATCTCTTCGTGGGTTGGTGGGAGAAGCACGTGGCCTGGTACGGGACTAACGAGCCCTGGATGAATAAGATAGCTGTCTGGACCAGATATATTGACGATATTTTTATCGTCTGGAAAGGGTCAGAACCCGAATTCCTAACGTATCTTGACATCCTGAATAACAATATTTTTAACCTGCACTTTACGAGCAATATTAGTAATTCACAAGTGGCCTTTCTAGATTTATTGGTGTATGTTAGCGAGGGGCAATTAATGACCAAATTATACCGCAAAACTACTGCGGGTAATGCCACCTTACACTTCACGAGCCAACATCCAAGAAGTCTAGTAAATAGCATCCCCTATGGGGAACTATTAAGGATTAAACGCAACAGTACGCTAGACACAAACTATCAAAAATCAAAGAAAGAAGCCATCAAACGTTTCAGTGCAAGGGGTTATCCAAGCAAAATATTGAGAGCAGCAGAAAAAAGAGCAGATGAGAAAGAGAGGAATCTGCTCTTAACTGCAAAACACGATGAAACTCAGGAGGACATAACTCGGTTAATTTTGACGTTTTCTAAAAATTCTCCACAAATTCGTCAAATCATTAACCGTCATTGGAAAATCCTACAGGCAGATACGATCATAGGGAAACAACTGCCCCAATATCCCAGTATTACATACAGAAAGAACACGTCTTTACAGGACCTATTGGTACACAGTCACTTTGACAAAACTAAGAAAAGCAGAAATGAGATCAAAGGCTTTTTTCCCTGTTCCAAATGCAAAGCTTGCAAAAATAGTAAGAAAACTAAAGGTTATAAAGTCCCAGGGAGACCAACCGAGAAATTAATTTTAAAATTTCTAAATTGCAACTCAGATTTTGTAATATACTGCCTGAGTTGTCCTTGCAACTTGCTATATATTGGGAGCACGGTACACCCTGCTAAAAAGAGGGTGTTGGAGCATATGCGTGCAATTACCAATTTTGACAAAAACTATCCAGTCGCACGACATTTTGCCTCGCACCATCAAAGTGATAGTAGGAAATTAAGTTAGTTCTGCCTAGATCAAATTCCACTAAAGCAAAGAGGAGGTGATAGGGTTAAAACATTACGCCAACTAGAATCAAGGTACATTCTAGAATTGAGAACTTTGGCACCCTTCGGCCTAAATAGTGAGGAAGAACTATGGGTACACATAGGTTAATGTATAATAAAGAATACAATTTTTGGGCAGGTTTTTCAGGATCAAATATAATAGTTCTGTGAGTTTCCTTCCAGTCCGTCCCCCAACCTTCACTGTCTTTATTGTCCTTTTCAAATCAATATTCACAGCATTATCTATTAACTTTAATGAACCTAATGAGAAGATGTGACACGTTTCATTCAATTGATTTTTCATTATATGTTAGAAACAATTTATTGTCTCATATGCTGCCCCCTTCCACCTTTAGAAACATAATACATGATGTTGTTAGTTGTATTATATTTCATTATGTGATTTGACAGTTAAAGAACAAAGTAAGACTATGAGTCTTAGCCCATTCAGGGCGGAATAACTTAAATAATAATTTTTATGTATACAAAAAATGTTGGCATTATATCAACAATAATTAGAGTGGATATTAACACTGTATAAAGTCGTGATTGTTAAATGCCCTTCCTTTGTAGTCAAAACACTAATGAATTTATTTCAGTTAAATGTTACAATGATTTGTAAAGAGTAACTCTAAAATGGCCACCATGCTGCAATATAAGCACAAAGGCCCTTCTTTTATGTTTATGTATTGAAACATGGAAATCCTCTTTCTATATCCTTCAACATCCGTGTATTTAAAAAGATTGATTGTAAATGGACTTTTTTTTTTTTTTTTTTTTTTAAACCTTTATTTGTGCATATCAAAAGAACAAATACGGGCCTACAACCATCAGGCCGGCCACAAAACGGTTAAGCACTGAGACAAACATTACATCCCCTGTGCATCAATGGTCAAGATTAGCAACGATTCAGGAGTTATACACTGGAGAGATCCTTGACACCAGGGGAAGGAGAAGTAAAGGTTAATTTTAAGGTTTTCAAAATAATTTTATCGAGGAAAAAAGTCAGTAGAGGATAGAACCAAGGAGATTCGAGTCCGCAAGATGGCTTCATCACACAGGAGAGCAGCAGCATCATTAGAAACGGCCATAGAAAATCTCAGACAGTGAGGCGTTGCAGTTATATAACAGGATAGTCACATGAGTAAATACGCACCCCTCCAAAGCCGCCCCCACTCAATCCACCTCACACCCGGACCCCGAATCGGAAACAAGGATAGCGCAGAGACATAGAAGAAAAAGGCCCATAGAACTAAAAAAGAAACAGTTAATTACCCCCCCACCCTACACCAATGCGGAGGCTACGGCCTGCCCCCCCCCCCCAGCATAGTGCCTGTCGCCCAATGAACCCGAAATATAGACAAGAGAGAAAGTAGGAATAAAGGAAAGAAAATAAGAAAACAAAGAAGAAAGCGGGGAGGAGCCCACGTAACCTCGGAGCGCCCGAAACCACCGGCCAACTACGTCTCCACACACTGAGAACCCACTACACCCAAAGGCGGTCGTGGGAAGATAACGTATCACAACAATCTAAGGAAGGCAGACAAATCGCGACGAGTGCGCACAACCTATGCAGACAGTTCCAGTCCCAGTCCAGCCCATCCGTGAAACCATGGTGATAGGAAGCAATCTAGCCCTGGCCCGATCGCGGGCGTAAGATTAGACTAGCCCCCACATGAAGGCCCCGCAGCCCGTGCAAACAAAGACAATATGGCCGCTTGGGAGAAGATGGAGAAGTAGAGTCACAAAATGGCCGCCGATCATCTATTGAGGTCCCCTTGTGCACCATATAAAATCCAGACCTGGCCTGTAAAGTACAGGAGTTCCACATAAAAGAAGCCGTAGGCCACCGTGAACAGTTCCTCGAGGACGGCAGGTGTCGCTCAGCTGGATACTCTTGCGGGCGCGGTGAGGCAGGCAACAACAAAGCAGGCAGCAATAAACGGGGAAACAAAGTGTCCACAATTGAGCAGGAGATCGATTGATCCTGGGTGCCGGGAAAGCCAGATGCAGACACCAGTGCAGCACGGTTATACCCAGTCGTTGCGTCCCCGCAAGAGGACAGAAGCACTGGCAGACCCACGTCTTGTTGAGAACAAACGGGGCGCTCACGACCCGCAGCCGACAGTATGGAGTCGAACCGCTCACTCAGCGTTTGCAGGCCAACACACAATTGCAGACGAAAGTCCCGCAGGGCAGCCAGAACGGAGCCGCATGTCAGCGGAAGCTGCGCCCCCACATCGGCAGCAATCCGGGACGGCACTGTGGGGCTGGAGTCTGGTAGAGGGAGGGCGAAGCAGGCAGCGGGCGAGACCGGAGCATCACCCCCCAGCAGCGAGCAGGCAATCAACGCCATGTTTTACCGCTGAACGGTACAGTGGCCAGGGGGGGGGGTCGTAACAAGGAGGCAATTCCCCGCAGGTCTGCGCCGCAACAGGTGAAAGCCAACAGTCGCTTCCCCTCCCTCGGACTCTCTTTGCAGCCGACTAGGCAATAGAAGAAGGGGGTCTGCAGCCTTCCACAGCGCGGGCCACAGAGCGGGGCAGGAGACCCGCCACACCGGGGCTTACCCTATAGCTCCAGCCCGTCGGGTGAAAGGTGAAGGAGGTGTCCGGGCGTCTCTCCCCCGGCTCGTCTGGCGACAGTCCGTGGTGTGAGGCGGGAGCGGGGCCGCGGGGCTCTGATTTGCGCCGGGGGTCCAGTGACTGCGGAGCTTCCAGGGGGCCGACCAAGTCCACAATGGAGCAGGGGTCCAGCGCGGAGAACAAAGGCACCAAGAACTCCGGCATCCGGGCGGGCTCAGACTCCGGGAAAGCGGCGGCGCGGTCAGCGCGTCGTCGCGCACGTTGCACCTCGAAAATCGGCGAGGATAGGAATCAGGATGATAGTCCGAGGCCAAGGGCCGGCGGAGCCGGGCGCTCAAGCGTCTGCTCCGGTCGCCATCTTGGCTCCTCCTGTAAATGGACTTTTGACGTTGAGAAAGGTCGTCATGACCGAAACCGGTCTGTCAAGAATGGTGAAATAAAGCATTTAAAATCTTCTGGCTTGGAGTGCGTTACCGTCTTTAGGAAGCTAAAGAATTTGGTTTTGGATATATAGATATATATATATATATATATATATATATATATTAGGAATTCCCTGTCCTTAGGTGGTATATATCTGTGGTTGCTTGATAGGCCCTAGGGAGAGGGTAACGTTCTGACTGGGTTAGAGAGGCTCTGATGAGCGGGTTCTATCTGATCCGAAAACCCAAGCAGAACAGTTGGTCACACAAAAGACATTTTTGTCAGCGTTGGTTGATAAAGACAACTAATATGTGTACGTTTCTACTGCTCCACCACCCTTTAGGGCAGGGGTCTTCAAAGTGTGGGGCGCGACTCCCAGGGGGGCCGTGAAGTGATGGAAAGGGGGTTGCGCATTCCCGGTCACACTTCTGGCCAGGCCCATCGGACAACAAGGGATTCAGCCCCCCATCTCCCCCGTAGTGTGTCTCAGCTCGAGCTGCTGTGGGCTCCGCTGGGCAGTGTCTGGAGTCTTCTCTCCAGCACAGCCTGGCAGGCCTGAGTTTTTCACAGGTCGTTACAGACCATTTGCATGTTTACATACCTTTTGTAAACTAGTTACTGAGGCTTAGTTTTTTAGGTCTCGGCTCGAAGGCTGCGCTTGCGCAGTCTCGGTCCGAGATTTAATGACTTGGAGAAGAGGGGCTTGAACCCGCCCCTCTTCTCCCCTGTTCTCCATTGGCTGGCCTCTTGAATGCTGGCCAGCCATTGGAGAAAAGGTCAGTCATTCCGATCAGTCTCAGTGCAGCGAGTTCGCGTGGAACAAAGACTGTTTGTTATGTGGTCGCCCCCATCTCCAGTGCGATAGGGGTGTTTCGAAAATGATAGTCCTGGGTCTCCCGTGTACGAGGCTGTAACTAAACTTCAAGCCACAATAATATGCACTGCCTCCTGCTGGGTTTACACGTCACAGCAGCCCAGGGAAGGCCGCCTGGAATGTGTAAGGTGCTCCTCGTTGTGTTTTATTGGGTCGGGCTCAGGCGAACGTGACCCCGGGTGTGCTCCCCTTGGAAGCAGTGACACGGTGAATCGACGCGTCGGCACGGGGTGGGGGTTCTGGTTTGTAAGTGAAAAGAACATGCGCCTTTGCTGCTGTTGTCGTTACTGTAGGCGCTGTACAGTCACACACGTTCACAAATGTATGTGCTTAATGAGCACAAGGTTCTCACCACTTTCGTGTCTGTAAGCATTGAGCAGTGTGTATCACGAAGAAGTGTGGAGTATAGACTGGAGTCATGGTCTGTTTTATGAAGAAAAACAATTATATGTTTCTTTGAAAAAATCTTCCCCCAAGTTTAATTTTACACACTTTTCATTTCGGTAGCGAGGAGATGTATTTTGGAATAAACTGTTTACAGTTGACATTGTAAATAACAATGCCGTTTCTTTAAATGTTTTAAGAACAAAAACAAAAACAAACCAATATCTCTAACTTTAACAATGCCGAGACCATTGCATTGTAAATGCTTGTTTTTCTAGTTCCAGTACCCCCTGGGCCCCAACTCTGCCTTTTCCTTACATTTGTATTTTACATTTACTGCAGCAGTGTGTTAGAATGCATTTCATGAAAAGAAATATAAAGTAGGGTTGCAAGAAGGAAAATACCAGCCATTTGATGTTTAAAGAGCCTGTAAAGGCCTCCTCTTGACACTAAATGGGATTGTAAATAAAATCATATGCATTCATTCGTAATGTGAATTTTCTTCTGTCTTTGTTCCCTTTAATTATCACTATTTATATTTGCTGTTCCAAGTACGCACAGATGAGTGCTGAAATATACAGCTTTAGGTGACTTCTTATTTTTGTACCGTCTGGGACATCAAAATAATGAGCAGGCAACCCTAACCATAGGACTGGAAGTGTGTTGCAGGATCAGCATATTATTTATTTCCTCCACCCTCGATCCCTGATTAATGTCATAATAGCAATAGTTTAACTTATATCTTTAAATCCTACGCTGCCGTCAATTATATGCTGAGTTACTTCAAGCGTCTGGGAATGCACCCTACATTCAGAGAACTCACTTCTCATTCTCACACTTCACTTTCATGCTCACCCTGCACTCACAGCGATCACAATGCACTCACACTGATCACCATGCACTCACATCATTCACCTTCTCACCCTGCACTCACAGTGATCACTCTGCAATCACAACGCACTTGCGTTGTTCACCCTGTACCTCAGCCTGCAGTCACACTACTCATCTGCACTTATGTGACACCTCATTCACCTGCCCCTTCACTGCTCAATTTGCAACTCGCTCAAACAAGCCCATAATTAACCATGCATTCATTCGGCCCACTCTGCACTTACATCCGCACCCAAATTCATATGGTCACCTCACTCATCCTGCAGTCACTCCTCTTTCCCTACTCTCACACTGTTGCATCGCTCACCGTGCACTTACATGGGCACACTTCTCATCCACAGAGTGCAGAGGGATAATGTGCCTGCTACAAAGAACATGTACTATGCAGATCACAGAACTTAGTGTGAGTAAACTATGAGTAGCACTATAAAAGAAAAATGTTTGTCAGAAAGGTGCTACAGAGAGATGAGGAGCTTTGTTGGTGAGTGGTAGTGAGGGAATTTATGGAGAAGGAGGAAACGGGGGATGGGGCACCAAAAAAGACTGTTGTGCCGTGTGTGACCAGTGCTATGGCCAGCCCTGCCTGGGAGTGTAGGCCCCCGCAAAGGTTGGGTCTAGTGGCTCCCATGCTTCTGCCTATTACTATTATTATTTACATTTGTAGTGCGCTAATGTTACCAAAAGGTGTGCTGGGGCTAATAGCCATCTGCTGCCTGAAGGCAAATAAGAAACATACAGAAGGGGGAAGGAGAACCAGCCAAAGGGGGTGACCTACAGAGTATAGAGGCAGGTTTTCATATCTTCCTAAAAATTAGTGACTTTTTTAGCGATAAAATCGACAAAATATATGCCTCTTTTACAAATAACAGCCAGGCCCCTGTGGAGTATCAGATGGACTCCACTTTGCAAGCCAACTGCTCTACCTTTGGCCCATTTTCAGAAGACGAGGTCACCAAAGCCATGTCAGAAATCAAATCAGGCTCGCCATGGGATGTCTGTCCACACTATATTTTCTCTCAACTAACTCCCATAATTGGCCCAACAGTCACAAAAGTTCTTAACCAGTCCCTGGAGCAAGCTGTATTCCCAGAAGTTTGGAAAAATTCGGCAGTTATCCGACTACTAAAAAAGGCGGGCGCGGACATAAACGACCCAGCCAATTATCGTCCCATTTCACAGCTCCCCTTCCTATCCAAGGTTTTAGAAAGACTGGTAACAAAACAACTGACAAGTTATCTGGAAATCAACAATTTACTAGATGTCTCCCAAACCGGTTTTAGATCAAATAACAGTACAGAGACTACGCTCCTGGCTGTAATGGACGATATCCAAATGCAGGTCGATAAAGGCAAAACGGTCGCCCTGATACTCCTTGATTTATCAGCGGCGTTTGATACCGTGTCCCATAAACTGTTAATTCACATGCTTGCCGCTAAAGGAATACAAGGTAAAGCCCTAAATTGGCTGGAGTCCTTTCTATCAAACAGATCCCAGTCCATCTGTTTAGGTAACTTTACCTCTACCCCTCGAAAGATTAAATATGGAGTGCCCCAAGGGGCAGCATTGAGCCCAACATTGTTCAATGTATACGTCTCCTCATTGGCGTCGATTGGCAAGAAATGGGACATTAATATCTGCTCCTACGCTGACGATACTCAGCTGATGGTAACCCTAAATGGGGAAAATGACGCCAAAAGTAGACTGCAAAACTGCCTGTCAGAGCTATCCAACTGGATGCATGGTCATTATTTAAAACTAAATGCTGACAAGTCAGAAATTCTCCTCTTCGGTGGGACTAAACAGCTCTGGGATAACACCTGGTGGCCAATTTCCTTAGGTTCCCCACCTAATCCCACATCGTCCGCAAGAAACTTAGGAATTCAGATGGACACCACTCTATCGATGAAATGCCATGTCACCTCAATATGTGGCAAAGGATTTGCCATACTAAAAAGGTTGAAACAGGTCTTCCCCTGGATACCACTGGAATGCAGACAGATCCTAGTCCAGTCGCTACTAGTTAGCAGGCTGGACTATGGCAATTCTCTATTTGTGGGTATGTCGGACTATTTATTTAGAAAACTACAACTGGTCCAGAATGCTGCTGCTAAAGCTGTTTGCAATAAGAGAAAGTATGATTCAGCCACAAGCTGCCTGAGAGCCATACACTGGCTGCCTATGAGGCAAAGAGCCACGTTCAAAATGCTATGCATCGCCCATAAAACAATACACAATACTGGCCCTTTCATTCTACGGAATAGAATTAAGTTCTATGCTCCAGCACGGAACTTACGTTCACAAGCCTCAGCCAAAGCAGCCACCACACGGATCAAACTATCCAGGATGGGCGGTCGTGCCTTTTCATACATAGCTGCTAAATGTTGGAATGATCTGCCCATAAACCTCCGACTCACAGACTCCTACCCCATCTTTAAGAAAAAACTAAAAACTGCATTATTCCCCATATCAGAATAATCAACAATTCCCAGGAAACTGCCTTAGGTTCTACTGCTCAATATTGCAGCGCCGTGATATCCTGGTAGGATGAATGTTGCGCTTTACAAGTACACTTAACAATAACAATAACAATAATAGATTCTTGGTGGAGCGAAGCAAAGGAGGGTGCACGTTCCATAACTGTGTGGCCTGCACCAAAACAGCAAGACAGACAATTCATGCCTTCCTGAATTAGGGAACAATAAGCAGAGTGGCACAGGCCAAGAGGAGCTTACGGGTCCAACCCGTGTGCTCGGTGTGGAGAGATGAGAGGATGAGAAAGGACAGCAAGGGAGTGAGAGAATTTGATTGAAGAGGTCAGGGATGAGGAAAAATGTGAAGTGCCGAAGGGAAGTGCGGACACGCAAGAAGTGAGTGTGAGGGAAAATTGAGGGCACAGAGGAGGGCTGCTGTCAGACTGTGAGAGAGGATAGCTGAGAGATGATCTGTGACCTAAAAAGTAATTTGATGCGACAGGGGTGAGGGACAGCAGCGATAGAGGAAGAGAGGGAGTACTGGGGTGGGTGCTGAGCAGTGATTAATTTGTAATAAAACATTTTCCAGGGACCTCACCAGTAGGCCACTGCAACTTTAACCACCCACCCATTGCCTTGCGTGTGCGGCCAATGACAATACCTATGCAACTACCAACCATAACACTGTACAAGTGTGACTATTTCAAGCCCCCAAAGCTATAAGAATGGCATGGATGTCAGGAGTTTATCATTTTTAATGTATATTGAATTAATAAACAGCTGTTCTGCTCATCTCTAAATTACACAGACAGAGCCACCATGTGGCAGACGGCCATAGTGCCAGTGTGCACAATCAGGTGCCAGTGCGGAGCACCGGAAACCACCTGCTCAAATTAAGCACTGGTGCTGAGGTAACAGGGGAGAGGGACATTTGTTCAAGAAGGTGTTTAAAAACAAAGGAGAGATGTGAAAGATGAATTGGGGGACTGGAGAGGTGTAAGATACAAATAGACAACAATTTGAATGGAGAGACTTGAGGTGAATGAGAAGTGCAGATAGGCACGGGAAGTGACAGGCCAGAGAGGCCATGAGATAAATGCAAGAAACTGTTAGAGATGAGGGCAGTAAAAAAACAGAATGGCAAGAGGTGATTAAGGGTAAAGGGAGAAGTTGAACGGGGAGAGTTCAGAAGTTGTAAAAAGGGGTGTAAGAAAATGGCCTGCAAAGTGAGAGAGGGATCTGGGATTGGGAGAGGAGAGAGGGATGGAAGGGAGGGGTGAGAGGAAAGCGGCATGGGTATATTGCTTAACTCTTCACAAGACTGCCAGGGTTTGAAGGGACCCCTGCCGCTCCCGGCCAGGGCCAGGTGAGCTTCTAACGTGGCAGCACTTATTCCTGCGGAGTGGAAGGCCCATCACAAAGGTTGACTAGACATCTTTTTGATGTTAATTGCTGTATTTTGGTTATAAACTGGTACTGATGGGGTGAAATCTTTCCTCAGTGTTACTGTGTGCAAAAAATGTCAAAATAATGAAGCAATTCTATCCCAAAATAACGCGGCATCACATAACATTATTTAAATTTTCTCCCACACAATTTAGTCAAGCCTGTCGTGTAATTTGTACTCACCTGCCTCGTAATTCCAGAAGCCCTGCCTACAGGTTTAGAAGTGTTTGTCAGGAAGGGGTCCTTACGACTGAAAAGTTTGAAGACCTCTGCTTTAGGGAGATGAGATGTGGCAGGCTCAGGGGCCTCGGCCCATTCCATGTTTTATTGATGTCACATTAATACATCCTTCAAAGAACAATGTATATCCCTTGGGGGCGACGCATGATTTCAATTGTAGTCTGAGGCCTGGACTTTATTGCGCTTTATACTTTTTCTTTCAGAAGTTTAACAGTTTTATTTTTAAATTGTATCCATTATTGCCTTTAATTACTGAGTTTGTTTATATTGCATCATTCTGTACTGTAACAGTCTGAGCATTAATCTTACTACCAGAAAAACAATTTTCATAAACATTTTCTTGACCACAGGATAACATGCAAAGGCATATACGGACAGTAGATAGTACAGTTTAAAGGGCCAGCCAAGGTTGGTCCATGAAACACCCGCAGTCGATACAGCAATGCACATGTGCACTGGTAGAGTGAGTAAAGCTCAGGATTCCCCACTCAAAAGTTACTTTCACAAAGTACAAGTATTTCTGTCTACACGGTCTGGGATACTTAAAGGGGCTTTCTGTGGGGTACTAGAGGACAGTCTGCTTGCTTCCAATTTCATTATGGAAATTAAGAAAATACAAATCAGGATCAGGGGAACTCCAAAGGTGTCTGAATTAAGTGCTCGGGATTAGGGAAGGATGACGAGCACGAAGGGAACAAAGCTTTCTGAACAGCCTCCTTGATACTGCAAACACATTAGGCATGATAGAAAGGAGTGTGGTGCCCTGAAATTCAGCAGGCTGGCAAGGACAGCAAGGGCAGAGGAAAGAACTACACCCGAATAGGGCGGAAGTCAGTACTCTGACTGAGTGCTGCAGATCACCAGTGATACTCATCCACGAGTGAGCTGAGAAAGGTGGAGCCTCCTTGGTGTCTGACATCCTATGCTCTCCAGTGGAGGCGAGAGAGCGGCTTTTAAGGAGGAACCTGGGCTGAGATGGATCGATGTGCGGCGCTGGAGCAAGGTTCAGTTACTGGAGCTGCATATCCTGCACTGGCTGACTGGGACGATCAGACAAGCTCATAGTCCAGGCAGAGGGTGGTTTCCGGGGCTCAGCACCTGCACTTAATCAACACCGGCGCTATAGTTTCATGAGCACACTCCTTTTTGGTAGGCACGGGAGATTTAAGTGATTGGGAATGCTGAGCCGATGCAGAGACTCAAACCTGGTTCCCCTGCTCTTTAGGTGGCATCTCTGGCCATTACGCCACACCCGCTCCCCACTTCATGGTTAGTAGTTGGTTTCGTTTTAGGCTGCCCTAGCAGGAGAATTGGGCTGGTGCAAGCTGCCTCCTGACGAGAGCTCTGGTCTTTTTTTTTTCTTTTAAACAAATTAAATAGAGGCTGCCACTTTAGGGTCAGGCTACCAGTGAGGCAAGTGATCGAAACCCTATGCCCTGATGAATTTGCCACAATAAGGATAAATGGCAATGAAACATGTTGGCCTTCCTTACAAAGGTTAGCAACATATAGTGCTTTTATTTTGAGTGAACTCACCGGTTTGAATAAAGAGGGTGACCTATAGTGAGTTTTCAACTCAATTTTAACATTGCTCGGAACATTCGTTCTTTGCAATACACTGGGTTTTTCTTTCTCTCTCTCTGTTTATGGGTACAGCAAAGTTTCTTCTAAATTTCTTTTCTTTGTCTGTCTACTTTTTCCTCACTAGACACTAGTTTTCTGATTCTTGTGAGTTAGCAACCAATGATGACAAAACGTGGACATACTGGCGAGAACCAGCTGGTAGCCTCCCTGGTGTTGCGTACGTGAGGTGCCCTCTCGCTTTTCACATCTATTTCTCTGATTACTTTTCTGAGTTTTGGTGATTTACTTTGTGTGGAAAAATATTGTTAGGCAATGGAGGGTAGTGCTGCAGGTCTTTTTAATTGAAATTTAAGAGGTCCAGGACTTCACTAATTTGGACGTGATGCCAGAGATTGGGGGGAGATAGGTATTCCAATAGTAGTGGAGGTCCTAAAGTTCAAATGTGATTCCTCTTGGTGCCAAGCCCTTATTGGTTTTGATAGATGTTGAGTGGAGGGCGGCTTGGCAGTTACCCTCTATAGCTCCCAGTTGTAAAGAGTTATTGAACGGCGGATCAGCAGTGAGAGCTTAAAATTGAAGTTTCTTTTCTTTTTATAGAAAAGTGGTTGGACCAACCATTTGAACGTAGTATTCAGTCATTAAAAGGCACTGGTTAGCTGGGTGTGCACCTGTGGAACTGTTGGTAATTACCACTATTTTTGATAGTGATGGATAGGAATTGCCTTGCGTTTTCTGATGATCAGATTGCCTCTATTTTAGCTGCCCATCCCTTTTTCCAGACTCCTCTTTGACTAATGTGAACACAGCCAGGGAAGAGTGGGATAAGTTAAGTAATACCAAGAAGCGCCAAGTGAGAGTGGCCCTTCATGGGGCTCTGATGACAGAGTATCTCCGTGTTGGAGCCGCTCCTGCGAGTCTATTAGTAAGACTTGAACCCCGTATTTTTTGGGAGGATAAGAAGTTCAGACTCGATTGGAGTTACATTGCCAATAAATGCACAAGAGATTGGCTGATTCTGATCATAAATACTGCAAAGAGATTGAGTGATGAGTTGTTGGTGGAGATTTTAGAGCTAGAAGAAATCTTGAAGAAAGACACAACCATTACTGACACAAAAGAGCAATTACAGCGAATTCAGGAGGATTTAGCAGACTATAAGCATTATATGGTGAACCAAGGCCTGAAGAGGAATCTTGAGAGATATACTCATGAATGGGCCTTCCCCTATCTAGATGATAAATATTACCAACAGGGAAGCGAAGTGGCACCACAGCTTAGTCATCGGGGGAGGGGAGGCAGACAACAACAGAGAAGGACTCCCCAGAATTGGACTTTTGAGAATACCTCTAGTGAAGAGGAAGAGAGTGCCCAACCATCTAATCAGGGGGGAGTTAGGTTTGATTCACAGTATAAATCCAACGAAGTTCTGGGGGCTTTGTTTCGCTCTTTTTTAGGACACACCAACAGGGGCAACAGAGAGGGCAGACAAAGGGGCAGAAGCAGGGCACGACAAATTCACAATCAAGGACAGCCATGGCCCATGTTCTCCCCCCGGATAACTCGCAGTCGGGGCAGGACCCCGACTTGAATAGCATAGTGATGAATTTGTCTGACTATGCATTAACAACTGGTGAACTGCGTGTTCTTAAAAGGTTAGGATATGTTCCTACCCCAAGACATGATGCTTTTAAATGTAGGACCGAATTTTTTGAGACTATGAGAAAAATCAAACTAAACATTTTTTTTGCTAATATAGAATTAGAACCACAGTCTATTTTCTCAACAAATTTACGACGTCCATCTCAGTTCTGTCCACTGAGTTCAACTATGGGTCCAGAAGTCATAGTATTTGAATAAAAGATGTTGGATGAGATCTCTAAATTGGAACAACCTGGCCAGCAGGGGCGGTCTTTAATAATATGAGCCATGAGGATTGGGAGGCTGTGAAGACCCTCCAGAACAATGCTGAAATAACTATAAAGAGCGCTGATAAGGGCGGGGCCATAGTGGTGATGAATACCTCAGACTACGAACATGAGGTTTTAAGACTGCTAGGTGAGCGGAAAAATTACCATCCCCTCCCTAGAGATCCTGTTTATGAATTACAGGAGTTGATTACTAAGATGGTGGCGGAAGCAAGGAGCAAGAACTGGATTACGAGTAAAGAGGCAGAGTTTTTAGTTAACAACAAGCCGAGAACACCAGCCTTCTATATACTCCCGAAGGTACATAAAGTACAACGGCCGCCCCCCGGGCGCCCGATAGTCTCGGGAATCTCTTCTATTCTCGAGCCACTTTCTCAATTTGCGGACTTTTTCTTAAGAGTCAGTCCTGAGACACTAATCATATGTCCAGGACACGACAGACATCTTGAATACTCTGAATGAGTTGGAATTTGATTCTTCGCAGCAGTTCTTGCTCACAATCGACATTGAGTCACTTTATACCAGTATCCCCCAGGAGGCCAAGCTGGTGGCAGCAGCGAAGGCCCTGGGGGATCAGGAATGGTTTTATGACACGCCCCAATCATTTGTGCTCCAATGTATTGAGCTTGCCCTCACACGTAACTATTTTGGTTATAAGGATGACCTGTATTTACAGGTGTCCGGAACATCGATGGGTGCAACTTTTGCGCCCAGTCTGGCCTGCATTTATGTAGGCCAGTTTGAGGAACATTTTCTGTATCATACATCGAACCCCTTCCAGAGACATATTTGCCTCAGGAAGAGGTACATTGACGATGTTTTGTGCATTTGGAAAGGGAATGAGAACACCCTTTTGGAATTTCTGAATTGGCTAAACAGTCTCGACAAGTGTCTAAAATTTACTTGGACATTCAGTAATGAGTGTGCGGTATATTTAGATCTTGATATTAGGGTACACGGTAATACCTTGAACACAATGGTTCATCAAAAGGTGTCAGATAGGAACTCACTGCTACACTATCATTCATATCATCCGAGAGCTTCACGGGACAACTTGCCGGTAGGCCAATTTTTTAGGTACCGACGTAATTGCTCTACTGTGGAGACTTTTGCTCAGCAAGCAGATGAGCTTTCAAGCAAATTGATACAAAGAGCGTACCCCAAAAAGATCATTAACAGAGCATGTAAAAGAGCACGTAATACACCACGGGAGGCGCTCTTAGAAAGGAATAAAAGAGAGGCAAGTGATTGCCTGACGGTGGTAATGACTTATGACCCCTTGGCCTCTAAGATTAGGCAACTGATGAGGAGACACTGGTCATTGTTGTCCACTGCAGATTTCAAAGTGCCACAACCAAGATTTGCATTTAGGCGTGCAACGAATTTAAAGGACAAGCTAGTGCACACACGACCACAAGTTAAACAAAGAACTTCATCAGTGCCGGCTGGACATTATCCTTGTGGTGGCTGCTCTGTCTGTAAGCTGACGGAGAAGACCAACTGTGTTAGCCTTAACAGTGGTAGAAAATGGCATTTGAATACATTTTCAAATTGTAATACAACAAATGTTATTTACAGACTTACCTGTCAGTGTGGGCTACAGTACATCGGCCTCACTACCAGAAAAATAAAGGTACGGATTCAAGAGCATTTAAGTACCATCAAAGCCGGTAAACTCACCACACGCTTGGTACAACACTTTTGCGAATCCAAACATGATTTGCAGGCCCTGAAATGAGTTGTCTTGGAGGGTGGTGGCTAGAAATGATAGCATAGAGAAAGTGCTGACAACCAGAGAAGCTCGTTGGATTTTTACTGAGAAAGCGGATCTAACAGGCCTAAATGATCACATTGAGTGGAATAAAGTGAATAGATAGTAACATCATATCAATGATCCCATAGGGTATAGTCATGACCTGATGGGAGTTGATTAAAGAAATGATTGTGAGTAGCGCAGCAGTGTGAGATGAAAATTGCTGAATTTCCACTTTGAATGAGTGCAGGATATTGGGAAGTAAATGATTGATGTACGCTGAGCATTTGTAGGAACCCACAGTCTATTGGTAAGGAAGAGCCCCTTGTAATAATGATGTAAACTGATTTAGTTCCAAATTATCCGCTTATACATATTTGATGAACACTTGTGTGAATCTCGTGTTTTGCCTCCACGTTGTTTTGCTGCGTTGGATTTTTAAACAATTAAACATCTGACTGAGAGCTTTCTATGCGTGATAGTGTACGGTCTAAGATGGCCGCCGTTGGCGGTGGAGATCCGAGTAGTTCTAACACTGGCCCCTTAACACGTGAGGCGGAAGCAGGGGGGCGTGGATCAGAGAGATAGTACTAGAGGCTGTGAAGCGGATGTGAATTGTGGCGGTGACGAGACACGGATCGCTCAGATACTGGTTGTGGTGAGATTTCTTGGCGGCGGTACAAAGGTTGCCAACGCTGCGGGGGCATTATGTTGCTCCGAGTATTGTCACGTGTGATTACGGTGAACATACGCGCTGCCGTAATTAGATATGGTTGTGGCAGGACGACTGAAGTAAACGTGACTGGAATAGTTTCAGTCGGGAGTTGGTTGATTGGCCCTTTGATGGCTGGTAATTGAAATGGATACATGAACAAAACACTGCCGCTACTCAAGTATAGCGGGTGTTTGTTGAAATGTGCAGAACGAGAGTTGAGGATATTTAGCAAATGCATGTTTGTGGAAAACACCAAATAGAATATGCCTTGGAACTTGATGAGAAGTTGCAAACTTTTTTTCCACAGGTGGAACACGTGCTAGCGACAGTGCAGTTCCAAAAATCGGGGAAAGAGTGTTTAATACAACCCTGTTTGGTATGGTGAAGGCTGGTATGAATGCCCTCAGCCTTTACATGGTAAATACACTCACTGAAATGGGTATTTGGTGTAGACTTGATAATAAATATAAATGGTTGGTCCATTCTTTTATTGAGGACTGAATAGAAAATCGCTATTCTTCTTCTCTCTTTTTTCCTGCTTTTTATAGCCCTTCCGCAACACAAAAGTATATGTCCAGTGAGGCGAGTGATCGAAACCCTATGCCCTAATGAATTTGCCACAATAAGGATAAATGGCAATGAAACATGTTGGCCTTCCTTACAAAGGTTAGCAACATATAGTGCTTTTATTTTGAGTGAACTCACCGGTTTGAATAAAGAGGGTGACCTATAGTGAGTTTTCAACTCAATTTTAACATTGCTCGGAACATTCGTTCTTTGCAATACACTGGGTTTTTCTTTCTCTCTCTCTGTTTATGGGGACAGCAAAGTTTCTTCAAAATTTATTTTCTTTGTCTGTCTACTTTTTCCTCACTGGACACTAGTTTTCTGATTCTTGTGAGTTGGCAACCAATGATGACAAAACGTGGGCATACTGGCGAGAACCAGCTGGTAGCCTCCCTGGTGTTGCGTACGTGAGGTGCCCTCTCGCTTTTCACATCTATTTCTCTGATTACTTTTCTGAGTTTTGGTGATTTACTTTGTGTGGAAAAATATTGTTAGGCAACGGAGGGTAGTGCTGCAGGTCTTTTTAATTGAAATTTAAGAGGTCCAGGACTTCACTAATTTGGAGGTGATGCCAGATATTGGGGGGAGATAGGTATTCCCAATAGTAGTGGAGGTCCTAAAGTTCAAATGTGATTCCTCTTGGTGCCAAGCCCTTATTGGTTTTGATAACAATGTTTGACGGCTGCAGTCTGACTTTAAAACAGTTCTGGTCAGTGGTGAAAGCAATTAAATAGCATGCAGATAAAAACAGACAGGAAGAGCTGCCACACTAGTAAGTGTATGAAAGCAACAGACCAGAGAAACTGCTAGGACGGAGATCGGCACTGCATAGTAATCAGAGGGGCTTGTCTAGTTTCCACATATTGAGGCCAGTATTCAGCGGCGGCTGGTGACATTTGAAAGTGGTAAGGCATAAAATTATTGTAGGACTGCACTAACTGACTGCACTGAACAACTTAAGGGGGGTTCTCCCGTACGAAAACTTTGAAAAAAAAGAGTGGACAAATGGTGCATTTTCAAGCAAACTTGAGGAAGCAGAAACGTTAATAAAGCAATACGATTGAATTATTTATCATTTAAGAAATTGCCAATTTTTATGTGTTAAAGAGGACAATCTTTGCGTATGCTGATGTGGGAGGGCATATTGTGCCTGTGCTCAACTGCCCCATGTGTGTTTGTGTGAAATAGTCACTCAGAAGATTGCTTGCTAAGTGACTAAACGGCTACCCTGTTAGCTACTTTTGGAATGCTAGGCGGCTTATCTTGTTTTGAAAGCTAGCGAAGTTTTTTTGCAAAGAAAGGAGGACAAAGAGGAATTGCCACTACCAACCACAACGGAACACAAAGCCATTGAGTAATTAATTGCCACTCCTTACAGACACCACCAATCAACCACCCTCCCTCCTGCCCATACAAAGGATTTGGTAAAGACCAACCAGCAGTGGGAGACATTTTAGATTTTTGGGCAACATGAAAAACAATAGGTGCTCCCATACATACTGTATTTTCACACATCTCCTGTAATTTCACATATCCAGCTAATACATATTTTATTATTAAGAGTGTCCAGGCACAGACTCCGCGGCATTCAAAGAAAGATCCACAGGCTGAACAAGTCACAGAATTAAGGTCAGCTGGGTTTATTACTCACAAATTAGATATACAACAATGTCAAATCTACCAGTACGATGTCTGTTGTAGTAAACATGTGACTTAGGGTGCGATAAAGGGAGTTTTAGGTGAGTTACGGGCAGTATTGGTTACGGATCCTTGCACTAGGTGCTCTCTTGCGCACACGCAGGTAGCTATTGAGTAAGTCACAGATGAAGTGTGAGGGGTGTGTTCTTCATACAAAGGCCTGCGCTAGGCACTCTTCTGCTCACACTCAGGCAGAGATTTCAAACCTTTAACGCGTGCTTTAGTCTGTTTTTTCAATATAATATTTAATAAGCACGCAATTTTTGGCTACAAGTATATGTGTAGTGTACAATGTGATGCCCTACGAAGCACAGTAGCCACAGCCTTTGATTAATATTCCAGAGTCCTGCCTTGTGTGCCAGAGGCCGCCTGAGCACTATACACGCTATATTTACACGTACGCCTCTTTGAATGACGCGTTTAAACACAAGTGAAACACTAGTATGCATGCCTCCTGAAGTGTCGATTCCTTTTCCACTAAATACATCAGCTAAGCCTCATGTGAGTGATATGGAAAAGAGCTCTCTACCTCCTGAAAAAAACTGACGTGGTGTCCCATCTTTCTGGAGACATGAAATAACAGGCTGCCCTAAAACTACTGGAAGGGATCTGCCTAACAGCCACTTTCCTGCTGCTTATGGTGCAATAGAAACAAGCATTTACAACGCAATAGGTCTCGCAACTGTGAGTTTTAGAGCTATTAGTATTGTAAATGGCAATGCCTTTTGAAAAATTAACAGGTATTGTAATTTATAATAGTAATTTTCCACCAGTACCATAACTACCACTATTATTATTAATATCACCACAGAGTAGTAATAGTAATAATTGTAGTGGTGGTTATGGTACTTGTGGTAGTAGTGGTGGTGGTATTGGTACAGGTGGTGGTGGTGGTACTGGTGGTCTACGTGGATTTTATTTCATTACTTATGCTACTGCTGTAATATTTTTTTAACAAACAAATACAAAAACTAACAAACATCATTTGCAACGCCAATAGCTCAAACTTTTAATAATGCCAGCCCTATTGCATTGCAAATGCTTGTTTTATGTTGCAGGCATGAGGTGCATCATCTACTTCCCAAAATACAATCTTGGATTTGTAGACACTCGTAACAGTCCTATGGTACAAGGCAGTTGTTCAGCCAGTGTAAGGCTAATAGCTAACAAAACTTTGCATTTTGATACCTGAAGTTTTAAATTACAATAAATGTAGTAGACCTCAGGAGGGAGACGTGAGTTACCAGTAACTGTGGAAAGAGCAATAACTTTAGAAACTGGTGCTTTGCACTGCCAGTGCTTCACTTTTGAGTGGGAAAAAGTGACGCAGCGGCGGCGCAAGGGGTTTGTAAATAAGCCCCAATGCCCTGTTTCTCTGGCTCTAAAGCAGCTTTGCTGACGTGTTCTTTGGCTCTACAACAGCTCTGCTGACCTGGTTCTCTGGCTCTACAGCAGCTCTGTTGACCTGGTTCTCTGGCTCTAAAGCAGCTCTGCTGACCTGGTTCTCTGGCTCTAGAGCGGCTCTGCTGACCTGGTTCTCTGGCTCTACAACGGCTCTGCTGACCTGGTTCTCTGGCTCTACAACGGCTCTGCTGACCTGGTTTTCTGGCTCTACAGCAGCTCTGCTGACCTGGTTTTCTGGCTCTACAGCAGCTCTGCTGACCTGGTTTTCTGGCTCTACAGCAGCTCTGCTGACCTGGTTTTCTGGCTCTACAGCAGCTCTGCAGACCTAGTTCTCTGCCTCTAAAGCAGCTCTGCTGAGCTGGTTCTCTGCCTCTAAAGCAGCTCTGCTGAGCTGGTTCTCTGCCTCTAAAGCAGCTCTGCTGAGCTGGTTCTCTGGCTCTAGAGCAGCTCTGCTGAGCTGGTTCTCTGGCTCTAGAGCAGCTCTGCTGAGCTGGTTCTCTGGCTCTAGAGAAGCTCTGCTGAGCTGGTTCTCTGGCTCTACAGCAGCTCTGCTGACCTAGTTCTCTGCCTCTAAAGCAGCTCTGCTGAGCTGGTTCTCTGCCTCTAAAGCAGCTCTGCTGAGCTGGTTCTCTGCCTCTAAAGCAGCTCTGCTGAGCTGGTTCTCTGGCTCTAGAGCAGCTCTGCTGAGCTGGTTCTCTGGCTCTAGAGCAGCTCTGCTGAGCTGGTTCTCTGGCTCTAGAGAAGCTCTGCTGAGCTGGTTCTCTGGCTCTAGAGCAGCTCTGCTGAGCTGGTTCTCTGGCTCTAGAGCAGCTCTGCTGAGCTGGTTCTCTGGCTCTAGAGCAGCTCTGCTGAGCTGGTTCTCTGGCTTTAGAGCAGCTCTGCTGAGCTGGTTCTCTGGCTCTAGAGCAGCTCTGCTGACCTGGTTCTCTGGCTCTAGAGCAGCTCTGCTGACCTGGTTCTCTGGCTCTAGAGCAGCTCTGCTGACCTGGTTCTCTGGCTCTAAAGCAGCTCTGCTGACCTGGTTCTCTGGCTCTAAAGCAGCTCTGCTGACCTGGTTCTTAGGCTCTAGAGCAGCTCTGCTGACCTGGTTCTCTGGCTCTAAAGCAGCTCTGCTGACCTGGTTCTCTGGCTCTAAAGCAGCTCTGCTGACCTGGTTCTTAGGCTCTAAAGCAGCTCTGCTGACCTGGTTCTATGGCTCTAAAGCAGCTCTGCTGACCTGGTTCTCTGGCTTTGAAGCAGCTCTGCTGACCTGGTTCTATGGCTCTAGAGCAGCTCTGCTGAACTAGTTCTCTCCCTCTAAAGTAGCTCTGCTCACCTGGTTCTCTTCCTCTAAAGCAGCTCTGCTGACCTGTTTCTCTGGCTCTAAAGCAGCTCTGCTGACCTGGTTCTTAGGCTCTAAAGCAGCTCTGCTGACCTGGTTCTATGGCTCTAAAGCGGCTCTGCTGACCTGGTTCTCTGGCTCTACAACGGCTCTGCTGACCTGGTTCTCTGGCTCTACAACGGCTCTGCTGACCTGGTTTTCTGGCTCTACAGCAGCTCTGCTGACCTGGTTTTCTGGCTCTACAGCAGCTCTGCTGACCTGGTTCTCTGCCTCTAAAGCAGCTCTGCTGAGCTGGTTCTCTGGCTCTAGAGCAGCTCTGCTGAGCTGGTTCTCTGGCTCTAGAGCAGCTCTGCTGAGCTGGTTCTCTGGCTCTAGAGCAGCTCTGCTGAGCTGGTTCTCTGGCTCTAGAGCAGCTCTGGTGACCTGGTTCTCTGGCTCTAGAGCAGCTCTGCTGACCTGGTTCTCTGGCTCTAAAGCAGCTCTGCTGACCTGGTTCTCTGGCTCTAAAGCAGCTCTGCTGACCTGGTTCTTAGGCTCTAAAGCAGCTCTGCTGACCTGGTTCTCTGGCTCTAGAGCAGCTCTGCTGACCTGGTTCTCTGGCTCTAAAGCAGCTCTGCTGACCTGGTTCTTAGGCTCTAAAGCAGCTCTGCTGACCTGGTTCTATGGCTCTAAAGCAGCTCTGCTGACCTGGTTCTCTGGCTTTGAAGCAGCTCTGCTGACCTGGTTCTATGGCTCTAGAGCAGCTCTGCTGAACTAGTTCTCTCCCTCTAAAGTAGCTCTGCTCACCTGGTTCTCTTCCTCTAAAGCAGCTCTGCTGACCTTGTTCTCTAGCTCTACAGGAGCTCTGCTGACCTGGTTCTCTGGCTCTAAAGCGGCTCTGCTGACCTGGTTCTCTGGCTCTAAAGCAGCTCTGCTGACCTGGTTCTATGGCTCTAAAGCGGCTCTGCTGACCTGGTTCTGGTTCTCTGGCTCTAAAGCAGCTCTGCTGACCTGGTTCTCTGGCTCTAGAGCAGCTCTGCTGACCTGGTTCGCACAAAAACCTGAGGATAAGTGGCAGGATAGAGTGCGGGGCAGATAAAAAGCACAGTGGGGCAAGAACAATACTGTTGTGTGTTGAGGCAACAAAAGCAAAAAAAAAGCCAAGTAAATATCATGTGGCACAAAGTACTTGATATGCTGAAGCGCTGAAATTTATGTGTCTGCCTTGTATTGTTGCATCGTGCAGTGAAACTGAAACCTAAATCAAGGTGGGAGTGTGTGAAAGCTTACATCTCTAGCGAGGAGACGCCATGCACGTGTACATCGCCTGTCCGTGCGCGCACATGGTTTGCCTCCCTTCGCACACAAAACCGACAACAACAGTCTCGCCAAGGCGAAGCAGCGCATGCGCTGCGTTCGCTAGGCGAGACCTACAAAGGGGCGCACATGGACTGTGGAAATGTACATACAGAGACACTTACAGACACAGGGGCACTCACAGGCTATGGAAAAATGCAGAGACCCTCACAAAAACAGGGGAACACACAGGCTGTAGAAACATGCACACAGACACTCACAGAAACAGTGGCACACACGGGCTGTGGAAACGTGCACACAGAGACACTCACAGAACCAGGGGAACACATGGGCTGTGGAAACGTGCATACAGATAGACTCACAGAAACAGGGGCAAACGAGCACACAAGGGCTGTGGAAACGTGCACATAGAGGCGCTCACAAAAACAGCGGCACATACAGGATGTGGAAACGTGCATGCAGACACACTCACAGATACAGGGGAACATAGGGCTGTAGAAACATGCACACATACATTCACAGAAACAGGGGAACACAGGGGCTGTGGAAACGTGCACACAGAGACATTCACAGAAACAGGGGAACACACGGGCTGTGGAAACGTGCACACACAGGCGCTCACAAAAACAGCAGCACATACAGGCTGTGGACACGTGCACGCAGAGACACTCACAGAAACAGGGGAACACACAGGCTGTGGAAACATGCCCACACAGACATTCACAGAAACAGGGGAACACACGGGCTGTGGAAACGTGCACACAGAGGCGCTCACAAAAACAGTGGCACATACAGGCTGTGGACACGTGCACGCAGAGACACTCACAGAAACAGGGGAACACACGGGCTGTGGAAACGTGCACACAGAGGCGCTCACAAAAACAGTGGCACATACAGGCTGCGGAAACGTGCATGCAGAGACACTCAGAAACAGGGGAACACGGTGCTCTGGTACCATGCATTCAGAGGCAATCACAGAAACGGGCGCACATAGGTTGTGGAAACATGCACACAGAGGCACTCATATTGAAAAGGCAGACAGTCTGTGGCAACATGCCCATAGAGGCACTCAGTGAAAGAGGCACACATGGTCTGTGGAAACGCACACAGAGGAAATGGACAGTGAACTCATTTGTAAAGGGATAGTCACAGGCACATGGAACACACAGGCCATAGGTACATGCAAACAGAGGCACTCACAGAAACAGGGGCACACTTGGGCTGGGAAAACGTGCATACAGAGGCACTCACAGAAACAGGGGCACACACTGTGTGGCAACGTGGACACAGAGGCACTCACAGTGAAAGAGGCACATACGGTCTGTGGAAACAGCATGATGCAAACAGAGGAACTGACAGAAACGGGCACATTGTCTGTGGAAACGTGCACGCTGAGACACCCAGAAACAGGGGCACACAGTCAGTAGAAATGTGCATACAGAGGCACTCACACAAATGGGGGTACAAACGGGCTGTGGAAACACGCGGACAATGGAATCATTCATACAGGGGTAGTCACAGAAACAGGGGCGCACACAGGCTGTAGAAACGTGCATACACAGGCACTCACACAAACGGGGGAACACACAGGCTGTGGAAACACGAGGACAATGGAATCATTCATACAGGGGTAGTCACAGAAACAGCGGCACGCACAGGCTATAGATACGTGCATATAAGAGGCACTCACAGAAACAGGGCCACACAGGGGCAGTCAGAAGAGCAGGTCCTCGCAGTCAATCAATGAAATGCACACTGGGGGTGAGTTTCATCTTTACAGAGGTGAAAACCAAAAATTAAAAATACAATGACTTTCCTGACAGTCTAACATAGGACAGGGGAGCTAAACAGAGCCACACACGTGACGTGTCCATTACGACCAGTGCCTTAAACCAGGAGGTATTGTCAGAGACAGAGAACCTCCATTTCTTTAATTTGTGTGGGAGAGTACCTGCACTTCTCAGAAGTAACTGAGAAAGGGAGTGCCTGCGCTGTTATGTTTCCATTTCAAGCACTGATCCCACCATTGTTAAACAACCAATCAGAACGCCAGATGCACACACACACGCACGCACACAGACACTCACGCAGACACACACGCACGCACACACACAGCCTTGCCTCCCTCCGACCCGGTTACTCCTTTTTCTGCCACACCTGCTGAACCACCAGGGCCTCCTATCTGTTCATCTGTGCCCTCCAAGAGTACTTCCCTCTCCCAGGCACATTAACCCGCTCAAGAATGTTACAATATTTATTAACCAGTGAAAGCCGCGGAAACACAAACAGAGTTAAATAATGTCCGACTCGTACTCACACGAATAAAGTACCAACAGCAGCAAAGTCACAATTTCAGCCTGGGACCCAGCCATGCTTCCTCGCTTTTCCAAACAAGCTCTCGCCATTGCACCAAGGAGACGTCATGCGCGTGCACATCGCCTGTTCGTGCGCGCACATGGTTTGTCTCCCTTCGCGCACCAAACCGACAATAGAGTCTCGCCAAGGCGAATCAGCGCATGCGCTGAGTTCCCCAGGCGAGACCTAAAAAAGGAGGACATGCGATAAATAAAAGTTGCCAGTCTGTACAGGAAGGGTGACATTTTTAAACAGACGAGGAGAGCTTAGAAGCCTGTCAATGCTCTAGTGAGGACGCAGGGGTGGGGGCGATGCGCCCCACAACACGATGTTTATGCTCTCGGCCAAAAGGAAGTAAATCAGCCAGACAAAACGTGTGGTTGTGGGGTTTGACTCAACTAGCCCTTCAGTGCAGATTTATACATCCTCTTCAAACCCAGCACCTGAGTGATCATGCCTGGATGCTGACACCACACTCTGGTAGATTTAGCTTGGTTCTATCTAGATGCTCTGGTGAATGTGACAAACAACCCAGGCTCCCCTGAGCACTTCACCCCTGTCATGCCTGTGCCTCGACAGGGCATAAAACTGTGTTCAAACCCTTCCTTGCTGCGAGGCGCCCAAAATACATCGCAACTCCCCTTGAGAGCGATACTGTACAGTGTCAAGATTGAAGCTTCCCTCCACGCCTTTCCTTCTAACAATTATATAACAAGTACAGCGTGCGCTGAAGGTTACATTAGAGAACACCTTTCTTCTCATGCACTTTGATTTCAAACCTCTTCGCGCAAATAGAGCCTCTAAAGAATGCAAACAATGCCGTCGCCTGTGGAAGGCTGCACCCACCGAGGGACGGCTCCTTGAGGTAAATTAAACAGACTGGAAAAAGTATGCGCACTTGCAGGGTACATGGGGAACAACAACTCTGTAAACAGTAGGAGCCCCCTTATTTGCAAGGATATTTATGTGAGCGCTCAGTTGCGGGCGGCATGATGGGTGGGTGGGGGGATCGCGTGGGGGGGTTGCACGTGATGGGTGTAGGGAGGGAGGCAGCAGGGAGGGGTTTAAAAAAATAAACTAAAACGTACCTTCCTCCGGGTCCCGCGTTATCGTTTTCCTGCTGCCACAGCTCTCGAGGCGCTCTTCAGACAGGCATCTGCGTCTCGGTCTCAGCCAATCCAGATGCTGCTCCACCAGCGCCAGGATTGGCTTGAGCTGTAGTAGTGCGCATGTTCTGTTTAGGGCTTAAAACATTTTGCGACCAGCCCAAACATGCGCAGTAGGCTGCTCATTAGAAGAGCAGCATGGAACAACCCTCGCTCTTCTAATGAGCAGCCTAGTATGCATGTTCAGGCTGGTGCAAAATTCTTTAAGCCCTAAACAGAACATGCGCACTCTTGCTGTGTGCGCTCCGCCGACCGGCACCATATTATCTATGTCATGATGACTCATGATGATGACTGAACTCCTGCTGCCCCGCCCCCTTCTGAGCTGACTGCCTCCGGCAGCCTGCCTGGGATTTTAATAAACCATGTGAGTCAGTGAGAGACTGACGGCAACTGCAACCCTTGTTAGTTGGTACTCGTTCAACTATCCGACTGCCTCAAATTAATTGGTGGGGCAACGCCCAAGCGCCCTAATGGACGCGCGTTGCGGCTGGTATTCAGCAAAGATTCAGACAGAACTGCTAAACCGAAAAACACTTGGGGCTCTCCTAGAAGGGAGCACATGCAAAGTGGCAATTTCCAAGGTAAAAGGGTAAAAGAAAGGAAAGGTTACTGATTCTCTCCAAAAGGCTGAAAGGGATGAATGCCCTACCTAGACAGCCTAGTGGCTCCAAAGGTGATGCACTAATGGCAGCACAACGGCAGATAAAGTCAATACCTAAGCTGCGTGGGAAGTTTGACAAACTAAAGGATGTCATCAGCAGTGCATTGCGGGGATGCGAGTTATAGTTAACTCAGCTAGCTATAAGGGCTCATTTCACAGGTTTGTACAAGTGAAATGTCAGCCTAACTATAACATTCCTGTAACCTGTGTTTTTTCGCATGAATTTCTAAGGTTTTTTAAATGCTAATTCCTACCTATAACATCCCTGAAACCTTTCGATTTTTTAGTGAATTTCCAAGGTTTTTTAACTAGCAGTCATGTTTGCAGGCTGGTGGAGAAAGGGGGCTGGGCCTCCGACCAGCTCTCAGGAACTCCGCTGCATAGGACTTACAGGAGGGCCTCTTGGCACCCAAGGTCGCTCTGGAGTAAAGTGGATTTCATCCCCCAACCAGGAGTGTGCCAGGAGGCGCGTTTGCAGAGTGATGGCAAAAGAGGTGTGTGGTCTCCGAAGACCTCTTAGCAATCCCACTGAGTGGGACATACTAGAGGTCACAAGAGAGGTAGGTGGGACCTCAGGCGAATTGCTGGCTTCGTTTTTTTTTTTCAATTTTAGGAAGGGGGGCTGTGTGGCCCCCCCCTTCCCTTGATCCTTTTTGTTATGTTAAATTAATTTTATACAGCGCACAGCTACCCAACAAGGGTTTCCCAGCACTAAACCTGACAGAGGACAAAAGCAATTAAAGAAATCAGAAAGGCAATTCAAGATGAATTATTGGTTAAATAACCACGTTTTTAAAAGTAAAAATTCATGTATGAAGTTTCATTACGAATTGCAATAAGAAGGGAATTCCAAATAGAAGGACCAAGGCAGGCAAATGAACGACCTCCCATTCTTTTAAGTTTAAGACGGGGCACCAAGAATTTACCCTGGGTGGCCGAGCAAAGTAAACGAGGAGGCTGGTAAGGGTGAACTAAAGTTTGCAAATATTTAGGAGCAGAGCCAACTTTGATTTTATACATATAGCTCATGGCCTTAAACTTCACACGGTTTTCAACCTTAAGCCAATGAAGGTTGCGCAAAGCACTGGAAGTCGAAGAATTTTTAGAGAGCCGACATAGCAGCCTGGCAGCAGAATTTTGTACCACCTGTAGTTTCCGTGTAACGTCCTTATTTGATCCCAAATAAAGGATGTTTCCATAGTCCATTCTAGATGTCACAAGCGCTTGGACTACAGTTTTCTGAGTGGGAACCGGAAGCATCCAAATAATTTTCTTCAACCATTTTAAGATGGTAAAACAGGTGGCTGCCACCTTTACAGCCTGCTGCTTCATAGATAATTTATCGTCAATGAGGACTCCCAAATTGCGAACATAAGCGGAGGGCTGAGGAAGATCACCTATTTCACACGGCCAATGAGCGGGCCCCAAAGATTTTTATTTTTACCCAAAATAAGGACCTCAGTTTTTTGGCCGTTAAGCTTAAGAAGATTAGCTTGCATCCAAGATGCAAAATTCCTCAGACCAGTCTGAAGAACTGAGGGTCCAAGCATCTTTTCCGTAGAAAGGGAAAAGATGATCTGGGTCTCATCAGCATAAGAGAACAGGCACAGCCCTGCCTCCTCTGCTATTGTCGCCAAAGGTTTGACATACAGATTGAATAAAAGAGGACTTAGAATAGAGCCTTGGGGTACCCCATAAGAAGAAGAGTACATTTTAGAAGTGGCTCTGGATAAAAAGACTTGAAAGGTCCGTTTAGCAAGAAAAGATGAAAGCCAACCAAGTGCTGAGCCAGTAATACCAAAGGATTGCAAAGATTTAATTAACACGGTATGAGACACCGTGTCAAATGCAGCGCTCAGATCGAGCAATATAAGGGCCACGGTGTCCCCAACATCCAATCGCTGTCGTAACATTTCTGATACTCCAAGAACAGGTGTCTCGGTGGAATAACAGGCCCTAAAGCCGGACTGAGAGGAGTGTAGAAGGTTAGTAGATTCGACAAATTGAGTTAGTTGCTGGTTAACATGCTTTTCCAAAATATTGGAATAAGTAGGAAGCAGAGAAATAAGCCTAAAATTAGATGACTGAGATGGATCAGCATTCGCCTTTTTTAAGAGGAAGAACCATTGCATGCTTCCAGTCTGAAGGGACAATGGCTTCTTGAATAGTGGCATTAAGCATCTGCATAATTAACATCAGAGAGGATGAGTCCAACTGCTGCAGCACAGATACAGGGATGAGATCACAAGGCGAACCAGATTTAATACTATTTAGAATCTTTTAAAAAGAATTGCTATCAAGAAGTGTTCAGGTTTCAAGTCTAATGGAGTCCTTCGCCCTGTAATCAGACTCGGTCTTAGGGGGAGGCATAACAGATGCCACTGTCTGAGTATATTTGCTCTACTTTATCCACAAAGTATTTAGTGAGGTTGTCGCATTGTTGTTCATTTAAGATAGGTGGCATTGACTGTGTGTCAGAGCCAGCAAGTTTTTTTTCCATATTAAACAGGGTACGCGAACAATACTGGGCATTGGAAATGGTGGAGGAAACCTATTCCTTCCTAGCTCATTTACAAAGGGCTTGATAATGTTTTAAAGCTTGTTTATAATTAAATTTAGAGTCCTGCGTGTAGTTCCTCCTCCAGCTCCTTTCCAGAGTTTTACATTTGTTTTTTTCAGTTTTTAATTGCTCTGTAAACCAAGGGGCAGGAGGACGATGATTATGTTTTTTTTATAGATAGTGGAAGAGAGTACTCAACTGCATCCGAAATCCACTCATGTATTGTACTCAATGAATTAGTTGATATATGCTCAATAGTAGGGGCATTATCAACGAGTCTTATTAAAGATTTCCAAATCCAATTTACTCCAGTTCCGAAATCTTTGTGGACTACTAATAGAAGCAGCAGTTGAAGTCAGTGAAAAAATACACTGAAATTTAACTTCAAAATGATCTGACCAGCATAAAGGGAGAGCAGGATCACACCGAAGACCAGTTAAATTGGAAAAAATGGGATCCAACAAATGCCCAACCATATGTGTAGGGCCAATATTACAGAGTAAAAGATTTAATGCTGCAAAATCAGCAATCAGTGTACTACTGACCGTACATTCAGATTTATCAAGATGGAAGTTAAAATCACCCAGTATAGTAAAGTTGGACGCTTTGAGAAGATGTGGCGTAACCAGATCTGGCAGTGAAGAAGCCCAGGAGCACGATAGACAAGAATGCCTGAAAAAGTAGTTTGCGGTGTCATTGTGATTTTAAATAAGGCTGCTTCACAATTTAAAAAAGATAAGTCTACCAGTTTACATTGGTAGGATTTATCATACATTATAGCAATTCCTCCACCCTTTCCACTGACTCTGTCCCTTCTAGCTATAGCATAATTAGGTGGTAAGGCTAAAGCTACATCAGAACCCGAACTGGTATGTAAACAAGTTTCAGTAAGAAAGATCGCGTCTGGATGTTCACTGTTTAAAAGGTCAAATATATCCATTTTATGTTTGGGAAGGGAACGGCAATTGACATTCCAAATGGGACCCCATTCCCTGGGGCATGGCCATCACTATAAAAAAAATACTTTTAAAGGAGGGCCAATTTCGGCCCAGGGGACCCCACTCCCAGGGGCCAGGCCTTAACTTTTTGTTTTCCTTAAAAGAATGGGTAGGGGGTCCTGCACGGCCCCGCCTACCCTGGCAGATATTTCCCCGGGGACCCCATGCCCCGGGGCATGGCCACATCATTGGGGAACACGGGGGAGAGCCTCAAGCCCCTGCCGGCTCCCCGCCTCCTGCGAGAGCCTGCACTACTTTTGGGCAGAGGGAGCTGCTAACATACAGCTTCCTCTGTCCAAAAGCTTTGCTTCATGGAAATGAGAGCATTTTCTTTGCTCTTGCCTCCATGAAGTGAAGCAGAGCTTGCTATGGCTTGGCGGGAGCAGTCCTCCCGCCAAGCCATAGCAAACTGCAATGGGCACCGCGGGACATTGCTGGACCCGGCCCTTGGGGTGGCGGTCCCCAGAGCCACGGAGGGTTCCTGGAGGGGGCCTTGCAGCCCCCACCCTCCCATCTACTTTGTAGCCCCGGGGTGGTCCCCAGGGCCAGGGATCCTCAACAGACCCCCATCTTTACTTAAGCTGTTCTGGGAAGGAACCGGTCACCACAGCTACGTGGGGGGGGGGGGGGGGGCAGGAGCCCCACTAGGAATGTTGCAATGTAGCCCCGGGGAGGTGGTGGTCCCTGGAGATGCGGGGACCCACGCGACCCGCATTATTTAGTCAATTGCCCTCGGGAGCTGGCCCACCCGGGGGCCTAAAGAAAACAGATCCAATTCGATTCCCGCCGTAAATTAAAAAAAATGCATTTTGGGGCCCTGGGGGTTCCTGCGGGACACCCTGAACAGGCCTAGGGGGTCAGGGTGTTTGGATCCTCCTCCCTTTTCTGTTTTTTTAAACTTTTTTTTAAACATTTTTTCCTAGAGAATCGGTTCAACCGAGTCACATAGATGGCTGCCAACACTTCCTGGTTTGAAGTGTTGGTAGTTAATAAGATCACAGGCTTGAGATTGGGAGGGTTCGAGGATCCTCCAGGGCCATATTTGGATATCTGAGAAATATATACATTTCTCAGGAACTTCTGAATGGATTTACACCATTTAACAAAAAGAGTGTACTCTGGACATAGAGCTACCTTTCTACCACATTTTGTGTAATTCTGTTCAGCAGTGCGGGCTGGAGCTGCATCAACAGTCTCCTATGAAAATTAACATGGAGACATAGCATTTCGGGACCCACACTTTTTCCCAGCCCCCACTTCACGGATCACACCGAAATGTTCAAGACAGCAGCTAAAGTGAGTGGGCCATTAGTTTTGAAAATGTTGCGAAGATTCGTCAAACAGCGCCAAAGATATTGGCAAAAGAAAAAATGCTTCCTGAATAGAAGCAAGGTCCTAACTATAACTACTTACTGGCAACCGTCAGTAGATAAGATATAGATATATATATATATATATATAAATCCAAGAAAGAAGTGACTCAAACAGATAGATTCACCAAAGAAGAAAAATATATTTCCACTACAACGTTTCAGCTTCCGCCTTCCTCAGGTAGTACAAGATGGTTTGCTCTATGGCTGCACAGCTGAATTTTCAAAAACCATCATGAGTGAAGATTCCATTTGGAATCATTCCATTTCCATTTTAATCATCTTCAAGTATATATACATCGCGAAACACTCCTTCAATATATATATATTTATTTATTTCTTTAACTGAAAAAATTACAGACGTTATAGTAATAAATTAGCATTTAAAAAACCTTAGAAATTCACTGAAAAAAACATAGGTTTCAGAGGGTTATAGTTAGCTGGACATTTCACTCGCACAAAACCAGAGACATTCCACCGTTATAGTTAGTTCGGCTAACTATAACTCGCGCCCCCGCAATGCACTTCTCATGACGTCACATATTACATCATTCATGGCAAGGTCATCTCAAATGACATCACTGATGACATAATCCACGTAAAAGTCTGATGCACCTCCTCACAATCTCATATAACCTTTGATACACCCACTGTAAAATACAGACTACCATTTTCGAAACCATCGACACACCAATACCAGTTACTACATACGCACTCACTGATTTCTAGGTCTACACACACATCCACTCATTCACCCATACAATCACTTATACATGCAGTCACTCATCAATACAACACTATCATATGTACTCATACACCTATTCAGACACTCACACAGCGCCACTCATCCATGGAGTTACTCACACACCTAGTCAGTCATGCAAAGAATCAATCACACTTCCATTTACTCACCTATACAGTTATACACACACCACCTCTCTTATTCATACAGATACTAACACATACTTACTCTCTTATATAATCACTGATACAAGTACACACTCATCCACTCTCAGAATCACTCACTCACAGTTATTTATATACACCATCACTCACATATACTGCCTTTTATACATGTAGTTACTCACACATGTACCACTGAGACATCCATTCACACACCAACTCACCCAGACAGTCACCCACCCATACAGGTTTCCACATGCACTCTTGAACCCATACACCCAGTGAGTCAACCACTCACACATCTATGCACAGAGTCACACACCTCCAACACCCCCACACACACACTCAGTCTCCCATACAAATACTCAGGCAAACAATCAATAACCCATATAGACACTCGTGTAGCTACTGATAAACCCATGTAGCAGCTTACACAACAACAGACAGACTGTGGACATTCACACAGTTTAGTCACTAACCCATGCATTCAGTAAGACACGTTTAATCACTCACTTATACAATCAATCACACACCTGCTAAATCCTCCATCCAGACACTTATACACCCACTCATTCTTCAATACACCTTGGCATATATATAAAACATATTTTAACGTTACAGAAACACACAGTCACTGGATGATGTCACCAGTGATATCATTTGAGATGTCATATATGATGTCATCAGTGAAGAAACTGACCATGCCATGAATTATGTAATATGTGACGTCATGAGCGCGAGTTATAGTTAGCTGAACTAACTATAACAATGGAATTTTTCTAGTTTTGTAGGAGTGAAATGTCCAGCTAACTATAATGTCCCTGAAACCTATGGTTTATTCAGTGAATTTCTAAGGTTTTTTAAATGCTAATTTCCAACTATAACGTCTGTAAAACCTATGGTTTTTTTCAGTGAATTTCAAAGGTTTTTTAAATATTAAACTACTATTCTGCTATTTGTCATTATTACAGTTTTTTATAACTTTTCCACTACATAAAAGAAAATAAACTGTAAAACTGTTTTGTAATGTAATATATTTCACAAATTACAGTGTTACTTATCAAATAATACAACATAATTTAACATTTTGAAAACATATTTTTCTCCCTTTTTCTGCTGTTATCAGATTCTACTTAACTTCAATATTCACAGTCATGGTAGTGTAGTATCATAAACAGCTGTGAAAAAAAACCCTATCAACTAGATTGTTTAAAAACCCAAATGACTAATTCTTGCAAGCACAAAGTAGGTTTGGAAATGCCTATGAAGAACACCTTTGGACGATTGATGTTACTTTTGCCTCAAACTGTCTTTGTATATTCCAATATATGCCAAAGACAGAATTGGAAATGGTCAAACCAATTTTGTCATAAGACTGAAAAATCTAGGAAGAATGTCAACAAATCTGTGTCTGCATACCTCAGAGACCATGGAATGGGGTCGATCTACAACAACAACATACGTTTTGATATGGCTATTATCTACAGAAGTGAAGGAGTACACTTCACAGATGAGGGAAACAGAGCTTTTCAGAATAACCTGAAGCTGTGCATCCGCACTTACATGTAGCCCCAACTAATAAACACAAGGGCTCTTTTTAGAGCCGCCTTATATTCCCAATATCGGCTCGCAGAGTGACAGCTGCGGTCCGGCTAGCAACGGGAGACCTGCGGGCCTTCGGGCAGGCTCGCAGAGGAAGAGCTGTGGCCCGTGAGCTCAGAATCAGGCTATCCTGGCTGAAGAGGGGTGAAACCCCGAAACCGGTCCTAGGATGCTTGGTTCCAGTCCAGGGAGGACCTGGCTTGGCAGTTCGGGCTGGACTGTTCCCATGAGGCAAAGGGTCAAGACTGATTTGCATATGGCTGGGTTCAAACTGGAATGGCATGGTGAGAAATAAAAGGATGGATTTAGGCCCAGATCTCTGTACTGGGGTGAATGTATGACATTGTTCTGCGTTCTGTCCATCAACTGTTGTTTTTGCATTTGTCACCCCGAGTGTGACGGGTATGCTCAGGCGTGAGTCTCGAGCTCTCCATGCCACGGGAATCAAGCTATCCTGGCTGAAGAGGGGTGAAACCCCGAAACCGGTCCTAGGATGCTTGGTTCCAGTCCAGGGAGGACCTGGCTTGGCACCTCGGGCTGGACTGTTCCCATGAGGCACAGGGTCAAGACTGATTTGCATATGGCTGGGTTCAAATTGGAATGGCATGGTGAGCAAACAAAGATGGATTTAGGCCCAGATCTCTGTACTGGGGTGAATGTATGACATTGTTCTGCATTCTGTCCATCAACTGTTGTTTTTGAATGTGAATCTACAGCACTACATGTAACAGACAGATACTTACAAGGTAAGTAATCAATTTAATGGCATGTGTGGCTGTAGATATACATGCTCTGCATAGACTGTAAAGCAGTCCCTCCTTAGGAGTGTTTGCTAGCGTGTGGCAGTTGCAGTAGTTTGAAGAAGGGTATGTAGCACTGCCTGACCTACATTAGTTTGTTGGCGTTCTAAAACATCCACACAGTAATGCTTAGTAAATATGTGCTGGGTAGACCATGTAGCAGCTTTACAAATATCAGCCATAGGGATATTTACTAATAAGGCCACAGTTGCTCCTCTTTTACGAGAGGAATGTGCTCTGGGAGTTACATGTAAAGGCCTTATGGCTTTAATGTAACAAGTTAGGGAGAAGTGTGGTGCAGCGGCTAGAGCGGCAGACTGTGGAGCTCGGGGCTCACTGTTCGATCGCCGGCGGCAGCTTAGCGCAGCACCTTGTGACTCTGGGCAATGGCTCACTTAATCTACCCGACGGCCCCCAGCGCCTTGAGGCCCCTAGGAGTGATTAGATCACGCTTTACAAATGCCGGATACAAGTTTGAATGCATTTATCTATCCACCTACCTATGCCTGATTAGGATATAGGGTTGGCTTTATGAGGTGAAGAAAAAGCTACGAAGAGCTGTTTTGTTTTACGGAAAGTTGCAGTTCTATGTAGAACATGAGCGCTCTTTTTACATCCAGAGCATGGAGAGCTCTTTCTGCAACAGAATAAGGGGTAGGGAAAAAACATGAAGCTCAATAAACTGAGTGAGATGAAACTGGTAGACTACGTTGGGTAGGAACGTAGGGTTAGTGCAAAGAACCATTTTGTCTTTATGTATTTGAAAGGTTTTTCTAAGGTTAAGGCCTGGAGCTCACCAACACGCCTGAGTGAAGTAATTGCAACTAAAAATGCCGTTTTCCATGATAGAAATTAAAGAGGGCATTAGTGCAAAGGCTCAAAAGCAGGATCCATGAGCCTAGTAAGTACAATATTTAGGTTCCAACAGTGTGCTGGAGGTACACAAGGTAGAATAATTTGATAGAGTCCTTACATGAATGCCTTAATTACTGGAATCCCAAAGAGGGATAGATGTGGTCTATATTGAAGCTAGCCAGCTATGGCAGCAAGATGCAACCTAATGGAAGTGTATTCTAAATTGATTTTGGTAAACGTAGCACGTAACAAAAGTACAGTACTGTGGCTTTGAGGGGATTTATTTGCTTAGGTTGACAGTAGCAAACAACATTTTTCCATTTTGCAGCTTAACAAGCTCTAGTTGTGGGTCTACATTCTTGTTTAAGTGTATCCATATATTCTGTTGGTAAGTTTAAGTAACCAAATTGTAAGACATCAGGTGACAGATCGCTACGTTGAGCATCTTGGGGTATGGTTGTCTGATTTGCCCATGATTCTAAGTAAGAAGGTCCGGACTGTTGGAGAGCTTCTCATGTTGGACTACTGAAAGATAGAGCAGGGATGTGAACCAGGCTTGACGTGCCCATGTGGGAGCTACAAGGATCATGTGTTGTGATATTTGCTTGAGCTTCCGAATCAGAAATGGAATGAGAGGGAGAGGTGGAAAAGCGTAGGCAAATGTCCCTGACCAACTCATCGATAGTGCGTTGCCCTTGGGTGTTGGAACCTGGGGGCGAAGTTTTGGTATTTTTGGCTGTGGCGAATATGTCAATCTGAGGGAACGCCCACTTTTAAAAGTGGGAAAGAAGAACTTGTAAATGGAGTTCCTATTTGTGGTTTTGCTGGTGCGTCTTGCTGAGCAGGTCCGCAAGGAAGTTGCCCGATACCGGCAGATATTCTGCCAAGAGACGAATGTGATGGTGAAGAGCCCAATTCCATATGGTCTGAGCTAGGTGTGATAGCTGAGATGACCACCCCCGCCCCCCTCCCGGTATGTGTAGGTAGTACATGGCTGTCATATTGTCCGTCCAGACTAGGACAACCTTTTGTGAAACATGAGGAATGAAAGCTTTAAGTGCTAGGAAGACTGCCTATAGTTTCAAGTAGCTGATGTGAAGGGATTGTTGTCTCACATCCCTCAGATTTTGTATGGTTAGGTCCTGTAGGTGCAAACCTCATCCTGTTTCTGATGCGTCTGTGGTTAGAATGATATGAGACACTGTGTGCAAGAAAGGCGCACCTTCAACAGATTGTTTGAATTCTACCATGCAGAGAATGGGGAGTGTGGCGGTGTATCAACACTAGAGCCTGTTGACCCTGTGCTTGAGACCACTGGCAAGAGAGAGACACCGTTGCAGTGGTCACATGTGTAGTCTTGCATGTGGAACTATGGCAATGCATGACACCATCATTCTCCAGTAGACGCTTGACGGTGCGAACTGTGAGCGTTGTTTGGCTGGAACTGTTGGATAATGGTTAGTACCCACTGGTCTGTGGTGATGGATTTCCAGACTGGATGGATAAACTTAAGTCTTCCCCCACAGGTGTTGTGTGGTTGGGGGGAAGGTTTGGGCAGTCACTGTTTTGCAGTGGAGCATGCTCCACAGGTGGAAGCACAGCATGCTCCACAGGTGGAAGCACCCCCGCCTCACCTCTATTGTTACCACCTCTAAAGGTGCCCCTGAAAACCCTTTGGAGTAGGAAGACTGGCCCTGCTTCTGTTAGGAAGTGGAGGCATCCGAATTTGAGGATTTATATCTTCCCCTATAACCTGAGCGACGAAAGGAACCTCTAGATGGATTAGTTTGTAAGGCACCCATGGCTTTAGCAATGACTGCATCTTTTTTAATTTTGTTCAGGGTGGAGCATGTTAAGAACTGCTTGTTCCACTTCTGGCTTAAATCCAGAGTACCTGAGCCAAGCATGTCTCCTGAGAAGAACACTGGTGTTTAGTGCTCTTGCGGCTGTATCTGCTACATCTAAGGCACATCTGATAGAGTTATTAGTGATGGCCTGACCCTCTGCAACAATGTGTTGCCCCTTTTTACAATACTCCTCAGGGAGATGTTGTAATAACTCTTCCATCTCATCTAATGATGCCTATCATAGCGCACTAGAGGGGCCTGGGAATTGGCAACACGCCAGTGGTTCGCTGCTTGGGCTGCTATCTGTTTACCTGCTGCGTCAATACGCTTGCTCTCTTTTTCAGGATGTGGCATATCCCCAGTTGCTTGACTATTAGCTCTTTTACAAGCAGTGGAGGCAACTATACAGTCTGGTGGTACCTAAGATCGTATAAACAGAGGATCTGGTGGGGCAGGTATATATTTTTTCTCTACCTGTGGGTAATAACCCCTGCACAGATAGGTTCTTTGAAAACATCATCAGCGTGCCACAACAGGCCAGGAAGCATAGGTAAATACTGTGTGTCTGTGTGTAGACAAGAGTGTCAAAAAGGAAATATTGTTCTAATGATTCTTTATGTAACTCAACACCATGGTAGGTAGCTGCCCTAGCAAAAACCTGTTGGTAGGCACTAGCATCCTCAGGAAGGGAGGGTCTAGCTAGATATAGATCCAGATCATTAGGAGTTATGGGATCAGTATAGTATATGTCCCATGGGTCTGGGTCTCCTAACTGGTCTACACCCAGTGTTTGATCTAGGTGAGCCTGGAGGTGTAGCATCTATAGGATCATGATGTGGAGATGCATGAGAGGAAGGAGGAGATGGTGGAAGTGGTGATGGTGGGGGAGGCGGTGGAGGTAGTGGTGGTGGTGGAGGAGGAGGTGGAGATGGAGGATGATGAGTAGGGCTTTTAAGAAGTGTCCTTTATCATCTTTTTTAGAGGCATAGGAGTGTCCAAGGTGTCCTCAAAAATCCATTACCTCTTTGATGGACGAGAGGCCATTATTTTCCCAGTTCCGTGTTGGATCTGGATTTTCCTTTGTCTAATATCCATGGTTTTGAGAACAGGCTAAACAGGAGGCAAGGAAACTGTGGAATGTTTTAAAGTTTTTGTCTCGGATGGTTTCAAAACTGAAGAATGCTTTAAGGATTTATATTCGGTTGGTTTTGGAACCAAAGCTTTAGTGGAGGAATGTTTTTTAAAGCACTGAGGCAGAAGCAGTCAATTGCCAGGTTGGTTCAGGAAAGTGAGAGGAGAGCGACAAAAATTCTCAATGCTAGAAGGTGGAGACCAAGGATTAAACCTTAGTAGAAGTTTTCGGTGCCAAGCCCGAAGGTGGGGCCTTCAAAATGTCTTTTTGGATCGGACCCTGGCCTGGTGGCAGTGGCAGTCCGGCAACCTCAAATAAAGGAAAGGGTGAAGATTTGGAAGTCTTTTTTTTAGGTGGAGGAACAGGTTAAGGGTCGGCAGTACTCATGCGCTGTCCGAGAAGCAGGGTGTACTCCAATTCTTCCCCCAAGTCGAAGATGGAATTTTCCTTGATGGAAAAAGCTTACTCTTCCTCCTCAACAGCCTTCTCTTCCTGGGCATGCTCTTCTCCGAAAATGTCGGAAATGTCATCTTAAGTGCGACAAGACATTTCCAGCCGACGTGCCCTTTGAGTCTTCTTTGATCAGAAAGACTTGCAAGCATCACATCCGCCTCACAATGATCGGGCGAAACGCAAAGATTGCACACAAGATGTTGGTCCATGTGCAGGTACCAAGTGTGACGCTGGGGGCAAAATCGAAAAGGTGTCTGCTCCATTAGGAACACATCTTCGGCACAGAGGGTGCATGTGGAAGGTATGCCCGAGACGGTGACGTGACATAATAATGGAAAAGCCAAATTGAAATAATTATACAGTCGATGACAGGAGAGGACCGAGAAGTCCTACCAAACGGTAGTCAAACACTGAGGAGAGGTATGCATGTCTGAACATGACAGCAGAGAGAAACCAATCTAACAAAAGAGTTAATGCACATGCGCAATATTAATGAGAGGAGAAGTCGCTCTACCTCGAGACTCAAAAGAATTCTTTGAAGAAAAATAACTTGTACAACTTCGAACTCAACACTAGATGGCAGGAGTATGCAAAGCATGTGCATCTACAGCCACACATGCCATCGAACATATAGATATGCCACACAATAGGATGGGACATAGGATGAAAAGTCAATAATGGGCCCCCCAATGATCTTTAGGATGTCTGACTTAAGAGATAATGAAAGAAATTTAACAGTGTCAAAGGCCAGAAGTGAGCTGCAATACCAAGATCGTAGACTGGTGCTGCCGCCGACACCTAACACCTGAGACAATTGGTAAATGAAGAGCCTTAGACAAGGCTTTCGCGCTATCACTCGAATAATCTGCAAAATGACAATAAATTATGCATAATTATGTAAAATTCATTGCATCAATTTTTGATTCTAAGACTCATTTCGCACTTAAAAGTATGTGCAAAAAAGCGACACAATCAGCATCATCTCCCGTTTTGTTATTCTCAGGCATTCGTGTAAATTTTTTTATCGTGTATGGCATGTAATTATGCAAAATGGAGTAATTTTTCGAATTCTGCATAACAAGTGAAATGCTAAATTTTTGAAAAAACACCAATTACACCAGCACAATTTAAATTTTGTCCAGACATAGCCCTAATGTAGTTACATAATAAAATCATGGATGTGCAAGTGGGGTTGCTAAAGCCAATCAAGCTCCAAGTGACGATCATGGGGCAGGAATATATAATTTGGGATGAACATGTTGAGGCATTGCTCAAAACGGTTAGGAAACATGGATGGTGAGGAAGGTAGGGAGGGAGGGAGGTGAGGGATAGGACAATAGTCTAGAAGGGACCTTTAACTGCTATGAACATGGGAGATCTCCTGTCTTGTCCGCTAGGAAACTGGTAAAGTGGCTCCTGGTATTCCAGGGAGGGTTCTTACTCAGAAAACTACCACTGTGTTCACAGCAGATAGCTATTCTTGCTATTGCTGACTGAGCACATTTAAAAATAAAAATTAGGGACATATTTTTCTGCTGAAAGTCAATGTTTTATTAACCATATGCTATGCCAATAGATTCAAATTGACGAGGAAGAATAATCAGACCTCACCGAGATTACTTGTGGTTTTACATTCAGAAGGATAGAAGGGGCTTTATGATTATGGAAACCCCACTTGCTGTGTATGTCAGGTCGTCTTCATACATAAAACAATACAAATATTCACAACAAAGAAAAAAATATTCACTATTACAACCTATTATACCCATCTCCCATGACTGCTAAGATTCTAATTTTAATGGAATAAATTAAATGGGATATATTTAGGCCAGCTGACGTATTCATAAATCAAGAAAACAACTAGTGGTAGTGGGCTAAATAACTGACCACTCCCTAACTTCTTGCACCCCCCCCCCCCCAATATATTCAACCATTTATCATTTTGATCGAGGAAGCAGCTGTTGCACGCTACAAATAGAGATATAATACCCAACTCTATTTGAAATTTTCCATATTCCAAAAACCCTGAACAAAACAAGTGTCTGACGAAACTCCACAGCAAGATTTCATACAACTTTTATAATGAATCCCCCCAAAACTTAAATTCACTCTCCTTCACTGACAAAATGATGACAAAACTACGAAGATTGATTATATGAACTGCAAGTAGTCAGGTTGTCACCATCAGTCTTGCAAAAGCAAAACCTCTTTCGTGCTGGTGTGACCCTTATTCAAGCTGTCATACCACAAACTCATCTATATTTGCTCTTCATTCTGAAAAGAACAAATTAAAACCCTTACTAAAATAACTTCCTGTCCAACCACTCGCTATTATGGACTATGGGAGTGCCACTTAATCAGTGTGGCAAATGGCAATCATTGCACTCTTAAAGAGATTCACCACTAGGCAACAAGTTTAGTTCTAGGCTCGAAAAAATTTGAAGCCATCACTGCAATCCTGAGAGATTTTCACTGGCTCCATTTAAAGGCAAGAATTCAGATGGTGCAGGTCATTTTTCTCCGTCGACAACTAGAATACCTTCAATCATCTTTCAATGTTTCTGGCAGGGCTAAAGGCATCAGGAGCAAAGATATACTTAGACACAGGACCAAAAAAGTCTAGCATCATGCAGCTGCACCTCATTCTTTTAACCGAGCAGCCCCTTACCTGTCTAAATTGCTGCATTAAGAGAGGGCTGAGATGCCTAAAGTATTTATTCTAGTTCCAAAACAGAACCCACCTGAGTAAACTGTTTGGAAAGGTGATCCATTTTTATGATTTCCACCCTAATTTTCTTGCCCTTCCCCTTTACCTCACTCCGACTGCCTCCCTACTTAACCAATCTGATGTTCACTATAACTGACCTGTCTCTTCCTCTCCCATACTGCCATTCTATTTTGATTGGCCCTGCTCCAAACCACCTGTACTCCCTTTACTCCACCTTCCCACTTATAAAGTGCCAAAATATCGCACCCCCGCCCCTCATCTTCAACGCTTAACTGCTGACTACTACAATGTTTTTCCTCTCAGGCCCTTCATCTTCTTTTCACATTATACTCAGTTTATCAGATGTCGCATTTTGTTCTTTGCAAAATGATCAACATCGCTTCACCGCCTTGGTATAGCAACCAAAGTTAAACAGAAGTTTCTGAACAATTCCATATCAAAGAATGGTTCTCTCACTGGACATTCTGTAAATCCTTAGTAGATGACTAAATGAACAATCCTGCATGTAAGAATTTAAAACAAATGAATCAACGCTGCATTCCATGGCCTGGACTAAAAGTGGTGTAATCATCACATTTGATTAAATTGGTTTCATAGTGGAGGAAGACATTATAAATAAACACAAGACATTATAACTTAGTGTCACCAGCTGTTCCATCCTGCCACATCCCAATGTTTTTCCCCTGAAACTCTTGTCTTTTCATTTTTTTTACCAGTTCCCTGCCCCCCTTAATTTGAGGACTTCTCCTAGAGCAACTCTAAAAGAAACTTGATGTACCCTGGGACTGGCGAGCACCTTAATAGGTTTACTGACATTTCGGTCATTGTACCCTTAGTTTGGTCCTGGTGGTGGCAGCCCATTTTTGGGGGCGGGGCGCATAGTAGCCTTGCTGCAGACAGGGAAGATTCCCACTGAACACTCACCTTACCCGCTAATATAAGTTAAGTTCAGTAGCCTTCGATACCGGTGTCCCAGATTTCATTGTTGGGAGAAATACTGACTGCAAACATCAGAATTATTTTGTACATAATGCTGATTGTGAATATTAGAATGAATGTGGAAGGTAGTGAATATCATTAAGGGTGGTTGCTACACACAAACAGGATGGGGTGTGCAAATACCTCAACTAGACCTCCCAGTCTGGGTGGTATACATATTCTTTCACAACTGAACTGCCCTCATGTATTGATACTAATAGAGTTTTGGAGCAAACTCATATGGTTACCCAATACATCCTGGAAGCAAGAGAAACCTGCTATACGTAGCAACCTGAAATTGTTGGCTGTGGACTGCTGTAGAACTACAACGAACTGGAGCCACAGCTGATCTTGTTAGAGAATTAAGTTGTGACAGGATCTGTGACTTGTGAAGTTGTAAAAAGACCTACGAGGAGCCTGCTACACTGCTTCCATCATGACTGATTTATGAGATTTGCATCTCAAATCTAAGGCTATGCTTGTTTGCTGTCATCTTGCCTACATGGAAGTTCTGTCCAGCTAAAAAAAAAAACAGAGACAGTGACAAACAGCTTTGAAAGGTTCACCTCACCCTTTTCAGAGACAAGAGAGCAGATGAGTGCTACCTAAGAAGATATACAACAGCAGACATGTGAGAATTTCACAAGCCGTGACTCGGCCTGGCAAGTATACATTCTGCAGAAATAACCTCCTTTTTAAATGTCTAGGACATCCCCCTCACATATTCCCGGGACCCACTACCCCTAAATTAGTGTGATGTGGCCAAGCTGTTCATCAGCTAATCATCAGCCTGTTTGGCAGTTGGAAGCAGTGACTAGAAGTGAAACATCAGACAATACTGAGATTTCGCTTCTGGGTTGATCCAAACCCTGGTTTAATCGAGAACTCAAGAATTGGACCTGTGTACTCTTGCACCTCAGTAAAGGATCCCCACATAACCTGACCAACAGGAACCAAGACTACCCAGAATAAATAACAAATTGACCAACAAGTGGCATCAGAACAGTCTCTCCTCCTTACTGCCCAGGATGATAGGCTTCATTGTTCTGCTTTAAGAAGCATTTGACCTGAAGTGTATAAAAGCCCAGACAAGCATAGAAGAATGAGAAAAGATTGCTCTTTTTGTAACACAAGTCACCTGGCCCCTCAGCGATCACTACATGTGCTAAAGTGTATGTGAGACAAATCCCAAATAATCAGGCAAGAAACAGACTTCCCGAAATGTAGGCTCACGATCTGGTGTAGGTATCCCAAGCAAGGGGTTTGTGGGGCTCACAAAACAAAAAGTTTCCAAACGCCTCAAGACAGGCTATAGATAACACCATCTAAAAATAAATTGTTACTTAGCTTTAGTAGCATTCTTTATTATGAATACTACTCTACACAACAGCAGATTTCTCACCTTTTCAATTCGCCTTGGCATCACAATGGATGAATTGCCCCCTCATACCGATTGATGGCACTATTAGACTCCAAAGTGGCCTTTACCCCGCATCCAGAAGAGAAAGCATACGGCCTTATATAGGAACAACTATTGAGTGATGCTAGTTTACAACCAAGCACTCCGTGTTCTCAGACACTGAATGTCAGTAACAGACCGAGAATTACAACAGCATTTAAAAGCTAAATTGGGGCATTACAACCACTTTGAAAGACACTCAATGGAAGGGAAAGGGAAGTAGAGAGTATCAGTGTGGAATCTGTGGATCGATAGTATACACCACAAAGAGCATTATCAAAGGCAAGTAACTTGTTCTTTTAACAAATACTTCTAACCGTAGATTGCTCACCTTTTCAACTGATACAAAAGCAGTACCTCCAAAAGGTGAAAAGTTTGAGGAGAGAACTCAGACCAAAATGTTCTGCAGAACTTAATGGGAAGGTGACCTTTCTGTCAAACCGGACTGTCAAGGCAATACTGTTTTGTGAACATGAACAGAGGCCTTCGTTGTAGCCTGGTAGATGTGTAGAACAAGCCCTCTTGTATCAATGTCATTATAAAGGCCTTGGCCCTTGAGGTATGGGTTCTCAGGAACTTATGGGATTGCTTTTTGGCTAATGAGTAGCAGACCTTGATAGAGACGGATGTACACTATGGCATCCTCTTTTGAATCGCCTTTCCTTTCTTTGCACCTGAAAACCTGACAAAGAACTGGTCTTAAAACGGATGTTCTTTTGTGAGATGTACAAACTTAACACCCTCTTCAGATCAAGGTGGTGGAGTTGCTCTTCCTTCTTTGAGGGGTGAGGCAGAGCTAAGAACATTGGCAGAGTCATTCTTTGGCCAACGTGGAAGGGTGTTACAACTTTAGAAAGTATGGAAGGCTGCCTGTGATCTTAGCATGAACTTGTTGGGAAAGACGGTGGTATAGAAGGACGGTACTGACACCTGCATTCATCTCATGTGGAGTGTGGATGTAATGGCGATACGGAAACCAGTAAGGAGAAAATGTACAAAGATTAAAGGGGTTGCACATAAATTCAATGTTAAAGTCACACTGAGGTATTACAATTTTTAGGGGGTGGGGGAAGGGGGGCGAGAGATTGGGGTAAACCTGGGTCAAAACTTTAACTACATCACAACAATGGGACGATGACAGTTGGACCGGTAAATACAGAAAGGCTGAAAGGGCAGATAAATAACCTTTCACCGTACTTGATGCAACGGACCTGGGCTAATTAAAAAACAAACAACAGACCGTCTGAAACTTGGCCCTATAAAGGGTTGTTATTCTGGGTAGCACACAAGGCAATTAATATCTCTCTCTGGAATGGCTTATGGTCGCAAGGATGATGTCAACTTCATCGGTGGGCAAATTCAACGTAGTCAAACTCTGCTTTTCTATCTCAGCACATGGAGGTGTAGGCTGTTAAGACTCTGCACCACATCAGAGTGGAGATGCTTCTAGAGATCTGCCAGATGACACCAGCTTAGCTCATTCACTCTGGCAAATAAGAACCCCACTAGATGGGTGGTGACTAAGATGATGTTATGCTGGTACAGCCACTTCGAGAAGCATAGGGCCCCCTTGGTACTGGATCCAGAAACCCACTTTGTTCTGCTTGTTGCAATAACCCATGGCAGTAGGATTATCATGAGGACCTACACCAGCATTCCTCTAATGGATGGGAGTAAGCTTCGAGGGCCAGTAGAACAATCGAACCTCCAACAGATTGATATCGAAGTAGTTCTCGACCAGAGAGTTACCCGATCTCCTCCTCTCTCTGGTAGAACCCCAACCCAGCAGCAACACACCTGTCAACTGTGAACTCGAGATGAGGGAGGGCAAGTGGTCTGCCGCAGTTCAAGTTGCAGTCTGCCAGCCACCACTGAAAATCATGAGCAGTCTCCTCGAAATCCAAATGGAGTTGGAGAAGCAGAGCAGATGCTGAGCCCATTGGGATCCGAGAATCCACTATAGTGCACACATGTGCCAACTAGCACTCAAGATGAGGAGGGTGTCATGAGTTTGCTGCCATCAGGAGTTGATCTACGACTAACTGTGGCAAGCCTGCCATAAGCTGCCAGTCTTCTAACTATGGAAATATATGTACTCACAACCACCAAAGATGAGCAGCAACCGTAAGGGGCAGAAGTAATAAAGATGTGGTGCATGGCAAACTGAAAGTTGTTATGGCCCTCAGTGAAACACAGGTATTGTCTGTGCGGTTGCATGAAAGATGCATGGAAATAATTGTTCTGTACATGTGTGATTGAAAGAAAAAGAACAAAGGAAAAGGACACCACCCAGTCAAACCCGCCCCCCCCCCAACCCCCCCGGTGTCCAGATCTGAGCCAACGTGAGCTTTTTCATTTTGTCCTGCCAAAGAGCACCTCTCGTAGTATCTGCTCAAATCCATGAATAAGCTGCTAGTATTTGCCCCAATTTACTTTAGGGGGATAATTAAAACAACTATAAAGTATTTCTTCACTGCAAATGCTAGCTCCCATGGGGCTGCAGATGCCACAACAGATGAACCTTCTCATGGCGCTCTTATAGCCATAGAAAAGGAACCTCAGGCCTCGCAAAGCCTGCCCGATGCACCGGATTGTAGCAGCTCAGAATAGAATCATGGTCAAGAGGAAAGCAAAGCCTGTGACGATACCAAAACAACACATGCTACAGGAGGTAACCAATACATGGCAAGGTCACTCACTAGTCGGGACAGCACTGAAATGGTCCCTTGGAGGAATAACAAGGGGCCACATTTAAGAAAAATATCCATGGATGCAGAAGGTCTGTACATTCAGGTTTCTGAAAGGCTTGTGTTCCCCAGGATGGCCTAATCATGGCACAGGACACACCAAGTGAAAACGTTGCCATGAAGCAAGGCCACCAATACCGGCATCCAGAACAAATCAACCTGTAGCTGGGGTCCACCAGACTGCTGATGGTGCAGACATTGATTAACCAGAGTCCAGCTGGGACTCCTGTATCGTCTGTAGCAACAAAAAATGAGAAAGAAACACAAACTGAAAGAAACAGGCCAAAGCTTACAATGAGCCCTGGGGAGCAAATCTTTGATTCAATATTCAGCAGTGAACAAGGAGGTCTTCCAGTTTTTCCAGCCTCTGTACACCAAAGCAGTTGGCAATGCTATGGCAGGTTCCCACCACAACACTTAAGAGAAGCAAAGTCAATCAATCAGGATTGATAAAGAGCATCTAATCACCCGATCGGGTATCCAGACGCTATAGGGTCTATAGCACTGCCCATAAAAGAATACACTAATTACACCCACTTAATATTGATGAATATGTACAATTGTCACAACAAATAAACTTACTGACACTCTGTGGAGTAACGATCTCAGGCTCTGGTTGAGTTCAGATAGATAACTAAAGAGGGTTATTCTCGATCACAGACGGGCCAACATCTGACTTCTAAAGCAACCCTCAGCTTAATTACGGACTATGGCATCTACCTTAAATGACCTAGCAAAAAGGTTTTTGTCAGCCCCACTGTTATAAAGAGGAGACACACCATCACAGTGACTAGAGAAGAATGGCGAGCCTACAATGAGAATTAAGTTGGCTTTGTTATCCATCTCTGTTTCCAAGATCCCTCATGACATTCTTAATAGTTGCAATGTTGCCAGCACATAAGACATTTCAAGAAACCTAATGAGCATATCTTGCCTGATATATTTTCTGTTGAATTCCTACCAGAAAATAGATGGAGAAACAAAGAAATAATAAATAAATATGAGCCACAGTTGTACTGTCCGATCCTTTGGTTGCACAGAGTGAGATTGGGCGATCTAGCTTTAACTTTATCAAACGTTCTGTTGGAGAAATATTTCTTCCTTCCTAAGGCCCCTGATCCCCACAGCACTGAGAGGTGTGCAATTATTAACAGGAGGGGCCAACTACTAAGTAAGGACCTAGCCAAGGTAAGAGGCCCTGAGACCAACCTTATGACAGAGTCCTAGACTAAAAATCCTGGATGCGTGTAACTCAGAGACCAGATGGATAACGAAAAGCTGAGATAGCCCTTTGGAAGGGGAAAGGCTAGGTTAAGCCTTATTAAGTAAAGCGAACCAATACAGACAAAGACACCCAGTGTTTAACTGCAGCAGTGGTTCGCCCTAGCACTGAGTGTCTTCCTGACACTTGTACCACCTTATACCAACACCTACCAGGCACTGAATTACACTTGCGCCAAAGCAACAACTTTAGGGAGCCTTAGCGATTGACGGAGGTGGAATGGGGGAGAAGCGGAGACAGCCCACTAATGTCATCGAGTTTTACTTTGGAAATTTGAAACTTCACAGCAATAAATGAAATTAGGGGTAAAACCCCCAAAGAGGACTATTAAGATGAGCAGGAGTTGCTATTCGCTTCCAGAACTGAGAGATAATTGATGCTCTTCAGTATTTGTAACAGGTATACAAACCATGCTGTTAAATCACATACACTTCATGTTCTCTACATCAGGCTACATAAGCTTGAAAAGCATGTTAAATACACAGCCAGACCTTTGACCTAGTTTCTGGTGACTTGAATGCTACCTTTGAAACATGAAGAGAATATACAGCCATATGTGAGAAGGAATATCTGATTTGGGGCATTCCCTATCCAACGGACAGGTGTATCAACTATTGTTCAAGTGCTGGTCATTAACTTTATTGCATGGTTTGCATGCATGTAAGTAAGTAGTGTCAGCTCAGCATTGGGTTTCGACAGGAGACCTACCTTTAATAATGGGTTACACTTGAGCACAAACTGATTATATTATGCTGTACCAGCCCTACTGGAACCTTATGCTAGACATGGTAAATGAGGAGTGCCCCGAAAGTGACCACAACGCCTTAGTTTTCTACATTCGCTTGGTAGAATATGTGAAACTATTAACACATAGCCAGAACTGTGAAAATATCCTAGCAAATAATCAGAGATAATTGAAATGGGTGGGAGAGTAAGGTGCACTACTCCCTCTTTTAGAAATGTGGTTGCATCTGTAATGAGATCACACAACTTTCCCGTTCCAAACCCACACTAACTCAAAGCATTAAAGTTAAACTCAATCATCTGTGAACATATCACTTTGTATCTCATCTAACCTCCCCCAACCAGGAGTCCATTGAAACCTAAAAAACACCAATGGTTTGACAAAGATTGTAGATTAGCCATGACCTCCCTTTAAAGCATAAAGAAGGATTTTAAGTAAGAATAGGAGATAACCATCTTAGTAGAGAGAAGAGTATAGTGGGAACACATCAGATGAGGTAACTTACTCAAGGCAGCCAAGTCAAAAGATGCAAAGTTGCTCTGGTAAATGGCAGCAATATGCACATCCCTGAAATGTATATAACACAAGACAACAGACCACCACACTATTCTTGTCTGTACTGTGAGGGCACACACTAGTTTTGTGTAAATTAGAGATTTCCTTTAGAGCTCTTTACATTAAATAAGGTACACTCAGCAGACAATAAATGGAAAAAGCCCCAGGCCCGTATAAAATCCCACGGGACTTAAACAAATCTGAGCCTGTGCTATGGGGAAATTACATTTAGCTTATAATCAGCAATGCATTTCTGAGCTGCTGTTCAAATCCTTGTACTCTCGCACCTGGATGGTGGTAACGCCCTGCTCCAGGACCACCAATACTCCATAATGTCAACCCTTAAGGGCATCCTGCACGTCCCAGCACATCTCATACAGGGGTTAAAGAAATAGTTACACATCACCTACATCCTGAAGGAACTCCATTGGCTCCTGCTGTCAAATCACAGCATCTTTAAAACCAGTTGCATCATTTACAAAGCAACCAGAACCAGCACTCGGTTCTAGGCACACCCGCAGCCAGAACATCATCAGACTAATACGTGTTAAAAAGAAAACCCACAAGAGCAGGCAATTCCAATATATGCACTCAGGATTTGGCGCAAGATCCCAGTATCAATCAGTACTGACCTAACACTCCTCCAATTTAGGAAAAAGTTAATGACACATCTTTAAAGAACACTACAACACAATGCATTAATTATCCACAACCCAGCTTCCCTTCCAATTACTTGTTGACTTTATACTAGACCATGTACTATGCTCAACAGAGATCGAGAAGGATTTGGCTTGGACTCAGAGAGAACTATGTGATGTCAGGAACTGGCATGGTAATGGTGCTGGGCAAGAAGTTGACTTTGGAGTCGGAACTAAACCCAAGATGGTTCAGGAGGCACAGAAGGTGCAGAGGGAGAACCAGTCGTCTGTAACCTGATTGGAGGCATCAGGGCCCAAAAGAATGCCACAGTGAGCCAGTGTGGAGTCGAAAATGTGGAGCAGAGCCTTCATGAATCCCTCAGTCTGTTGTAGCATCACCAACAAACCCAGTAATTTGGGGTGTATAGGGTCAGCAGCAGAATAGGCTCTTCAGTAGGTGAACGGGAGATAGACCACAGGGCACATCGACAACCTTGTAACTTCTCAGACAGAGTGGCCAGGCTAGGACAAATCCCGCTAGTTCTCCCTTTGCTTCTTTTTGGACTTTGACTTACCGAAGACTTGTTGTTGCGACTGGCTTCGAGAGCACAAACTAGTCTGTGTCCTCGACTCTGAGCGGGAGTGGCCTTTACATGACTTATTGCAGTGCTCAGCTACCTACAGACTGGCTTCACGTTCCCGAATCACCTTCGAGTGCATCAGGGCGGCCATCTCCCATGACTTGGTGGTCATGGCTTGACCCCAAAGATACAACTCATGGGAACAAACATCACAGCAATATGTTCCTGCAGTGCTTAAATCCGGTTTCTTTAGGAGGGGATATATTCCCTGGCGCATTGGAAAGAAACTTTGAGACAAACAGGTCTTGGCAACTGATGCGAAAAGGTAAGAGATAGCTCCGGACCATCATAAGAATGCACAGAAAGAAAGGAGCTGACATCAGCGTGCTTCGATGGCACCTATTAGCAGCTCCAGTGGTCACTTCCGTTGCAGAGCAGAGTTGACATGGACACCACCTAGTGATACACAAGGGCTATGCTGAAAAATATCCCAGATTTAGTCTGACACAGGGAGTTATCCTAAAAGTTAGGAATTTGTCGTTAGAAGTATCCATCAGAAAGAGAAAATGAAAAGTTAAGAGGATTGGGCAGGGATACCACTGGACAGATATTCTAAGAATGTGGGTAACAATGTCCAGGCTACAATGATAGGTGAATAAAGGTGTCTGATAATTTTAACATATACAGGAAAAACGTGGGGTGTAAGACGGATTCTACCGGCCAGAGTGGTCATGAAGGTAAGCTAATCCTACTTCATCTTTGAGGATTCCTAACCTGTACCCAGACACCACTGCGTGAAAAAAAGGAGAGAGGAACCATTGGTCAACAATGTATTAAGCAAACATTTTTCAGACCTCCTGATCAAAGTGTGCATCCGTACATCATGAGGTATGATGAGCAAATTACTTGAAGGATGCTTGAGGGATGCCCCCACATATTTACACTACATCTCTCCAACAAGTACATACCTGAAGAACACGGTCACCATCACTGCTGCTTTAGCTATAGTGGAAGGAGTAAATACATTCAAAGCAAAGAAGTCCAATGCAAGAACGCATCATGGGAGATACAGGAAATTTTGCATTCAGACTTGCCTTCAGTAGGTAAAATCAAAGCGACTGTGTAGTACCTCCTCAGCCAAGAAAGAATGGGGGCACGGAAGTAAGACTTGGAAAAATATGCAGAGATACAACCAGATGGCATTTGATGGTCCCATCTGAGTGGAAGAAAAACTCTCATGACTTGTTTCGGACTGTTCCAAAGACTACCAAATATGATTTTGCAGATTTTCCCCTGCACTCCTATTTCCATCAGGGACCTTTAAAATTAAACAACATTGTTCACAGAGTTGCTGAGTAGGGTACTGATCCTGAGTGCAAGCTATCCACACTATATGAACCACCTGCTTCAATACTAAGACTGTGGGGATTTCCTGGCAAACCCCAGACCATTTAGGTTGACTGAGGTGTGGGTCTTTCTTCGCAGGAAGGAATAAGGCATGCAAGCTGAGCAAAGCCAGTCATAGGTCAAGGAACCTCTCTTTTAGCGAAATAGGGTTGTCTGGCTTCTGGCAGAAGCTGCGTTAATTTCAGATAATGGCGGTGCACAATGTCCAGTTGCAAGGCCAATTAAGCTAAGGCTGGAGCTACCATGATGATCCTACCACCCACAGAGTGTTCCATCAGCAGGATAGCCAAAGCGCATGGACAGTGTACCTTGCACCCGTTGTCGCCACTGCTGTTCTCATTGGCCATGGAACCACTGGCCACGACCCTCAGAGCGCGCGGGCTGGAATGGGGAATCCCGCTGGCGGATGGCTTACACGCAGTGTCACTGTATGCAGATGACTTGCTGCTGTACGTCAGGGAAATAACCGCCATCCCTGCCTCCCTCGCTGACATTTGCCGCACCTTTGAGGGAATATCGGGCCTGAGAGTTAACTGGGCCAAGTCGGGGGCGTACCCCTTTAACCCAGACGTACAGGAATGTGACATCCGGCTGGGAGGAGACAGGCTGCAATGGCATCCCACCACTTTCCGATACCTCGGGATCCGAATTTATCGAACACCGGCAGATGTCTTGGAAAGGAACCTCTGCCGAGCGATCGCTTCCGTTCGAGCGCAAATTAGCTTTTGGAATACCCTACCCCTAAACGTGCCCAGCCGTGTGGCGCTGACCAAAATGATTGTGCTACCCCGCCTCCTATACTACTTCGCGAATATGCCTCTGTATGTGCCCGTTAGGCTCTTTCGTGACCTAGAGGCACTGCTCCGCTCCCTCATCTGGAACAAGGGGAGGCCACGAGTGGCGCTGACTAAATTATATATGCCCACAGACTCGGGGGGCCTGGCGGTTCCTAACCTGGAGCTGTACTATCTCGCGGCGCAGATGCAATGGGTGGCGGGATGGCTGAGCGGCAAACAACTCGAAGACACGGCCACACATATGGCTGCATGGACACAAACGCAAATTAATGCGCTGTTCCATCCGATAACCCGCGCACCCTGCCCCTCCCAGATCTACCTGGCAGTGGCGCGCAGATGCTTTCTGAGGAGCCTTCGTCTCACGCGCGCTACTAAACCTTATGCCCCTAGCGTGCCACTCTTGGGTATGCCTGGCCCGACGGGGCCGCTCACGGAGGCTCACTTAGCTGGCTGGGACCAGGCGGGAGTGGCCACACTGAGCGATCTATATGCTGATGGCGAACTGCTCACGTTCGCCAACTTGGCTGAAGACACGACTCTCCCGGCGGGACAGTTCCTCCTACACGCCTCCCTCTTGCGCACACTCACGGCTTCCTGGGGTGACATGACAGGGGAGCCTCCGATGCATACCTTCATGCAATACCTACACGTTATGGGCCATGGCGCGCACATCGTACACTGGCTGGCGCAGGTGCTACAGGCGCACTCGCAGCCATCCACAATAACATTGAGGGAGCGCTGGGCGACGGACAGGGGAAGAGACTGGACGGACAAGGAATGGGCAATGATACTGACCGGCCCGACGAACATCCCACGTAATCCCCGCTTTAAACTTATACAGTACTAAATCCTACAGCGCGCATACCTCACCCCTGATAAAATTAACAGATACTTTGCGAGGACAGATGCAGCCTGCCCGCGATGCTTACTGCCGGGAGCGGACCTTTTACATATGCTATGGCACTGCCCGGAGATACAGGCGTACTGGGACACGGTGCTGACACTAGTCGCGCGCGGCGCAGATGGGCGGCTCCCGCATACATGGGAAACATGCATTCTAGGACTCTACCGGCGCACAAAAGAAAATAAGGTGCAGGCACGCTTTTGGGACATGGGTCTTATCACGGCCAAACGATGCTTACCAAGCACTGGAAGGCAACCGTTCCCCCACACGTACGCCACTGGAGAGCCTCTTTTGTTAATTGGGCGCAAGCAGAGAACGCGGTGCTCCTTCGCGAGGAAACGGCAGGGCTCCGGAAGTTTCCCATCGCGCACCTTTGGGATAATCTCCTTGGGACATTCCAGAGGGCTTGCCAAGATAGGGGGATAACCTGAATCCCTGGGGCATGTCGCACCTCTGCTGGCGGGGCGGCGACGGCCCTGGGGCTGCTGGGAGGACGACTCTTATCCCCCCCCTACTTGCCCCTGCTTGCCCCCGATGCCCTGGGGGTGCTGGTGGGCGGGTGCGGACACGGACACTAGGGAATCCCAGCCTCCTTGAAAACCCTCTTTTCCTTTTGTTCCCCTCTCCTAGCTTGCGACTCCCCGCGCACACCACGCGGTCCTGCTGTGCCCAGCCTGACAGTCGATGACCCTCCTGCTCTGCCGCAGACTGATCTCCCCCCCCCCTTCTTTCCCCCTCTCCCCCTCAGCCCTACTTGAGTTCACGACCTTAACCCTAGCACATACTATTGCTATGCATAAACGGGATAGGTAAGGACTACGATGCTGCATACCAGGCTCGCCAGATCTATGCGCTGCCATATGGGTAGCTGTGAGCTATACTGCGTTATCCTTGCCGCGCTTCGGCCCACACTCTGAGCGCGCTGCTGGCGCTCGACCACCCGGAGACCTCCACATTCTGGGGAAACAGAGACATCCGCTGGGTCACTGGCTCGGGGCTTGGGTGGCAGCCGGCGTAGCCGTGGAGTGGGCTAGATCTCAGCGCCATCCTCTACCATTGATAGCATGCACCTGGGACACCACTAAAATTAAAAAGCACATACGTACCATTACGCACCTACTCCCTTCACAACGCACGCACCTCCCTTCTGTGCGCATGTTACCCTGTATGATGCCGCCGGACCCCCGGGTTGTCGGCTAAATGGCTGTGTTCTAATATCTGGAAATGTACACTTTGCTTAACTGCTTTACCACCTGGACGGTGACTGTGCGTTGTCAGATGACGTAAATGTGCACAATAAAGGTTTACAAAAAAAAAAAAAATGGACAGTGTACCTTGCAAAATGTCTCGTTCAATACATTGCAAATATGTCTAGGTGCAACATGGCTTCAAAAGGATGTAATCAAAGACAGCATAGTTCAGTTCCTATATGTAGGAATGCCTGCTCAAGTTATCTGCTCTCTGATTGAACACTCCTACCAATGGGGTCAGTATATGCCTTGAAAACCACTCATTCTACCAAATGCAAGGTGGAGATATGGAAGGCCGGAGACAATTAGCTCTCACCTTTTGTTTTGTATCCTACACACCAAAATACTGACCAGTCAAATGGGAAGAATGGCATAGGCAATAATACTTGAACATTTCTACAAAAACACCCCTTTGTTAAAAGTGCCTTCTGGTGTGTTCTTTTGTTCCTATTGTGCATATCTTCTAGATATATGGACACACCTGGGAGATGTCCTACAGACAATTAAATATTTTCCTGACTAGCCCTATCTGAGTCTTGATACATAGAAGAACTGGCTTTGTACTTTCCTGTCAACTAATGTAAAACCTGAGGGTCATGATGCCCACCTACTACTTGATGATGAATGTTCAGTGCAGAGAAAAAAAGCTGGTAGAACCAATGTAAAGGTTGACAGCTTCAGCCTGTTTATAGGCTGAGGCTGGGGCACAAGTCCGTTCAAGAAGTCCGTTTTCACAAGAAATAACGGATTTGGTGCGTAGAAGGGTAGGAGGCAGAGAATGTGATTTGAAGCATCCAACATAAAGGAAGGGCCAGACTTGGGGCCATGGCTACCTTGATTCCCTCAGCCACATTTCCATTAGTCTGATATCACAAGCAATCTGCTTCACATATTTGTTCCATTTGCCACCTGCAATGTGGGACCAGCAAGATGCAAAATGGCACGGCCCCTATTAAAGATGTTGCTGAGGCCTCTTGCTATCTTATGCATTCACCCAACAGTCTTGATGTTTCCTGCTGCTCAGCCAGTGAGTGAGGTCACTGTATGGTTGGAATGTTGAGTGTTTGTGCTTGGATGAGTGGACAGTTGAACTGGGAAGGGCTGAGAGCAGCAGGATGCTGCTCCTGGTTGGGTTTTACCCGATTTACCTGTAACCTGATCCTAATAAACCTAGATCTTTTGAAACCCACAATACTACATCCTTGATTGTAACAGATGTTTAGTAATGTACCTTCATGGATGATCAGATAATGGTGGAAAGATTCATTAGCTTAGAACTTCACCCATGGTAAGGGTATCCCAAGGCTTTAAACATGTTAAGATGTTACCATTTTTCACACTTTGCAAAAAGGATCTTTCTAGGTTTAATGGCAATGGGGTGGATGATGTTCTACAGTGTTACTATCTTAAAGAACTGCTTCCTTTACTTCAGAGACAAAAGTAAAAAATTCCTTCTTCACCCAAAAAATATTTTATTTCTACATGATTTGGTGTTCAATATTACTACCCAAAATGTGTGGCTGTCTCAAAAGAAGCTGTCAGAGAACCCAGATTTTATAAGGAGATCAGCATTGTTGTTTTAAAAAATATATACTATGCATGTTTCCTTCCCCATATAGGACTTGGAAAACAAACTACAGTGAAAATAAAGGTTTGACCCTGAAGGGTGATTTTATCTTGTACGAAAAGAGTACAAGTAAATGCAGCAAAATTCTTTGGTTGCCGCAGGAATGCTTTGGTTGCCGCAGGAATGGATGACTGGATGCGGCAGGCTCACGTAATGAAACAAGCAGGTAAGGTACATAAAAGATGTGCACTATAATAAAATGTATGCAGCAAAGGATAGGTAGGTGAGCTTGTCAAGCTTGCACTACACTAAAATCTAATAAACACTTAAAAAAACATATACTACTCTAGCTTTCTATGCAGAAGGATGAGAAAAATCAATAAGCAGGTTTTATGGTAGAAATGTGAAAACTAAGAGACTGCTCTGATTCAAGGTCATTATGAAATTCAATAAATCGATGACATTATGATTAATGACCCTGCTAGTGGCTTTTAAATATGCAAACAGCGGATAGGCAAGCTTTTATTGTGTTAAAGCTCACAATGAATTCAGCTACATGGCTAATTTCAGATGTACCTCCCCTACAATGAGAGGAAGTGTGGGTAATGCTATGCAATAAATCTTTCTATAGATCCCTCACTCCAGTTTAGGAATCTGACCACAGGCTTGTCTCCCCCATAGACCATATCAAAATACAAAACAGCCTTCACCCCTTCCATATGCAAGCACACCACTGCCTATCCATCCTCAAACCTGCATGTGCCACCTGAAGAATAATGTAAAATTCCCTTCTGACATACCAACATTCACAAACTCCAAACTTTTACTCCAAAAACAAAGCTGGTCATTAAAAACAGTTCCTAATGCCGAACTCTGACCCTATGGCCACAGTCACTTGGATAAAGTACATCATGATGTCTGTTAAACCTTGCACCATTGGCGTGGGTCTCCCTTCCATTTTTCGCTGTTGCCTCTGATGTTTTTGCTGGTTTTAGATGCATTGGGCACTGTGCCACTGCTATTTAGTGCCACAGTGCAAGTGCTCCCTATGTTAAATTGATGTATGGATTAGTGACTCCATGATTGGCTTATTTGGTTTATTTGTCAGACCCTAGTACAGTGCACTGCGTGTGCCCAGGGCTTGTAAATCAAATGCTGCTGGTGGGCTTGCAGCACTGATTGTGCCACCCACCGGAGCAGCTTGTAAAATGTGTCTCAGGCCTGCCATTGTAGAGCCTGTGTGCAGTCTGGTTCTGCCATGTTGACTTGGCAAATGCACCCACTTGCCAGTCCCCAAACCTTCCTTTTTCCAAATATCAGACACCCCTAAGGTAGGCCTAAGGGCAGGGTGCATTGTTGGTAAAAGGTAGGACATGCCCTGATGTGTGTGTGGCATGTCCTAATAGTGAATTACAGTCATTTTCGTTTTTCACTATTTCCCATAGGCCAGAATGGGCAGTTTGATTATAACATTTTATAATCCTAACTGACGAATATGAGAAGACCACGCACACCAATTCTTAAGTTGATTGTACACAAGTTGGGGCGTGCTATAGAGGAAAGCGTCTCCTAAACCAGGACGCGTGAATGAATGATGGTTTATCTTGCAACTTCGTTGCTATTTTGGCTGTGCCTAGAGGAACACTACTCGTTTTGACTAGTGCAATTTTCATTCAATAATCCTAACTAACCCAGGGAACATGGTAGAAATTCGAATCTAGTATGCCTGAACTCAGAATGATAAAATACATCTTTTAGTGAAGTTGGTTTTAACAATATGTGTTTGAAAATACCACTTTTAGAAAATAGGTATTTTCTTGCTAACTATCCAAGCCTGCCTCTGCTAGGTTGTGTATTCCATGTCTGGTTTCTGAGTGACAGGGGCTGGGGGGCTCCAGGAGACAGGATGAGTCAGCACAAGGCTGAATAGACCTATCTGCATGATGAGTGGTGGGAGGAGTAGCACCTGAGCCTGAATAGGGCTGTGCCTGCCTTCCACAATGCTGGCTCCACCTCCTGTGGTGCGTCTGATGCCCCTGGCCCACACCGACAAAGGAAGAAGTTGTGCACTGGCAGAATACACCCAGAACTGGTTTGGACTAGGTACAGACACTCTCTGCCTTCAGAGACAAAGGATTTTGGTGTATAAAAAGTGGGACCCAGAACTTTAGATCACTTCTGGGAATCAAGACAAACCTTTGCTGAGGAGAAGAACCAGGAAGCTGAAGGAGGAGACTACCCCTGTGCTGTGTGTTTGGGGGTTGGCCTGCAGTGGTTGCTTCATTGCCAAAGAAAGGAGAAGAGGACTGAGCGTGCTTTTCATCAACTTGAAGGACTTGAACTTGAGCTTGCCTCCTGCCTGAAGTCTCAGGGATACAAGACTTCACCAACCAGCTCCCCCCTGAATTCCCTTGCTGGGAATTGATGTGCCTGCTGTTGTGCTGGGCCTTCTGAGAGACTGCTTGTCACTGGTAGCTGGAAGCGCAACTCAACGACAAGAAGCGTGTTGCTGTTGCATCGCCAAGGAAGCGTGCCGCCGTTGCAGCTATCGCATCGCTGAAGCGTGTCGCATCACCCAAGAAGCATGCCGCCGCCGCAGAGGTCGCCATCGCATCACCGGAGAAACGTGTCGCAGAGCCTGTCGCGGCTCAGAAGATCACAGTCGCCGCACGACCATCGGGCGTGCACGAATTGCATCAACGTAGTCGCATTGTAAACAAGACGCCATTTTGTCGCACAGCACCGGAGAGAAGTATCGCATCGAGGCGCCATCTTGTTGCATTGTACCGGAGAGCAGTAAGAAACCAACGCATCCACTCCCCTGAGTGTAAGGAACCGACGCATCCACTCCCCTGAGTGTAAGAAACCGACGCATCACCTTCCCTGCGACCCTTTTGTTTGTTCTGTGTTACGCATCCAAGGTACTTTCAGTGTAAAGTGTCACATTTACAATCTTAAGAGAACTGAGCTATTTCCTACCATTTTAAAGTCTATTTTTGAGTACAGCATTGTGGATTTTTGTCGTTTGGTCTTGTGATAAGTCTATATATAAAAATACTTTTTTTTATAATACAACCTGTGTGGTGTCCATCTGTAGTGTTGTCACTGTATTACTATATGTGTTCACAAATGCTTTACACACTGCCACTGAGATAAGCCTGCCTGCTTATGCCAAGCTACCGAGGGGGTGAGCAGGGGTTATTTTAGGAGTGTAGCCCCTTACCCTGACTAGACGCAAGGGTCCCTATTTGGTCAAAGGTACCTACCTCTGCCAACTAGAGACCCCCAAATCTAACAATGTCTTTAACAGATGGAACACCTTGCATGGTTTCAGACATGTTTAGGTCTCCTGTTAGCCTACACCATTTGATTTTACTAAAGTTATATGCATACTATGCTTACTTTTAAAGGGGCTTTCAGCCGGCTCTCTTTATCCATTGATCTGTTGTTGTGTCATTCACATTTTACTTCTGCCCACTGCAGCATACAGCATGGGGCAATGGGTTAGCCTACTTCAGCCACTGGTTAACTTCACTTTAAGTGACACCATTTTGCTGTTTCACAAAGAGTACCTTCTCACTCAAGGTAGTTCATTTCAGTTCCAGTGTTTTTGTTTTTACTTTATAATTACTTTAGCATTGCCTTTATGTTTAGGGCCTGAAGAGAAAGCAGGAAGCTTTCTACCAGCTCCACATGCACATACCACATACCAGCTTTAGGAGTTCCTGTCTCTTGCCAATGCTGTTGTAAGTTCCTATTGAAATGTCCTTTGTTTATGGGACTGCTGGGATTTCACAGCATAAATGAATGTCTATTTGAAACTATTCTGTATTAAGTTATTCTCTTTTTAATATGCATGCAGTACAGAAATTGAAAGTGCATGTTTATTATAGATTACATTTTACCTATAGTTCTTTACTAATCTTTGCCCAGGAAGAAAACCAGCCTCTATCATGTTTAATCTGCAGCTCTTGTAGCACTTTTTGAAAGTTTATTTCCTCTTCCCTCTTTGTTTCTTTACTTAATTTGTTTTTAAACTTTTTCTCCTTTTTTCTTACCTTTTCTTGATTTTTCGCTTACCTTTTATCCTTCTTTTTCTCTTCCTTTCTTTTCTCTTTTATTCTTTATTCCATACTTTCCTGATTTCTCTCCCTCTTTCCTTTCTTTGAATCCTTACGTCATTCTAGCGTATCCTTTCTTACCTTTTTTATTTTCTTTATTGCCTTTTTTCTATCTTAACTTCCTTCCTACTTTCTTCCTTGATTCTTTCGTTCTCAAAGGTAAGAGGCTGGCAGGCAAGGGCAGAACGATTGGCTTTTTTAAGTCTGTGTTAGGCAAGTCCATTTGATTTTACTAAAATTATGAGTTTGACAGTTACTTATAGGGGTTTTCGGACACATTTTATCCATTTGTCTGTGGTTTTGTCATTCACACTTTTGTCCAACCCACTCAAGCATGCATCAGACGATTTCAGCCACTGGATGACTTCACAATGAATTACAGCATGCTGTTCCGCAATTACCACAACCACACAAAGTATTTCCATTCAGTCCTAGGGTGTACTATGATAAGGTGTGCTTTTTTGAGACAACATTTTTTTTGCCTTTAGTCAACATTTTTAGATTGACGAGCACCCGGCAGCTTCCCAAACAATAAAGTTTTGCAAAAAACATGACAAAACAGAGAAAGTCCTGCCAAAAGGATGGTGGACCACGCCAGACCTATTGTCTTTGCTAATGCTTGCTCATTTTGCTACCACACAAATGAGCAGGTCATATGTACATTTTTTGATTCAACTTTTCATCATTTGTACGAACTGTTAAACAAACATGATACAAATAAGAGCCTTAGAATTGAAAATAGGATTTGCAGAGTGGCTCTTTGAAAAGTTTATCTCTAAGCCACTTTCTGCAGAACTGCTAACCTTCTGGGTAAGTTACATAGACAATGCAAGAGAAAACAACTTGCATTTAGGTATTTAATTATATGGTACAAAGCAAAACAATACATAAGAGAGCATAAGCTTCCTTTAAAGACCTGCCATGTACTTTGGTATTAGAAGAGAGTTCTGAAGTCATTGAAATAAGAAAACGCATCATAAGCACTTTAATAGTGCATTTCAGGCAGACAGTGCAGTCACAATGCCCTTGCAGACAAAAGGTATCACTGACAAACATCACCCTCAGCCTCCTGGTCACGAACTGTAGGTATGCTAGTGAGCAGGTGGTCTTCTACTGAGCACTCTGGTTTTGTCCACTTTTCTGCTGAGACTCTCATCATGGTTTCATGTAGAATTACATAAACAAAGTCAAAGAAAACTTGAATTTTATGATGCTGTGTAATGTGAAGCAACTTCTGATGCAAAACCTCACAGCACTGCTCTTCAACAGCCTTCCATTGGAAAACTCAAGTCATTTATTTCCTTAGGATAAGTACCGCAGCTTATTACAATGGCGTCTTGAAAATGCTTTATTTGTGCCCGGTTTATAAATCTGGATAAGACTTGTTTTTGTTCTCAAAAACACCTTTGCAAAATTACTGCAATTTTGCTGTAGCATTTTGCTTAAAAAAGTAGATTTCACATTTCTAGATGATGCTATATACACATCGCAATATACATTACATACCTTTGTCTGTGCTGCCATTTATTTTAGGTAAGAAGTCATCAACTTGAATCCCTAGGAATATAAAAATAATTATTTGCAGACAACAGATTTAGTTTCCACACAGCAGTTACTGGATTGAAACTGCAGTTGAAACTAGCATTAAATAAATACCATTATAATTTCCGCAATGCATGGCTCATGACCTCCCACATGATTATATAGATGACATCACTATTAGATCAAAGAGACCTCTGGTGACATCACATATCTCAACACTGTTAACATTAAAGCCACTTCAGCAGTATATAGAAAGCTCTGGGGGTATAGCCCAACACCCTAGCCTACCTAGTGGCTTCAGTGATCAATGTGAAGTCCTCTCATAGATCAAAGCAATGGCGAGGTCATCTGTGGCATGCTATTTATCTCCGTAAAATGGGGGGGGGGGGGGGGGGGGGGGAGTCCAGCACTACCTCCTTTTTAACCGTGGATTAACTATTACTGTTGTGATAATCCCCTATTTATGAAAACATTCTTTCTCACCATTATGCATGCATTGCTTATCTAATGCCTGCCTAGCACGTGCAAAGACCATATGAAGGCCAGGTTATAATCACCTGGGCACTGCAATTTCAAGATATACCACCAATTCATATCAGCCTTACAACACGTGCTAAGGCTTTTTACATAAAGTGTTTTAATTTTAAACACAATATTTAAACCCAATTTTTAACATCTGCTTCAATCAATCAATTGTACATTACACTTGTGTGTTAATATACCACCATATTTCTATACAGAATGATATTAAATCCAATTATTTACAAACATAATTTCACAAATAAAATCATTTCATGGTCTTCGCCCAATGCATTTCGGGAGGACCTAGTCCCTTCGTGGACTTCCCCCCACATTTTACTGAGTATTTCCTTGCAATTCGACAAGTCCAAGCACCCTATCCATTAAAAAAATGTCCTTTGAAACCATAGCTAAGGATTATACCGCAGAAGAAGCAGATGAGATTTATAGTCTAATCAAAGAAACCAAAGCATTTGACGCTCAAAGTGGCTCCATCGGGGGGCGTGGCTTGCTGCCGACGGGAATGGCCGCGCAGTAGCGAAGCTCTGCAGCGCCACTCCCGAAATATCCTGATACCCTGCGCTCCGCGGTCCCGGCCCGTGCAGAAAGTTGGTGCTGAGGGTCTGGGGGCCCCCGTGGACTGATTGGCGAAGTTTGGGGGCGATCGGAGGTGAAGCCGATATCGGGCTCTGCTCTCCGGGTGCTGGTGAATGACCGTGCGGTTGCTGGGTGTGCCCCGACCGGGCGCGTTGGCTGCGGGAGCTCACGGCTGCGGCCTGGAATTCCTGGAGGTGGAGAGGGCTGAGACACGGTGCCCCTGTCGACTCGGGGGCTGGTGTTGCGAGGCCCTCGAGGCTGCCCGGTACAATAGGGGCCCCTGCGGACGTGGAGGCGAAAGGACGGCTCCCCGCTGGGACACATCGTCGGACCTTCGGACCTGGTGGTGAGGCCGCAGAGCAACCAGTAATCGACGGGCCTCGCCAGCGGAGGCGACAGAAGTGGTGCTGAGGTGCGGGCTCGCTGCTCAGCTCGGAAGACAAGCGGGGCCTGAGGGCTCCGGGCCCCGTGAGCGGACGGCGCCACTGGTGGAGGAGTGCGGCCCAGGCGGGCATGAAAATACGCAAGGCCGTGGTGGCGGCCTGAGGTGCCGGGAGGGAGGCAGCTTTGGACGCGGCGCCGCCCCCGGGAGCGGTGCTCGTTCGGTGAGACACGGTGGCCTCCCCTGCACCTTTGTGACCCTAACGGCGTGGAGACGGGATTGGTGGCGCTCCCGGCGGCAAAGAATCGGCGGAGTCCCGCAATGAATGACCGACTGCAGCGCTGCCGGTTACGGGTGCGCCTGCACAAAGTGACGAGGAGAGTGGCGGTGGTGGCGGATGGACGCTCGTAGTGGCGGTGGTGTGGAGAGTGGCGCCTCCTGAGCTGCAGTGGTGTGTGCTGGGGCGTGTGGGCGGCCCGAATACGACACTTTTGCTGCAACGACGTGGGCCCTAAAGGGGTGTCCAGAAGCTAGACAGGCCGGGTGGCGATATCCACCGCAGGCGGCGGTGATTAGCGGCGGGGCCTCCCAGCGGGAGAATACCCACTGAAGGGTGACCATGCCATCTGGGCGGAGCAGCAAACCGACGACGCAGGCCAAACTAGAGAAGTTTGCTTGGCACCAGCAGCAGAGCGGAGATCGGGCTGGGATGCCGGCCTCGGACGGTAAGCCTGACCCATCGAATAAAGACCTGTTGGACGCAATTACGGCCGTCAAGACGTCCCTCGAACAGCGGATTGACACAGTGGCCACCGAGATGGGCCTGATCCGGGAGGATGTGCGAAAGATTGTTGATCGGGTGGGGACAGTAGAAAAGGCCACCAAAGAATTGTCCACCGACACCGGCCTCCTCAAACGAGAGGTCAAGGACCTGCGTGCTTCCCATGAGATGCTGGCCCGGCAGCTAGACGATTACGAAGGGAGAATGCGTCGGAATAATGTACGAATTATTGGTGTTCAGGAACGGGCAGAAGGGCAAGCGGTGGACCTCTTTGTCGAAGACCTGGTCCTCAATCGCCTGCAACCTCGGGGACTCTCCAAGTGTTTTCCATTGAAAGAGCCCATCGGGTGCCGGGAGGTCGCCCTCGGCCGGGGGCCCCTCCTAGACCTATCCTGGCCCGAGTATTTAACTTCCGTGACCGAGACATTATCCTTCAGACGGCGAGGGCGGCACCACCCGTCTCAGTGGAGAATAGCAACATCACGTTCTTTCCGGACTTCACCTTGCGAGTCCAGAAACAGAGACGGAGCTTCCAGGAGGTAAAGAAGGCCCTCCGTGAACATGGTGTCAAGTACGCAATGATGTTCCCGGCCAAGCTCCGGGTAGAGGCCGAGGGCAAATCATGGTTCTTCATGCGTGCAGAGGATGCTTGGGACTGGCTGGAGGGTTGGCGCACTGTGGACACCCGGAAAAATACGAAGCCTTTGGCGGCAGATGCGGCTGATGATTGGCGCCAACAGCGGCGCTCGCCTTCGCGCTCTGACTCTGGGGCCCCGGGCCCAGCGGAGGACCATTGATTATGGGTGATGGTAAGGTGGGGTGTGACCCAAAGCGGCAGCCTGGAAATTCCCCTGTGGCTGTTCAGAGGGCGGACTACTAATCTAGGGGTGACATTAGGCCTGGCAGTCTGTTTCTTTCCTGAGGCGGAAGCCGGGAGATCTTACTTTTACGTTTCTGAGCGCTGTGCTTTTTAATACAAATATCATTGCTTGTGGCATTGAGACTCGTGTTGTGTGTGAGTGCACGAGTGTTATACTGCACTTGGGGGACACTTGCCTTGGCTCCTGCAGAGACCTCTCCCTCCCCTCGTCGCCGGGTCACTCTCAGCCGAGTATTGACGCTGAGAGACCGGCTTCGTGGGACGAGTGGTAGACGGCGGCCATATTGGGCTGGGCTACTGTTGGGTCGCGTTCTAGCAGCGCATAAAAAGGGAAGGTCATGGCTCCGCGCAGCGGACGCGATCAGCGGACGCGCCGTATCTGTGTCAGAGTCCTGCCCGTCTGCGCCCATCAGCGCTAAGGAGGCGCAAGGCCCAAGGTCCACCGTGGTGTATCGTTTCGCTGCTAGACCATATACGAGAGAGGATCTACTTAGTTTCCGGCCGATCCATACTTTCTGTGAGTACTCCCCCCATAACCCGCTTTGTGGTCCCTATCGTTGCCCTTGTGGCAATTTTGATCTCGGTTCCCCTTCCCCCATTAGAGCACTGTGTGAGCTCCATCTCCTATCATCCCGGTCCATTGAGTCTTCCACTCCCCGGACCCTTAAGATTTGGAACCTCAACGTTAGGTCACTAATCAAACACCATTCTGATATCCATGACCTTATTTTAGCTGAGGGCCCCGATATCTTTTTCATGACAGAGACTTGGCTGCAGGACGAGGCCACGGCGGAATTGAACCTGGCTATCCCGCAACAATATTCTATCTTTACTCACAATTGCAATTCTAGGGGTGGGGGCATTGCAATGGTAGCCAGATCCTGCTACCCCTGTACGTGGAAGAAACTAGCCATAGACGGTTGCGAGAGTGCGCACTTCTGTGTTACGATCAATCACCATCTTACCTTTTCTGGACTCCTGATTTACAGACCTCCTGGTGATGATGTAGCCTTCAGAAAGGTTCTTCCAGAAGTGGTGAGCTCCCTCGCAATAGGCTCGGCTAATTTCACAGTTCTCGGCGATCTTAATCTCCACTTTGACCTTGGCCACATCCCCGCGATTAGTAATACTCTTGTAGATCTGGAGGCGCTACAGTTATGTCAGATGGTCACCCTCCCTACGCATATTGGTGGTCATATCCTGGACCCCATTTTCACGAATCTGTCCGCGTTTGATGTTCTGCCCCCTCTTCCGATAGCCTGGACAGACCATTTTTTGGTGGAACTCAACCTTGTGATTAGAAAGCCTCTCTTCACAAAATTAGACAGGTCCGTATTCAAACGTCCTTGGAAGAAACTGACGCTCGAGGACTTTCATCGGGTACTCAGGGAACACCCTCTTGATCCCTTTTCCGATGTAGAGTCGGGTTATAATCTTTTCTGTGATTGGGTCTCTTGTGCACTTGACTTGCTGATCCCTGCTAGTGGAATAAATGTCGCTCTCTTGAACCCAGCCCATGGTATGATGAAGCTTTACTGCTTCTAAAAAAATCTTGTGAACAAGCAGAAAGATTGGCGCAAAACTTATGACGCCGAGAAAAAATTAGCGTATCTCGTAAAGATTAAATCATACCATAGAGCCATTAGCAGAGCTCGTGCAGCCTATTACTCCCAGGAGTTTAAACTTAGCCCCAATCCTGCAAAGCTGATTTTTAAAGTCCTTAAAGATCTGACGTCTAAAAGAGCTTCAGCAGTTGAGGTATGCTCTGCATCTCACTGTGAGAAACTAGCCAACTTTTTCCTGGATAAGGTGCATACCATCTATTGCTCCTTTCCTAATACTTCCCCTCTGTGTGAAGGATTGAAATCTCCTGCCATCCCCAATGGGGCCCAACTCACTCTCTCGGAAATCTCTGATGGTGAGTTTAATAGGTTGGCAGTCAAAGTTAAATCTGGGTCCCCTGCAGACCCGCTCAGACCCGCGCAGTTCAGAGAGTCGGCTGCGCTTTGTTTCCCCCCTGTGCGCCAACTCATCAATCTTTCACTGTGCTCAGGGATGGTGCCTTCTAAGTGGAAACAAGCTTATGTTACCCCTATTCTGAAAAAACCCGCCTTGGACCCCCTTAAATTGGAGAATTATCGTCCTATCTCTCTCCTCCCTTGGGCTGCCAAGGTTGCGGAGGCGCATGTTAATGGAATTCTAACTCAACATCTCCAGACCACTAACATATTAGATACATCACAGAACGGCTTTCGAGCGGGTCACAGTACTGAGACTGCTCTTCTTGCGATCACGGAACATCTTCGCACCGTGCTGGATTCCGGTCAAACTGCAGCAATGGTGTTACTTGACCTCAGTGCCGCGTTTGACACGGTCTCACATGGGATACTTCTGCAGCGACTGGGTGAGGCAGGTATCTCTAGTTCGGCACTTGATTGGTTTCGCTCCTTTCTAGCGGGTCGGTCGTTTAGGGTTGCCACACCCCCTTTTGAATCCAAACTCTATTCCATTGAGCAAGGAGTTCCTCAGGGGTCGGCTCTCAACCCCACGTTGTTTAATCTGTATGTGCGGCCGTTGGCTGCGGTCGCCAAGCAGTGGGGCCTGACTATGGTTTCCTATGCAGACGACACGCAGTTGGCGGTCGCACTAAATGGGGATTCCGACTCTGAGGCCTCTAGATTCAGGGAGGGCTTAACTGCAGTGGCAGGCTGGATGACGGCCAATTATCTACAACTTAATGCTAAAAAGACGGAAATTCTTATCGTTGGGAAACAATGCAGTCTTTGGGGTGATCAGTGGTGGCCTCCTGAGTTGGGCCCAGCCCCCATTCCGGTCCCTGAGGTCAAAAACCTGGGTGTCTGGCTTGACTCTGCCCTTAGCTTCTGCGGTCACACCAAAAAAGTGGCGGCCGCTTGCTTCGGGGTCCTGCGGGGAATGAGGCCAACCCTGAAGTTTTTTGATTCTCCCACTAGGCAGTTGATCATCCAGGCTACTATACTCTCTCGGCTCGACTACGCGAGCTCGCTTTTGGTGGGAGCCAATCAGGCGGAAGTTATCCGGCTGCCGCGAGTTCAGAATGCGGCGGCCAGAGCCTTGGTGGGTCTGCCTAGATTCTGCTCCGTGAGGGAAACTATCTTGAAACTTCACTGGCTGCCCATGGCTCAAAGGATTGAGTTTAAGATTCTTTGTCTCTCCTTTAAGATCCTTAAGCTATCCAACCCCCCGATTCTGGAGCACCTTCTCACTCCTTATGTCCCTCCTCGCTGTCTGAGGTCACTAGGCCAAAATCTGGCAGTAGTTCCACGTTTCAAACGTTGCAGAGCAGGAGGGCGCTCCTTCCGCGTTTTGGCGGATAGGCTTTGGAACACATTACCTGCTCATATTCGTGCCCTTGAGGACCTGCTTTTGTTTAGGAGGGCCATTAAAACTTATCTTTTTCTTTCTGGTTCTAAGGTTACTGCTTAGGTCATTTGTTTTCCCTGCTTCTCTTTTCCTCGGTTAGCCTTCCTGTTCTTTGTATGCCTCTTCCTGCCTGTCAGAGCGCCGGGACGCCCCTTTGCTGGGGCAGCTGTTGCGCTTTACAAGAACACATAACATAACGTATGGATGGTACTTACTCGGGGAGTGAGCTGTACCCTTTATTTTCTGGCCAATAGGGCCCTCCATGGAGGACACCCGGGGGCGAGAGCCGAGCCTCCATGACCAGAGATGGATCCCCCTCAACGTTACGCTTCCCGATATAATTGGTTCGTGATGGGCTTCGGGAGGGATCTAACTCCAAGAGGTAGCCACTGGGTGGAATGAGGTTCAGGCTGCCGGGCGGATCTTTCAGGGAATCTTTTGGCCTGGTGAGAGTAGGGATTGGGGAGTGGAGGAGGGTTTAGTACGAAGTTAGCTGCCATGATGGGAGTGGGAGCACACGTTTCCTCGCAATGTTTCTGGGGGGGGGGGCGACAGGCACTCTGCATGTTGGGGGAGGCGGGCGGTTTCAGTCTCGTTCTGCAGGGCAGCAGGGAGGGATGGGTATGTTGTGGGTGTGAATTTGTTGGGGGGGTTGTTTTGCACGTTTTTTTTGCAGCAGTCTTTTACGATACATTTGGGCAGGGCACAAACTGGTCACTTGGTGATTCCTGGTTTCCTCTCCGTTGCACGCAGGAAGGGCGGGGGGCGGCGGGTGTTGTCACTGAGGGTGATTGCTAGGGTAGCCATATTCTGGGATCACCTAGACCGCTCCATCACGTTGCTATTAACATTAGATGGCATAGGTACAGAGACTTAGTCTAATGACCTGGAACGTTAATGGGCTTGGCGATAAAATTAAGCGGAGCATAGTGCAACAATATATACATCGCCATCGTATAGATGTAGTGCTGCTCCAGGAAACACATCTCATAGGCAACTCCTGTCGGGCCCGAGACCGGAAGGGGTACCGGATCATTGCCCACTCGGGCTTTACGTCGGGATCTAGAGGGGTGGGGATCCTCCTGAGAAAGGGCTGCCCCTATGTGATTCACACAACTCACACCGAGCCTCTGGGTAGATACGTTGTCTGCTCAGGTAGCTGGGAAGGGAGGGCCCTCAACTTGCTCTCGGTATATGCGCCGCCGGGCCTTCAGCGCCAGACACTGGCGGACGTCGGGAAGATTCTACTGGCCCTTCCGGAGGGTACTGTGGTTATGGGCGGCGACTTTAACCTGACAATGGACGACACAGTGGACCGTACCCCACCCCGAGGGAACGATCCGTGGGGCTCGCCACTGTGCAATTTCGCGGATGCATTTGGCCTGGTGGACGATTGGAGATGGTCACACCCCCAAGATGCGCTTTATACTTTTCAGTCCGGGGTGCACGGAAGTCACTCACGGCTTGATTACCTGTTCACACACGCGCAAGATATTCATAACTTCACTGACTCCTCGAGTTTGGCACGGGGAATTTCCGATCACTCCCCGGTCGTATCTTTCTTGGGTGCCAGTCTCAAGCGACAGCCTGGACCCATCCGGATTCAGCCGTGGTTGTTATCAATCCCGCACATCCGAGACTCCCTGCGGCATGACACTGACATTTTGACGAAAATGAGGGATCGGTAGCTTCAGCGGTAACATTGTGGGGCGCCTACGGGGCGGTTATTAAGGGGAGAGCGCTGTCGCTGATGGTGGGGCACAAAACTGAACGCAGACGGCGGGTTTGCGAGCTAGATGCGAAGATACTTCAGCTCGAGCAGGGGACGACACACACCTCCGCCAACGAGGCCCAACACCTACTGGAAATCAAGAGACGTGACTATAAACAACTGCTCTATGAGGAGGCCGGTCGCCGAACCCTCGCCACCCGACAGACTTTATGAGCTGGGGGAACATACGGGTAAATTGCTGGCTTGGCTGGAGCGGAGGGAATTGGCGGCGCGATGGGTGGGAGCGATCAAAGGGCCGGATGGGGTGTTGATCACGGACCCCCAAAATATCGCTGAAGCGTTTACTAAGTACTATGAGCAAATATATACCCCGCCGCCGGACTCGCAAGCAGGTTGGGCGGCAGACCTCCTCGCCACCATTGATGTGCGAAGTCTCTCCCAGCAAGAACAAGAGACTCTGGAGTCAGATATCTCATTAGAAGAGATTCAGACAGCCATCCGGGATACCCGCTCCGGAAAGGCCATGGGTCCCAACGGAATCCCGATAGAACTTGTGAAAAATATGGCGCTAAAATTGGCACCCCAGCTGCTAAATTTGTACAAGGAGTGTTATGAGACCGGCGCCCTTCCGACCTAACTTCGCACTGCCACAATAGTGGTAATCCGTAAACCCGGCAAACCAGCGGAGGAATGTGCATCGTACAGGCCCATCTCCCTGATCGCAGTGGATGCCAAAATCCTAGCTAAACTGCTGGCCAATCGACTGCTCCCATATCTAGCGGCCCTGATCCACCCGGACTAGTCAGGTTTCATGCCGGGCCGTAATACCGCACAGAATCTGCGTCGAGTGCATGGGGCTCTGGGTCGGGCGGCAACACTCCAAGAAGACGCGCTATTGCTAGCGCTCGATGCCAAGATGGCGTTCGATACGGTGGCGTGGGAGTATCTCTTCGCTGTCCTAGCCCGGGTGGGGCTGGGCCCTCGGTTGATAGGATGGATTCGACTATTATACACCTTGCCCACGGCTACAGTGTCGGTCAATAACCACCGTTCGACCCCCTTTTCCCTCGGTCGCGGCACAAGACAGGGCTGCCCCCTGTCGCCGCTCCTCTTTGCCCTGGCATTGAAGCCACTTGCGGTCTGGATCCGAAAGGATCCAGAAATTAGGGGCCTTAAATGGACAACAGATCATGAAGACCGCATCTCGCTATATGCGGACAATATTTTATTGTATCTGGCCTCCCCCAAGCGATTGATTCGGCGGGTACTGCATATCTTTCACATATTGGGGGCCCATTCTGGGTACCAGATCAACTGGTCTAAATCCCAGATGTATCCACTCTGGGGTGATCCGCCGCTCAGCCCCAGGGGTTATACCATACCGGTGGCACTACAGGGTTTCCAAAATCTGGGCGTTTTTATAACATTGGATACAACATTATTCTACGAGCGAAACCTAGAGGGCCCATTGAAGCGGTTCCAATCTGACGTGACCCATTGGAAGACGCTGCCCCTTACACTACTGGGCCGGGCAGCCCTTTTCAAGATGCTAGCCCTCCCCCGTTTCCTCTACGCCCTTCAGAATACGCCTATTCCGGTCCCAGAAGCCTATTTCCTAAAGATCGACGCATCATTGCGTGGATTGTTGTGGGATACCGGAACACCGCGCATTGCAATGAAAAAACGGACTATGGGCTGGTATGACGGTGGGATTGGACTGCCGGACCTACGCCTTTATTATCAGGAAACTCAACTGATCGCGATTAACCAGTGGGTGTTCGGGGCGTATGATGACCCTAGCTTGCGAACCGAACGATGGCTCATGGGGAAGGGTGGATATAACAGGGCACTATACTCAAGCCCGAAGAAATTAGGTTTGACTGGCCCCACGGCACGAACGGTGGAAATTTGGCATCTTCTCCAGAAGCGAATGGGGTGGAGTGGGCGGCTGACTAAGGCCACTCCGCTTTGGGTACCGGATTGTCTGGGACGGCTGAGCACCTGTGCGGGGTTCGATAAGTGGGATCTTATCGGCATTTCTAAAGTGGGGGACTTATGGGTTAAGGGCAGGAAGGCGACCTTCAAGGAGCTTCAGCTTAAATACCAGCTTGCTCCCTCTGAGCATTACCGCTATCTACAAATTAGTCATGCTATTGATTGTGTACTACCCGCTGAGACCCCTCTTCCGGCCCACTCGCCATTGGAAGACAGATTGATGCTAGATCTAATGGACCACAGGGCCATTTCCTTAACATATAAAAAGTTAATCAATAACCAAGCTGACGCTATGCAGAACGTACGGGCCAGGTGGGAAGCGGACGTGGGCGAGATGTCTGATGAGGACTGGAGAGATACGCTTGCCTCTCCCCGGGAGGTGGCGATACCGATGCGGCTCCGGCTGGTCCAGCTCAAGGTGCTGCATCGTGTATATTTTGATGCGATCCTACTGTGTAAACTAGGTAGGCGTCCCGACGGGCTCTGCCTTCGTAGTTGTTCTCATGCAGGCACATTCACGCACATTTTGTGGGCCTGCCACTCCATACAACACTATTGGACAGAAGTCACCAGTCAGATGGCGAGGGCCACCGGCAAGTCGATTGTTCCCTCCCCCCAGTTATGCCTCCTTAATGTGTGGGATGATACGGACCTTACCCAAACGGAGCAGGAATGGGTGGCGCTAGGCTGGGCCATTGCTAAAACAAATATTGCCCAGAAATGGGGGGTAGCAGCTGTGCCATCGTTGAGCGCCTGGGCCAAGGACATGGATCTATCAATGGTGGCGGAGAAAACGGTCTATAAGGGTCGAGGTTGCCCCAAAAATTGGGACCACAAGTGGGGAAGGTGGAACAAATATCGGGGGGCCATCTGTGTTTCTCCTACGGTAGAACTCCGCCGAGAAAGACGGGCCTCCCTGGTCCTAAACTGTTCCTAGAGTCGCCTGTACAATGTCTTATGCTATGTTTGTCTTTGTGCTAAATGCCCTTGATGTGATGCCGGTCGTCTCTGATGCCCTTACGTGTACCCTGTCAAGATATGTGCTACTTAATTATCACGACTGCTGTAACTGTTGCTGATTTTACAGTTAATAAATTGTTATTTAAAAAAAAAAAAGTGGTTTAATCACACAGCAGCTGAAGCAACTTGAATTTTTATCCAGGAGAGAATTCAACCAACGATTGCATGCTGCAACTCTCATTCAATATCACTAAGTTACAAGGATACCACGTGGATTACGCCTAGCCATAAAACCAATGTTATTCCGATTACAACATAACCAGTTATTTATGGAAAAATGGTTTGCAATTTTCAATAAATGCTCTCTTGATTTGATTCTCTTATTGATTGAAGAAATATCCAAAACCATTCGAGAATTAGAAGAAGAGATATTCAATACAAGAAAAGATTTATCGGAAAGAATGGAGGACAGTCCCTGGAAACTATTTTTGGCAGATTTAAACACCTGACTAGAAAAATATGGTAAAGAATTACATAAGACAAAACTGAGAAATTTTAAGCGTGACACGATAGGTTATAAATTGAATGAGGCCTACACATGGGCGGAGGTATAAGCTCAAAAACGATTCAATCGTAGGAACCCTAATTTATCTTCTGATGTGAGTGTGGCTTCAGACAAAGATATAGATACAGCCAGAATACCTTTGAGGTCATCACTCAAACAAGGAGGTAGACCCATCAACTCTGAGAGTCTAGAGAGTTCACAAGCAAGTAACTCAACCACATCTTTTTTAGATCAGACCAAGGATTCAGAAAAACCACCCGACACGGTAGCAGGGAAAATAGATCTCACAGGAAAGGAGAGGAAAAGAAAAAGGGCCTGAGGAGTCAAAACAAAGCCTCACAATCAATACATCTTCAAAAATTTTGACAACGACACAAGAATCGGTTCTGAATAAAGGAGTGTCATTTGTTCCTACCGATCACAGTACACCTTTGGAAAATGAAGTATCCTTTTACAAATTCATGAGAATTCTCAGACTTCATAATTTTTTCACCAACGTGATCCCAATTTCCACGGAACCAACTATTTCCAAGTTTAGGCCTAAAAGCACATTTATGGCACCAGTTTCCCATAAAATTCTAGATGCCTTCGAAATTCTTGTGAAAAAGGATTTTGAAAAGATTAATTACAAAAAAGCTCAGAAACGAAGTAGTAATTTCAGCAGATTAGAATCCAGTGTTCTACAAGACCTAGCCAGAGATGAAGAAATAATTTTTCTGAAAGCAGACAAAGGGGGCGGTCTAGTAATGATGGATAGAACCATGTACAATCAGAAAGTAGCTGAACATGTCAACAATGAGGATATTTACGGGAAATTGGAACATGATCCTACTAATGAAATATCGAACCATCTCAGAAACATTCTGTCAAAAGCAGTGGAACTGAATTGGACAGATGAGACAATGAAACAATTCCTAATGACTCAGTTCCCAAAAAGACCGAAGATTTACATGCTCCCCAAGGTGCATAAGAATTTACAAGATCCACCGTGCAGACCCATAGTTTCTGGCTGTGGGTCAATTTTTTAAAATCAGGGGAGGTATATTGACGCACATCTGCAACCCATAGTTAGGAAGTGGACAACTTACAAGACACCACAGATTTTTTATGGAAATTACAATCACTTCCACAGGTAGCACGTGAAAATTGGAAACTATGCACCATAGACGTGGTCGCATTATATACATACATACCTCACTCACTTGGCATCGAAGCAGTAGACTGGTCATTATTAAGAAAAAATGATGAGAAGACTCCGAAATATTTCATACTTGAATTATTGGATTTCTGTTTAAAACAGAGTCATTTTGAATGGAATCAAGTATTTTATTTACAACTAAATAGAACTTCGATGGGGTTTCCAGGCGCCCCATCGTATGCCAATACCTTTATGGCAAAATTCGAAAATTACCATATTTTAACTAATCAGCCATTGACAGAGAGCCTGGTGTTCTTCTGTCGCTTCATTGATAATATTTTCTTAATTTGGTGAAACACAGAAAATAAAAACCAAAGGAAATGATGGACGGAGTGTTGAATATTGCAAGCACTCACCCCCAGTCAACTGATCTGGGTTTAATCCATCACCGTTCTTTAGCCCACTCTGCCACCCCAGTTCAGACATGGCCATATGCAAATCAGTCTGACCCTGTGCCTCATGGGAACAGTCCAGCCCGAACTGCCAAGCCATGTCTTCCCTGGACCGGAAAAAAGCTTCCTAGGACCGGTTTCTGGCATTTCAGCCGTCTTCAGCCAGGCTTGCTTGAATCCAGTGGCAAAGTGAGCAAGGGACTCACGTCTGAGCATACCCTGCCAACTTATGGCGAACAAAGCAAAAACCAAAGGAAATGATGGACGGAGTGTTGAACATTGCAAGCACTCACCCCCAGTCAACTGATCTGGGTTTAATCCATCACCGTTCTTTAGCCCACTCTGCCACCCCAGTTCAGACATGGCCATATGCAAATCAGTCTGACCCTGTGCCTCATGGGAACAGTCCAGCCCGAACTGCCAAGCCATGTCTTCCCTGGACCGGAAAAAAGCTTCCTAGGACCGGTTTCTGGCATTTCAGCCGTCTTCAGCCAGGCTTGCTTGAATCCAGTGGCAAAGTGAGCAAGGGACTCACGTCTGAGCATACCCTGCCAACTTATGGCGAACAAAGCAAAAACCAAAGGAAATGATGGACGGAGTGTTGAACATTGCAAGCACTCACCCCCAAGGCACAGGGTCAGACTGATTTGCATATGGCCATGTCTGAACTGGGGTGGCAGAGTGAGCTAAAGAATGGTGATGGATTAAACCCAGATCAGTTGACTGGGGGTGAGTGCTTGCAATGTTCAACACTCCGTCCATCATTTCCTTTGGTTTTTGAAACACAGAAAATGCCTTGTTGGAGAACATAAGGCAACTAAACGCACAAGATGAAAGAAATTTACCCACACAGTGGCTAAGAGTGGAGTATCATTTTTGGAAGTTTGGATTGAAATGAGAGACAATCAACTGAGCACACGATTATTTAAAAAAACCACGGACCGAAACAGTGGGTTACTATTCCAAAGCTTTCACCCATCTACATTAGTGAGAAATCTTCCGTAATCACAATTTTTAAGAACAAGACAAATCATAACAGAAACTTCAATATGTGAAGTAACCATGGACGCAAAAGTCAAAAACTTTAGGGATAGAGGATACCCTACAGAACTTTTAACGACACACAAATAGCATTATCAAAAACAAGAGATGATTTATTGTCGAAGCAACCTAGAAAAGATGAGCATAAGATGGTTTTCATATCTAAATACTCTACAGTTTCGAAAGAGATCAAGAAAGTGATTTTGAACCGATGGGAATTACTAGAGGAAGAAGAAGATTTCCACGGATTATTCCGTGATAAACCATTATTTGCATTCACTAGATCCAAGAACTTGAAAGAAATATTATCAAAAAACAAATCAAAAACGTTGATCGAATTCAGAGGTACGACTAAATGCCACAACTGCATTAATTGTAATAACATCATACCAGGAGATACACTCACTCATCCACGAACAGGCGAATGTATTAAATTAAGACACTCCACTGATTGCAACTCTTGTAATGTTGTGTATAGTATTAAATGCCCTTGTGGCTTATTATATGTAGGGAAAACTGAAAGAAAATTTAAAATTAGATTATCAGAACATAAAAGTACTATTAGGAACAAGACTCGAAACTCTAGTGTAGCAAAAAACTGGGAAGTAAAGAGACATAGCATAGCCCAATTGAAATTTCAGGTCATTGAACAAATACCTAAACAGGAAGGGGTTGACAATACTAAAAGACTCTTACAAAAAGAAGCTTTTTGGATAAAAAGGTTCAATTCTCTGTTACCCATGGGGCTCAATGATAAATTTGAGAGGTCTTGTTTTTTATAAACTTTACAGTACACAAGTAGAAATGTCCATCGAGTTTGAAAAACATGTTCTGATGTATATACCATTCTTGTATGCAGAAAAATTAGGGACTTTCAGTTGGTTCATTTAATCACAGCTAAATTACATTTTTATCGACTGACGCCGCTTACAGAGGGCGAATAGTAGTGGTGATAACCCAACTGTAATAAAGATTGGCCACTTCAAGATGGCGGTAATTTGGTTTCGTAGTATCGCGGCAGAGTCGCGTAATCTCGTGATAACGCGCGCGTTGAGTTATTTAGTTCTAATGAGGAACTGACGGTTTATGGACAGACTGGCGGTTGAAAAAGTGAGCGGTGTACTCCACATACGGGTAAGGAATAATTTAAGGGTGAGAATATGTTGTTAGTACGTGCTTGGCTTCGTTTTTACAAAAGGCGCCATTTACGTTTTGCAGATTAGTCGGAACGAGGAAATTTCAATGGTTAACGCGAGTCTCGATCACAGCGTATAGCAGTAAGATGAAGATTGATATTTTGGTGTCAGCGTATTTTCAGGAAACCGCGCCTTCGTAACTACAAGGTACGGTGCATTCCTTTGCAGTCACTTGATGAATACTTCGATAACATTAGAATTCAGTTAATTATGTTTCACTCTTGGTTTTAACAGGCTGAATGAATTTAAAGACTGCCTCACGCTCATTCACGTAGGTGAGTTGTACAGTGTTGAGGTGTTTGGCACAGGGATTCGGTGACCCACGAATTGGTTGGTTTGAGCGACAATAAATCACTTGGAGTTACGGAACTGGACTTACTTTTAGGATGACGTTAGCAACATCAGACTGATTTTTACAGAGCTCTGTGAACTGAACACCTAAAAAGCGTATTTAGCTGATGCAATGTATACATATGTTTTTTCTACAGATATTGCCCCTGACGAAGGGAATAGGTCGTTCCGAAATGCATTGGGCGAAGACCAAGAAATGATTTTATTTGTGAAATTATGTTTGCAAATAATTGGATTTAATATCATTCTGTATAGAAATATGGTGGTATATTAACACACAAGTGGAATGTGTAATGTGCAATTGATTGATTGAAGCAGATGTTAAAAATTGGGTTTAAATATTGTGTTTAAAATTAAAACATTTTATGTAAAAAGCCTTAACACGTGTTGTAACACTGATATAAATTGGTGGTATATCTTGAAATTGCAGTGCTTGCTTATGTCCAGGTGATTATAACCTGGCCTTCATATGCTATTTATCTCCCTCATAAACCCTAATAAATCGCAATCCCTTCAAAAACAAATCACTCACACACACACTGACTCACAGTAGTCATAAACCATATGGGTGCACCAAAGACCTTCCAAAACAACGGGCTTAACCCTGCAATCTTAAAGACACCTTTTGCCATTAGGCTCACAGATGTCCCAGTGGCTTAAGATAATCTCAGCAAAATGAAGACAGGATGAACGAGGGTGGACTATGCAAATAATATCCACTGAGGCTTAAACTCAACCAAAAAAGATTCCAGGCTTCCACAATGGCCCTAATACCGCATCAAGATCTCCAGTTGAATTCTAAAGCTGCCAGCAGTCGTCATGCTCATAGGCTTGCACCCGTTAGACAGAGACTGAAACTGCCCCGTTTTAGGATGTCTGCATTTCCATGGCCACACATCCATTCAGAAATGGGCCAACAGGATTTGAGAGTTAGGGAGTTAAGAGGGCAAAGAACCCTTTTCTTGCAAAGGCCAGAAGTCCAACCTCATTTTCACTCGTCAAAGTATGCATGATGCAGAAAGTGCAAAGCAAAGACATGACGTATCTTATGTCTGCCAGTCTAAATTAGACCATTTCCAAGATCCTTACAATGTTTGAAACCGGCAGTGGACCCTGCTTCTGAGTACTGGCAGTTTCAGTAAGCAAGAGAACAAACTTACTTCACTTTATATTACCAGTTTGGTATAAAACACCTGCCCCTCAGTACACTGTGAGCGAAAAAGCCAAATCAAAGAACATTTCAAACCATCATCTACCTGCTCACTGTCAACCTGCTGTGTTTCTGCGTTAAAGTCAAGTGATAGGAGAGGTAGCTTGTGATGTAGTGTTCTTTGAAGAGGTGAGTCTTCAACTATTTCCGAAACTGGAGCATTGTAAAGGTGGTCCTGATGGATACGGGGACAGGGGTGTGGCATTTAATAAAATATCTACTTGTCCATGGGGCAGGTTGCTTTATAAATCTACTTGTCCTGTAACAAAATCCACTTGTCCCTTTGGTGCCATGTAGTGTGACGACAAATTCTGGCAGCAATCTCGTTATGTAAGAGCTCTTATATAGCCTCTGATTATGCCATGGCTCGTACCATAGCAGTATTTGAATACTTGCAATCCCCTTATGTTGCCACGTTTCCGCAGATCTACATACTGGGGCTGAAGGTAGTGGTAGGCAATAGTTCCAGGGTTATAATGCCCTTTTGAGTCTGTGCAAACCTACTAACTTGCATGTTTTAAGGGTTTTCAACAACTCTTCTCCAATCTTTTCCCATACTGAGAAATGTTGAAAATGTACTCCTGACAATGGCAGACGTAAACCTTCTTCCAGAGTTGGGAAAATCGTGGTTGGAGGGAAAGTGAACTTGCAAGCACTCAGATTTTCACATGAGCAAATCTACACATGCATAGTTGCTCATGCTAAAATGCAGTTCACTAATATTTTCTAGGAGTACTATTTCTTGTCCTACATCTATAAATTCTTGGGAATTCTCAAAAGCTGTATAGCTGCACTTAATGCAAGGGCACATACCATTGGTGCATTTTTTAGACTTTCTTTAATAATTGGCCCCCAAATTTGGTCTTGCATTGACCATGACCTTTTGCGTTTATTAAAATTCTCTCTCTCTCTCTGTGTATCGGCTGGCTTCACTGTGAGTGATAGCATTCTGCTCTTTCACAAGGAGCATATCAGCACACAAAGTAGTTTTGTTCAGTGCCAGTAACTACTGCGGCAGTGTGTGATTTTGAGACCAAAAACAATTTTTGCTTTTGCCAAGGTTTGTTAAAGCGGTGAGGGCTTGGCATCTCCCACACCAATAAGGTTTTTAAAAAACCATGCCAAAACAATTCACACATTAACAAAACTAAAACGCTGACCACCAATTTCAGACCTATTGGCTTTGCCAGTGCTTGTTCATTTTTATTGAAACTGGTTACACTGATTTTCCATGAATATATTTGGGAAATACGAGCATCAACACATGTTACTAAATTATGCTGCAAAGAAATGGTACCTCAAAACTTCAGTAGTTTGGCAAAATGTATTTTTTCCTGTTTTCATTTTTTTATTTTGAAAGCAAAGAATCATCAACTTTACTTTCAAGCTTCTGCAAATATTTGCATCAAATCAGAGTGTATTTTGGGAGCATTATACATAGCCTCATATTGATAAACTTTGAAAACGTGTGTACACATTTTTATACTGGAACCACTGTCAGTACAGTCAGAGCTTAGAACATTTACTTAGAGCGCTCACCCTAATACTAAAGGCTTTCAATTAATGAACCATAAATACAAGTTTGAACAGCATTTACATACGGACAAAAATATTACCTTAACTGCAGACAGTGCCCTTCTCTGATCCATAATGTTTACTGCAAACTGGCAGCCAAAGGGTTTGTGCTGCAGGGAGTTGGGCCTACTAGTCCCAAGGACAAAATACACTTGAAAACATGTTGCTCTTGACCCCAAATAATATGCCCTGGGCGTCGGGCTAAAGGAATTCCACATCCCTGCGGAGAAATTGTTCTAGAGCACTTCATTGAGGATTTATAGATTATTGCAATTCCACCTCCTCTTTGCCCTACTCGATCTTGTCTCAGTAGCTCGGAGCCTTCCAGGAGCGCATCCAGAGTATCTGGGGTGGAGCTCTCGTTAAGCCATGTCTCAGCAGAAACAGGGTGTCAGGCATTTTTTCCCTCAATATATCATGAATCTCGTATTTATGTTAAGTTAATGACCGACAGTTTAGTAGAAGCAAAAGCAAGTTTCCCCCATGATACTTTCTGTAGTTTATCAGTGTGAAGTGCTGGTCACAGTTCCCACATTTTAGCGGTTTCCAGTCTACATCAATGTTATGCCTACAAAGTTTCGGGATAGGCTCCTTTGTTGGGACCTCCAACCGGCAGGGGTTCTTGCCCCTGGGGCCGGCCGGGCGCAGACGGGCTTGCCTTTGGCGCATCTTTGGCGCTAGCTGCGCATCTTCGTCAGGGCTCTCATTTATTGTCAATGCTCCCGCTGACAACTAGCCCGCCAACCACCCAAGATGGCGGTTGTGAGGCATCCAGCCACGAAAACCAAGCCTCGTCTGCACCCTGCAACACGCAGAAGCGCTGGGGGCCGACCACACACACCAGGACACCAGCAATGTGCAAAGTGCAAAATTCACTTAAGGTAAGACCAGTTCCAATATAAAATCACTGTTTTTAAAACTCAGTGTAAAACTCACTTGAGTAGAGAAAAATTCCCTGCTTCCTCATGAGAGACCGCCTCTGGAATAAACAGGCTCACTTTCTTTAGATGGGACAGTTGGTTCCAGGTTGTCTCTTGTTTATATGACCCTTGGACGCAAGGTTGGTGTCAGGCCCGAACTCAAGTGACTTGGCATTCAATCAAAGGTGTAGTTCGAAGCCATCAAGATTCATGTCACTGAGCCAGGTTTCTACTGTTTCTTGTTTTTGGCAAACAACAGGAATTATGTCTAGTTTGGTGTGAGCTTCAGATAGGTGCTGGACATCCAGGATTGGAAGATGTGCAGGCAGTATTTGAGGCATTACATGTCTAAGACAGAGAAGAGTTTCAAGTAGAGTTGTAAATTATAGGCATATTTGTGGAACAACAAGAATCTAAGAAAGGCAGGGAAATCCCATGTTATTCTAAAGCTCAATCAAGCAGGCAACTCAACTAAGGAACTTTGCAAAATTTGTAAAACTTTCTCCAACCCTACCGCTTGTAATTTTCAAATTCCTCCTTCCCAAGTACTATGTGACAACATAGCGAATTACTTTGATGCAAAAATACACTTAGTTTATGATCAATTCCCTCAGGTTTCCAATTCCCTGAATTCTTCAAATCTGCTGCCCTCTACTTTGAGATTGTCTGTGACGGGCCTTCAACACTTTAATGCGCTACAGATATCTCAGGTAGAAGCCATGCTGAGAATGTCGAAATCCGGTTCTCCCCTTGACATTATGCCAGTGTATGTGTTTGCTTTACGTGCCCCCCTCCTGGCACCTGCTGTCTGTGACATCCTTAACACTTCTCTGAGTGAGGGGGTACTCCCGCTTGAATGGAAGACTGCTCAGGTGATACCTATTTTTTAAAAAAAGCACAGTTACCCGCTGAGGTGATTGCTAATTATCGACCTATCTCGCTCTTGCTGCTTATGAGCAAAATGGTGGAAGGGTATGTCAATACCCAGCTGATGGGTTACCGCGAATCTAAAGGAACCCTTGACCCCTTCCAGTCTGAATTCAGACCCCACCACTCGACAGAAACCACTCTCATTGGTGTCACAAATTGTATTAGAATGGCTCTGGATAACAACATGGCAGTGCTGCTGGTGTTATTAGAGCTGACAGCAGCCTTTGATACGGTCTCTCACCAGAAACTGATTAATCATTTGGGAGAATCTGGTCTGCAGGGACAGGCACTCAATAGGCTTGCCAGTTTTCTGGATCAGCTTACACAGACGATTAATTTAGGTCCATTTCGTTCTCATACTTTAAAGCTTACTAAGGGGGTGCCGCAGGGCTCTTGTTTGAGCCCCACATTGTTTAATGTTTATGTGGCCCCCCTTGCTAAGATTATTAGGGAATATGGTTTCACTCCCTATTCATATGCTGACAACACTAAACTACTTTTGTCCTTTGATAAGGACACATTGTTAGTTGACCAACGCTTTGCAGAGGGCATGCAGGCCATATCTGGCTGGATGTTGGAAAACTGTCTTCAGCTTAATGCGTCTAAGACTGAGATTCTTTTGTTTGGCTCTGCTCAAACAATCTGGTTCCCTAACTGGTGGCCCACTATGTTAGTCCAGCTCCCTTTCCCTCTCTTGCGGCTAAAATGTTGAGGTCCCTCTGGATAACTCACCGACTATGAAAGATCAAGTCATGGCCATATCAGGGACCTGCTACCACACTCTGAGTCTCCTGCGCAGTGTGTTTCAGTGGCTGCCCTTATCAGTACGGCGTACCCCGATTCAAGCTCTGATAATTGGCTGACTTGATTACTGCAATGCTCTTTTAGCATCTGCAAATGAATCTCTTCTGAGTAGATTGCAGATAGTTCAGAATGTTGCTGCACGTCTGGCTTTTAAAATGCCCCCACGTACCCCTTCTAGACCTCTGCTGAGACAGCTTCACCTGCTTTCTATTTGCCAGCGAATCAAATTTTAACTTTGCTGCCTTACACATAAATCTCTCTATGGTTGCTATTTGGTACACAAAAGTAAATCTTACCGTCCGAGCAGGCTTCTCAGATCCGAAGGGAAAGGGCTGCTTGTGGTTCTCCCATACAGGAAACTACGAGCAGGAGGAAGGACTTTCGCAAACCTTGCTCTTAAATACTGGAACATTCTGCCCGAGGACCTGCGCAAATGCCCCAGTCTATTTTGATTCAGGAAACTCCTGAAGACTGAATTATTCCAGGACTGATGTGTGCCCGACCTGTACTTTCTCCTTTCTGCAGCGCGGAGATACCCCTTTGGGGGTGATTCCAGTGCTTTATAAATTCCCTTACAATTGAGTCACTATAAGACTGTAATGGTGATCCCCAGAAATTAGTAGAGCAGAGGATACCGGATCTGCTTTTTGCTGACGATACACTACTAAACTCAAACTCCTATGAGCCTGCAGAATTCACTTAATCTGTTCTCATCCTCCTGTGAAAAATAAGGCTTGGAAATTAACGTGTCTAAAACAAAATTCATGACTTTCTGTCAACATAAGGCTTTTAAAGTGAATGTTAAGATACGGTTAGCTTATTTGGAACAAGTTAAAGATACTCATTACCTGGGTGTAGGAAATGCCAATATTCTATTGTGGGCGACACAAGTAGCCTAAAGCCAGTTGACTCTACAATATGCAGGGTCAACAGTTGTGACAAAACTAAATAATTTGTATAACAGACTGATACCACCAGCACTAGAAATGCACAGTGCAAGAGGACTAGGTGCAGATCTATATGGAGCAATGATCTGGAGGACGGATCAAATCAGGAGCTTGAGAAAAATGAAACTAGATTTATAAGATTTATACTTATGTCGCCTCAGATTGTCCCTATTACACCCATGCGATTAGGTCTTGGTCTAAAGAATGTAATGCATTTGGCTGTTCTTGAACCCTTAGTATACTGGCTCAGGATTTTGACTGGTAATTCTCCAATCCCCCTCATGCAAGCATTTATATAAGTGAAACCTTAGGATAAATCTGGGCTAATGCCATGCCTCAGGCATATCAAACCCTGGATGTCTAAGCTAGGATTGATTGAAGTCTGGGCCAATCCTGACTGGATTAAGAAAGATACATTGGGCCAGTGAAAGAGTAGATATTGGACCTATATTCAGAAGAACCGGAAGCGTAAGCCTAATACTGGTACTTTAAACAACAAGGTTCTAGATTTTAAGAGCAACCCGGGTTTTGAATTGTTTCTGGATAGAATTGAACCATCGCAAGCTAGATCCACTTTCCTAAAATTCTGAAATGGAATTCTGCCCGTAAATAAATATCGAAGCAGATGGAGGGAATATCAGGGTTCATCCTCATGCCCTTTGTGTGAGGCAAGCACTGAGTCAGAGGCGCACTTCATGGTTTTTGTACCCTCTAATACAAAACTGAGGAAGACTTGGATTATCCCTATTCACTGAACTCTATATATAGCACATTTAACGGATGCTTTTAGAACACTAAACGTGACAAAGAATCGCTTGAATTTGCAATGTCTAGATACTTACTTCATGCATGGAGATTGAGATGCAAAATTTTACAGCAAGACCAGCGTCTAGGAGGGATGCACTAAATGTGTTATCTTATTGCTAGCTGTTTTTAAATATTTTATGGTTACTGTATTAGGTGTAAATATTACTGATGACAACCTTTATTGCACAAGCACTTTGAACAATGCTGACTGATCCCTCTTTATGCCTTGTCTATCTTTTACTCCAATTGCAGTAAAATACTGTTTGAATTAAATATATAAATTGTGGCCGAGAGAGCATTTTGATAAATAATTTAGTAATATTTGCATTGAGTTCTATTTCATCTAGTTACTGTACTTGTGTTTAGATATCCTTGTTAGGCGTGATGATCAAGATGCTAACACGTAGGAATAACAGAAGTAGGAGGTTTGTACTTTTTATTGTTCACTGTTTTTTAGGAAAAACATTCAGGGATTTTGATTCTTATTCTTATGCACATGCACTTTGAACAATGTTGATTAAATCTTCTACATGCTCATACCCTAACCATAGCAAATGAGTCTTTCGACTTGGATTTGCGATTGATTACTTGATAAACCAGTCATTCTTGCACCCAGTTTTATTCTTCACTATGCATTTGAATACTATTGTAACAATTTTCCTGATTGATTCTCTTTATGCCTACCTTATCTCCTTTTTTATTTTATCACAGTTAGCACTACTTATGGCACATTAATTGCTGCTGTGACTTGCTATTGATTGATAATGTGATTTGTTACTGTAGTTATGCTCCTGTATATTTGCTGTTTGTATTTATATGTTAAGTGCTTTAATGGGTTTGAAAAAAACTTTTTTTTTTTTAAACCAAATAAAGATTATTCAGCAACTGAATCCCTGGTATCCTTTTCCTGTTTCAGGCTGAAATCTAAATATCACCAGCAAATAGAAAAGACTGACAGTTTAAAAACAATCTTCTATAAATTAGCTCCCTATGTCTTTACCCTTTATCCCCAAGGTGTTAGGCCAATCTCTTTGATTTGATCTTCCATTCATTGATGGATCCAAATGCCATGTTTAGAAAGTCAACACTAAAATCTCTAACCTTCAGTGCCGCCCAGAGGAATACCCATTCCACTCAGTTGATTGCCTTCTATAAGTCCATGGATAGGAGCATTACCTCCCTCCTTCCTCAGTATGCTAAACTGAGGATGTGGGCCATTTTCGTAGTACTATTCTCCATTAGCCTTTGCAGATGAAGCACGTCTGGTCTGGAAAAATTAGATGAGGCTTAACATCCACAAACCACATGGCCAGGATTTTAGCGACAGCTTCACACCTGTATTCAAAAATGAGATCGGCTTACACAACCGACAATTTTCCAGGTTCTATCCTGGCTTGGAAATGATAGAAAGTTAAGCCTACAACATGGTGTATGTGACGCTGGCTGAGGGTATGAAATTATACTACAGCACGTGGAGGACCCCAAGAAGGGTCAAGACAGAAGTATTCAAAAACGGCAAGTGTAAAACAATCCAATCCAGGGCCTTTGATTGGTAGACATTATAAACTGCCCTAATAACGTCCTCTCAAACTGCCTGGGAATCCGTATGACCCCATTAGATACTCTTATTCAACCACTGAATACTTGACTGCATATTGCGGCCAATAACATAGCCTGAAACATATGCAGCTAGTGAAGCTATTGAATGGACATGAAATACCCTCAAAGTGCCCATGTTTTTTTTGTTTTTATTTGGCATTTCGCTACTTATAGTCCTACATTATCAACTGCAAAAGTAATCCTACAAGTAGCAGAATGTAATTTGAAAGGACATAACTGTTAGAAATATAAAAATGCAGCATGCTCTGCCTAATATGGCTTTTGTCACAGAGATGAGGGAAGTGATAGGAAATAGTAGCTTACAGTGTGAACTTTAGCTGCTGTTCCTTTCACATTCAGAGTTTAGTCGGTTTAAGCAAGAGACAGGGAGAGAGAGGCCATGTTGCACTTCATTGGTTCCTTTGTTATGGTAGCAACATTATTTAATTCTGGGGTGAGGCTTTCAAGCACCGTGGGGATAATGGTAACATTTGGTCACAAAGAGATTATGTGTGCAAAGACAGGCACAGAGATTAAGGTAATCCACTCCTGACCCTTGCACCATCCCTCAACTGGACAAGCGAAACCCATCAGGCCTAAACCAGCCTCTTAATCTAGTCTTCCAGCCTATGCTGCTGACTACATGCTGCCCCTTTCCTGCCCATCTCAGCTACCCCATCACTCTAGCATGGGGTGCTTTTGGGCCTCTCACTTGAGTGTAAACAGGCGACCGACAAGGGCTCAATCTGTTTCTGTTGCCCTGCTATCACTGAGAGAAATGGATAAAGGTATATCCTGTGGACCCTTCAAGTCTTCATACACAGCAAACACAAGAGGAATTGATTAATAACTCGTGTTTGCTGCCTTCTTTTAATTTGGCTTTAGTAAAAAGCATGAACCTTTTACAAAGTGCTGATTTATTTTTTTGTTTTTAAGCAACAAAATTGCGTTATCATCAAGGGTCTGGATAGAATGCAATCCCACTGACAGATAAAACTCTTACAAGACCAAGTAGTAGCCAGACCACCACGCCTCCTGTAATCACAGTCCCTCTCTCTCATCCCAATCTCTTTTCTCGATAAAATGCATCAAGTTACATTTTAATGACAAAACTGCATAGATAAACCCTCCCTACCCCATTGCTTCTCCCCTACCCTTTAAAAAAGACTTTATTCTGCTGAGCAAGTCATCTACTGAGGCTTGTTAAATGTGCAGGGGGTAGTTTTATTTAGATGCAGGACTGCTTCCTTCTGGTTTAGAACCATAGTTTTCACATTTGGTTTGGCAGTTCTAGTCTTCCGGACCACTCTTCCATCTATCACTGGGGGACGGCTGACTCTCCTGCATGGCCGATTCTGAATGGGTATTCTAGTCATTGCCTTGCTCAGCCTCTAAGTGCAAGATCTTCCTGCTTCTTCAAGGGATTTAACCAGTAACAAGTGCTCCTCACAACAAAAAGTCAGTTTGCAATGGTATATCCATTTGTAGGGTGCCTGGTTTGCTTTGATGAGCCTAAAATCTTTACTTTTATGCAGGGTCAATACAGAGATGTTAGTACAGATAAATGTTTGAGTTCTTCAAAAGGTTAAGTCCTCTCATCTCTTCACTGCACACACAGTCTTTTAAGTCAGTTGGATATGGTGCTCTCAGGTTAACATATTAGGTAATTTTTTGTGGAGTGGAGGAGCTGTTCAGTGTGTTCTATCCATTGCAGTGATGTCAGAATCTTCCAGCTCTAACAGGAATCAAAAAAGTGTTGCCGAACAAGTTATTTACTTGACTTCGGTAACGCCTTGTCCGGTAGAGACTATCTAGCCACAGATTCCTTAACTTTGAATATTCTCCAGGTGTCAGACTGGATCTGGAAATTCTGGAGCAGTACCTATGTGCGGCAGTAGGAGGTTCCGTACTGCTCTGCGTCGGCATCGTCTGAGGCGGATGTGACATGCGTGGTGACTATAAAAGGGCCACATCAGCGAGCTGGCATCAGTTTCTTTACGTCGTTATTTCCGCGCCAGAAGCACGGAGCCACATCAGATCGCTAACTGTCCAGTAAACAGATGCTAAGGGCCTACAGGGACCTTTAAGGTGGAGAAACTGTTTCGCAGATAGGAAAGATCAGTAAGGACTCTAGATAGCGTCTCTATCAGAGGTAAGCAACTTGTTCATCTGATAGACTTCTAGCCACAGATTCCCTACCTTAGAATAGATACCAAAGCAATATCTCCCCGGAGGTGAGTCTTAGAACCGGCTCAGACCACAAGTCCTGGAGGACCATACGGACAAAGTGCATGTCACGACAGACCTTTTTGTCAAGGCAATGGTGTTTGGTAACCATGTGCAAGGATGTCCACAAAGGAGCCAAACAGAAGTCCAGGACAGGAACTCCGAGAGCTAAGGCAGTAGTCACAGCTTTGTCTCTAGTAAAATTAGCCCACAAACCCTCAGGGGGTTGCTTTTTGGCAAATGCGCAGCAGATCCTCATGCGTAGTACAGTCCATCTGAAGATGGTCCATTTCTGCACTGCCTTCTGCTTCTTTGCTCCAATGAACCCAACAAAGAGCTGATTGTCCACCTGGTGGTCTTTCGTGAGATCAAGATAGAATTACAACATTCTTTTTGGATCCAAGGTGTGAAGCCTCTTCTTCTCCTTGTTGGGGCGAGGCGGAGCAAAGAAGGTCAGTAGTGTGATGCTTTGCCCGACTTGGAAAGGTGTCACCACATTTGGCAGAAAAGAGCCAGGGGTTCAGAGAACCCGTTTGTCTGGAAAGAAGCTGGTGTATGGATGGTAACCAGAAAGCTTGTTGCTTGCTGACACTCCTGGCTGATGCAATGGCACACCAAAAAGACAGTCTTGATGGTCAGAAGTCTTAGAGGACAGTTATGCATGGGTTCAAAGGAAGAACATATCAAATAGGTTCAAACTTAATTAAGATTCTATTGAGGCATAACAAAAGATTCCGAAAACAACGGGTGATTTGAAAAGGGAAGATTGATCTGGCTATCACATAAATGCTGTGAAGGACGAAAGATACCCCATAACTGTGCCGAGAGCAAGCCCTTGCCGGCCTGAGGACAAAACAAAAACTACAGACAAGGGTGCACAGAATGGGTCACTATGTTTTTCAGCACACCAAGCCAAAAACTAGTTCTAAAGGCAGGCTTACACAGTTTTTGTCAATTGATGTCTGTCTGCCAAGATGACCTCACATACTCAACAACAGAAGAGAGATTGAAGGCCTCCCAAATGCCACCGTTAATTCTCCACTCATGAAGGCTGAGCGTGCACAAGTTCAAATGCAGGTCCTGGCCCTGTTGCTGTAACAGGAAATTGCCTGAAGGGGCAGCCTGATCGGAGAACCGATGCTCATTCTCAGGAGTTCGGGACACCATACTCTCTGAGCCCAATGAAGAGCCACTAGGATGACTTGTGTCCGGTCTGTCCTGATTTCAGAACTCAGGGCAGAAGTGGTATCAGCAGAAAGGCATAGTGGAGTCCCGAGTCCCACTCAAGATGAAATGAGTCTCCAAGCAAGCACTGTCTTGAAAACTCCGAATCACAGAAGTGCAGACATTGCATTTTCTCAGAGGTGGGATATACACCTAACCAAGGTTCCAGATAGCAACACCATTTGTGATCAGTAAGGTATCGAAAGCTGAATTTGTCTGCCCTAACATTTAGACAGCCCATCAGGTATTGTACAACCAGAAAAATGTCCTGACATTCCAACCACATCCAGAGACGCAGGGCCTCCTGGCACAGGGTCCACGACCTCACTCCATTTTCTTTATTGCAGTACCACATGGCATAAGTGTTGTCCATGAACACCTGAATCAGCCTTCCTTTGATGGATGGGATGAAGGCTTTCAATGACAAGCAAATTGCTCTCAACTCCAACAAGATGATGTGGAGCGGAGGCACTGCTGCAGATCACAGTCCTCTGATCTCCACCTCTCCCAAATGACCGCCACAACCCAGGAGTTACGCATCAATCACCACTTTGAGCTCTGGGTGGGGAAGAGTGAGGGGTCTGCCACTGGCCCAAACGTGGTTTGTTATCCAACACAGCAGGTCTTTTGCAGTTCCCTTCAAGATCTGAACCATGTCAGATTTCCCTGATGCTGTGCCCCTTAGGACTTCAGAGAAGAGCCCACATATGCCAATGAGAATGAGCAACCAGCAGGATGCACAAGGCTAAGAGGCCCACCAGCCTCAGAGTCAGTCTTACCGAAATTGAGGATTGAGGCTGAAACATAAGGGGCACAGCCCCAGTATCCTAGACTTGCCACTCCAGAGGATAGGCGAGGAACTGTACTGCATCCAGAATCACTCTGATAAAAGGGAGCATCTGACAGGGAGTTGGTGCGACTTCTACATGTTTATTGTGAACCCCAGCAAGAGCAGGAGGTCCGCCATAGTGTGGAGGTGGGCTACGTCTGCCTGGGAAGAGCTCACGTTCAACAGCCAGTTGTTGAGGAAGGTAAGCACTTGAACTTCTTACCTATGCAGATGGGCTGCACCCACCGCAATCACTTTCGTGAACACCTGAGTGAGAATGGTAAGGCCACTGGGAGAACAGCAAACCGATCCTACTGCCAACAGGTTGCTTGTGAGGGAGCAAAGGCACATTAAAGAGGTTTGGAGGCTGTGGCTTGGCCAGGTGGACTGGGTAGATCCCTGGCCGTGGGTCTCTGAAGCATTGTGGGAGCAGCGTCCACGGCCACAACAGGACAGGGAAGTCTGTTGGCCGTGGTGGCTGAGTGGGAACGGACACGGTTGGAACCATAAGCCACGGAAAGAGCGAAAGGAAAAGTGTAGCTTGCATGGGCCATGGTGAATCCCGACAACCTGGCGGTGGCCCTATTATCCATTAAACATCTCAATCGCCATATAGGGCTTTTTGCCAAACAGGCGAGTGCTGTCAAAGGGCATGACCATAAGTGATCCCTGTACATCTCCCAAAGAGCTAGTCTATCTCAGTCAGGAGCGGTGACTAACTGCCCAGCGATCGTCGTATTCAGTCCGCAGCGTATTGCGTACTTTGCTGCATCCCTGCCATCACCAATAGCCTGCATCAGGATGGCTCGGGCCTCTTCAGATACCATGGGCAGCACTCATATAACCAAGTCCCACACTGTGTGGCAATACCGGCCCAAGAGGCATGCGGTGTTCAGTGACAGCAGTGCAAAGCTGGTGGGAAAGAAAGACCTCCATCAAAAGTATCCAGTCTCCTAAATTCCCTATCCGGTGGAGAGACAGGGAATGCACAAGAATGAACTTTGCATGTTGAGGCCTGTACCACCAGAATCTCAGGAGTGGGGTACCAAGTGATGAAAGCTGGATCCCCCCAGGAGCAGAGCGGTGGCAACTGCTGATCATCCTGTGCATAGGAGCGCCTGTGCAGGGCTTGGCCAATGCCCCGAGCAGGACATCGGTGTTGACTTCATTGAAGGGTAAGAGGGGTTCTGTGTGACATACCACAGGTTGAAGTACCTTCATCAAGACATTAGTCTGGACCTCCACAGACGACAGTGTAAGATCTAGGATATCAGCAAGTTCCACAACACCGCAGAGAATGAGGTCCCTTCCTCCGTAGCCACACTAGGAGGGGACACCAGGCCACTGTCCGGTGAAATGTCTCGACCAATGGCATCAGCCAGGTCCTTATACCAGTTGGATTACGCCAATTCAAGGGGGTCAGAGTAGCCAAAGGGATCCTCAAATCCACTCAGTCGCATTCTTCACAGGGCCTGTTAGGAAAGGAAGGCACTTTCTCTGACCCAGGAGGTCTAGCATGATCGATGCTGGTGTCGACGTTGGATAACGCCGAACAGGCTCTGTATCGGAGTCAGGAATTATGATGGGTTCAGCGCCGAAGGGCTTCGGAATCGGCGCCATGGGACCTAACTCTGGCGAATTAAGTGGATTTGTAAACGGATACAGTCTGGATCCAGAGGGCCCAACTGGCACCGACAGCGAACGTGCCTGCGGAGACCCAGATTGGGCCCTTCCCAAACTTTGGGGCCCGGAGAAAACTCTAGAGGTGTCCCAGACGCCCTACTATAAGGTGCATAGCCTCATAAGCTGGTCAGGTGTTGCTCTGGCTCCAGGGAAGTCAGGGAGTGGACCCAGGGGCAGGCTCCGATGGGAAAGTGTGGGGTCTGAACCAACATCTGTGGGGTTGTTACAGCACCTTGTCCGAAGACTTGGACCGGTACATCAAAGTCAAAGAGCGCTTTGAATTCTTGGGCTTCTTTTTCTAGGACTTACACAACAATGATTTGGACTTGGACAAAGACCAGCGTGGAATAACTCTGAGATTCTGAGATAAGGCCTGGGATCTTCCACGCGACCAGGACCTGGAGTGGTGCAGTCATCTGGTGTCAAGCGGTCAAGAGCTTCATGGCACGTGTAGGAAAGAAGGATCTTTTTGGCATAGATACCCCCACTTTTTGCCTGGTGTGAGTGTGTTTGACTGACTATCACTGGGATCCTTCATACCAGGATTCAAGTTGCAGTTCTCTCTCCTCTAAATTCCACGGAAAGTACTTTGTACACCCCACAATTGGCATACTGAAGTACCATTGCAAATCCCTCGTATATGGTACTGAGATACCCAGGGCTTTGGTACACCAGGGGTCTCCCATGGGCTGCAGCATGTATTTTGCCACCCATGGGACACTGGCAAGTCGAGATGTCCAACTATATAATGGCTTCCGGAACCTGGTCATGTTTGGTATCAAACATGTTGGAATCATGCAACTACAACGATTCCAGTGCTAGTTGCATGATACCATGTATCGGGGGGGTCCTTAGAGCTGCTGCTGAACCTAGACACTGTTCTGCACCCCCTACTGATTACTTAACTCAGGCAGGGGAAGCTTAACAAACGATTTCCTGCGAAGGAGAGGTGTGACCACCTCTCCTTTAGAACTAGGTAGGGTGTGGGGCGCTTCCGAGCGCCACCAGACTGGACTGAAGGGCTCATTTGGTGCCCTCTTTGCATAAACAAGTCTTGCCCAGTTCAGGAGCCCTTGGCTCCCGCTCTTGTGAAAAACCACACAAAGGACAGGGGAGTGACCACTCCTTGTCCAGCTCCTCCCAAGGAAGGTGCCCAGAGAACCTCCAGGTGGCCACTTGATTTTGTATGTTGAATCTTGGCCCCTGGGAACATCTTACTGGCTAGGACAACTGAGTAGCATTCCCTGACCCCCTCTAATAGGCATGTCACCACAGGAAAGATCCTTTTTAATGGGTTACTTAAGGGCTCCTCTGAGGGTGGATTCTTAGATTCGTCCAGAAAACAACTTCAAGATCTGACTACCTGTCGTCTGAAGACTGTCAAAGATTCTTCTGCTGGTGGACACTGGAACTCTGCTGTTCTACAAGCCAGGATCTACGACAAGACTGCTTTCGGTGGAAAGATTCCTGCTGCATTTTTGTCCCTGTGCTTCAAGTTCTGCAACTCCGTGGCAATGCATTCTACGAGTCACCAAGGACTCAGCCTGAATCCCAGCCAGAAGGAATTTCCCTTGAAGTGAAGGAGTCCCTTCCCTGCATCTACAGGCACCTCTACGACGACGACCGGTTTGCTGATCCTGTTGTCCTTCAGACATCGGCCAGCTCTGCAGCATAGATGGCAGTTTGTTGGTTCTCCAGAGGCCTGACCAGTCTTTCCTGCAACTGGGGTGACTGCAATTCCTCTCCCACCGACGTGAACCGCCTGCCTGTGCACATCGTCTGTTTGACGTTGCCAAGCCTTGTTAACTCTCTCGACGAAATATCTTCAAGCTCCAAGAAGCCCCAGCCTCCAGCACTACACAGCTCCAAGAACGACCCCCCTGCCTGCAGTCTATGCTTTGTTGACATTAATTTCCTGAGTGCTGTTGAAGCTTCCCTGCGACTACCTGTGCCTGCTGCCAGAGGGTCCAAGAGAAGGCTCCATCAATTCCTGCTGGCTCTCCTGAATTACACTTGCTGAGTTAGTCACACAGACTTTGCTGGTCTGCAACACAGCATCTTCTCTAGTGAACTGCTGTTTGCGTTTGCCAAAACTTGTTAGTAGTCCTGCCGGCCACTGACCTTCCTGCACTTGTAAACCTGCCGGCCACTGACCTTCCTGCACTTGTAAACCGGTGTGGGACAGCTCGTAGACGGCTCCTGTGCTCCTGCATCATCGTCTGGTCTCCACAGCTGTTGCTTCAACCTCACCGTGAAGCAGCAAGAACCTTCAACAAGGGCTGGTATTGTGGTGCTGTGCCTCCTGGTCACCTCTGGGTGGTTTGGACTCTGTCCCCTCTGCTTTCAGGCTCTTCTCGTCTGGATTCTACGTCCTGGTTCCACCTGCCTGGTACACAAGACTCTAGCTGCTGATTTTCTACAAACTTCCATACGAGTCTATGGGCGGACCTGACACTAGTTCATTCTTATGCACCTGAGCTCCCTGGTGTAGGTATCCTGCTTCCTGGGGTATCCACGGGTGGAGTGGCTCTCCAACCTTCCTTGATTCAAGTGGTTCCTTCGGGGTCCTTGGAGAAAGGTCCTAGAGCTGTAAAAGTCCAACCAGGACTTACCCTGTGTTATCCTATGGACGTTTGACCCGGTGTAATCACTCTGCACCTGTCCGCCTTGGGGTCCCTGGCTACTCACCTTGGGTGGTTCCGTGCTTCACCTGGTGTCCTCCATCATTGGGTATTATTCCTGTCTTGGCACTTACCTCATATTCCACTATTTTAGTATATGGCTTGGCACCAGGGGTGGTCACTATGTGTTTTCTTATGCTACTTACCTATTTCTGAAGTATTGCTTGTGTGTAGATATCTCCGGATAAGGGAATATGCTAAATTTGAGTCTAGTGTGTGCTAATAAATACAAAATATTTTTATACTCGCCTGGTGTGGTCCTTTCTTGTGTGAAACGCTTACTGACTGACTACAGTGGTAAATTCACTTGCTTTACATCCTCCTGAATAAGCTTTAACTGCTCTCCATAGCTACCCCTTGAGAGCTCTGGTTTTCAGGGACCTAAACACTATCACTAAGGGCTGCCTGGACTTGGAGCACAATGCCTCACCATAGGTGGATGCTATATACTGAGCCAGCCTCCAACAACATGCTCCTGGATCGCTTTGGGGTTCCATAGTCAGATACCTGGGGTGGGGGCGGGGGGGAACACCCAGGAGTCGTGGTGCACCTCCTGGAACCACATGCAAAGTAGGTGGGGGTCTGTCACCACACAGATTAAAGCCCATAGACTCTTAGGGGATATGCCCAAAGCACGATGGGAGCAAGAAGGATAGAAAAGTCAGCAAAAAGTCGAACTGCTGTAAAAAAATTAGAGGTAGCTTATCTGGATCTGCGTTGATGGTGCAGAAAGGAACGGATGTCAGAGCGCTGGGGTAGTGCCTAAGTAGGCACCACGCATGGCAAATTCGTTGCAGACAATGCCTATGACGCCGAGCCAAATGGAGTCATCTATAGGCACGTAGAGGTGCTGCTCAAGATGTTCAAGATGCAGTCTGATGCCTGGGGAATATTTTAAGAAATGGAATCTGCAGCTAGAAGTCACTAGCAGATATATTCTTCAATTTGGTTTTGCTTCAATCACATGGGACCCTCCTAATATTTACGATGTTTGACGTGTAGAAGTCCTCAGAGGAGACCACTGTTTGCCACAGGAGCTCTTGCTCCACTGACCTGTCATTAGCAGATTGCTCTTAAGAAAAAACACAATACCCAAAGTCGGTTATGTACTTCTCAACTTTCTGTAGTCCTTTTTTGAGGCCTACGTTCTTGGACTCCAAGTTGTTGATCACTGCCTACAGGAACGCTTTCATGACTTCACCTCAATCTCGGTCTTTACATTGGCTTGAGCATGTCAACATATGTTTTACGGATGGGTCCCCTTCACTCTAGAATCTGCCATATTACTGAGAAGTTTACTCACTTGGCTTGACCTGCTTAAAGTAGAGAGAGAGGACTTCCTCACAGCATGAAAAGGCCCTATGTGTGTTGTGAAATGCTCCGAAACCTCTGGTTCAGTTCTGCCCCTTGTTTCAACTGCTGGCTCTTGTCACGCTCTGGTCCTGCAGACACCCCCATGCACAGGTTTCACTAGTTAAAGTCAGAGAGAAGCAGAAGAGAGTTACCTTGTAGGGGGATGTGTCATAAATGACTACGACAGGGGAGGCTAAATTTGTTGACTTGGGGATATCATGACCTTAAAACGTGGTAAAGACCTATCTTATTGCAATCTCCAGAATAACCTGAAACATATAGAAAGTGAGTCAAAACTGAATATGGGATTCTGATCAGGGAGTATTGAGGGATCCAAATCTCGCAGTGATGCGCTGGGGGAGTGGGAGCTGCCAATCGCAGCAAAGGCTCCAAAACTCTAGCAATTCAGTGGGTACGACCCTTTCGGGTCACATCTCCTCATGCCAATCTTCGATTTAACCTCTGGTTTTCCCCCCTTTTCAACTCTCAATGGGGAATCAGGGTTACTGGTGTCTCACTGTTCTACTTGAGACAGTGCTAAAGAACCGCCATTGTCACTGTCCATATCTGCAGAAAGATGCACCTCTAGTTTCCTCTTGGATGCCTGCTGCTTTACTATGCTCTTAAGCCGCATCAATGATAGGAATTAGTTAATTTTTATTTGTTATTTGTAAAGCGCTGCTTTCGCTCCAAAGGGAGCATCATGGCGCTGAGCGGAAATTTAGTTAGCTTCATGAGACATGAATAACTGGATCACAATGATTAGAAGAGTGAGGAGCACAACGAGTAAGGGGATGCAAAGATCCAGGTTTTTAATAGTCTCCTAAAAAGGGGTCTAATTCAATGGATCTCAGATGACTGGGTAGACGGTTCCAGGCTTTGGACCCAAGAGCAGCCAGGGATTTACCACATTTTGTCTTACACCTGATAGCAATGAACATGCCTAGGTATCGGGGTTGTGTGTGGGCTGCTCCAAGGTGCTGCTGATGTCTGGTTCCTGGTACCTCTCTGGTATGTCCCGGGCTGGAACCCACAAGATATCACAGAAAGTGTCCATCCCCACCCCTGCCTCTCCATCCCCCTGGACTGTGAGGCCAGATGAATAAGACCTGTTCATCAGGCCATTTTAATGTGGCTTCCAGCCACCAGCTAAGTTCATCAAACTTGCAAGTAAACCATTACAGGGCCCTCTGCCTCCGTTCTGCAGAGGTATTTTGTGCACGTCAGTGGCAGCTCCGCCTCTTAACAGCAAACCGGGATTCGAATCCTTACCCAGTAGTCCTTTTTATTTGGACTGAGTTTGCAGTTTCTTTATACAGTATTTTGGGAAGATGCGCTAAGGCCAGAAGCCGAGAATAAAAACTAAAATGTGAATATCAAGACACACAGTAAAGGGAATGAAAACCGCACCACTGCTTTTTTCCTGGTCAGAACCCACGAGAATAGCCCCTCTAAACTTTCTGAATGATACCTTATTGCACAATTTTGGGTGCTAAAATAGTGATATAAACCAATTTGATCCAATGCTTCCAAGTCAAACTGTTTTGAGATACTGAACGAAAAGCTCAGGAATTATTTGGTTGGGCAACAAGTCTTCTGGGAAAATGCTCCATATAAATGTGCAAAAAAAACTATAAAACACATGAAAGATGGTTGAATGTACCGTGAGGTTGTGTACTTTTGTAATGTAAATGTGACTTCTTTAGTGAGGTCAACATTTCCTATCATTTGTCTAGGTTATCATCATCCAACCAGATAGGTTACTGCACCCCACAAGCAATTAAAAAAAAATGCTATTTTAAATAATATCGAAGAACACTGCTCAAATTGTGGATTAACTTACCCTGTAAAGCAGAAAGGCGTTCATTGGTGAAATCATTGTCTGCTTGCAGGGCCTCTATTTTTGCCTGCAGTTCTTGCTCCTTTTTTTCCATTTCATCAAGTTTATGTTGCAATTCTTTTTTTTCAACTTGACCCTTCTGCTGGATTTCCTCTTGCCTTAATTCTGCTAACTGTTGGAAAACAATTGGATATTACTTGTTTTTGAAGTATTAAAGCCGGCCTATTTAGAGTTAGCACATTTTGACAATCAATAAAATGGGCAAGCGGATCTCACTTTGTAGGTGTGTGATCATCTTAATTTCAACATTAACATTTGCTGTATATTACAATCTCATTTCAGAATTGCCACAATTTAAAAACCTACCACCAATTCTTGAGCAGAATTACGCGCTATCGAAGAAATTCTAATGGTAGTAGCGGAAACAATATTTAATGATAAAGGGTACAATGAATAAAAAGTTTACACAACTGGCCGATTGTTTTTTCAACAGGTTAAATCTGGATTGCAAAGTGTAAAAGTGAAGCAATAGTTAGTTGTAGAAATGAGATCAACAATATTTAAAAATATCTATATCTATATATCTATATATATCTCTATATATCTATATATCTATATCTATATATCTATATATCTATATATATTATCTACTGGCGGTCGCCAGTAGATAGTTATAGTTACAACCTAGTTTCCATAGGAAATCTCAAAATTCTATTTGGAATAACTTTGGCGCCGGTTGCCGAATCCTCGCGAATTTTTCAAAACTAATGGGGCGCTCCGCTCAGCTCCTACCCTGAAAGTCTCGGGGTGATTCATCAAGCGGGGGCCGAGAAAAAGGGGGGGTCCCAAAACACGTTTTCCCCATGCATTTTTCCATAGGACCTTTAGTCGCAGCTACAGCCCGAACGGCTGAACAGAATTACGTGAAATTTGGCAGAGAGGTAGCCATAAGGTCAAGGAAGTGCCTTTTGCAGGTCTGGTGTAAATCTGTTCAGTATTTCCTGAGAAAATAGCATTTAAAAGCATATCAATATCTATACGCGCGCACCGTGCGCGCACCCTGCCGTGCGCGCACTGTGCGCGCACCCTGCCGTGCGCGAGCACAATTCTGATTGGTTGTTAGATGTCGGTAAACATTCGAATCGGTCGAAACCAGGAAGTGTCGGCCGCTATTTTGTCTCTCGCAGTCTGAGGGGGTGAAAAAAAAAGGTGGAGAACTTGAAAAGGGGGCAGAGTGGACAGTTCCTGACCCCCTAGCCTTGGTCAGGGGGTCACAGAAGGACCCCCAAGGGAGAAAACAACTTTTTTTTTTTTTTTTTTTTTTTTAAATCGCGAGGTGCACGCACGGCACGGACTGCGAACCGTGGGTGCGCGAAGCGCACCGCGCGCCCACAGCTCGCGCACCTCGCGATTTAAAAAAAAAAATTATAATTTGCGGTGAGCGCCCGGTGAAAAACCTGAAAATAAAATAAATTTCATAAATACATAATTTAGCATTTAAAAAAACGTACAAATTCACTGAAAAAACCATAGGTTTCACACACGTTATAGTTACGAATTAGCATTTAAAAAACCTGGCAAATTCACTTAAAAAACCATAGGTTTCACACATGTTATAGTTAGCTGGACATTTCACTCGTAAAAAAACAATGAAATTCCCCCGTTATAGTTAGTGCAGGCACATATAACTCACGCGACCGCAATCCTCTGCTGAGGACGTCAGATGACATATGTCTTTATGAAAAATAAATATTTGTAATATATGTATAGCTAAAGATTAATGGAAGAAGACGTGGGTAAATAAGTGTCTAAATACAGTGATGTAATATCCGACGTCATCAGCAGAGGATTGCGGTCGCGTGAGTTATAGTTGCCTGCACTAACTATAACGGGGGAATTTCATTGGTGTTTTACGAGTGAAATGTCCAGCTAACTATAACATGTGTGAAACCTATGGTTTTTTAAGTGAATATATATATATATATATATATATATATTACCTACTGGCGGTCGCCAGTAGGTAGTTATAGTTAGGACCACGTTTCCATAGGAAATCCGCAACATTCTATTTAGAATAACTTTTGCGCCGGTCGACGAATCCTCGCGAATTTTTCAAAATAGGTGGGGCGCTACGCTCCGCTCCTACCCTGAAAGTCTCGGGGGGTTTCTTCAAGCGGGGGCTGAGATAAAAGGGGGGTCCCAAAACGCGTTTTTCCCATGCATTTTTCCATAGGACCTTTAGACACAGCTACAGCCCGAACGGCTGAACAGAATTACTTGAAATTTGGCAGAGGTAGTCCTCAGGTCAAGGAAGTGCCTTTTGTAGGTTTGGTGTAAATCTGTTCAGTAGATTCTGAGAAAATAGCCTTTAAATCAATATATATATCTGAGCCAGCTTACGGTGCGCTTACGGTGCGCTTACCGTACGCGTACGGTGACGTGCGCGAGCGCGATTCTGATTGGCTCTTAGATCTTAGTAAACATTCGAATCGGCCGAAACCAGGAAGCGGCGGCCGCCATTTTCTCTCTCGCACTCTGAGTAGGGCAGCATAAATGAAGCCCAAAAATGGGTAAAGGGGCAGTATATTGGAATAATAATCACCCAGCAATGATATACGGGCCCCCAAACAACCCACAAGGCCCAAAAAATTTTTTTTTTTTTTTTTTCGAAAAATCGCCGATTACGCTTACCGTACGCGTACGGTAAAAAAAAAAAAAAAAAAAAATAAGTATCCACACTCTCCCCACCCCATGTGCAAATGGTGCCTGAAGGGCACCATTTGTGCATGGCTTATGAAATAATTGAAATTAATAAACAAAACATTTCACAATGATGCGCATAATATGTCCCCCATGTGCGCACGGTGCGCGAAGCGCATCGTGCGTACATGGCCCATCTCGCATAATGTGGGCACGCGGTGCGCGCAGCGCACCGCGTGACCACCGGCGTGCATGGCACTAACTGCGTAAAGTGGGCGTGCGGTGCGCGAAGCGCACCGCGTGCTCACTGTGCGCGCACGGTGCGCGAAGCGCATCGTGCGCGCACAGAACGAACTGCGTTAAGTGGGCGCGCACGCCACGAATGGCGCAAAGTAAGTTAGCATTTAAAAAACCGTACAAATTCACTGAAAAAACCATAGGTTTCACACACGTTATAGTTAGGAATTAGCATTTAAAAAACCTTGCAAATTCACTGAAAAAACCATAGGTTTCACACATGTTATAGTTAGCTGGACATTTTACTGATAAAAAACCAATGAAATTCCCCCGTTATAGTTACTGTAGGCAACTATAACTCACGCGACCGTAATCCTCTGCTGATGACATATGTGTCTTTATGAAAAAAAAATATTTGTAATATATGTATAGCTAAAATTTAATGGAAGAAGACATGGGCAAATAAGTGTCTAAATACAGTATTAGCATCAGCAGAGGATTACGGTCGCGTGAGTTATAGTTGCCTACAGTAACTATAACGGGGGAATTTCATTGGTTTTTTATCAGTAAAATGTACAGCTAACTATAACATGTGTGAAACCTATGGTTTTTTCAGTGATATATATATATATATAACCACACACACACACACACACACACACACACATAAACGCAGTTAGAGTTCAGTGAACTAATGATAACCTGTGCCTTCCTCTTACATTGCTAATGATCTCACATATTAAATCAATCACTCATAACATGATAACTGACCTCACTGATGAAATTGCAAATGGCATCAATGGTAACATCACTTATGACATTATTCAGTCGTGTCAGCATACGTTAACAAACTACACCTGTGCCCAATTTTCTTTCACCAGTCAAGTGATAATGGATATAGCCTTTGACCGTATGCTGGACATAAATAATATCTGTCAAGGCACCCACATTTGGCAGATGCTATACTCTTTTCCGTGCTATTCTGCCACCAAACAAACCAAATCCCTCAATAGAATTTAATGGAGTCAACACCCCCCCACTTTTTTTTTTTTTTAATAACCTCCAAGGAGGAGTTCTTACTCTAATCACCTTAACGGGATCACCATCTTAAAATATTCAAATGACCCTAAATATTAAGTCAAGAGGTTGACAGTTGTGCATTTGCCACTGATAAGGCCCCAAGGAGGGTTTTCCACAGAACCCTCCATAGGAATAATACACAACACACATTCCTGAGATGAGCACACTGGTATATAACCTTAGAGCTTTACCCTCATCACTAGAATGAGACAAATTACCATAAGTGGGTCATCCTTACATTCTACATTATTCAACAATCTGCAATGCTTCAAAATCTTCAGCAAATTTCTACAAATGAACATCCACATGTTACAAATGTCCATGTTACATACGATTTGTCTATATCAATGTATTACAACTATATAACACGGGCACATGCCTAGACATCCACTGGTGGACAAAGGATTATCTATCATCAACAAAAGCTTTGGCATTCCTCAAGGATTTTTTGCAACAGGCTTTGGCTTTAAGCCACAACAGATGCGCTCCGTCCTTACCTTTTTCAACGTGGCTTACTAGTTAAACCCCAAACTTTAATGGTTTAGAAATGGTACTCTATTTTTTTATGGTCCTTTTTTTATGGCCAACCCTCCTCACCTCAGAATCGAAGCAATAATGCTTCGCAAAAATGTGGAGGGAGGCCCATGTTGCAGCCTTACAAATATCAACTACAGGGACACCTCTAGCCAAAGCAGATGTGGACGACTTTGCTCTAGTAGAATGAGCTCCGATACCTTCCGGAGGCTCCTTCTTGGCCATGGCGTAGCATATCTTGATGCACAAGATGATCCAGTTGAATAGTGTTCTCTTGTGGACAGCTTTGCCCTTTATCTTGCCCACAAAGCCAACATAGAGCTGGTTATCCAACCTTGAGTCTTTGGTTCTGTCCAGACAGAAGCTGACCGACCTTCGAGGGTCCACGCGGTGAACTCTCTCCTCCTCCTTGGAAGTGTGAGGGGGAGGATAGAAGGTAGGCAATGTAACAGACTGTCCCAAGTGGAAAGGAGAAACCACGTTAGGGAGGAAAGCAACCCTGGTCCTATGAACCATCTTGTCTGCATGGATAGTAGTGAAAGGGGGCTGAGAACTAAGAGCCTGCAGCTCACTTACCCTCCTGGCCGAGGTAATAGCCACCAGAAAAATAGTCTTAAAAGAAAGCAGCCTCAAAGGACAACTATGAAGAGGCTCAAAAGGAGACCCCATCAGAAATATGAGAACTAAATTCAAATCCCACTGAGGCATTATGAAGGGAGTGGGAGGAAACCAATTGGCGAGACCCTTAATAAACCCCATAACAATGGGGGACTTAAAGACGGTTGGTCTGGCAAACAAAAGAAGGCTGACAAGTAGCCCTTAACCGTCGCCACAGCACAACCATGCTGGGCCAAAGAAAGTGAAAAACTAACTACATCCGATAAATGGGAATTCAAAGGATCAATGGACCTCTTTCCACACCACTTCACAAACCTGGTCCATCTACAGGAAAAGTAGAAAGTAAAGTAAAAAACTAAAGTGTCTCCTGGACACCTCAAAATAACATCCACAGCATCCGGTGGGAGAGAGAAAGAACTCAGATTGCCCCACTCAATCTCCAGGCATGAAGGTGCAGGCTCTGGAGGTGGGGATGTACAACCTGCCCCTACGAAGGCAAGAGGAGATCTGCACTGAGAGGGAGACGGAGCAGAGGGTGCAATGGTGAAGAAGGTCTGTGTACCACATCCTTCTTGGCCAATTCGGGGCGCTCAATATAACTTGGGGCCGGTCTTGGCGAATCTTCCTCAGAACTCGAGGAATCAAGGGTATGAAGGGAAACGGGTAATGGAGTTGTGAGCCCCTATCCAATTGAAACGCGTCCGCCAACGCTCCCCGCATGTGAAACTGGAGACTGCAGAATGAAGGGCAGTGCGCGTTCTCTCGAGTGGCAAAAAGATCCAACCGAGGAAACCCCCACATCTTGAAGATGTGATGGACTACCTCCGGATGAAGCCTCCACTGCTGATCGGCCGAGAACTGCCAATTGAGACTGTCCACACGTACATTCAGCACCCCGGCCAGATGATTTGCAATTACACAAATCTGATGATCCTGAGCCCAGGATCTGAGTCGCAGAGCCGCTCTGCAGAAACGATACGACCCTACGCATCCCTGTTTTTGTACCACAGTGCGGTAGTGTTGTCTGTTAGGACTTGAACTGACTGACCGCAAAGGGAGGCAAGGAAAGCCTTGAGGGCCAAATGTATTGCCCACAATTCCAGAAGGTTGATGTGGAACAAACCTTTCCTCCGAAGACCAAAGACCCTTGATCTCCAGATCCCCCAGATGAGCACTCCACCCGAGAGTGGAGGCATCCGTGATCACTGTGGCCACCAGTAGAGGAAGCTGAAAGGGCATCCCTTGAGACAGGTTGCCCTGCATACTCCACCAAGACAGCTTCGCTGCAGTGTCCCTGGAGATTCTGACCATCTCCTAGAGATCTCTGTTGTGCTGATATCACTGCCTGCGGAGGCACCACTGGAGTGCCCTCATGTGCCAGCGTGCATGGTTGACCAACAGTATGCAGGATACGGACAGACCGATCAGGCGTTGCACCTCCAGGACTGGAATAACCGCTCCATCATGAAACAAAGGAATCATGTCCTGAATGTCGAGTATCCTCTGCAGCGGCGGGAAAGCTCGACACAGTAGAGTCCAGTACTGCCCCTATGAAAAGGTTGCGCTGAGAAGGCACCGGGTGAGATTTGGGTACATTTATCGAGAAGCCCAAGTCGAACAAGAGCAGTGTTGTTACTTGCAGATGATGCAGCACCAACTCTGGTGACTTTGCTTTGAGCAGCCAGTCATCCAGATGGGGGAAAACAGGAATCCTCAACCTTCTGAGTTGAGCTGCCACCACGGCCATCACTTTTGTGAAGACCCGAGGCGTGGAAGTAAGGCCGAACGGGAGGACCGCAAACTGGTAGCGCTGAGATCCTACCGTAAAACTGAGATACTTCGATGCGACTTCAGGATGGGAATGTGAAAATATGCATCCTGCAAATCGATCGGCACCATCCAGTATTCCTGCAGCAGTGCCAGAAGAACCTAAGCTAGCGTCAACATCTTGAATTTTTCCTGCTTGAGGTAAAAATGTAACACCCTGAGGTCTAGGATCGGTGTTAACCTGCCGTCCTTCTTGTGAATAAGGAAATAGCGGGAGTAGCATCCTTGACCCTTTTCCTGTTCCGGAACTACCTCAATCGCACCTTACTGTAGAAAAGCAAGCACCTCTTGCAGAAGGAGCAGCAAATGGTCCTCTAAACACCAGCCCTGGCAAGAAAGGTAAGGAAGTGGAAACTCTCAGCATGCCAATTTTCCACAAGATTCAAAACCCAAAATGTCTGATGTAATAGATTTCCAATCTTGTAGAAAATGGGACACCCGACCCCCTACAGGACCATCATGCTCCCAGAATGCTGACGGCCTCGAAAGGAAGCCGACTTCCCAAACCTCGGTAACTCCTATATCCATAACCCCTAGGTTGGGACTGGAGTCCTAAGGATTTTGCAGTAAGCTCTACTGTCTTTGAAACGCTGTAGAGCCGAATCCGCCTTTGCATCAAACAGCAGATCAAAAAGAGTAGTCTGCACATCTGGAGGGAACCCGAAGACCTGGCCAGGCATGCCTCCTGGTAGCCACGGAGGAACCCAACACCCTAGCTACTGAATCTGTAGTATCCATATGCGACTGGATTACCTGACTGGCTGCAGCCTGCATGTCCGCCAAAACTTCCACACAAAAAAAAAAACACAGTCATTCTCTGATAACTTAGGAGCCAACTGTTTCGCCGAGGCCATTAAGGCATGGATATACCTCTGCAACAAGCAGGTGGCATTAGTTCACTTTAACGCCATACCTGCAGAAGAGTAAACCTTCTTGGCAGATTGTCCAATTTCTTAGAGTCCCTGTCCCCCTCAGTTGTGGGGGAATGACCGAGCCGATTGCTTAGAACAAGATGCCTGTACCACCAAGCTTTTTGGCGAAGGATGGGCAGTAAGGAAGGCAGGATCAGCAGGAGTAGGCTTATACCTTCTTGCCACAGTCCTTGAAACAGCAGGGGGAAATAAGGGTTTCTGCTATACCTCCAGAATCGGCTGTTAAAGGCTCATTAAAAGGCAATAGAGGTTCTACAACAGAGGATGGTGAATGCAACACCTCAATAACAATATTTTGCCTGATCTCAGCTGTGGGCAGGTGAAGGTCTAAAAGTTTAGCAGCTTTCGTGACGACAGCATGGTATGGTGCAACATCCTACGAAGTTAAGGCCTTTGGGGATGAAAGCACCCACTATGGGGAAGTGTCTAAACCACTGGCCTCCCGAAGGCTCTCGAATTCATCAACGGAGTCGTGGATTTCTCCCGCTTCCGCCTCATCCTGCTGGTATTCCGCTTCCTCCAGCAGCCTTTGGTCTTCTCGCCTTGAACGCATTTTAGGATCGGCGTTGGCGGAGCCAGAGTCGAAGGAGGAGCCTCAGAAGCAGGCAACGGTGCCGCTCGAAGTCGAGAAGATGACGGCCCAACACCAGATGGTGCCAGAGACTGTGGCATCGGCGTCGAAAACCTTGAAGCCAGAAACTGCCATGACGGCGCCATCGGCATACAGGGCACAAAGGGTGCCTGGGCATATTGTTGAGGGATGCCCAAATTAAAGGCAAGCGGACCCACGGGGCCAGACGGCGCACCAGTAGGGTAGGATGCCTTGGCAAACATGCCAAACCGCATTGAGAAGATACGACGGATCCGACTCTGGACCTTGAAAGGGTGGATAAGGAACAGAGTCTGGGTCCAATCGAGGCTGCGTGGAAGGCTGAGGCGCCAGGGACGTCGGATCCAGTACAGACAAAGCCTCAGGAACAGGAGAAGACTCTGTGGGCTCCGGAGAATCCCAAGGCGTCAGAGAAACCCTGGGTGCCGGAGAACCCCTCGGTGTCGGAGAATGGGTCGGAGTCCCTTGTGGAGAAGGTGACGGCGAGACGACATCCTTAGTATGACATCACAGAGCCAGGGAAGCCGACCTCGAAGCCCTACCCTTCTAAGATCGATGTCGTGATCCATGCTTTCGCTTCTTTTTGTGTTTCCTCAACTTAGAGGTATGCAAGGTCAACGACTTCGATTTTGATCTCTTACGACCCTTCTTCTCCTTTTTCATCCCGTGCCATGAAAAGCTTGGCCTCACGCTCTTTCAGTGCCTTCAGATTCATCTTCAGACAACTGGAAAAACCTTTGACGTTGTGGTCTGACGAAAAGCACCAAAGACAGTCATCGTGGGGATCCGTGATGGACATATGACCCCCACACTCCCTGCAAGGCTTGAATCCAGACTTCTTTAAAGTAGCCATCGCACTGCTACACCAAGAGTGAAGTAGAAACAAAGTAAAACTACAACTGGAGAGTCCCAGAAAACCGGTACGTGCACATGGCGCGGAAAAAAGGGAACCGACATCAGCACGCCGCCGAGGTCTTCTTATGGCTCCGGTGATGTCATACGGAGTCGCGAGCGGAGCCGTGCCATTGTGACGTCTTTGTCAATATGGGAGAACTAAGAAAAAGTTTCCGTGGAATGCTGGCGCAGGCGTAATTCAAAAGGTGAGGAATCCACAGGCAGATGTATCAATTAGAAATGTTTACATCCATGGACGGAACAGGGATAGGGAATAGGCGATATATGAATGAGGACTGAAGCTTGGAGCTGCCTCATGACGGTGGGCAACTTTCAGTAGAGGATGCTTTTGTTTCATTCACCCTAAGGAAATGAGACTAGCATCTTTCCACTGGCTGATCTGTATTCTCAGGCTGCTGAGGATATATTATTCGGTGTTAAAAGGGTTTGCTTTGCAACTGGAAGGCTATAAAATAATGGTATTGGAGATACTCTCTCCTCGTTGAGTCCGACACTGCTGCCGACAACGAGCCTGTTGGCAATGAGGGCAAGACACTGTTATTCGATGGCGTAGTGGACCATGCGATGGGGCCGTCATTAGAAACATGTTGATGAAGCCGCCATCAACAACACTCATTTAGGTGAAAATGACAACATGACGTCGACGAGGCAGTAAAGAGTCTTAAATTTGCTGTCAAATGGTTTGAGGTGCATTTAAACAGAGTGAACTCCTGGAAAATAGCATGAGTTGAAGGCACCGACAGCAAAGTTCATGAGGCGAGGTATTTGTGTTTCTCCTGTGAACTGTCCTTTTTGGACCTGAAAACAATCTTTTGAGGACCTTTAAAAGCATTTGGAGTACCTTCCCCCTTGACGCTGTTCTCATTGAAAGTTATTCCATTAGACGCCATAGGATTAGCCTTCCCACGTACCTAATAGTAAGGGTGGTGACAATAGAATAAATCCTTAAAAGGAAGTATCTAGAAGAAAAAACAATTTACTCCACCACAGTCACAGGGTCTAGAGAGCCCTTTTTAAGCCGTTTGTTTAATAATAAATATATGAAATCTTAGAAATATGAGTTGGTATGGCTGAGCAGAACTACCAACAAGCAAACCAACCCAACCTAGCAAAAATAACACCAAGTGTGTTCGCGGTAATATGGATTCGGCCCAAGTAGTGAATTGTAATATAGACACCCATTGTAATTGACAATAATAGCGCACGCAGATCACAATGGGTGTACTATTTCAAAGAGCCCGGTAAACCATTATCTGTGCCTAAACAAGAACAAAGAGAGAGTAAGCACAGCAAGAGGAGAGAAAACAAAAAGGAGATGAAAATCAGACAAAAGATAGTCTGATGTTTATATACATTTATGTGTATATAAATGTATGTAGAATTTACAGCCCTGAAGAAGTCCGTTACTGGACGAAACGCGTCGGCTGTGGTCTTTTTATGAAAGGAAAAACATTTTGTTTGTGAATAAAAGAAGATACAATTTGAAAACTACCTTGGACACCGGTGCGCGCACGGTGAAAAACCTTAAATAAATATATAATACATACATAACTTAGCATTTAAAAAACCTTGCAAATTCACTTAAAAAACCATAAACACACATGTTATAGTTAGCTGGACATTTCACTCGTAAAAAAACAATGAAATTCCCCCGTTATAGTTAGTTCAGATAACTATAACTCGCGCGCCCGCAATCCACTGCTCATGACGTCACATATTACATCACTCATGACATGGTCAGTGGAATCACTCATGACATCACTGATGACATCATCCTTGTGATAGAGTGGCGGTCGCGCGAGTTATAGTTATCTGAACTAACTATAACGGGGGAATTTCATTGGTTTTTTAACGAGTGAAATGTCCACCTAACTATAACATGTGTGAAACCTATGGTTTTTTAAAGTGAATTTGCAAGGTTTTTTAAATGCTAATTCCTAACTATAACGTGTGTGAAACCCATGGTTTTTTAAGTCAATTTGTACGTTTTTTTAAATGCTAAGTTATGTATGTATTATATATTTATTTAAGGTTTTTCACCATGCGCGCACCCCGCGATTTAAAAAAAAAAAAAAAAAAAGTTTTTTTCACCCTTCGCGGTCCTTCAGGGACCCCCTGACAAAGGCTAGGGGGTCAGGAACTCTCTACCCTGCCCCCTTTTCACGTTCGCCACCTCTCTTTTTCAGTGTCGCACCCAAAACAAACTAAATGGCGGCCGACACTTTCTGATTTCGACCGATTCGAACGTTGACTGACATGTAACCACCAATCAGAATTACGCTCGCGCACGTAAGGGTGCGTGCACGGTGCGCGGCTATAGATATTTATGTACTTTTAACTGCAATTTTCTCAGGAACTACTGAACAGATTGACTCCATATATGCAAAAGGCACATGCCTGACCTGAGGAATACCTCTCTGCAAAATTTCAAGTAATTCTGTTCAGCCGTTCGGGCTGTACCTTCGACTAAAGGTCCAATGGGAAAATGCATGGAGAAAACGCGTTTTGGGACCCCCCTTTTTTCTCAGCCCCCGCTTGACGGATCACCCCGAGACTTTCAGGGTAGGAGCTGAGCGGAACGCCCCATTAGTTTTGAAAATTTCGCGAGGATTTATCAACCGGCGCCAAAGTTATTCAAAATAGAATTTGGAGATTTCCTATGGAAACACGGTCCTAACTATAACTATCTACTGGCGACCGCCAGTAGATAATATATATATACATATATATATATATATATATACATATATATATATATATATATATATATATATATATATATATATATATATATATATATATGGGATAGCGGGTCAGGTGCTAGGCCTTTTACGGGGTACACTGCCAATTTTGTCTATTTTTTGATGTTATGTTAAGCACCATTACCTTTCACATGACCTGACTTACCTTTAACTTGTCAGAGAGGTCTTTAATTTCATTTACAGCTCCATTATACTTGTTGGCCAGCTCTCTCAGTTCCTCTTGTGTCCGTTCGTTCATTTCTTTTAAGTGTGTGCATTCATCTTCTGTGTTACTTAGACTTCTCTAAAAAAAAAGTTATCAGAAATGCAAGGTATGTTTCAAAACAGGTTTTTAAATTACATAGGCACTTAAATCATTGGGCAAAAGAACATGTCATTTAGACATAGCAATCAAATTATTAAACTTTAGTATGCAAGATGGAGCATGATTTTCCCATATTCTAAAAGTGGAAGCCCTCAGTAAAAGCAAACATTTCCAATGTAGTAAAGTAAAAAGTTACTTACCTGTAACTCTATTGGCAACTTTCATAAATGCACAAGCTTGAATCATTCCCTTCATCGAAGTGGGAGTCCCACAGTATAACTAGAAAGCAGTATAATGTTATACTTTGACTAGAGGGTCTTGAAATATTAATTTTAGAACACTACTCACTTCAAAAGAATCAAACTCAAGCTAATTAGGCCGCAGCACAATGGTGAATGGCCACGCCACTCAGAGGCCACCATACCTCAGATTTTCCAGCATTAGTGTTAAGTAACACTGTTATAAATTAAGGTGAGTCTCTCAGGGGAGGAGGGTGGGTAGCATGTGAATCTTTGAAACATGCCAATACTGGAGAACTACAGTTACAGGTAAGTAACTTTTTCCTTCTCCAGTTTTGGATCTTTCATAGAGTCCGACGCTTGTATCAAAATTGTAACTAGTCAAACTGCACAACTTAATTGTTAAGCAAATAACTGAGGATGGCAGGTTTAAAAAATTAAATGAGAGCTCACCTTATTGAAGTAAATGCTTGTACCACTAATGCATCATTCTGTACTGTTGATTCTAAGCAGAAGTGAGGCATAAACATTTGTCTATCTTTCCATGTTTCTGCTTTGCAGATCCTGTATAGACACACCAGCTAACAAGGTTGTTGAGGGAGAAACACTCCTTGTGGAGTGTGCTTTTACTCTGTTTTGTAAAGGCCTTCTACCTTTGAGATGACAGAACTGTAAGGCTGCAGAAATCTAACTTGTTTTACTTTTTCTGGAAAGTAGAAACCTTTATCAGAAGTACCAAATGCCACAAGTAATTAATTTTCTAAATGTACTAGTTGTGTAGATTTACAAATTTAGGCATCTCTTAATATCCAGAGTATGCAATGGCTTCTCTGCTACATCTTTTGGGTTCGGAGAGATAATCTTCAAAATAACTAGTTATTTAAACAAAATATGGATGGAACTTTATGAATGAATCCAGGATTTGATCTCACAATTATTTGATCATCCCCGAATTGCATATATGGCTCTTTAATAGTGAAAGCTTGCATTTCCATTACTTACTTTGCCAATGTTAGGGCTATCAATAGTCATTTTTGCCTTGTGAATGGGTTCAAATGGACTTTACATTAACAGTGAAAATATTGTATTCAATTGCCACGGATCAGGAGGGTGTTTTATTGGAGGGTAGACTCTAAAAAACCATTTGAGAAACTCTTTGATGATTCTGGTAGACCGAAAGGATGGTGTGCCAGCAGAAACATTTGAAATGTTAAGTGTAAGGAAGACCGGTTTGTGCGAAATAGAACAGGTAAGAATTAATTTATTTTTCCAGGAAACAAACAGAAACACTTCCAATTGAACTGGTTAAGGTTTGTTTGTAAGTTCTGCTCTGGCTTTGGCCAACGTTTCCTTACAATCTCTTGGAATGTTCAAACAAGAGTACACTTACTGTTCAGGAGTCAAGCCAACAAGTGTAAGGATTTCAGGTCTCGATTAAGTTCTTGGTGGGGATACATTGTCAACAGATGGGGATTTGAAAGTAACTGGATGTGATGCTTCTGAGAGGTGAAATCGCTCAGTGAACTGTATGGGCCATTTTGCAGCTATTAGGATTAAGTGACATAGTGCCCTCTTCATCTTGTTGAGAATGTTTGGGCTCATAGGCATTGGGGGAAAAGATAGGCTAAGAACTCTGACCATGCTTTCAAAAACACATTTCCTCATGCGCCAGGTTGTGGATGCCAGCTGCATAAAACGGACATTTCGATTTTATTTTAAGTTACTGCAAATATGTCTAGATTTGGTTTGTCCCAAAGAACGAATATGTAGTTTTTAACTTCTTGGTTGATTTCCCATTCTTGACAAATGCTATTCATTCTGCTCAATGTGTCCACTAATACACTGTGCGTACCAGGAACATGTTCTGGTTTAACCTTTATTTGGTGTTCTAATGTCAATTTCCAAACTCTTTCAGCTTTGTGCTATAACGCTTGAGATCTTGTGCAGCGTTGTTTATACATGAAACATATTGTTGTATTGTCTGTGCGTACTAGCACTGACAATCCTATTATTCTTAAAAGAAAAGCTTACAGGCTTCAGATCTTGAATATGCACTTCCCATCCTTCTAATGAAGCATCTATTATAATAACAAAGTTTGGGATTAGAAGAGGAAATGTCAAACCCGATGAAAGATTTTTCTCTTTAATACACGATGGAAGGGCCACTTTCATTTTTTGAGAAATGTGCATTTCATCATCGAAAAAGTAATCTGCTTGAAACCTTTGCTTGTCTAGCTCTTCATAGAAGGCGACCCATTCGAAGATGGAAAGAATAGGAGTAATGGAATGAAAAATTACATAATACCTAACAGGGATCTGAAGTGGCATACTGAAACAGAAGGTATTGTTTTTGTCAGATTTATTTGCATGGTCCCTCTCGCAACCTTTAGATCTGCATTATCCCACTCTAATTGTGGGATTCATCACCAAATAATTAGGAAAATATACCAGTTGATAATGTAAAATGCAGTGGCACAATTTGAAGTGGTTTATTTTCTGGTCCAAAGTGACATATTGAGTGCCAAGAAAACCTTACAAAGCAATAACTATGGACGCTATAGTGCATACCATCTACAATTTTATTTTACTTTGAGTTAAATATTTTTTGTAAATTCTTCTGAAGGATTATGAATGTAGTTATATATTAATTGTAATTAAAAAAAAAATACCTCTACTTCTGATAGTTTTCTAACCACTTCAATCTTCTCCTGAAGGACCCGCCTCAAGGACTCTTTGGCTGTTGTTTCATAGTTGTGTTTGTCTTCCTGCAATGCCACAAGCTCTTTTCGTATACCGTCTTCCGTCTGAGTCTACCAAATAAAAAAACACAGTGAATGAGCTTTTAAACATTATAATAAGTTTTATTTTGTTAGGTGAGCCTTTGTTTTATTAAATAATGAATTACTCTTCGCAAAATATAAACTTTAGGTTCAAAAGGAATTTAACCATCAACTGCAAAACCACGTTTCCTAAACAATTTGAGCATGTCTACAAAAACAAAATGTGTCAAATTAGGATAGATTTGGCACAAGTCTTGACATTTGAAAACTGAAACCCTACAATGTTATCATATTTGGCCACAACCCATCTTTCCTGCTCTATTTTTATGACACAAATATGTGAATGCCTAGTAGGGAGATTCAGCTAATCCAAGGCTGAAAATAAACTACACTCAAAATAACAGATTATTAACAAAGCTTGGTGAAATTATCTTGAAATGGCCCAGTTACAGGCTAACAACAACACTGCCATAGTAAAAGTGAGGTCTTGCCAAAGAACTTTAACAGAGGTCTTCGTTGGTGTGACTGGACCTAAAAGACGAACAAGAGATGTGGTGTCCATTGACCTTAGCAAGGCTTCACAAAGAAGCCTCAAACGCAAGCTTTGTAACCTTAGTGAGGTCCTACAGCTGGAAGATGGGGAAGGAAATGTCTAAGGAAATTAAATAAAAAGTGCAAAAGGTGGGTTAAAAGAGGACGCTGACCAGTAAAGCACTACAACAGCAGGGTGGTCAATCTTACTATTCGTGGGATTGTTGGGGCAGAAGAAAGGATAGTATGTGGCACAGTGGACATCCAGGAAAGAGGAACATATTAGGAGGGATGTTAAAAGAGAAAATTGGTATTCATAGAGGTTTAAATTCAAATAAGATTTAATAAAGCCAAGTGAAATGTTATTCATTTGGGACAGAAAACCTCTGAGAACAGCACAGAATGGGGGAACCTACCCATTAGTGTATACAGGTTCTCAAAAGGTCTGACAAGGCGGTGCAATGAGCAAGGGAAACGCAAGTCAGTATAGGGAAGGGTAGCAAGAGAAAAGCAATGTTATCACTTTAAAAATAATTTGTGATGCTTTATATAAAGTGGGGGACCCTTTTACACTGTTGCATTTCCATTTTAGTACACTAAACCAAAAACTGTTATTTGCACACAGTATAATTAATCTTAAGCATGAAGCAAATTCTTTACTTTAAGGTATTTTGGCAATTTTCCTATGGGTTAAGTTTCTCCGAAGTCTGAAACCACTTTATTCAGCTGATCAGTCAAAATATCATTGTTAGGTTACATACTTATTAACCTCAGGAACTGTGGAATGCTTTCTTAAGGTTAGAAACTTCTCTATCCCCCGAAAATTGCAAACAGATTTCCACATTGCTGGTCTTCAAACTGAAAAAGTGTGGCCCTTTTGAGATTTACACCGGAAGGAAAGAATTTATGCCAGTTTATGATGGGATTATCTCACTATACTGAGTGGAATAGAAGGTCTGACCAAATATTTCAGTTATCCTAGACATGTACTATGAACATTTAATTTATATAGCACTAACCAGACCAGAATGTATCAGAGAGGTTTACATGTTATGCAAAGAAATTTACTCGAGCTACATGTGATGATTTGAGTGGGTCACAACAGTCGACTAAAGAATATAGAACAATATAGCATTGAGGTTTTCAAACAGTCAAAGAATAAAAAAATAACTAGTGCTATAATCCTGAATTGGTGTCACACTCACAAAGTAAGCTAAAGCAGCTTTGCTCATGTTTTTACTAATGTCTTCATTTATGTGAGACCAGATATGCTGCAATGACCTACAAACGGTGTAGCTTATTTAGGAATTCTTCTGCATGCGCTTCATAAACAATTCGGTATTCTCACTTTAGCCAAATTATTATTTGGGAGAATCAAACATTGTATTGATATGAACAACCACCACTGGTGGCCACATCATCTTGACCCGATGCTCCCAGATGCTTACAGCTTTAATAAAATTTGACATGGAAAAATGACAGGGTAGAAAATCAGTTTTCCAAACATTCATCCATAATTTGCTACTCGTCCAGCCTAATGTATATTTTATATCCCAGCAGCCCCGTGCTGTGCCTCCTTGCAACTCTGAAGCAGCAGCAGCTTGTTACCTAACAAGCATGGATCAGTGCAGACCCTTTAGCTGCATCTTGAGTGGAGGAGATGTGTTGGAGCTACAAGAGCATACTAGGATGCCTTGCACTGTTGAGCCAGTACACTCATCGAGGATGTGGGATGGCCTTTAGCATGCTGTTTTCAGACATATCCATCACATGATGCTTAAAATGTGTTCTTTCTGTAGGCACTCTCACCTGCCTAGTCTCTCCCACAAAATGTGACTTTCTCAAAGTCCAGTCCTGAAGCGCAAGTTATGGAACAGCAGAACAACAGAAGATACATCACTGTACTGGCCAAAGATGGGACCCAAGTAGGCAACGTCTTACTGAGTCCCTATTGGGGCTTGCATCAGCTATGATGCCTGAAACTGGACACCATCACTACAAGCCCCGAGTACTGAGGCATTTGTAGCGAAGGCACTGCAGTAAAATTAGGAAGGAAGACACATTTATTTATTTTCGAGTTTTACATGTTATGGAAAGAAATCTACTCGAGCTACATGTGCAGATTCTTGTGGGTCGCAACAGTCGACCAAAGAATTTAGAACAATACAGCATTAAGGTTAAGGTAGCCAAACTGTCAAAGAAGAAAATAACAATATAGCATTAAGGTAATGGCGCTAGTGAACAGTTATTTGAAGATGGCAGCTCTCAAGACTGTAAGCATTCTTCTTAGTGCCTCTTATGAATTAAAACACTTAGAGCATAACTAACGGCTGCACTTTCTATTCTGTGGCAGCTGCTGCTCATTTACATCACTCTAAAATGGCTGCTCACGTGCAACGCTTTACTCTAGTCCAGCCCCTACTTTATGAGCCTTGGCCTATTCTCCTGTGCCCTCTAGAAGCAGCACGAATCCCCAGGCAAGCTGCACACTGGAAAGAGCACAAAGGACCCCCTCAATGGCTCAGACAAAAACAGTCTGCTTGATGGTGTTTAGTATGGTAGAACTGCTGCTGAAATTGCCCTTAACCATTGCTGCTCAAAACCACAAGCTATTTTTCAATAAACATCTAAAATACTGCAGATAACATGTCTTAAACTCGAAATACCTTCCTTTATTAACCAGATTTATTAGTTGTCATGAGTGATGTAATAAGTGAGGTCATAAGCAGTGCATGGTGGGGCCGCAAGTTATAGTTAACATAGTAAACTATTACTGGTGAACTTCTGCGGTGTTTTTTGTTTTAAAACAATAGTTTTATAATATTATACGGCCGAACTATAATGGCGCTTTAGCCTTTAGTTTTTGCAGTTTTTTTTTTTTTAAGTAGTGTAAGATCATATTACCATACCTAAATATTACTTAACTTTAACCTTTGTTTTTTTCTGTAACTTTCTGGGTTTTTTAAAATCAAATTTACCCAAATCTCTCACTGAGCATACCTTTTGGCCATGCACATGCACAGTGAGGGTTGGACATAGAGTCTGGACACAAGGTCTGGCCTAATCGTCTCTGGTCTGCCAACTCCCACATGCAGCGAACCGACTGCCGACCAAAGGTAGAGCATTGCGTTGGGTTGCCGATAGGGCCTGGCCTGCGGCCAACCCCTGTAGGAAGCCAATCTACCATGGATCACAATCCAACATTTTCAATTTCTCTGTTTTTTTCAGGATCCAGCCAAACACCTGCAGGAACACACAGGTGTATGTGCTGCGTCCCGCAGAACCTGAAGGACCAGGGGGTCAAAGAACCTCTGCCCTGTTCACTTATACCATATTTGTTTTTATTTGAGGACAAGGGGACAGACTCCCCGTGCCCTCTAATGAATACTGCAACGCTTATGTTGATGTTGCGGCCAGCCAATCAAATTGCTTGCTCCTGTGAGCAAGCAACCAATGGGAAAAACAATTCTGACCATTAATAGAGCACTATAGTTTGAATGTGCAATACAGCGGGTGAAAACACACAATGCTATACTCCCATGGAGTCAAAGAGGGTCAGATTTTTTAGCGTGTCCTTCTCCAGCCCATCATCGTCCACTTCTATTTACATCATAAGGTAACCATAATTATATAATGCCATTTCTTACCAAATTAGAAGATACCTTTTTCAATCCAACCTACAGCCCTATTATTTAATTTTTATATGAGAAGGATTACATTTATGCTTTAATTTATTCATCAAGATTCACATCATACTAGCTATACACCCCTTGGAGTAACTTTATGACTCCCTTTACCAAGGACTCAATACAGTTGTAGAGAGATTTACTCCACCCATGTCTCTAATTACATGGCTCATTTAACCCTATCCTCCCTCACCCTAAGACCTTCCTAATCATTATACTCTGTCCTTCTTTCCTTTCTCTTCAACCACCTTTTTGGTCCATGTGAATGTAGCATGGTGTGTTTTAAATTCACAATTGTTACAGTGTGCCATCCAATTTGATTTCAGATTCATACCAGTTTGTGTCCTGATGATGATCCCACATTTCAATGGGATCAAAATGCCGTTGACTTTCTGATTTGTAATCCCTTCTAGCTATTTTCATATTGTACAGTGTCATACTCTAAGCAACTTTGTGTCACACTTATATGCTACATAATATTTGGGAGCCACTTTTTTCAGCACACAGCAAGTTTTTCTCATTGTCACCTACTAAAAACAATTCCACAAACACATTTTCAGTTTATTTATATGTTATGTTTTATTTTATTTTGAATTGGGAGATCACTGTCCCTTGAATTAGACAAAGTCCCCAAATCCCTAATGATTCCAGTGTTACACTCGTTATTTCATCATAGGAAAAAAAGGAATTCACAAAATCTAACCAGGGGTAAGTCTGCAACTTTTGCATGTTTCCAGGCCTATTTCTGTTCCATTCAGCGAATTCCTGAATTAAATATGTACCCATGCAAGGTCCCACACCTGAGGGTGATAAAGCTTTTCCACCGACTCTTTATGAATCACGTTTTATTTAATGATGAGATATGGTAATTAAGGTTGTCAAAGCTGCATGTTAATTTAGAAAAACTCTCTATAACCTTCGTCACTCTAAGTGTCAAATACTTTTTGGGATATATTTTAGTTTTAAAGCAAATAATCACTAATCTTGATTCAATTTTTCTAAATACATTAGTATATTATAAAAACGGATTTTAGGACCATTTTTATAAGCCACGCATTTTTAAGTTTTTAAAACAAAAGCAAACATTTTTTAATTGGAACAAATGTCAATAATACAAGTCAAGCTTACAGCCCACTGTATTTCCTAAGAGTGTTGGCACTAAAAATAAATAGAAAACAAAGGGGAAGCCCAAATTACCCTATAGAACCTGGACCAAGTACACACGCCTTCACAAAAGGGTTCTCTAGAGTGATGGATCAAACCAAAGGTTTGCAATCAATAATATAAAAACTTAATATTGGAAGTGCAGTCATGTTGTCTTTCCAGAAATTCAAGCACTCAATATTGGTTTGCAAGGAGGAAATAGTACAATCCGGGTTGGTTTCCTACTGCATTTGTATGACCAGACGTTGAACTGCTACTGAATGTACTATAGATAAAGACCACAATAACAAGGACTGTGTTCAGATACAGGTATTCATGCTCAGGAGACATGTGTGACACGCAAATGAATGCACTTTAGAGGCAATATTGAAGTGCTTGGACTTTTGAAGGTTTATAGATTTTAACTTTTGACTATATCTGTTTACATCTAAGTGCTACCAGAAACACAGTTGAAAAAATGTAATGCCTAAATTAAGTAACACATGACTGCAAATTAAGCGCCACTTCCATTAAGTTATTCTATTATTGTTAATTGGAAAATTTTGTTTTAATCTATCCCTCTAGAGAACTGTTTTGTTGATACACACAAAATTTAAAAGGCTTTGAAATAATGAAAAATATATACAATTTTGAACACTCTATGCCTATAGCTGTTGCCTTACAGGCATTCAATCCTCATTTCCACAACGATACTATGCTACTGTAACTTGCCAATTAAAGGGTTCGTACTGCGTTGTTTACCCTACTTGTCCAATGGGCAAAATTTACACAAAGACTTGGAGCCAAACCCTTGGATGCCCTGGACACTAGGCTACAGGAATTCCTGACCAATGTATGGACACCATATGACATTCAGTCATTTTACAGAACCATTCCTAGGACCTGGTTCTCGAAAATCATGAAAAGAGAAAGACCATGGAATATCTTCCCATTTCATATGTAACCTAGCCAAAACTACTCATATACAATGTTTTGTTCAAGTAAAATGAGTAGCCATGTCAAGCTTTACACCAGAAACAGCAAATCTATCCATGGCAGAGTTTGAAAACAAACAGATCTTCACAGCTCACTCCTACATAAACAACCTTTTCAATTGCAAAATTACATTGACCCATTTGATCTTATGTGGGAACAAGTGAAAATTAGGAGACTTTGATAGAAGTCTAAAACACAGCATTGTCTAAAACACAGCATTCATGACACCTAATTCACAAAGTATGCAATTCAGCAGACAGAAAGTTCCCTTAGTGAATCTTCGATATCATGAAAAGGAGATTTTTGCACATCTTTTGTACAAAACAACACAGACTGAAAAATTACCCTCCATTTTAATATCTATCTCCCATGAAGTCTAAGAGAAAATATGCCAAAAGAAAAATTCATGCATATAAGACTCCAATCTGTTTGTAAGACTAAATCAACAAGCATTGGCATAGCCAAAAAGTCTCGCCTTTGGGGCCTTATAAGTATTTAGCTATGCAGCACAATATTCTTTGTGCAACAACATCAACTGTTGCATGGCTAAACACTTATAAGGTCCCAAAGGGGAGACCTATTGGCTATGCCAATGCTTGTTTAATTTACAGCAACTATAATTTCCATGAAAAAGACTGTCTACTCAAATATGGTTCATCAAATCGATCAAAATGATCAACATTTTGTATAGGGTTACGTCACCGTAGTAGTCACCACAGTTCTTAAAATGAGTACCGCACCACCAATAAGGGAATTGTGTGGTAGAAAAAATAACATCATGCTTTTTATAACCTTTTTTTAGTCACAACCAAAAACAGGCATTCAATACAATGCATTTTACTAGTCTCATGAAAAACATACCATCTAACAAACAATTTTGTGACCTCTGTCCCTCTGACTTCACCCCGGTCAATAATGGCCCAGGAATGGCCTACCCTTTAATAAATGTTTGAATAATGGTTCTTGGCACAAGAAGCCTTCATTGTTTAAGAACCTGGAGTCTGCACAGACAAGTGATATTAAAAGCACACAAGAAAAGGACACAGAAAAACAACATATAATCTTTGCTAAAATATTTAACTAAGTAAATTATGTTTGGCAAAGAACCAAACAGTAAACAAATGGTGAGGAAGTTTTGTCCAAAGAGTAACTTATGGTAAATAAAATAAATATGGTACCCTGTATTTTACAGTTCCTTTGGGACCTTATTATAAGTGTTTAACCATGCAACAGTTGATGTTGTTGCACCAAGGATATTGTGCTTGATAACTAAACACTTTTAAGGTCCCAAAGGCGAGACCTATTGGCTACGCCAATGCTTGTTTCCTCTTTCAATGCATGCTGCATTCTACAGCACGCATTGAAAGAGGAAAATGTCTGTAGTGATTGGTTTTGTGCAGGAAGGGGCACCTTCCTGCACAAAAACAATCTCTCCATGATGCAGGCATACTGGCGCAAGGCAGCAGTTTGTGCGCCAGTGCCGGAAAGAGCACAGGAATGCGACATATTATTGTAAATATGTCGCATTCCTGTGCTTTGGAAGTGCCACAGCGCAGAGTACCCGGACCAGAGCAAGGAACCGGGGACCGAACCCCATCACAGCCAATACCTCGTGCAGATAAGCCCAGTCCACTGTGTCGAAAGCTTTTTCGAAATCTATAAGAAGAAGAGCTAAGTAAGGGTTAAGCAAATGTCAGTGGGCCAGAGCCAGCTGAACCCTTCGAATACAGGTCGCGCGTTTGGGCATAAAGTTGCAATGGTCCGGGTGGACCAGTAGGGACAAATAGGGCTTCAGGCGCTGGGCTAAGATGGTGGCGTACAGCTTGATCTCCGTATTAAGGAGGGATATGGGACGATAGTCCGCACAAGAACGGGAGGGGGGCTGGGACTTCGGGATGACCACAATTGTGGCAATATCCGTCTCTGCCGGGAAGGAGCCTTTTTCCAGGGCTTCCCGGAATAGACCGTCCAGATGGGACACTAGAATGTCGTGGAACAGCGTGTAATATTCTTGGGGAAGGCCGTTGGGTCCTGGAGTTTTGCCCGATGACATGAGGGAAATTGCTTCCTCGATTTCCTTCTTAGATATGGGGCGATCCAGGTCATTTCGGGCAACCGTCTCCAACCGAGGAAGACATACATTACTTTTTGCAAAGCGAGCGTGAAGGGGTAGATCGGGGGCTTGTGCTGCGTACAAACGCCGATAGTAAGCGGCGAATGTGCGGGCCATTGCCAACGGGGCACTGTGCACCAAGGCCTGATCATCTGCTACCTCTGGGATTATACGGTTCGCCCTAGGGTAAGTGGCCATCCTGTGCAAAATCGTGCCGTTTTTGTCCCCCCACCCGTACACCCTCACCACCGACGACCTCCACAGGAGCTTGGCCGCATCCAGGGATAGCTGCCTTATCTCGGCCCAGAGGTGAGCGAGTTGCCGGCCTTGGCCGGCATCCTCAGATTGGGAAAGTGCTTGTTCCAAGCTGAGCACCTGCGCTTCTGTCGAAGTAATTTCACTCAGCTGCGCCAGCCTCTGCTTCTTAAGCTGTCCCTTCGCGACACCTCTTATGGTCGCCTTCCCGGCCTCCCACAGGGTACCCAGGGAGGACACTGACCCCACGTTGGGAAGGATGTATTGTTCGAGCTCCTTCCCTACTACCTTCTTAAAACTCTGTCCTGGAGGAACCACGCATTCATCCTCCATGTTTGGCGGGCCGAGGGGGAGGGAGCACCTGCACTCAAGAGCACTGGAGAGTGGTCTGAAATTCCTCTAGGCAAGATACGAGTGTCAACAATTACTGAGCAGTCAGTAACAGGGACAAAGATCGCGTCTATGCGTGTGATGGGCTGCGTAAGTATGAGTGAAGTGGCTAGTGCGCAGGTGCCATGTGCGCTATGCATCGATAAGGCCTAAGGACTCCTACCAGGTCCTTAGCTGTTTTGCTTACGCCGTGCGGGAGGCCAATGGAGGGCCCGTAGTGTCCATGGCCGGGGAGGAGACTGCGTTAATGTCTCCGCATACGATAGTAGTACCTAGAGGGAAGGTGGTCAGTAGGGACGCGGTTTGTGCAAGCGTGGGAGTGAGCATCTAGGGAGGAGAATACATTGACATGCGGCTGAGCGGAGATCCAGCCAGGGAGCCACGGACCGCGACGAAAGTGCCCTGGGGGTCGTGGGTCACCTGGGAAAGGACGAAATTTAAGGCACGCTTCATAAGGATGGCCACCCTGCAGGAGCCTCTAGAGAAGCCGGAGTGCCACACTCTGTCGTACCCGTAGCGAGCAAGAAAGAGACAACAGTTGCCCATAAGGTGCGTTTCTTGGAGCAGGAGGATGTCTATGTGGAGGCGTTGCGCATAACGCAGGACTGCAGTACGTTTGAGCCGGTACAGAAGACTGTTAACATTCCACGATAGGACATGAAAGGATGCCCCGTAAGTGGTGTCATCGGGCATGGCGGGTGCTTCTTGGGTTTAGGACCAGATAACCTGTGGGAGTAAGTGAACGCATGCGGGAACCCATGGGTGCATGTACGGGTGCGTGCGCTAAGAGCGGGTGTGACCTGTGGGGACAATGCAGATGGCGATCCGTGGAAGCTGAGACAGCAAAACAAAATAAACAGCAACGTAAAAAGGGAAACAATCCCAAACCACCCCACCCGCTTCCCCCTCCCCCCACCCTACACTTCGAGAACGGAAGCATCTGTCGACCCTCCATTTTAACAAAAGCTAAACAAGAATGCTCGGGTTGGTTGCGTGGAGGACCCCTCCAGAAGAACAGATCAGTAATGAATCAGCAATAAGGAGGTCAACAAACATAAAAGTTGGCCAGTGACAGTGGACCCAGCCGGTGAGGCGCCCCACTCCAATTGTGGACATGCAGCGAGCCCGACCATGTGGGCAGTTAGAGAGTAGGAGTACGGGAAAGGTCAGAGTCCATCCCGGGCGGATCTACCTGGGCCAGCGTTGTGGATGAGCTCGCTATCTCTTAGTTGGAGTGGGCCCTGTTGCGAAGTGGAGAGACGGACTGGCTGGAGGAGTCCCGACGGCCCGGAGCCGCCATGCTTGAGGATTTGGATGCTGCTGCCTGCGACCGGTTCCCTTTACGAGAACTCGTGCGGCGCCTGCATTGGCGTCTCGCCGACCTCAGCCCCTCAGGCTGGGGGCCCATCCATTCCGATGCAGGGTCACACTGGGGGCGGAGGGGGCGTTCCTCCGTCAGCCATGTCCACGCCGCCTGAGGCGAGTCGAAAAATTGTGATTTGCCCTGGAAAATGACTCGAAGGCGGGCCGGAAATTGAAGCAGATACTGCAGGCCCAGGGCTTTAAGTTTTTTCTTGACGTCCGTGTAGGAGCACCGGAGATCTTGGACCTCCCTTGTGTAGTCCGGGAATATCATGACGACGTGGTTTTGGAATTTGAGGGGACCCGTTGTCCGTGCCACTCGGAGGATGGGATCACGGTCTTTAAAGTTGAGGACATTTAAGATGATGGTTGAGGCGGGGCTCCGGGAGGAGGCTTGGGCGCCAGGGATCTGTGGGCTCTCTCAACCACAAACCTAGTCGAAAGGGTTTCCTTGGGCATCCATGACATGAACCAATTTTCCACAAAGGTGGCCACCTGGTTCATCTCGACCCCCTCAGGAAACCCCACCAGGTGGAGGTGGTTGCGACGTGCGCGGTTTTCTGCATCCTCGGCCCGTCTATAGAGTTCCTTGGTGTGGGTGCGAAGGTGGGCCACCTGCTCCTTCAGTTGGGGGATGTCGTCCTCAGCCATGGAGATTCGGGATTCAGCTTCCGACAGCCGTGCAGTTGCATTGCAGAGGTCTTGTCTGAGGAGGGACACGTCCACCTTAATCTCTCCAATCTTCCCTTCCACAGAGGCCTGCAAGGTACTAATGGCCTGAAGGATGGTATCTAGGTCCCTGCCCTAAGGGGGGCGGGCGGCGGACCCACCATCGCCCTCCCGGAGGGCTCCTGCTCGGAAGTGGTGAACCGATCCATTGTGGTCTGTGTGGGGGCCGGCGTGGACTTGGGGGGGTCCAGGGACGAAGGTCTAGAGTGCAGAAAAACCAGTGCGTGCCGGGATCCTATACGGAGGCAGGTAGCGCAGAGGAGCGTGGAATGACCAGTCCCGGTCTGTGGATCACCCAAGGCGCAGGTGGTTGGGAGGAGTCATCCACCAGAGAGACGCGACGCCGTCAACGCCGACTACAGGATCAGGGGGAGGGGGAGGCGGGAGGTCGATCAAGACTCGAAATCAGGGTGTGCCCAGTGCAGATAAGCCCAGTCCCGCAACACCAGCCAATCCACCACACTTCCGGTGACCCCTCACCGCCAACACAACGTCTGGGCGCTGAGGGGGGGGGGGGGGTTCGGCACACAGAACACCAGGACCGCTTCTAGTGAATAGCCCAGAGGACACCCCGGGCAACACCACCCACCGCCACCCGATGTGGTGGCCGAGACAGCCCGTCACCAGGCGCAAAAACCAGCGCTACGGAGCCCTATCCTGGTCAGTCACCCCAGAGCCCCGAGGTCATGTGCCCAGGGTCAACAACAAGGGCGGATGAAAGCCAGTGGCGTGCAGTAGGGCCCAGCCTGCGAGGGGTCGGAGCAGCAAGGACCGGAGGCCAAAGTTTACCCCTTCCCATCTCCCTCACCACCAGCCCGGCTGTACCAGTGCCTCAAACTCCAGTTCAAACCTCGCAGGTCGCCACACTGCAAGGCAAATGGAGGGCAGGCCCACAGCCCATCCAGAATCCGGCTGAGTAGGCAAGGGGGGGGGGGGGGGGGGGGGGGTCACGGGCAGTTGTTCTTTCGTCCCACTGCCCATCGGTGCAGCTGATCCCCCACCCCAGGCACCGGAGGGACATGAGGCGCCCAGAGACCTAGCCAGATGTGCACCCAGACGGGGGATCGGCCCAGCCCGGTGTCGCTACCACCGCAGGCTCGCCGCAGGCCTCATCGACCTGATCTGATCAGGCCCGCCAGGAAAGAGTCTCTTATAGCGCGGGAGCGCACCCGGTCACACCGAGCCCTGTCGTGGAAGGAGCACAGGGAACAGCACACATGCCCGGGTCCATCAGGGGAAGGGGAAGGGGATGGGCCACGGATGTCTCACAACCCCCCTCCGCTGCCCCATCTGGCAGTCGGTCCCCCGTCACTCACCGGCTGGATTTGCAGAGTTGCACTCACCCAAGGTCGGGCTGGTCCTGCCACCATCGGGCCCCCTCCGCCGCCACCACAGCCTCTCCTTAGGCGCCGGCCACCCCCCTCACTCAACGGCACCTTCCGAGTGCAGGGCTACAGACAGGGCACGGGCCACGGACACAGCTCGGGTTGCTGTAGATGTCCACAAGACACTCTGCCTCCCTTCTCAATACCACTCCGGCGGGTCTTGGGCTCCGCCAGTAGGTGGGCCAAACCAGCGGTGATGAGGAGGCCGCTGCTGGCACTGGAGACACAGCGGGGCAGTGCCACCGGCCAAAGGACACACTTCGCTCAGGTAGGAGAGTCGGATGGGTGCTGATGTGTGGAGGATTCGAGGTGGATGACGGAGGGGTCCGGAGCACTCTTAGAGTGCAACCGCCATCTTGACGCCTCAGACCATGCCCCACTGCCGATGGCTTCTAATGTGACCGGGCGAACGGGAGCCCTGCAGAAACGAAGCAACGTGCTGGCGCGGGCAGAGGAAAGAGAGCGAGCCCGGCATTAAAAAACCAGCACTGAAGCCGGGAAGACAGATAGAAGAGAATCCGGCGCAGCCAACGCTCACCGCTGCATCAGACCCAAATACAAAAACAAAGTACTCCCCCCCCCGCCCACCCAGGACAGAAGAAATCTTGAACAGTGGGGCGGTAGGGGTCACAGAACCTGGGGAGATCCCTACAGAAGCCGATATCCCCCCAAAAATGTTGTCCCTCTCCTCAGAGATGCTAGAGGAAGGGGATAAAGAAGAATCAATGGGGGGACAAAAAGCTGTTGGGCGCAGAGGGGGCCAAAGCGCTAAGTTTGAGAGGTGAAACACTGATCCAAGGTAGGGAGGGTCTAGAGGGGGGGGGGAAATGAAAGCCTGGCATGAGATGGGTCCCCAAATGTGGCACGACTGTGTAAAGGGGAGCTATCGCCCGATGTTCTAGGCGAGCGCTTTTTTCGTTAACCGACTAATCGTATCCCTCTCCAGGAAGGAAGGTACCTCTACCAGCAGTGAGGGATTTCTGGAATCAGATAGCACCTCCTCAGGAGACCAGATGCAAACTACTCAGAGGAAGACTATCACTGGGGGAAGCAAAAGGAAAGATAGCCAGAAATGGCATGTTGGTAAACAGCTCAAGTGGGATTAATCGGATACGCGGCCTGTACACCAGACGGAAGGATCAAAGGAGGGCACAATCGAAGCGGTAGAGATGGACTCTCAAGAAAAAGAACCGTCTCTAACTACGATATTTCGATCTATTCAGCTAATGCAAGGAGTGAGATCGGATGGGCGCAGAGCTAGAGTGGCAAATTAAAAAGTAATTGAAATAGCAGGACACCGGCCAGGGGGGTGCTCTGTCGGATGTCATGCTCAAGCTGGAAAAATAGGAAAACAGACAGCATAGAAACAACTTGTGCTTCTTGGGTATGACCAAGCCCGACCCAACTCTCCAAAATCTTATGATGGGGTTTCTTTTTTTGTCAAGCAGGATTTTGCCCGCGTAACTGTTGAACGGGGTTGGCGGCTAAGACAGTTAATAACTCAATTTCAAAAAGCAGGGGCAAGGGTCTTCTTACAAAACCCAGCAAGACTCAAAGTTAAATTTAAAGGAACCTCTTGTATGTTCTTATCAGAGATTTTAGCACAGGGCTTTATAGACGAAATAATAAGGAAGGAAAAAGGAGGGGAAACCTCAAAGATATGAGGGGTAACAACCTATGAGGCTATTCTGAAGATCAATGATGAATAGTCGCTAATGATATGGTATTTTGTTTTGATTTTTCTGGGAAGATGGTGGAGCAGTTTTTTAGACGCACATCACGCTATACCTGATTGCCTAAGTATTTGGGGGGGTGGGGGGGTGAGAGAGGGGGAGGGTGGGAGAGGGGGGCACTGCTGCGGGGAGGGGGAGGTAGACAGGGATGGTACTGTGTGGGTTTTGGGTATGGGAAGCTACACAGGGATGGCATGGCGGGTAATGATGAAGTAAAAAAAAATCAATTTGGGGTAAAGTTAAAGAATTAAAAGATGAGTAAGTTAAGGATCGCAACGGTCAATAACTGTCGTCTGAATGATTTTTAAAAAAGACAAATAGTAACCCAAGGGCTAAAGTTGCTACAGTCTGATATAGTATGCCTTCAAGAAACTCGCGTAGAAGGGAGCCAAAAAGATTTTTTAAAATACTTGGGATATAGTATTATACCAGCGACAACCCAAGGCACACGTACATGAGGGTAGCAATTTTGGCCCGCCACAAAGCTATCCATTTTTTCTAAGTTAAGGCTGATACAGCCGGGAGTTGAGTTATCGCTAGTTGCAGTGCTCCCGGTTTTCCTATTTTTACGAGATGCTCCCTCTATGGTAGCAATGTGGATGATACCGCTATATTGTGATGGCTGATGAATGAATTATCGCACTGGCAATTGCTAAAGTGATGTGCGAGGACTTCAATATTAATCTCGTCAGTGGCTGGGATCAGGGGGAACCATTTATCGGCAAGAAACCAAAGGTTTACCAAGCTTTAAGCAATATGTTACACAAAAAAAAAAAGCAAACAGCAAAACCATACAAACACTAAAGAGTGTCAGTATTCTCTGTTCTCATACCCTAAAAAAGTCAAACAAAGATTGAGCACTATGATCCCAGGGTGTGCAGCACCACTTCTCCTGCCGTTTCCAAGGAGCAGTCTGAATGACCAAAATAAACTTTTTACAACTGTGGGCTGCACCACCAAACAATGTATCCAAAGATAATGATTAAATGTCCATCCAATGTTGGAAATATTCGAAAATTTCTTTAGTCTTCCTTTGTTGCCTGGTGCTCTACTTTGAATAAAACAAAGGAAGAATAAAGAAATTTTCAAATATTTCCAACATTGGATGAACATTTAATCATTATCTTTGGATACATGGTTTGGTGGTGCAGCCCACAGTTGTAAAAAAAAAAAAATAATAATAATCTTTAAGCAATATGTGCCAAGAGCAAGGTTTGTACGATGTCTGGGCTAAATTGAGGACTAAGGAACAAGGTTTTACGTACTACTCTGCCCCTCACCAGAAACATGTGAGGCTAGATTTTTTTTTTGTCTCGCACTCTGTCAGACAAAAAAGTACAATTGAAAAGGCCCCCAGATATCTTTCAGACCATAATCCACTGGTACTTGAGGTGCAGGGGGGAGCGATCAGGAGAAATCTTTTTCTTCATGGACATTTGAAAGAGCGTTACTGGTGGATAAGGCCTATGTGGAGTACATGAAGAAATGGATTCCGGAATTTCTGGGTAGGAATCTTGGAACGGCCTCTCTTGGCACAGTTTGGGATACACTAAAAGCAGGGATACGGGGGAAACAATGCAATATGGAAAAATAAAGCGGAAAAGGTGTAACTTCACTCCTTGCAATCCAGTTTAACCCAGGCTGAAGGCAATTTAATTAAGGCCATACAACAGAAGGAAAGCATAGAGGACGCTTGCCTAGGGGTTGCAGTAAATAAAGCTGCAATAGGGGAGAAAATATTGAAAAAAGCTATTGACAAAGCAACTGTGCATCGCGAGGAGATGTACGAGTGAAATTACTCGGAATGAAATTAAGGAAATAAGAGGCTTGAGGTCAGATGTTAGTGAAATCCGAGCTGCTTTCTGCAATTTTTATCGGACTCTATATACAGAGGATCGGGGGGGGATGTGTAGTGAGACAAAAAAAAACATAAGGGCGGGACCTGATCACCATAAAAAATGTGTTTTATAAAATTGAAAGGATCTCCTGAATAATTCTATTTACCCGAAACTTCTGTTTGTAACTGATTAAATTGAACTTGTTGATGGGTCACGTAAATTAACAAGCCACTAGAATAAAACAAGGAAAGCGCATTATATGAAAAACCCCGGGAGCTGAATTTCATGTAAGGGGAGATGTTTCTCCACATGAAACAACTACTTACTGCACAGAACAATGTCTACAATGTAAGCTCTGAGCAAATTAATAAATCCCTCTGACAAAGTGTCCAGCTTGGAATCTGTGCTATGCAGAAATGGAGGGTAATTAAGAACACCTAATACGTTGGCTATACTGAAAACAAAACACAGACTTTATTCAAAAAAGGTAGCTGCCATGTTTCCACACAATGCATTAAAGTGCAAATATGTTTGAATGCATGGAGAGACAAGGAAGGGTGTTGCAGCAACAGAATTTATTGATCAAACCAATAATTCTAAAAACGTTTCAGCATAGGAATCTGCATGAAGTAAAAAAGAAAGGTAAATACATACACCTTATAAATAGGCTTAAATAAAAAAGCCCCTTAAAGACAGGGAACCGTCATCTTGGTACAATGAACCCTAGATTTAAGCACTTCTACAAGGGTTATTTATGTTGCCCGCTATTTAACTGAAGGGAGCAAAACAAAAAAGAAATCAGAGAATGTTCCATAGACCAGAATGTGAAAAGTCAAAAGAAGATATTCAAAACAGTGGTCAAAAACAATCTGACCATTCATTAGATGTACTAACAAGACAGACATACGTAGTCATGAGAACAAACATGGTTAAAACCATAAAATGTATAAACAAGTTCGAAAAAGATAGTACTCACCCCAAGGCAGAGACCTAATGGTCACAATCTGCACACCCCTGTAACGACCCTAAATTTAGTATTTAGGGGTGACTCTGAACCTTGCCTCCACAGATACGAGAAGAAAGAATGAGAATCGTAGAGCAGTGCTGATCGAGGAAGAAGACGGCACCATGCTTTGGCCCCAGCCCTACCGGCCTGTCCCAACTTCGACCTGTAACCAGCGAGACCCCGGCATGTCCAGCAGCCATCCAGAACCCAGAGGACCTGCCCTGCATTCACCAGAACGACTGTCTCCAGTGAGAACCGTATTTTTTCAAACTAAAGACTCCAACACAGAATCTGGATCCTGGCAGCTCTCCGGCTCTGCACAGGACACCCACAGCCCAAGTTAGTGGACCAACACCATGACGAGGTCTCCCCAGCGATCCTGACCTGGGATCCGGTGATCCTTGAACTGTCTCGACCGTCTACCAGATGCCTGCAGCCTCAACCTTTGCTCCCACAACCTAGTGGCCTGCTCATAAGCAGCCCCTGACCGAAGGCCTTCTAGCTCCATCTGCTATCATTGAGGCCCTGCACTCTGCACCAGGCCGCCATAGTGCCGCTGGTTGTGCAACTTGAGTGCCACTTTAGGGAACCTTGGTTCTAACCCCAAACAGCTATTCTTGCAGGACGTTTACTTTACTGCAAACCAATAACATTCTTTTCTTCCATAGGAACCAATGTTATGATATTTGTCCCAAAAATGTTCTAAGTGTTGAACTGACATTTGTATGGAAACCAAAGTAACTTTGCTTTAAACCCAACAGTGTCTTACTTAACCTTTGTATTGTAGGACCCAGAATGATAGTTAGGCATATCACGCCGGGTAATCGACGTAACTAAAAAGTAATCCAAAAGTACACTAGAGTAATTCAAATGTGTTTTTAACTGTTCTAAAAGCAAATACAAACCTGCCACTATTCCAATTTCAACCACAATTGTATTTTCTCATTAAGTTTGGCATTTGAAAGTATATCCTACTTGCCTGTGCCAAGTCTTGCTTGGTTCTAGAAACAAAACATAAGTGTACTTTATTTATACTTACCTAATTGGTCTGGATTCAGTCTGAGTGTGTGCCATAAGTTCCTGTCTGGGTGAATACAATAAATACTTAACACACCCTCTTGATAAGAATAACTGCTCGACCACACTACCATAAAGAGAGCTGTTAGTGATTATCCAATTTAGCCTCTGCTATACCTCTGTGGATCCACTGGACTATGTGCACCCTATACTATGGGAATCCACTGGACTCTCTGCACCCTATACCTTACTTAGGTATAGTTTATACAGAGCCAGCTTCCAACACCATGGTGGGTGGTTGCTGAACAGCTCACAATCCAATTCAATTTTCATCTGTTCAACAGTTCCTGTATATTACCTCCTCTAAGTGGAAATTTGACAATCTCTTACTTGACATATGAAAGATGATTCAGAATGGGACCTACTCAAGAAATGGGCAACAAGTGGGGCATTTTGGACTTGTCGCCTGATGCAACTCTTGTGCTGAAAAATGAGGTATTTAACTTTTTGTGTTGTTTGACCTACATATACACACAATTACAAAGACACTTGATCGCAAAGATTAAATTAGCAGAGGAGTTGCAGCTTCTAAATTCTGTCAGTGTGCATGTGTGATGTTGTCATGCTGAAAAATGTTTGTATCCATAGTGAGATTACACACAGAGCAGCTGCTACACTTAAAATGTCTGACTGCAGGTGGTAAACCCAGTAAGGAGGGTGTGGGTTTATAGTACATGGCCTTCATCAAATAGTCATATACATTTCTCCCTCGTCTAAACGAGAAGAGAGTGGCCTTCTTATTTAGTCTACTGGTTGTAAGAATATTCTATTGTTTCTTCACAATGCTAGAAATGTTCCTATAAGTTGCAATGTAAGTCCTAGGCTTAACTAAGGTGTCTTTAGAACAACACTGAGCCTGTGGAAGAGGCTAGGAAACCAAACGTTTGGGATAGCCCCTTTCTCTTAATTTAAGAGAATTGATTGCTGCCTCCCTGAAATAGTCAGACCACTAATTGCAGTTCTGGCGAGTTTACAGGAACTGACCATATGGGAGATTGTCTCAAGAGCCCATGGGGATGGTAACTCGGTAGGATAAAAGTGTTGTATTCAATAGGTTTTCTATATGAATATGTGCCCAGTTTGCCTTCATGTACTCTGATAGTTAGATCTAGAAAAGGTAGTAAAGTGGTGCTGTAATTGTAAACTGTAAATGCGTATGACTACTATTAAAAGTTTGTGAGTTCAGTTACACTACCTCTGCAATTCATTAGAAACTCATCTATGTAACATTTCCATAGACGATTGTGAAAAGACATCTAAAAATTATGCATACAAAGTAATTGACCTCCACTGCAATTCACATCTGGTACTTCTCTGAAAAAGATCAACAGCTATCGGTCAATTGATCAACCAAATATTTCTTATTATATTATCCTATATAGACATTTTTATAACAAAGTGAAAGTAGGTTCCAATACAGCAATCATACACTATAGTTCTAAGCAACCATATACTGAGAAATAACAGTTCAAAAGGGCCACAGTGGCTGTGTTAAGTCACCAATCAGTGAGTAATAGTGGAAGACATCATCAATAGAACAGAAATCCAGTACACATGGGGACGCCAATTTAAATGCAGAGGCAAGAAGAGGCTGGGCAAAGTACAGACCATGTCCATCTAGCTCAAATTTGATTTAACGGGCTGAGAGGCACCATCTTGGAACACGGTGACCTCAGCAAAATGTGTTGAAAAACTGTCAAGGCAACATTGTACAATACCCGTGTACTGGATGCTCCTTGTTGCGCCAAACCATAGACACAGGGCATTATGCAGGAGTGGCGTCAACCACAAACGTTAAGTGATTTTCAGTCTCCTGGCCCTTGCTGAAATTTAAGAGTCGCATTTCATTATTCTCATTAATTATTGTCCCTTGTTTTTTAATATTGCATTCAGCCAAATAATGTAAATCTCCAATCAAGCACATTCGCCTATCTGACTGTAAGTACCTTACTAGTATCACATTTTTGCGTTAGTACACTGCATGGATCATTATAATAATGGATCATTATAATAATCCAACCTATTAATTCCATCCTTCCGATAGGTTATCCTTAACCAACACCTCTGCACCACCAACATTGATATCTGTGGGATGTGCACAGGGGTTAGTATCGTTCGCCCATGTTTGACATTAGGCAGTTCCTGGTAGTGGATGCTGCCTAACACACATTTTTATTAGTCCCATTCTTGTGACAACCAGTAGTCCCTCGACCAAAGTCAGGTGTCAGATTCCAACTACTTTTACTTGTGAGATCCATTAATTGAGAATTGACGCATGACTATATAACACAAGTATGGGGCAGATAGTACAGTATCACAATATAATAAAATGTTACTTACCCTGCGAGCCTCTGTCCGTGGCTTGCAGTGCTGTAGATTTACATCCTGTGCATACTTCTGCCATCTAGTGTTGGGTCCAGATGTGTAAAAGTTGTTTTTCTTTGAAAAAGTCTTTTGAGTCACGAAATAAGAGTGACTTCTCCCTTTGGTGATAATGCGCATGGGCATCAACTCCGTTGTTTGATTTTTTTCCTGCACACCAGGTGAGGATGGAGAGTAAAACGAAGTGATAGGTAAGAGATGTCCACGCATAAGAGGAAAAAAGGGAGATATGAAGAGATACTGAAACGGGGACAAGCAGGGGAGCAGAGCAGACAGTAGGTTGAAGACAGGGACTGACCTTTGACGAATGTGTGACTACAAGGCAGCCCTTTCATGCCCCCATTGGGAGCAAAAGCCCTGTTAATGTGGGGTAATTCCTCTTAGAAGAAACAGCAAGTATAATGCTTGTACCAAACTAATTTTTTGTCTTAAAAATCATACATGCAAGTTGCATGCCCACACTCTCATTTTACACTCACGTCTTTGGGGGAAGTAACTTCATCGCATCCCACCCTGACGAAAGCTCCCGGACCTTTGTTAGGCCATTAGGAAGGGCTGAAACATGTTGGTGTATCAGTTAGGGTCATAGGACCATTACATCCTTTAGCCCTCCCACTCCATCAATAAAGGATACTTTAGGAGTGGGTGAGGGATTTTATCTTTAAAGTTATGCCCCTATACGCCAAGTCTTTTTAAGTGCTCCCTGAAATATGGTTGAGCCCGAGCCCACCCCCACCTTTAGGAGTTGGGTTGAGCTCGATGATGAAGCATGTCACTATTAAAATGAGTGAGGGCTACATTAAGAGAAGGCCACCTTTCCCTCACACCCACCAAAGTGGGTTGGCAAATATCTGGCGTAAACTTCCTTGGTTCCACCTGCAATTTTGAGAGATCCTGAAACGGCCACAGGTGTCTGGGGAAGAGGGTGGGCATGTGTGAATCTACAGCACTTCATGACGCAAACAGAAGCTTACATGGAAACATTTTCCGTATGAGGCATGTGTGGCTGTAGATACACATGCTGGGCATAGACCGTAAAGCAGACCTCCTCAAAAGCGGTGGCTAGCCTGTGGATGTTGCAGTTGTTTGGAACAATGTATGTAGCACTGCTTGATCAACATTAGCTTGTTGACGTGCTAGAACATCCACACAGTAGTGCTTAGCAAAAGTGTGGGGTGTCGACCAAGTGGCTACTTTACATCTGTAAGCTATTGGGATAATTCCAAGGATGGCCATAGAGGCTCCTTTACTGCAAATAGAGTGCGCCCTATGGGGAGCGCGTAAAGTTATTTTAGCTTTAACATAACATGATTGAATACATTTAACTTTCCCTCTGGCAATGCCTGATTTGGATATAGCCTTTCCTTTACGGGGTTGAAAGAAAGCAACAAAAAGTTGTTACATTTTTCTAAAAGATTTTGTTCTATCAATGTAGTGCATAAGGGCTCTTGATATCTTAAGTATGGAGAGTCCACTCCGCAACAGAGTCTGGTTGTGGAAAAAAGGGAAGTAGGTTGATTAATTGAGGTGGAAGGGGGACACTACATTTGGTAGGAACTTTGGGTTAGTGTGGAGACAACCCTGTCACCATGAATTTGGTAGAAGGGTTCTTCCAGGGTTAATGCCTGAACCTCGCTGACAGGTCTGAGTGATTGAACAGCAGCTAAAGATGCCCCCTTCCAAGAGACAAACTGAAGGTGACATGGGTGAAGGGGCTCAAATAGAGGGAGCATGAGTCGTGCGAGTACAATTTCAGGATTCCATGAGGGTGCTGACAGAACCCGTGGTGGAGTCATTCTTTTGAGGCCTTCCACGAAGGCTTTATTTACTTGTATTCTGAAGAGTGATGTATTGCCTATATTGAAGATAGGCAGCTACTGCAACTAGATGCAACCTTATTCAGGTGAATGCCAAGGCAGAAATTTGTAAATAAAGCAAATTACAGACAATTTTCTGTACCTGCCTGAAAAGGGTCAATTTGTTTGGAACAACAATAGCACAAAGCTTTTCCATTTGGTCACGTAGCAGGAGTGGTAGGCCTGTGCCCTTCCTTGAGAATGGTAATGCACTCAAGATTAAGTTTCCAAATTCTATGACCTCTGGAGCCAGAACGTCAGGTTGAGTGACTTGGAATCTGGGTGCCTGATTTCTCCATGGTTCTGTGTGAGAAGGTCTGCCCTGCTGGAAAGCCTATTGTGCTGAACCAGAGAAAGGTTGAGGAGACTTTTGTACCATGGTTATGAGCTCATGTGTGAGCTACCACGGTGAGAGATGTTTGCCGAAGCCTCTGAACTAGAAATGGGAGAAGAGAGAGAGAGGAGAAAAAGCTTTGGCAAATAACCCTGACCAATTCATCCATAGTATATTGCTGCTGGACTGTGGATACCTGGAGGCGAAGTCTGGATATTTATCATTGTCCGCTGTTGATAACAGACCTATTTGAGGGAACCCCCATTTGCAAAAGTAATGACAGAGGACTTGCGGTTGGAGTTCCCATTCGTGGACTTTTTGCCGCATCCTGCTGAGAAGGTCGGCAAAATTATTGCTCATCCCTGGAAGGTACTCTGCTAACAGGTGAATGTTGTGACGAAGAGCCCAATGCCAAATGGCTTGAGAGAGCTGAGACAGTTGTGGAGAACATGTTCCTCCCATTTTCAGAAGGAAATACATGGCTGTCATTGCCTGTTAGGTTAGGTAGAAATGCTTTCAACACTAGGTGAACAGATAGAAGCTCTAAATAGTTGATGTGGAGACCCAGGTATTTATTTTCCCATAGGCCCTGGAAGAACAGATTCTATAAGTGTGTATCCCACCCTGTGAGTGATGAGTCTGTTGTAACAATGGTCTGGGGAACAGGGTCGATGAATGGTCGCCCCCTCAAAAGGTTGATTTTGTTCCACCTTTGCAGAGAGTGATGACTGAGCTGGCCTATCAACATTTGATCGTCCCAATAACCCTCTGTCTGAGACCACTGTTGAGCTAGACATTCCAGCAAAGGACACGTGAAGTTTTGCATGAGGTACTATGGCTATGCAGGAAGCTATCATGTCCAACAGGCGCATGACTATCCTGACGGAGCTGCTGATTTGGTACTAAAGGATTGTATCCTTGCAGAATTGGGATAGGTTAGCACTACCTGTGCATTGAGAATAGCAACTAGATAAGGCTGGATCTGTAGAGGTGGGAGGTGGGATTTGGTGGTGTTGACGGTGAACCCTATATGATGAAGCAGATCTATTGTGATTTGCGTACGGTTTAGGCACTGTTCACGGGTGGCAGTATTGATGAGCCAATCATCCAGATAAGGGAAAACATGGATTGCTTGTATGCATAGGTGAGCGGCGACCACCGCAAGGCATTTGGTTAATACCCGAGGAGCAGTGGTGCCCCCAAAAGGGAGGACTTTGAACTGGTAGTGCCTTCGGTCTACTACAAACCAGAGATATCAGGGATGTTCCGGGTGTATTGGAGTGTGGAAATAGGTGTCAATTAGATCTAACACAGCCATAAAGTCGACCTTGTTGGAGAAGCGGAACGACATCATGAAGGGTTACCATGTGAAAATGTTCTGAAAGGATGTATTCGTTTAGCGGTCTGAGGTCAAAAATGGGCCGAAGGGACCCGTCCTTTTTGGGTATGAGGAAGTATAGTGAGTATACTCCTGCACCTTGGTGATGGGTGGTGACTGGTTCTATCACCCCATTGATGGGGAGGGTTTTGATCTAGTCTTCGAGTAGAGTTTGATGTTCTGATGATAGTCCAAAATTCACTGGTCTGAGGTGATGGTTTGTAAGAAATATTTCAGCCACCTCCCGACAGGTGTTTTATGATCGGGGTCAAAATAGGAAAGTCAGGGTTTGGTGGCAGATGAAGCTCCCCTGGGGTGGCGGGAAGGGGGGGGGGGGGGGGGGGTACCCTTGTCTCTGCCTCTGGATCTGTTGCCTCTGTAGGAGCCTCTACCGGAACCCCTGTGAGAGGCCTGTTGGCCTTGGGTGCGCTGATAAGAGGTGGAGGTTTTAGAGGAGGCAGTCTCGGAAAACCCACGGTACAAGGAGTGGTGGAAGGACCTACAGGGAGCTGGTGTTTGTAGTGCCCCCATTGCTTTTTCCATTTGTGTTCTTTTTTTATTTTTTCTAAAGTTTATTCCACCAGCTCGCCATCAAAATGCATGCTGAGAGCATTTTGCTGGAACTCTGGCTTAAAGCCAGAGATGCAAAGCCATGCATACCTTAGGAGGAGAATGCTGGTATTTACCCCTCTAGCAGCAATGTCTGCTGAATCTAGGGAACAACAAACTGTAGTATTTGAAATGAGTTTGCCCTCAGAGACAAGTTGTAGGTCCCGTTTTCTGTGCTCCTCAGGGAGGTATTAGAGAATGTCCTCCATTTCGAGTCAGTGAGCACTGTCATACCTTGCTAGGAGACCCACAGTTTGCAATATCCCAGTGGTTAGCTGATTGCACAGCTTCCCTTTTCCACGCCACATTAATGCATTTACTTTCTTTATCTGGTGGTGCGGTCTTCACTGGCCTGGGAGTTAGCTCGTTTACGGGCAATGGTGATGACTAGTGAGTCTAGCGGAAGCTAACCACGAATATAAATGGGGTCAGATCTGGAGGTCTTTTATTTTTTGTCCACCTTGGGTGTTATGACCCTAGCTCTCACAGGCTCTTTGAAGATGTCTGGGGTGTGACTAAGCATCTCTTTGAGCACCAGAAGATATTGGGTGATGCAGTGGGAAGAGGGAAGTGTTTATAAAATTAAGTTCTCCTCTAAGAGCTCCTTGTGCAGTTCCACCTGCAGAAAGGAGGCGGCACTTCCTATGAGCTCCTATTAAGATGTAGAGTCATCAGGAGGAGAAGTAAAGATCAGGGTCTGTATCCCCTGGTGGTTCTACGTCATACGAGTCCTATGGGTCATCTTGTGGGGGTGGGGGGGATATCAAATGGGTCATCCACCCCACCACGCCCACCTGTGTCAGAATGTGGAGATCCCTGAGCTGTAATGTCAAATGGATCTCCTAAAGAATAAATTGGAGGAGGCAAAGGCAGGGGAACAGGTGGTGGTGCAAGAGGTAAGGGACCAGTGGCCTTACCTGCCTTCTTGTGTATTTTAGCAGGAATTGGATTGTCCAAGGATTCCTGAAATGATAGCTGCCAGTTGGATGGTGGAGCAGAACAGTCCAAAGGGTGGGCAAGGATGCGGCCCGTCTGAGGGCGTTAATCACAAGTGTTCTCGGGGTGGTGTAAAGGGGGAGGGAATGCCATACTTACGGATTGTTGAGTACGTGGGAGGTCTTCTATCTCGAGGTTGAATTCCAAGTCAGAACCGGAGCTGCCCTCACAGAAGGCGGCCTCTTCATCTGCAGCATATGGCTGTGGGTGTTGCCCCCTCATGACGTGGCCAGGACAGAAAAGGTCTGGTGTTTCTTCTATGCTCCTCTGCGACATTTCGAGCAGACTTGCACGATGGTCACACAGAGTTTTCTTGGAGCATAAGGGCATCACAGTTAGCATTGCTGTGTTTCAGCAACAGGCACGAATTACAGACCAGATGTAAGTCGGTCCAAAGGTTTTTGGTATGGCATTGAGGAGAATAACAAAAGGGCATTTGTTCCACCACCAGAGACACATTCCCGAGAAACGCAATGGAGACGGGTGCAGGCCCCGATGGCCAAGGCCCAGAAGGAGCCACGATCAAACCGAACCCGCTCGATCAAATTATTCTAACGTCAATACGCTAGGGAAACAGAGGAATGCGATCAAAGACAAAACAGACGGGTGGAAGGTACTGTGCGAACAGAAAAGAGCACGCCGATAGACTCGAACTGGAGCACTTGAGCATACGTCCAAACCTGACGGAGGAAAGAAAACAATCTAATAATGGAGTTGATTCCTATGCGCATTATCACCAAAGGAAGGAGTCACTCTTCCTCGTGACCCAAATGACTTCTTCAAAGAAAAACAATTTGCACAAATCCGGACACAACACGACAAGGCAGGAGAATGCACAGCATGTGTATCTACAGCCATACATGCCTCGAACAGTTGATTTGCATTGGATCTTTCCCCAATAACTTGCATTTGCTTTAATTTATTGGTGGGTGATTTAAAACCATACATACATGTATACTTGACAATCAAGTCTTATTTAGGTTAGGACAAAATTCGCACAGCCTAGGAATCAATTCTGTATAGGTTTTATTGAATATTAGGAGTTATAGAAAACTTGCATGTATGTTTATATACACGTTTTAGGTAAAACTGATACACAACCTTGTTTCTGTCTGGAGGAGGCCCTTCTGCAACGGGCCAAAATGCTGCAGCTTTCTTTTGAAGAGAAAGTTCAGCATGAATTATTGAACGTGTATTGATTAATTCGCACAAAAACATTGTCTGCAAAAAGTGAGAACAAGCTATTCTTTTTTTCTTTTACCACTTGAAATACCTCTCGGTGTATGAAGGACACTATACGCTTGTGATGACAACCCCACAACAAAAAAGAGCACAGGGAATGTGTATTTGAATCATCTACGTTGTAGCCAAAGAGCAAATCTATACAATATGCAAAAAAAAATTGTGAACCTTAGTTTTAATTTAAATCATATTTATCTCGTTACTTTTCAACATATATGACAGACCTAAATGATATCAATATTTCTGAATGTTTTCCATTTGAACGCATGCAGATTAACTATATTGTTACAAACTATGGAGGTTGAAGTTTCCCAACAGTGACAAATATTGCTATTGTTTACCAAAATACCATTTGGTCCAATTTTTAGGTCACAGTCTACCAGAGGCTGGCTATGCTACAGACATTTTGGAGAGTTTCAGAAAGTTGATCTGAGAATGCATCCTGCCAGTTGCTTGCCGTTGGCTTTGTGGTTTGTAACTCCCGTTTTCTTGCTTTCCATTTGCTGGCATAGTTTGCTTTAGGCTATCCAGGTTCAGTTAGTTCCTCCCAATACCAAAGCTGTGTTTACTGTATTCATCCATGAACTCATTTTCTGTATTAAACAGGTCTTTAAATCTTGTTCTTATCGCATCACATTTGATGGGCATTCAAAGACCGAGGTCAAATTTAAAAAAATGTTATGCCAATTGGAAGTTGTTCTATTATGAAACACAGAAACATGTGTCCAGCACTGACTGCAAAATGCATTTTCCCTAGTTGCACTATGCAATGGGTGATAGTAACAGTAGATGATGGGATGGAATAAGTGCACACTTAATGCTCAGGCAGCACCCTCTATGTGCACACCATCAATAAATACTTTGTTAAACACCACAAAAAGCACTGAAACTTTGTACTTTCTCCTACAAACCTCATTACAGAGCCATAACAGGCAGCCTTGTGGCTATGTCCTAATCTGACCACAAATAGCCCTGTGGGCTAATTTCCTCTGACAGAGACCGGAAACTCAGTATTTTCTCACTGAAAGCAACAGTAGGCGCTACACTTCTGTCACACAGGAAGCATCCAAGTGCATTGTGCTTTTTCTAGATAAACTGCCCTGCAGCACCAAGCTCCTTCATTGGAACAACTAGTCTTTACAGCGCTTAGAAAGGACAAAAAAAATGTACAAACTTTCTTATGGTCAGATAAATAGCATCATGCTCTAAAGTAACAAGAAGCCATGTTGATCCTTACTAACAACCAAGAAGCACTTGACTTTCATGTGACATGGCGAATCCCTAGCCCGGGTAATTTTAACAATAATATTCCTTTTCCTAAGGAACTGGACTATTGCCCATTACAAACAGCAAAAAAAGCAACTGATTTTCTCATTGCCAGAGAGCACAACCACGTCACATGCTTTCTCTCATGAAAGAACAGTTAAGTATCACATTTTATTTAATTAAGAATGTTGTTTATTTTTAAGCGGGGGTGTTCCAACCCCGATTTGAATGGACTTCAGACACTTCCAAGCTTGAGTCACAGTGTTAGCATACAGATGGCATAATTGCCATGGGGCCTCACGCGCAACACCTTCAGACACTCAGACTTTTAGCCAACAGGGCTTTCGGCAGCTGGAATTATTTACCCGACCAATCTGTGGCACCATGCACGTAGTTGCCAAGTGGTCCCACATGATAAGGACACATTAAGCTACTTTATGCTTCAGGCCAGTAGCACAATGCAATCCGAGGCTTGTCATTTAACACTTCTCATTATAGGGAAGGGATTATAAGTGCCAGAAAGAAACCTGCTTTTGGGAACGAATCCAGGACAGGTTGATATTATGTCTAACAAGGGTTACTTTTCACTCAGTTTAGTCCACTAGAACTTGCGAATCCGTTTACCAAAGCATTTCCTAACATATTTATTTGTGTTCTCTTTGTGTAGTACACAGGAATAGATGCTGCACTGCACAATAATATACACTGTCCTGAAAAGCAGTATATTGTGAGCCCAATATTATTAATTAATCAGAAAGTACTACTGAGCAGCCACCTGGCAGCCATCAATCATGGGACGTATAGACAGGCAGATGATCCGGGTTACGCAATGGACAGATGGATACTGCCGGGGGGTACATATAACAGGGCTCTATACACACACAGAGGGAAACTCCATCTAACGGGACCGACCAAACACTCTGCACAAATCTGGCAAGCAGCTACAAGAAGTTTGGGGTGGGAGGGCAAACCAACATTAGCCACCCCCACCCCCATGGGATTCTGACATACTTGGGAATTTGTGGAAATTGAGGGACTTTGACAAGTGGGACCTTATAGGCATCTCTAGGATTGGCGACCTCTTGGTAAAGGGGGAGGTTAAATCATTTCCTACCCCAAAGCAGGAGCACGATCTGGCCGCAATGGAACACTTTAGATACCTACAGATTCGACACGTACTTCAGTAATGCCTTCACAAGGGCAACGACCCTCCTGAATCCTCGCCCCTGGAGGACAGGATTTTAGATGGCTACTTGCCAACGAATGCCATTTCCCTGACCTATAAAAAGCTTGTCAATGACTCACCCGAACCCCTACAGCATCCACGGGAGAAGTGGGAGAGGGATGGAATTATATTGGACGACGAAGACTGGGTGGAGGCGGTTGCTTCCCCGCGAGAGGTGGCCATATCAGCCAGACTGCAATTAGTCCAACTTAAAATATTGCACCGTATCTATATGACAGGACCCTGTCTGCTGAGAATGGGGAGTGCGGAGAATAGCAACAGTAGGAGGGGCTGTGGCAGTGAAGGTTCATTCCTACACATCCTCTGGGAATGTCCACGTATCCAGAGGTACTGGAAGAGAATAAACAACACCATTAGTGAGGTCCTTGCACTTACTGTTCCCATGGAGGTCAAGCGGTGTCTCCTGAATGTGTGGGAGCTAACAGATGACATGGGTCAACTTGGGGTTGATGGTACCAATCAATACATTAGACCTCGATTGTACTGTACAGATTTGGTTTGAATCTAAGAATGTCATGACTAATGGTGCCTTGTAATGTCGATTTTCTTTGTTTAATAAAAAGAATGGGGAAAAAATATTAATTAATCCCTTACATTTTTTTATTTATATTCTTTTCTGGATGGTCCAGCAACTGAAATTTGCTATCGAGCCAGTCAAATTTGCTATCGAGCCAGTCATGCCTTACTAATGCAAGGTGACTTCTGGTATTATTTAATGGGCATCTGCCAACTTGGAACAGTAAATTAGAATTAAACAAAAAATGGCAGCCCCAACATCATTTTGCTGTGTGCGCATTCATGGTGACGAAGATATGCATATATGTCATCACACCAAGAGAGGACAGTTTGCATTATTTTATGCTTCTCTTTATCAGAAATTATAATTTTTCTTTTTGTCGATGCAGCATCAAAAATAAGCAACGTGAAAGCTTTGCCAATGCTTGTTCAACTATAGAGAACCCACTTGGTAGTAATATCTTCATGCATTTCCAGGTTCTTTAGTTATTCGGGCTCTCCCTTATAACCTTAACTACTCAGCCAAACTAGGTAGCACCTCAATACACACTGCCACCATTGCCTATACTGTCAAGTTATCCTTGGTAATGTCCTTTCTGATGGATATTCTGCCTAATCGCAGTGCGCCTGTGCGCAGGTAAGTGGTTGGGATCATCCAGCTCAATGTCAACTTTGTTCCACTCTGAGTGTGATACACAGAACACCATATAAGGGCCACCCAATCATTCTGACTCCAGAAGCGGAGTCAAAAAGCAAATTCCAAGTACCAGAGCGCAGATCCCTAAAATGGGACCTTTTAAATTGGAAAAGAGACCATTCCACAAAACGGAGAGGAGGGAGGTCAGTGAGGAATCTGCAGTTAAATAGAGTATCCACCAGAAAAAGCTTTACCTAAGGGAAGTAACCTCTTCTGATGGATACTTATAACCGCAGGTTCCTTATCTTGTTAACAGATACCAAAGCAGCAAACCATGGTATTGCACAGGGCCTACCTCACTCCACACAGACTAGACAGAATGTTCCCCCAAACACAGCATCATTGCCCGAGATGTTGGTTAGAAGGCGCTGACTTAATATATATGTTATGGGCCTGCCCAAGACTACGGGCATACTGGGACACCACAAGGCATAGGATAGGGGAGGCGGCAAATCGTGAGGTGAAGGATACAGTAGAGGAGTGCATATTAGGGCTAGATACAGGAGCGTCCAAATATAAAGTGCAATACCGTTTTATGGATTTAGCACTTATATTAGCTATACGAAATATTACAATGAGATGGAAGTCGCGGAGACCCCCGGATGTACTGACATGGCACACGGAAATAATACGTTGGGGCACCGCAGAGTGTGCAGCATTGCGCAGGGAAGAGCTTAAAGGGTTACGGAAAGTGCCAATAGCACTAGAATGGGACGCTCTGCTGGAAACCATAAAATCCATAGCCAACGATGAAGCCCCGCCTTAAATGCTATCAATCATTACACAAAAGGATAACCATGCCCTGCTGACGCAGCGTACGCAGGAGATACCGAGACACAGACCACTGACTATGCACTCAGCCTAGATGGATCCTTGCACATACAAGGCTGGAAAGAGCAGTACGCGTGAGACCGGGGTGGGAGGGGAGAGGGGAGTTGGGGACAGTTAGAAATATTATTGTGGAAACGTGAATATCGCAAACGAGCATCCTCATTTAGTTCCTTAACAGCCGATACGACAGCTGCATTATGATGTCATATGTATTCGGGCCGCAGTAGAGTACTGCAGCGGATCTACGTGTTTATATTTGGGTGTAAACAATGGTGCAAGCTGTGCAGATCATAATGTTGCAAACGAAAAATAAGAAACTCAATAAAATATGTTTAAAAAAAAAACCGATACCAAAGCAGTACCTCCCAAGCTGGATTGTTAGTTAAATGGCTGAGATCAAGAAGTCCTGCAGGACTGAGCAGGTAAAATCCCCTTGGTGCTGGTTCCAGCAGAGCTCTCATATGCCATCTGTCATGCTCAGGTAGTAGGATGCAGGAGGCTTGTAGACCAAGAAGCCTCAAAGTCACTCTCACTGAGACTTAAGACATAGGCTGAAACAACGGGTCTATAGCCTCAATGTCCTGAACTTGTTGCTTCTAAGGAAAGGTCAGAAGTGGATTTTGAACCCTATGATGTAAGGAGTTTTGCCTCTGCCAGGAGATGGTCAGCAACTGACTGTGGCAAGCCTGCCTTCAACTGCCAGCCATCGAGCTAAGGGAAGACTGGTTACCCCCAAGCTCTAAAGATGGACAGTGGCCGCCACCATCTACTCACTGAACAAGGGGCACTGGTGAGGTCGAAGGTGAGTACAGCAAACTGAAAATGCACAGGTAGCATTTGTGGGCCTGCAGGACTGGGATACAGAAATAAGTGTTTTGAAGGGACAACACCACCATCTAGTCTCCTCGATTCAGGGAAGAAATCACTGGGGCCAGCGTGAGGATCTTGAATTTATCTCTTTGCAAGAAGGCAATTAGAGCGAGAATAGCCATACTATGACAAAGGCCTCCATCCTTTTTCGGCACAAGGAAGCAATGGGAATAACTAAGTCTCCACTTCCGAGGCAGGTACCCTCCCTACGACATCTTTAGTCAAAGCAAACAATGAAAAATGGACAGGTGGTACTGCAAAAGCTGCTCTTATGTAGGTGGCAGGTGCAGTGAGTTGAAAAAGAATGGGAGGGTGTAACCCCATTGGAAGATTTGAAAGATTCTTCTGATGCACTGGTCTGCCACCTGTGGAGGAAGTCGTGACTCCTGCCTCCTAGAGCTTGGATGTGTGCCACTAAGGGAGCACTAAAGAGGTTTTAAAGGTGATGTGGGTAGGATAGAGGTACTGAGATGCATGTTGTTCCTGATGTTCTGGACGTTGTCAGTTAAGGCCACTGCGCTAACCTTGAATGGGCTGAGAGGCCTATTGTGCATGTGGCGGTGTTGGGTGCTGTTGATTCGCCAAGCCTCTGCCATAACCTCAGAAAGGAGCAAACTGTTGAAGTGGTGCTGAAAGGTCCAAAGAACACATTGAGGCTTGGCTAGTCTTAAAACGCTCCAAGGCTATATCAGTTTTCCCGCCGAATAGGCAGGATCCATCAAAACGCCTGTTCATTAGGAATGCCTCTACATCCCCGGAGAATCACGTGGACTTCATCAATTGTGCCCAGACGCTCCATGCTTGTTTTAACTGCCCTTCCGAGACAATGAGTGATGTTAAGGCCACATTGGGTGACAACCCTGGGTGCATCCGGCCATCCTGAATGGTTTGGGCCAAAGAAGCCTGTTAGTCTTCTGGGACTACCGGTAAGATCTCACCAACAATGTCCCAGAGTGCAGCTTCTGAGGAGGCAGCTGGTGTTTACTGGCCTCAAGCAAGGCGGGCAGATAAAAACATTCTCTTCTCAAATGCTTCCGTAGGTTTGGACCCTTTGCATTAGATGAGATGTTAGGATTCCCTCTGCTGATGGACATCTGCACCACCAAACTCTCAGGGGTTTGATGCTGGGTTAAAAAAAATCATGGTCAAATGGAGCGGGCCTATGGCAACATGCGACGTGACACCAGAGGGCCTGAATATGTTTTAGCCCAACTGAGTGTCAGTGAGCATTTGTTAATGGGCAAAAGGGGTTTGGTTGGTGTCTGACCAGGCTGGAGGATCTGCAAGTACACATACCATATTTCCACACCATAGAGGGAATCAAACTCATCCTAATCTCCTCCATTATCATCTCCAGATTGTCACATTCTGAATTTTTCTTACCAACTCTGGGGCGCATGGATGTCTCTCGATTACGGTTTTTGAAGATTGTCGTCTGTCCAAGGTGAGGGCGACCCTTTCCAGTAGTCATGGTGCTGCGGACAATGTAACGCCAGGGCAGACTGTGCCATTCAGAATGAGTGCTAAGAGGCAAAAAGCCCACAGTGAAAACCTCTGGCAGAGGGAAGTCTCTAGAAAAGAATAAAAAGGCAACTGAAATTTGCCAGAAGGAAGAACCAGGAAATGGCCAGGAGATCAGAGGTCAACAAGAAATTTCAAACAGAAACAGAAGTACCAACAGGAGCGAAGATACACCAGCAGGGAAGAAAAATACGCCAACAGGAGCAAGAACACATCAGCAGGAGCAAGGAGTGATGCAACACAAGGAGAGTAAAGATTCAGCCCCTTATATACCCATTGACAGGGAGTGGTGCAACAGGAAGTGAAAAGTCCATGTTGGAAAAAGAAACCGTAATGAAAGATATAGGAAATTTTGCCATCCTAGAAGAGTGTAAAAAAAAACTTCCCTAGGCATTCTGGGAACAAAGCTGTGGGACTATGGGAATTAAACTTGCAAGGACATGGACACCAGGCACAAGAATGGCTGCTAGCAAGTTTGTGACACTTGCTCCCCAGACACAAGGTAAGTGTGTCAGGGCCCCAACAGAGCATCTTATTGGGAGCTGCAGTTCTAGAACTGGAACTTTGGCATTCATGAAATGCCAGATACAACAACAGGCCTACATGTGTATCCACGGCATGCAAGGCTTAAAAAAAGAGGCAAGTGTCACAGAATGTACCTGCAGCGCCAAAACAGCAACAGAGGGCCACCGCATAGAACTGAGGCATGCCCGAGATGAGGAGGGAGGTGCAGCGGACTGAACTGCAGCCCGTGGCAGTGAAGATGTTGGTGCCACAGGCTGAGCTGCAGCCCGCGGCTCAACATATATGGCTGACCCTGGTCAAAGTCTGAGTGAAAAAGTTGGCACAGTGTCTGCAACTGTGCAGTACTGATATTGTGTGAGAGTCTGAAGGATTGAGTATTGGCTGTGCCAAGTCAGGATCAGGGTGCAGCTTCGGTCAAGATGAATTAAGCTTGAAGCCCGGCACCATGATAGGTTATGGATCCTCCTTCTGTGCCGGGTTGCCAAGGAACTGGTACAGATTTTGAAGCACAAAATGAAGTCAGCACAGATGCCAGTAAGGAACCCAATGCATGTTCAGGTGGCACAGACGGCGCAGTGGACTGATCTGCCGGCGGTGACCCAACTGGTGGCCTCTGTGGTTTCTTGGAGCCCAAAGGCACATCAGCGGGAGCTGGAAGAGCAATCAAGATGCGCAGCATGGTATACCTAAATCTGCTGTGCCATTGTCAACGGGCCTTAAAAATTGGGCTGCCAGAGTTGGAATAGGCTCATTGGTTGAACGAGAGAGAAACTAATAAGTACAATGATGCCCTTGCATGGTCTCTGGTGATCGAGGATGGCCAAGTTCTACTTGGACTTCTTGTGTTTTCTTTGACTTACCTGAAGACTTTGAGCATAAAGAACATCTATCACGGGGAAGACTTCGGAGGCAGTTCTGCATTTTAAACATCGAGTCCCACGTCAAATCCAAACATCAGAGTCACTTTTCTTGGGAATTGGTCACACGAATCTATTAGTGAGAGTCCCTACAAGGTTTCAATCTGGTAGTTTTAGGATGTGACATATTACCTTGCCTACTGGTAGATTAGATGAAAAAAGTCTCTTCAGAGATAAAAAAAAAAGGAGCAGAGTTCCAGATTCACATCTGAAGGTATAGAAAGAAAATAACTGTTGTCAGCACGTTTGGGTGGCACATCTGAAGTAAAATCACCTGCGTGGAGCCGCAAAACGCCACCTAGCGACATACACGAGTACTGCCTTTTTAGTTTCCAAATCCAGACTGGCGCCTGGGATATTCACAAGGTAAGGAATCTGCAGTTATAAGTATCCAACCCCAAATGCCAGCATGATAAACTGAATATTTCTAAATAAACAAAGCCAGAGCCATCAAAGTAACATGCTCTAATTATCAGAGTTTAGTTATCACTTGAAGCCAATGAATTTATAATATTCTCACATAAAAATTAAAACATACATCTTAACCCTCTGACCAAAGACCTTCAGATAACCAACATGGAAACTACGTAAAGTATGTGCCTGTTCAAAACACTTTAAATGTCTTCACTTGGAGATCTATAGTGGCAGCCCCCACTGGGTACTTATCAATAGGACCAGGTTTCCATAGGCAATGGATTTTTCTGTTTTCTTTTAACTTTGGGGCTGTTCGACGAATCTTCACGAAGCTAATGAGAGAAAAACAAATCATCTACCTCAGCACCTTCCTGGAAAGTTTTGGGGTGCTCTGCCAAGAGGGGACTCAGAAAAAGGGGAGGGGGTTCCCAAAACGCATTTTTGCCATGCAATTGGAAAATTGTACAGCAAGAACACAAAAACGGATGTCCAGAATTACACCAAATCTGACAAAAAGCTAGATCTTGACCGAGAAAGTGTGCTTTTAAGATTGTGTAAATCCGTTTGATAGTTTTTGAGAAATGAATGTTAAAAATGTATGTACATATCAAACTGCTGATGATCCACAGATCCAACAGTTAAAAAAGTAAGATCTGATTGGCGGCCACAATATCAAGAAAGATGTAGCAGCAAACACTTTAGGACTCACTCAATCCTCTGCCCTGCAAAAAAGTTTTTAAAACATATAGAAATGGAGAGGTAAGGATACCCTGCCAACCCCCCCCCCCCCGCCAAGCCTAGTGACGTTGGGGGGGTACCTTCAGTCAAAAACACACACACACATATATATATATATATTATCTACTGGCGGTCGCCAGTAGATAGTTAAAGTTACAACCTAGTTTCCATAGGAAATCTCAAAATTCTATTTTGAATAACTTTGGTGCCGGTTGACGAATCCTCGCGAAATTTTCAAAACTAATGGGGCGCTCCGTTCAGCTCCTACCCTGAAAGTCTCGGGGTGATTCGTCAAGCGGGGGCCGAGAAAAAGGGGGGGTCCCAAAACGCGTTTTCCCCATGCATTTTTCCATAGGACCTTTAGTCGCAGCTACAGCCCAAACGGCTGAACAGAATTACGTGAAATTTGGCAGAGAGGTAGCCATAAGGTCAAGGAAGTGCCTTTTGCAGGTCTGGTGTAAATCTGTTCAGTATTTCCTGAGAAAATAGCATTTAAAAGCATATCAATATCTATACGTGCGCACCGTGCGCGCACTGTGCGCGCACCCTGCCGTGCGCGAGCGCAATTCTGATTGGTTGTTAGATGTCGGTAAACATTCGAATCGGTCGAAACCAGGAAGTGTCGGCCGCCATTTTGTCTCTCGCAGTCTGAGGGGGTGGAGAACGTGAAAAGGGGGCAGAGTGGACAGTTCCTGACCCCCTAGCCTTGGTCAGGGGGTCACAGAAGGACCCCCAAGGGCAAAAAAACCCAATTTTTTTTTTTTTTTTTAAATCGCGAGGTGCGCGCACGGTGAATCGTGGGTGCCCGGTGCGCGAAGCCCACCGAGCGCCCACAGCGCGTGCACGGTGCGTGAAGCGCACCGTGCAAAACCTGAAAAAAAAAAAAATACATAACTTAGCATTTAAAAAAACGTACAAATTCACTGAAAAAAACCATAGGTTTCACACACGTTATAGTTACGGATTAGCATTTAAAAAACCTTGCAAATTCACTTAAAAAACCATAGGTTTCACACATGTTATAGTTAGCTGGACATTTCACTCGTAAAAAACCAATGAAATTCCCCCGTTATAGTTAGTGCAGGCAACTATAACTCACGCGACCGCAATCCTCTGCTGATGACGTTAGATATTACATCACTGATGACATATGTGTCTTTATGAAAAATAAATATTTGTAATATATGTATAGCTAAAGATTAATGGAAGAAGACATGGGTAAATAAGTGTCTAAATACAGTGATGTAATATCTGACGTCATCAGCAGAGGATTGCGGTCGCGTGAGTTATAGTTGCCTGCACTAACTATAACGGGGGAATTTCATTGGTTTTTTACGAGTGAAATGTCCAGCTAACTATAACATGTGTGAAAGCTATGGTTTTTTAAGTGAATTTGCAAGGTTTTTTAAATGCTAATTCCTAACTATAACATGTGTGAAACCTATGGTTTTTTCAGTGAATATATATATATATATATATATATATACATATACACACACACACACACACACACACACACACACACACACCTTTATATATATATATACATAAGTATATATACAAATATATACACATATATATATGTGCAAGGAGCGTGGGCTCCAAAACTAATTTTCTTCGCAAAGACTTTGGTTCGCGGTCCCTGCGGTTGTGTGATTTGAGTTACAGCATTTTCGAAGGACATTATATATATATATATACATACACACACACACACATCTATACATACATACATACCTCTATACATATTCATACATACACATTTAAAAAAAATTAACAGTACCAGGGAGGATCCGCAGATCTGCAATCCCCTTACTAAAAAAAACACACAAAAAATGCCCCAGGGTGGATCAGGGCTTGTGGTGTCTTCACAACTCTTTCTGGGAACGAGAAAGTGTGGCTCTCCTCCACGAGCCATTTGAAGACCCCAGGGACTCCATCCCCCAGGGCCGGTATATTTATTTTGGGGAGGGGTGTGTTGCAATGCCCCCTAGGGGGGACCAAATCTCCCAGGGCTGAATTAGTCACTTTGGGGAAGCGGGCATACTTCAGAACCCCGTCCCTGAGCCATATGAAATCTCCCAGGGCTGAATTAGTCACTTTGGGGAAGCGGGCATACTTCAGAACCCCGTCCCTGAGCCGTATGAGGGGCCTGGGGAACCCATTCCCTGTGGTCTGAAAACAGCAGTGTCCCCGGAGTCCCCATCACCCAGGACACTGACCTGTTCCCCGCCAGCGAAAGTGTGGATAGGGAACGTATGGAACATTTTACATACTCTGTAAGCATTTGTTCGGGGCAATTGGTCCTGTAGATTCACATGCTCTGCATACATAAAAGATACATGCACCAATCGAAGGCATCCGGGGAGAAGGGTGAGACATGTGAATCAAGGACACTATATGCCACAAATGGTGGCTGTTTAGCTGTAGATACACATGCTATGGAAAGAATATAAAGCAGTTCCTCCGTAATGCAATGGCTAGCCAGAAGATGTTGCAGAACATTGGAAAAGTGTATACAGTACAGCCGGACCTATTTGGGCCTGGTGCAGTGCTAGGGCGAGTGTGGAGTGGACCAGGTGGCTTTTTAGAGATGTCAGCTATTGGGAGGTTATACCAAAAAAGCCAAGCCATGGAGGCTACTTTTTACATGTAGAATGAGGCTTTACTGGAGTAAGGCGAAAAAATCAGAAATGGCCAGGAGGAAAAAAATATATAAATCTCACTATTCAATAGGGGACTGTATATTCCTCTATTAGCAGTACATAGTCCTGTCGTTCATTAAATTACATTTAAACAAAAGAAACAATCACATACCAAAGAACAAATGATTACATAATTTAATGTAATCTTGATTCATTTCATCATAGTTTTCGGACTTCTTTCAGCAAACCATATACATATATATACACACATACAACACTTATATACAAATGACAAAAAGTAGACAATAGTATTAGGTTCCTTCCACCCAAATCGTCGAAAAGAAAGTGTTCACCTATTCCCTACAGGCAATACACTTTGAGGTAGTCTTATTTACACAATTGGTTCTAATCTCTCCAGAACCTTAATTGAAAAATTGTGCATAAAAACTTTTTAAACTAAATCAAACAATATCTCATCAGACTCCTCTTATCATAATCTGTCGACGCGGACGCGTTTCGGCCATATGAATCATCTTGACCTCCTCAGGACAAGGGTGAGGGAAACGACTTTCCTGAAAACAGATCCGTGTGCCTATTACAATCCGGACAGTGTTAATCAAGAATCGTTATAAAGGTAGTGCAGCTCTGGTTCATATTTACATGATGTGTACCTCCGAGCACTCAAAATCGCTGCTAAATGCCACTTCGTTATACAGCTACAAATCTTTAAACAATCGAGGTCATCCATAGTCGTGTCTCCTTCGGTACGAATTATCTTAGTAACGGAGTAAGGAGCTGCCTTTTGGCTTTGGCACCGCAGTTCTGAATACACTTGACTAGAGAGTGAACCATCCTGCTTTTGAAATGGCTCTACACGGGTGTGGTTTTGAGTAAGCAACAAATAACTGTTGTGTTTTACAAAATGGTTTCGTACTATCAATGTACTACACAAGAACCCTCTTAACATGTAGTGTGTGAAGTGCTCTTTCTGCTACTGATTCAGGATGCGAGAAGAATACTGGGAGTCGAATTGTGCGTTTCAGGTGAATAGGCAAGATCACCTTTGGTAGAAACTTTAGGTTAGTTTAGGTTAGAAGGGCTCCTTTAATGTGAGCGTTCGGATCTCACCGATACAACATAGAGAAGATATCAAGACCAGAAATTACAAACATCCAGGACAAAAATTTTTAGGGCATGAATAAAAGGGCTTAAAATGTGGCACCATGAGTTTAGTGAGAGCTACATTGAGGTTCCCAGAGGGAACCGGGTCTCCCCTTGGAGGGATAACCCTCTTAAGCTCTTCCAGGAAAGCTTTAACAGGAACTCCGAACAAAAAGGAATGTTCCCTGTTCTGTTAAGTATGCTGGGACTGCAGCTAAATGTAAACGTATGGATGTTGCAGTTATGCCTGAGCTTTGTAAGTGAAACAAAAAGTAAACAACGTTCCGGACTGTTGACTTTAGTGAGTCAATGTGTTTGGGTCGGCAGTAGTAGACAAAACTCTTCTACTTTGCCCCACACCAGAACCTAGTAGTGGGGCGGTGAGCCTCCTTGAGGAAGTATATACACTCTGTGGCAAATTAAGGTAACCAAACTCTAGGACTTCAGAAGCCAGATCGCTAGATTGAGCTGCCTGGGGTTGGGAAGTCAGGAGTGCCCTGGTGTTGCATGAGAAGGTCCAGCCTGTTTGGGAGCTTCTCGTGAAGGACTACAGACAACTCGAGGAGGGTTATAAACCAAGGTTGCCTGGCCACGTGGGGGCCACCAAGGTGAGGGAGGTTTGCTGAAGCTTCCGAATCACGTGAAAGAGTGGGAAAGGCAGAAGAGCATACCCAAATATACCCGACCAGTTCATCCAAATTGCATTGCCTGTGGACTGTGGGTGTGGAAATCTGAAGGTGGAGGTTGGCCAAATGGTGTTTTCAGTGATGCAAACAGATTTATGTAGGGAAAACCCCAGCACCTGAAATAGGGGAGCAGGACTTTGTGGTGGAGTTCCCGCTCGTGGACTGGTTACTGTTTCCTGCTGAACAGGTTAGGTTATGTTACACCATTTTATAAAGCGCATAGCTACCCTAAGGCTTCCCAGCACTGTGTGAGTTATGACGTGCACCTAGCAACCTCTCCAATTATGCCACACAGGAGTAGTTGGGAAACAACTATGTTTTTAGCAACTTTCAAAATTTGTTCTCATTGGATTCAGTACTCAAAACAGTTGCCACTGAATTCCAAATTTTCCGAAAGGAGAATGATCTTCTACCACATCCGGCTAATGCGCTCTTAACCGAGACATATTTGGGCACCGTAATAATGGTCCTTGAAGCAGCATTTTGGACCACTTGAAGTCTCTTTACAAAAGACTTAGGTGAACCCAAATATAAAGAGTTCCCGTAGACCAGAAAAGAAAGAGCGCCTGGACTACAACCTCCAAGAGTGTACTGGTAGCAAATCAAGAAGTTCACAGCATAGCGGAGCAAGACAGTCACTTTTTTTGCTTGGGCTTCCATGGATAAGGAACTATCCAGCCACATGCCCTGACTTTATGGGGGACGAGGCAGAGGGTGGGGATGCCCAGACAGTCAGGCCACCCTAGTGTTGTCTGCAGGTTTAGATTATTCTCCACTAACTATTTCAGTCTCCATTTAATTTTAGGGGGTAATTCACCATCCAGAATGCCACTTTCTCAAGACAAGGAGCCAGCTGATTCTGGAAGCCAGCCTCTAGGGCAAAAGAGACGACCAACTGCGTGTCATCATAGGAGACGATTGACACTCTGAATTCTTTAACAATAGTAGCCAGTGGCTGCATATAAATGTTGAAAAGTGGAGGGCCCAGTGCCGATCCCTGCGGAAGCCTAAACTTCCAAGGAGCAACATCTGAATAAGGGGATTCACAAATCTGAAATGATCTTTCTTTTAGAAACAAAGTCACTTTAACACACCATACCGAATCTCCATTTCCCTCAACCTGAGCGCCAAGATCTCATGGTCGAACGCTGCACTCTGGTCGATTAGAATAATTGCTGCAGCCCGTCCAGTAACTGTTTAACCTCCTCCGATACTGCTAGTAGAGCGGACTACATACTATGTTTTCGACGGAAGCTGGACTGGGTGGAATCAAGCAGGGAGTTCTTTTCTAAATGCAGGGAGTGGTGTTGGTGAATGTGCTTTTCTAAGATTTTCCCCACACCTGGCAACAGAGATATAGGTTTGTAGTTCCCAGGCCATGCATGGTCAACATTAGGCTTTTGTAACAGTGGTTTGACCACAGCATATTTACATTCTCTGGGAACTACACCAGTGATAATAGAAAGGTTCAAAAGTTCATGGAAAAGAGGAAAGATATCTCTGTATCCTTGTAGAAGGATGCGAGATGGAGCCACATCTAGGAGAGAACCTGATATAAGTTTATAAAATAAGATGGGGATTGCATCTTCTGCAATAAAGGGAAATTTGGAGAGAGACTTCACCTCCCCAAACTTGGAAAACATTTCTAGTCCCTTGTCTTCTGAAATTCATTACAGACAGGTCTGAAAAGTCGTCATCCGCACTTGGAAGGTCCTCAGTGAACCTTGTAGTGGATCGCCTAGCGCCAAATGCCCTGCAACAATGCAGACTGTTGGGAGGAATGCTTACCCTCCTATTACTGTAGTTAATACATGGCAGTCATGTCTGTTTTTACCAGGACTGTTTTGTGGTGAATTTTGGAGAAAAGGTCCTTGAGAGCAAAATGAACAGCCAACAACTCCAGGTAGTTTATGCGTAAAGTCTGTTGGAGGGGAATCCACAAACCCTAAACAGTTATGTCCAGTAGATGCACCCTACCAGCCTGTGAGAGAGGATTCCGTGCGGATGGTCACTTACAGAACTGGGTTTGGGAAGGCTTGCACTGCAACAAATGTTTGCTGTTCCACCACTACAGAAAGCGGTGGGGACTGGACTTTATCAATACTAGATCTTCCCATAAACCCTCCACTTGTGACCACTGTGCTGCACTGCACTCTTGGAGAAGACACCTGTACAATCAGGCATGGGCAAAGATGGCAATGGAAGAAGCCATCATGCCGAGTAGGCACTTCACTGTGCATACAGTTGACTGAAAAGAGGAAGCAGGGACTAAATGGCTTGGATTTGAACGGGACTGAAAGGCTAGGACTTGAGCGGGACTCAGTTAAGCCTTTCTTGTGACCGAATTCAACCTTGCCCCTGGGAAGGGCTGTAATGGTTAAAGCTGGGATCTGCGGGAGTTGATGGTAAAGCCCATATCATAAAGGTGATCTAAAGTAATCTGTGTGCGAACTAGGCACTACTGTTTTCTTGCCAATCGTTGATGTACAGGAAGACATGGACGTCACTCCTCTGTAAATGAGCAGCAACCACTGCCAGACATTTTGTAAAGACACTTAATGCAGTGGCAACTCCGAAAGGCAGACTTCTGAATTGAAAGTGATGTTAACTTACCATAAATCGGGGGTAGTGCCGATGTGCAGGGTGATTGGAATTGAGGAAATAGGCGTCCGCCAAGGGTGGTCATGAAGTCAGCTTGCCGCAGTAATGACATGACGTCCTGGTGCGCGACCATGTGGAAATGCTTTGACAGGACGTAATTGTTGAAGGGTCAGAGGTCCAGAATGGGCCTCGGGGAACCGGTCTTTCTGGTGTATTAGGAAGCACAGGCACGACACTCCTTTGCCGCATATTGTAAAGAAGTACAAAAGACGAAGTTTGGAGAAAAGGAACTTCTTTATTCTTTACTGAACAAGCATAACCAGTGCATCCGCCCTTACAAGCTGCCAGCTCCCAACCGTCCTCCTTCAAAACAATACAATCCACTTTAGATTCTAGAATCAATAACGAGTCAAGAGCCTAATGGCGTAACACCATGTCACTCAGGCAGCACTGGCTCAATCGGATATTTGAGTAAGAGAGAGCATCCACTTCCTCTAGGAGGAGCCTCTGATGTTGGAGGGAAAGGGAGTGTTTGCGGGTGGGATTTTTGGTGGCGGGGCAATGAGCTCCAGGCAATAATCCTGCTTACAATGCAACGGCCCACTGGTTTGAGGCGATGTTTTGCCACTGTGGAGAGAACCACTAAGGGTACTGTGTGACTGGAGGGAGGGCGGGCGGGGGGGGGGGGGGGGGGGGGGGGGTCTTTGCTTAGTGGAGCAGCTCCTTTATTTGCACCACCTCTACCCCCTGCCAGGAAATTGTGAGCGGCGAGAAGTGGAATGGAGAGATGTAGGCTGGAAAGCACCCACTGCTTTGGCCATATTAGTGTCATTCTCCATCAAATGGCATGTTGATCAGATGCTGCTGGACTTCAGGCTTAACGCCAGAGATGCGCATGTTATGTTATGTATGCATTTATAGAGCGCTTGGTTACACCCACTGGTGTGTCCCCGCGCTATAAGAGCTCCGTGCAACTCCGGGAATCCGTACCTCTCTTGAATCTAAAGCAGTCCTTTCCTATTGTGTGTAAAGCCATGTTTTCAATTTTTTGCGGAAGAGTCTTTCTGATGGGACAAGGCAAGGGAGTTCCAGCGTTTTGCTGCCAAGTAAGCAAAAGAGCGGGCCCCCATTCGTGATTTTCTTATCTTTGGGACTGTCACCAAATATTTCCCAATAGACCTCAGATGTCTTTCTATATTGTAAGGGGTTCTGAGATTACGCAAGTACATGGGACTTCTACCCTGCAAAATACGATGCCCGGTGCATAGTGTCTTGAATGTGATCTGTTTCTGGATGGGCAGCCAATGTAATGTATCCATTGCATTCTTCGAGGATGCCCTTCTTGGCAGATATAAAACCAGGCGGGATGCTGCATTCTGAACGGACTGCAACTTCTGGAGTCCCTTTTTGGTTGCACCTAGGTACATCATGTTTCCATAGTCTAATCTGGCTGTGACCAGTGCATGGGTCAGGGTTTTTCTCGCCGCTAGTGGTAAAATGTCTAGGGTTTTCCTCAATATTTTAAGGATTTCGAAACACCTGCCTGCAACGCTCTTAATCGGAGTCTCGAAGAAAGGTTTGGAGTTTATCCATACTCCCAAGTTCTTCACCTCCGTCCTAGGGGTGGGGACTGGTCCTAATCTTGTTGGCCACCAGGTGAGGACCAAATGGACGGTGTATTTCCGACAATCAATAACTCGGTGTTATTGCCATTTAGTCTCAAGCAGTTATCTGACATCCACCCGGCTAGATCCTTCAGGCAGTCTGCAAATCTAATGGCAGCTGATGTCGAATTCGGGGCTAGGGTGACCACAAGTTGTGTGTCTGCGTACAACACTATCGTAACACTGCGTTTATCTACAATTTCAGCTAAGGGGGCGACATATAGGTTAAACAGAGTGGGGCTCAAAATTGAGTCCTGCGGCACCCCCTGCGCTAAATTAATGTGTTTGGAGTTATATGTAGACTGTGACACCTGAAAATGACGGCCGTGCAGATGAGACTAGCCAGTTCAGGGCAGCCTCGCCAATACCCCCCTTCTGAGTCGGTGCACTAGCAGCTCATGTGACACCAGAAGGACCAGCGCCGTGGTCAGACCTTCATCGACTCTTACGGACTGTCTCAGTAGCATAAAGCAGAGCCATCTCAGTTGAGTAGGTTGTTCTGAAACCTGATTGTGTGGGACGTAGCAAGTCATGTTTCATTATGTGAGCCCCCAGCTGCACATTGACCACTTCTTCGGCAATTTTAGAGAAGTAAGGGAGCAATGAAACCGGTCACAGATTTTCCATTATGTTCCCATCAGCTGTAGCTTTTTTTTCAGTGGGCAAACAATAGCTCGCTTCCAAATGTCAGGGACCTTCTCTACCCGAAAGGAGGTCTTTAATAGCTGTTGGATATAGGGTAAAATACCCTCTATTCCTGTGCCTATCACCTTCGGTGTTGATGGATCTTCGGGGGAGCCTGATTTTATGCTTAATGCCACCTATTTTAGCTCTTCTAGAGAAGGAGTAGAAAATTGTGAAATGCTGTTTTCCCCCCAATCCGTCGTTTGTTCATTGTGTCTCACGTGTCTATTACGTGCTTCGTCTGGGAAGGTGTCATAGATTTTGGAAATGTTTTCTTCGAAAAAGTCCGCAATTTGATTGCATAGCTCCTCCAAGCAAGGTGCTGGTGCAACAGTTTTTTCTAGTGAGGATAGTTCTTTAAAGATACCAAATAGTTCCCTCGAAGAGTTATCTGCTTTCTCAATTCTCTCAGCGTAGTAGGCAGCTCGTGTTTTCTTTCTGTGTGTGGTAGTATCTTCGCTTCAATTTATAGACCACTTTGAGTCCAAGAAGCCCGCCCTCCATTTGCGTTCTAACCGTTTGCATGCCTTTTTAGCCATCCGTAAATCCTGGTTGAATCATGGCGCACTCTTGGTGCGTCTGTGTGGGGTGCTAGCAGACCATGGGGCTACCACATTCAACGCATCCGTAATTCATTTGTTCACTTCTTGACCTTCCTCATTGATATCTGTATCTGTGTCTGTATTTAGGGAGGCGGGATTAGCTAGCAGGGCCTGTGTAAAGCTACTCTCTGTGAAGTTCGTCCCATTTCCTATGCTTGCTGTTAGATGTCGGGTCCCTTATTGACGGCGGTCTTGTGATGGGGATGGAAAAGGCCACTAAATAGTGGTCTGACCATGGGACCGCTGTTGGGCATTCAACTGTCAGCCCTTGGCAGTTTGAAAATATGGGGTCCAATAAGTGTCCTCGTTGGTGTGTTGCCTGTGTAGATTTTAATTCTAATTGGAGCCCTCCATATCGTGGTATAGGGCTTGTGCTGCCCCGCATGTTTTGCTGTCAAAATGTAGATTTAGGTCCCCCAAAACTATCAGGTTACTATAATGCAGTGCTGGTTGGATTAGTTTATTCATCAGGCTCTCCTTAAAGCCCGATGCTGACCCTGGGGGGTCTATAAATCAGGAAACCATTTATTGTCTGCTTGTCATTAGCCTTTATTGTGAAGGCAGCTGCTTCACAGTAATCTATTTGTGTCTCGTGCATCCTAGTGACAATTTATGGATCATCGTAATGCCCCCTCCCTTTTTCTTTGGGCGATCCACTATAAGGATCCCGTATTCAGGTGACTGTGCCTGTAGAACATCGGGAACTGAGGATTCATCCAACAACGTTTCTGTTAGAAACAGGACATCCAAATCATTGTCCTCAATACAATCATATATATCAATTGTGTTTATTCAGTGATCTACAGTTTATGAGTAGGCTCTTCATCCCCCTGCCAGCCTGTTTTGTCGGCGAAGCCATAGTTGTTTTTAGCTTGAACGGGCAGTGGAAGCACCGCTCCATACCCTGCTCTATTGATATCCCATGTTTACAATGTGCTAATACCAGTGACTCTAGTTGCCTGAGTGCGCTGCTAGAGTACCTTAAAATCTTGCCTGTAGAAAATTGGGCAGCATTTTTGGCCCTTGGCCACGTTTGGGCGCGGACTGGCGCAGACGGGCACACCTTCGGCGCGCCAGCTGCGTGGGTCCGTTGCGATGCGCTGGCATCTGCGTTAAGTAGGCGCTGCCCTATTGAGCACTAGACCGCTGCCTTAGGCGGAAGTAAGTCGGCGGAAGTGAGGATATGCACGTGACCCCGCCCTCCACTCAATCGGCACTTGCCGCGGCGGACCGGGACGGATCGGTCAAGAGCACGTATTCAAGCATGCCTGCAGATCAGGATTCTGGAATTTATGCCCCTGGTAGCAGTGTCAGCCACATCAAAAGTACACCTGAAGGAAGTGCTGGAGATGGTCTGTTCTTCAGACAAGATCTCCTGGACCCGCTGCCAGTATTGGTTGAGAAGAGGTTGTATGAGCTACCCCATTTCGTCCCACTGGGTACGGCCATACCTCGCCAATACTCCTACAGGATTGATTAGCGAGTCTGTATGAGTGAGACATCTCTCTTCCCCACCTCATTGATCTTTTTACTTTTCTTTTTGGTGCTGGGGTATCGCCAGTGCCTTCAGTGCTGGCCTGCTTGCATGAGGCATGTACCATCAAAGAGTCTGGCAGGAGTTGGCCTCTAATGTAGGGTTGGTCAAAGGGCAAGAGTTAACATTTTTTGTCAACTCTTGGGGTGACAAACCTGGCTTTGACTGGTTCCTTGAATATCTCCTGCATAGGCTTAAGCATTCCCCTAAGCAGGGGCAGTAACTGGGTGACACGCTGGGTGTCCTCTTCTTCTAGTATGGTGTGTAGGTCCACCTTGTGAAAAGTGGCTGCCCTAAGTATAACCTCATGATATGAGGTGGTATCGTCAGGAGGAGTAAGTTTGGCAGGGTGCAGGTCAGGGTCATTGGCACCTGGAGGGGCAACCCCATATTCAGCCCAAGGGTCATCTTGGGGTTCCTGGTCGTAAGGAGCATCATAGGAATCTAAGTGTGAAAGACTTCAGCCCCCATAAGATGAATAATAGAACTTGGTGGCAAAGAAGGTGGGAACCCATGCAGCGGTGGAGTGGGAGGAGGAAGGAAGATGAGGGGGGAGTACGACAATAAGTTGAATGAGCAGGTCTTTTGGGCGGTGGACTGGTACCCAGTCGATGTTTTCTCTGCTTTGGAGGCGGTGGAGGTTCTAACGACAATAGCTCTACAAAAGTGAGCTTTCCCCTGAGAGTATAGTCTCCTGCACCCGTGGAGGGGGCTTTACTATGAATCTGCACGTGTGAGAATGGATAAACAGCCTTTGCTGCCACGCAACTAACTCCTCCTAAAGTCGGTGTAAGATGGGACGCTCTATCTTCGGCGCCTGCTGTTGCTGGGCGACTGGACGTTGAAATCTGTTTCGGCTTCAAGGCTGTTTTTTATACCCACCATTGTTTTGGATCCAAAGATTCCTTTGGAGGACACGTCAAGCAACCTGAGGGCATAGATGAGCTATCAAGTTGGGCAGGTCAAGTGCGGCTGGCTAGGCGCCAGAGGCTGCTCCAAAGCCTTAGTTTGGTGCTGGTCGTGGCCGGGAGGCAGTGGTGACCCAGAAGGCTGTGTCTCTGAGAGCAGGCTCCATGCCCTGCTGTCGGAGGGGTGGTGAATTACATAGTATACATTGGTGCTCACAGTATTCATCTTTGGACGCTGGACCAACATCAGCTGCAGATCTTGAATCTCAGAGTCAGATGGTGAGTATTTTGGCTTTAGGCTGTGTGTTCGACGTAAGCTTCTCCCTATGCTTCTTGAACATCTTCCCTGAAGATGTGGGGGGTATTATCGTCAGGATGTTGCTCCATGGCATGCCGAGCTAGTCGGTGGTCAAGACAATTACAAATTGTCTTTTTAGACCGTAACGCAAGTCCAGCAGAGCAGGAGGCCTAGTTATGCCCTGGGGACAGACAGAGGTTTTAGCCCGGGTGTTGATCTGCCCACGATTACTTTGAAATGGGACTGTGGACAGTAACAAAAGGTGTATTTTCCACCTTGGTTCCAGCATTCTCGAGCAGAAGACTCAACAGGAGATTCCCAAGAGGGGTACAGCCCGATGCAGGGTGTCTATGAAACAGACACCGTGGATCTGATAGAGGGACCAAGACAGTAGAAAGAAACTTTGGTGTACCGAAGGAGTGCTCAAAGGCTACTAGCAACAGAGCTTATGAGGCCACGTCGAACACTGCCACAGAGCCCCAGTGAAGCACGTTCAACCCAGACAGCAGAATATCATCTATGGAGTTAATGTGCATGTGCATTACCAGTTAGTGGAGGAGTCACTATACCTTGTGTGACTCCTTTGGAAAAACTCCTTCAATGTAAAACAAGTTGTACATGTCCGAGCCCAACACTAGCTGGCAGGAGCTTACAGAGCATGTGTATCTAGAGCTACACATGCAACAAACATTCACTTCCCTACCCGCACTATCCTAGGAACACAGCTCTAAAAAAGCTGCTCCTCTCCAGGCAGGATCAAAGTAGCAGAGCCGGCTCTTGCTGCACCCATGATGGGTGCTGGCTAGGGAGTCGATAGGGACTGCAGGGGCCTTGGGGCTCCCCCCAAGGCACCCAACATTCAACCCATTAGGGTCTCAAGGTACGGGGGTGGGGGAGGGGGTGCAGCTCCGTTGAGGTCATTTAAAGAGCCAGGTCTTGACGTCTTTCCTGAACTGGAGCAGTGTAGGGCTTCATGGAGGTGGATGGGGAGGCCGTTAAAGGTCTTGGCTGCGAGGTAGGAGAAGAACTTTCCACCGGCTCTGTTCCTGTAGAAGCGTGGAACGGTGGCTAGTGAGAGGTCGACTGAACGAATGTTCCTCTTGGGAGCATGGAAGGAGAGACGGTTGTTGAGGTATTGAGGTCCGATGTTGTGGAGAGCCTTGTATGCGTGCAGGGCCGCCTCTAGGGTGGTGCAATCAGTGCCACCACACCGGGCGCTGACTTGGGGTGGGAGCATCATTTTTACAAGTATATCATCATTTTAAAAGCACCTGCTGCCACGTTTTTTGCCTCCAGCAATTTTCAGGCATCAATTAAAATGTCAAGATAACTCCAGTGATTAATCCTCCTGGAAAGAGACAGGAGGTTTGTCTAGTGGTAGTTTTGACTCATCCTAAGGTAGTGCAGAGGGTTAAAATGCCTGCTGCTAAGAACGTGTACCATGCAGATAAAGTGCATGTAGAGTAAATAGGTCAGTGAGTTACTGCTTCTGTTAGAGCGCTCCTTTTGTTACTTGTCGTTTAGAAGTCAAAATCCTAATATAGAACATTGAGCTATTAACTGTCATTAAAGAGCTGCATGCAAACTGCAAGGTATATGTTAGCGCTATATGTTTTTTATGAGTAGTCTCATTATCCTAACCTTGCCAAATGAGTGTTCATTTGGGTAGAAAACAATTCTTGGGATTTTCAGGGGGAAAGGAAGATGGCGGATTGACTCAGCCGTGAGAAGCAGTGCCTGACGAACTATGACTGAATATTTAGTTTGAGCCACTGAAGCTAGCATCTATGATTGAACAGACGGTGGTACAAAATACAAGGGTCTCCGGGTGATTAACTTACCTCGGATGTCACGGCGGGACGCCCAGAGTTTTCTTCTGTTCGGGAACACTCGCAGCTGTGTTCACCGTTTTTAAGATAATTTAAGATAATTTTAAAATAATTTAAGATAATTTTTTTTTTTTTAAGATAATTTTTTTAAGACGGACAGCTTATGGCACCACCAAAGACTAACCCTCCGCGGGTAGGTCGTATAACCAGACATTCGGCGGCAACCTCTATGTTTAACCCAGCGCTTATTCCGGAGGAGGAACAGAGTGATGGCACGCTGGGGAAAAAAGTCGCACCGCGAATGAGAAGACCTGTCCTGAAATTGTTCAGCTCAGGAAAAGTTAGTGATTTGCTCGCTGCCACCCCGGAAAATACTATGGCAGAGGCAGTTATGGGGGCAGTGCAACGGGATATTAATGAGCTGCTAGAAGGCACGCCTGCTGCTGTTGCGGTCATGAAGCAAGCAGAGTTGCCAGCAGATTCAGTGAATGCCTCTGAGAAAGATAACGATCCTCAGCTTGACAGCTACTCCAGTGCCGGGACTTCAGATTCTTCCCAACTTTAGCAAATCTTTCCTATTGCCTGTTGCAGGGGATACAGCAATGAATAACGACATATGTGTTTCTGCGGGTTCTGTTGCTTCTGCTTTTGGCACAGCTTCTGCTTTGGTTAAGCAAGATATCCATAACACTCAATTAATATGCTAGCTGAAAAGGAATCTGACATGCTTCTAGCAGGCTCTGCTCAATATGCTTCGATAGCTACCCCTACAGAGTCTTCGATTAAAGCCTCAGCAGTTTTGGCGATTTCTCCATTAGGCATGCTAAAACTAAATCATCCTTACTGGAGCTCGCCACTCATAATAACGGACATATCGATCACCATGCTGTCACTGCAGATTCAACATCTTTCTCTCCGTCATCAATTAACATAGACAACTTGTCGGACTACTCAACTGAAGAGGTCAATGATGTCGACTCTCGGTCTGTGGCAGTTCGGGCTGGACTGTTCCCATGAGGCACAGGGTCAGACTAATTTGCATATGGCCATGTCTGAACTGGGGTGGCAGAGTGGGCTAAAGAACGGTGATGGATTAAACCCAGATCTCTTGACTGGGTGTGAGTTTTTGATTGGTTCTGATGCTCAGTCCATCACCACCCCCTTTTGTACGACTCTCGGTCTGTGAGCAAGAAGAAAAAGCCTCTTACTAAGCCTTCTAAAACAATAAAACCTGGTCGAAAAATTTCTGCTACCAAAGGCACTAACTTTCTTCAGCAACAAGGGCTCCCTAGTAACTCCACACGGCCTAAGGCACTTGCTATATCTCAAAATAGTCCACTACGCAAGTGGGTGACTGCAAAAGGAGATGTCAAAGCAATGGTTTCGAGGCTCTCAGGAAAAAACCCTCCAGTTGTCGGGCGCCTACTCACCTCTCCATCTGACGCTACGGCGAATGGCAACACTACGAAGGGACTTAATGAGACGGCTCCTTTAGATTCAGATTTGGTATATACACCAAAGGATACTCCTACGCTTGTGCCGGCAAAGACCGTAGGCTCTGCAGATACATCAGGTGCGGCACCGACCCTTGAACCCTCACTAGCTTCAATTATGCAGGTTTTAATTGCACAAAGAGCCGAAGCACAGGAGCATTTTGTACAACTAAGGGCGGACACTTCTTTAATACAGCAATCTCTGTCAGCAGTGACCAATCAGATGGCAAAACTTACAACTGAACTCTCTGTTTTGCAGCAAAGGCTATCTGACAATGAAGATGCTGTATCATGTTCTACTAAAATAGTTCAAGAGCATGATACTCAACTTTCTGCTCTACAAGGAAAGGTTGACGATCTTGAAAATCGTCAACACCGGAATAAGCTGCGCATATTTGGGACACCGGTAGGTAGAGAAGGTTCAGATCCTCGAACATTTATTGTTCAGATTTTTCAGAAATCCTTCCCCGACCTCGCTGATTTGGACTGGGATTCCCAGATACAACACGCTCATAGGTTACCCATCTATCTGAACCAAAGCGATCAGCTTAATTCTCGCCACCCACGACCCGCACTAATCTATGTGGGAAACTTTCTTCTTCGCCAAGCCATTGCTATTAAAGCTCGAACTAGTTCTCCAGTCATTGTTGATGCACTGTCTATTCTAGTTAGATCTGATCTGTGCAAATCTACTATGGATAAGAGGTGGCGGATGAAGCAACTTATTGATCCTTGGAAGACTCTAGGGGCTACGGTTTATCTACAAGAGCCAGCTCGCTTGAAGGTCTTCAAGGATTGCCACTCACAGATCTTCCGCACTGAGCAGGAAGCTCAACTGGCACTAAATAACCTGCAGCGGAGCTCCAAATAACAAACGAGTTTTTAAAATATTATATAATATCTTTGGGATATTGGGTTTAAAGTTTGGATTTAGTCATTTATGGTACCTTCTTTATTAGGTTTAGACTTTAGCTTCCAGTACAAGAGTTACTATATAAGTTCTACTGTATAGCTTCTCGGAGGGCACTGCTTCTTTAAGTTGTCCACGAGGGACAACAGGATGAAGGGGAGGACTCCTTTTTTGGGTTACGGGGTGGATGGGAAGGCTATTACTTATGGGGTGGGGGGAGGGACAACACTTATCGATTTGTGGGAGTTACACTGGAAACTCTCTATGTCAGGGTTTTAAAAGACAGAGGGTTCATATCAAAATTACAACCCCAGATAAAAGTGAGACCAAAAGATATAACTGTTTTTCTTAGGTCATGCGTATTTCTTATACGAAAATGTTCTAAATTGATTCATTCTCACCTTTGCTCCTAGAAATCTCTGGGGGGAATGGCAAACTATCCATGTATTGATGGGGACCATTAAATGTATTAGCTGAAATGTATCCTGTTTAAACTCAGCTATTAAACGACAGCTTTTTAGAGAGGAACTTAGGGCATACAAGCCACATTGGGCAGTATTGGTTGAGATACATTTGATCTATAAAGACCGGGGCCTGTATAAACAGTTAAGTCTTGAACTGTTAGATTGCACTTCACAGGGGGCAGCTATTAGAGGGGTAGCAATTCTTAAGGATAGATACTAAGTCTGCAAAAAACTTTAAAAAGCTTCTGACCCGGGGGGTAGATGGGTCATATTACAACTTGAAATTTATAATAGAAAGATTGTTCTGTGCTCAATGTACGGCCCAATAAACTAATGCTAGAGCTGCTAGATTGGCAGGGCGAATTAATTATTACGGGTGATTTTAATTGCACTATGAACTATGCTATTGACTCAACAAATCACACCGCCCTACCAAAAATGAGTGAGTCCACAAATCAATACACAAGCGTACTCTACTTCATGGGTTGTCGGACTTATGGCGTACACTACACCCTACAGCCTCTGGGTTTACATATTACCCTGCTCCACATCGCCACTATTCCAGAATTGATTTAACATTTGTGAGTAATAGCCTTTTAAGTGGATCTCAAATGGAGGTCTGTCCGCGGATAACATCAGATCATAATCCACATTTGATTAGCCTGCGGCTCTCGACTGAGATTAAGCATAGCTGATCATTCTCATCAGCAAGATATCTGCTTTCTGATCAACAATATGTTATATATACTCAAGGAGTTCTTTCTGAATTTTTACAATTTAATATTGCAATTGCTTCTCCCCTAATTGTATGGGATACAATGAAGGCTTTCATACGTGGCACTACTCAACAATATATTCATCGGTTAAATAGGATCTCTCTAGAGAGATGGACGGACGTTTCTGATACTCTTAAAAAAAACTAGAGTTCGCTCACGAGGTTATGTCTAAAGGGCCTAATAGCGAGGCAATATATCACTCTTCAATTAACACAAGAGCACTCTTGACTCAACAATTTAAATAAAAAGCTTCCGCTGCTTACAATAAAACTCGTTTGAACCAATATGAGTATGGAGATCAAGTAGGGAAGATATTGGGTTATCAAGTAGCAGATGAAAAGGCAAAAATCCGTATAGATTCAACCAGGGGTAAAGGCGGCCAGCTACATCACTCTAGTAAGTCAATACTAGACCAGTTCTTTCAATTTCATCTCGAGCTATACACCCAGTCTGATCAAATAGATGCTACTCTGGTAGAAGCATACTTACAGTCTGGAGATCCTCACGTTCTTAATTCAGAGGCAGTCGAAAATCTTAAACAGAGTATAACTGAAGAGGAGATACTAAATGCAATAGCCTCGCTGCCATCGGGCAAGGCTGCTGGGGATGATGCTTTACCAGTAGAGTTCTATAAAACTTTTAAAAAGTCTATCCTTTGGCTGTTTAGCATGGTTATCAACCAGATTAGCGAGCTTACTATGGTTCTTAAGTCTTGGGATCTCACATTGTCTTCTTAAAGAAAGGAAAGGCGGCGGATGAATGCGGGTCTCATCGCCCAATTTATCTTATTAATTCCGATGCTAAAATAGTCTCTAAAATGTTGGCCAACTGCCTCGCTCCTTATATGCCGGACTTTGTCTCTGAACATCAACTTGGTTTTATAATTGATAGGGATACTACTGCACATGTTAATACAGCCATAATGGTCTTGGATATTGCTAATAAAACCTCTAGCAACTTGGGGATGATCCTCTTAGACGCTGAAAAAGCATTTGACCGGGTGGCATGGGATGCATTATGGAAGATCTTGATCAACAACAGATTTCCCAGACGATTTATGAAATGGATAAAGGCTCTATATGTTAAACCACAAGCTAAATTGATATATGCTAATTTGTATTCTGCATACTCCCGATCAAGTGAGGTACAAGACCAGGATGTCCACTTTCTCCTTTGCTTTTTGCGTTATATATTGAGCCATTTATCCAAGCTTTAAATCGGAACGGACGTATCATTCCATTTAAGCATGGCAGGCACCGCATCCAGGCCATTGCTTACGCAGATGACATAGCAATATTTACATCAGATCCATCACCTGCATTAAATATCATACAGGAAGAGACGGGAATTTTTGGCGCCTTTTCAGACCATAAATTAAATGCACATAAAATGCAGGTCTTGCGTAATTTAGAATTTACGACACCTATCCCTGGTACTTGTTCTGTCGTAACGTATCTGGGGGTCCGGATCTCTGTTAATATAGATAAAGTTTGGACACTTAACTATGAAACGCTGCTATAAACAGTTATAAAGAAATTTAGGATGTGGAACGTTCTGCCTATATCCATTTTAGGTAGAGTAAACATAGTCAAAATGATTATACTACCTATGTTTTTATACGTATTTCGGGCAATTCCTATAAGGGTTCCTAATTATTTTTTTCATAAATTAGAAAGAGCAATTAGTAGTTTTATTTGGGGTTATTAAAAAGAGGCCCGTTGGGCGCTACATTCACTTATGTTTCCTTATAATCTAGGTGGTTTGCAACTGCCCGATTTCAAACTCTATTTTTGGACAGCATTTAAGTTTGCTAACTGATATACATCCATATTATGGTCTTGTTATGGCCCTTGGTAAGGACAACAATATGTTCTTATTTAGGGTCAATGACCCTAATTATTACAAAAGAGTTCGTTTCAAGACCATTAGGGATATATTCCGTATATGGAACGAAATTCTTAATTACTCTGAGTTGTCTTTGGGTGATACTATTAATCATGAATATTCTAACCTGTGGAGCAATCCTTTCCCATATATATTCCACGATGTTACTGCCCGAAGCTGGGTAAGAAGTGGGATAGAAAGATTGGGTCAGCTGTTTGATCATAGTGGCTTTTTAGCTTTCTCAGATCTACAACGATCTTTTGATCCTCGTCGTCAATTTTTTTTCAAATATCTACAAATTCGAGACTATTTATATAAACGGCAATCACTACAAAAACCAAGTTCTCACCCACAGCTTGCACATTTTTAGGTCTTGCTGAGCCAGCGCGCATGCGCTGCTCGGAGAACATTTAGTATACAGGTTTTCAAAGTGCTACCCATGCCTAAAGCTTAAGTGCACGATGGCGTGCACGTGCACAGCTGCTGCTCGCACTCCCTCCTCCCTTTTCCTAAGCTTTAATCAGGCTTCTCTGCTGCTGGCATTCCCCCCCTCCCTTCTCGCCCAGCCCTTCTTGTCACCTCGGCTTGCACTCACCCCTCCTTTCTCCCCTTTCTACCGCTTTGATGTTCTCAGTGAGCCGCGCGGCCAATGCTTGTTTGCATGTGGATTTACACTCGAACCCCTGACCTCTCCGTAAAAGCTTCCTTAATGACATCTTACAATTTCTTGCAATTCAGAAAAAAAACCAGTCATCTAGATTCAAAGTCGCAAGCATAATGGTTTTTAAATCCAATCGTGAGAAAAATGGTGCATCTATTTTGTCCATTTAAGGAAACGGGGAATACTCTGACAATTCCATTGGTTACCAAAATAGACCAGATTGCTTCCCAATTGTCTCTGGCCTTTAACTTTTGCCTTATAACATGCACATATTTGTACTCACCTTTTATTTAACTGGGAAAGAAAGGACAGTACCTTACTGTCGGAAGTATATCTTATTTACCAGCCTCGGAAATGTTCCTCTTGTATTTATATGTGTAGCTGCAGAGTTACAATTACTCACTAGTGGTTTGAATGCAGACATCTCTGCTTAACTCTCATCAAATCGAATGTAACCACAATCACACACACACAACCACAACACACAATAACACAAACACAACCACACACACAAACAACTACACACCCAACCACAACACACACCCACAACCACAAACACAACCAAGCACACACAACCACAAGCACACACACCCCCAAACACCCCCAAGCACACACACCCCCAAAGCACACACACCCCCAAAGCACACACCCCCAAGCACACACCCCCAAGCACACCCCCCCCCAAGCACACCCCCCCAAGCACACCCCCCCAAGCACACACACCCAAGCACACACACAACCACACTCCCACACACACCACATTCCCACACACACCACAACTGTGCACACACACACCACATACACACCACAACCACACACAACAACACACACACCCACACACCCACACACCCACACCACAACCACACAACACACAACCACAATCACACAACCATACACACAGCCACATACACAGCCACATGCACAGCCACATGCACAGCCACATGCACAACCACAAACACACACAACCACACACACAGCCACATGCACAGCCACATGCACAACCACAAACACACACAACCACACACACCCACAAGCACACACAGCCACATACACAACCACACACAGCCACACACAGAGAACCACACACAACCACACACCACAAGCACACACACAACCACAACAACCCACAAGCACACAACCACAACAACCCACAAGCACAGAACCACACAACCACACACACAGAACCACACAACCACACACACAGAACCACACAACCACACACACGACACAACCACCACACACACGACACAACCACCACAAGCACACACAACCACCACAAGCACACACAACCACCACAAGCACACACACAGAACCACACACACAATAACACAACCACACACACAACCACAACACATCACACACAACCACAACACATCACACACAACCACACACACAACAACCCACAAGCACACACACAACCACAAGCACACACAACCACAAGCACACACAACCACAAGCACACACAACCACAAGCACACACAACCACAAACACACAGAACCACACACAACCACACACACAGCCACACCCCCACAGCCACACCCCCCACACACAACCACACACCCACACCACACACACAACCCCACACACAATAACACAAACACACAACCACAACTATACACACAACCACACACAACCACATCCACACACAACCACAACCACACACACACAACCACACACACAGCCACTCAACCACACACACACCCACACACACAGCTACACAAACACAACCACACACACACACACCACATCACATAACCACACACAACCACAACCACACAACCACACACACAATAACACAAATAAACAACCACAACTACACACACAACTACAACACAACCACACACCCCCACCCACAACACAAAAACACAACCACAACTATACACACAACCACAACTATACACACAACCACACACAAAAAACACAACCACACACACAACCACACCCACAACCACAACCACACACACACACAACCACAACCACAACTACACACACCACACACACACACACAATGACACAAATACACAACCACACACACAACCACACACATAACCACACACACAACCACACACGCAACCACACACGCAACCACAACCACATACACAGCCACACACAGCCACACAAACACAACCACACACCACCACAACCACAACTACACACACACAACCACAACTACACACACACAACCACCACACCACACACACACACAACCACCACACCACACACACAATGACCCAAATACACAACCACACACACAACCACAACACAACCACACACACCACACACACCACACACAAAACCACATAAACACAACCCCACACACAATAACACACACAACCACAACTACACACACAACCACAAACACACACACACACAACCACAACTACACACACAACTACACACACAACCACAACTACACACACAACCACAACTACACACACAACCACAACCACCCACAACCACATCACACAACCACAACCACACAAAACCACGTCACACAACCACAACAAACCACAACCACACACACACTCCCACAGTAACAAACACACAACCACACACACCACCACAACCCACACACACACAACCACAACCACACAGAACCACACAGAACCACACACACAGCCACACCACAACACACAACAACACCACAACACACAACCACACACACCACACACAGAACCACACACAGAACCACACACACACACCACACAGAACCACACACAGAACCACACACAGAACCACACACACACACCACACAGAACCACACACACCACCACACACACAACCACAACTACGCACACAACCACAACTACGCACACAACCACAACTACGCACACAACCACAACAACCACACACACAACCACCACAACCACACACACCCACACACACAACCACACACACAATCACCTACACACACAACCCACAATCACACACAACCCACAATCACACACAACCACAACTACACACAAAATCACACAAACACACCAACACACAAACAGTAGAAAGAGAGGAGTTAGGGAGTAACCGAAGCGTTTTTTAGGAAAACAAGTGAAAGGGACAAGGGCGGCTGAAATAGCATAAAAACAAAGGATTGGGTTGAGGGGGGAACCTCAGGGAGAAAGTGTGTTTGGGTTAGTTTGAAAGTGAGATAAAATGAAGGAGAAAGTGAGCCGGAGGGGGACATGGAGGAAGGGAGATTGATGATATATTGCATGGAATTTGTGGGAAAGGATAGGAAAGTTGACTGTTCAGCAGGCCGGGTAGTTTATAAAAAAATAGTAGGGTATGTTTCTTTTCAGTATAGAGCATTGGCAGGGTGGGTATTTTTCAAGTACCGAACATGGAGAAGGCCCTGTGGGTGCATAGGCAAGGGCTGGTTCGTAATTGGTATATAAAAAATAAGAACATGTTAATGTTATATTGAAACAAGTTTTATAATTATGGATTTAAAATGGTAATTGTTATTATTGTTTCCATTGTCTTATACAGTTACCCCCGAAGAAGGGCACTTGATTACCCGAAATACATTGTTTTTTTTAATAAAAGCACTGCCTTGGATGAATTGTTGCATTGGTCGTGTTCCTTTTTGAGGTCCGGATGGTCACGATTGGAGCATAAGAAGTTTGGAAAAATGGCAAATAATTCCGCGTGTGGTTCGAAATACAAATGGAACTATTACAGTTTAACTTAAAAAAAATTGTTGAGAAAATGGTTTATGATGATTAAGTGATGAAAAAGGACTAAATAACATAACTGCCACAATGGCGCTTACAGCTGTTCATCTGGTAGGGGCGTAGAGAACGCCCCACTTCCATAACTGTGTTTACTTTCGTGCCGTTTGGGCAAAGGCACTCATGCCAGTTTGCACGCATTCTTGGATCACAGGATAATGTTTGGACAAATACAAAAAGACAGGTGTGCATCCCGAACTCCATAATTGATGTTGTATTAAACATAAAGGAGCACTGGCAACGCTGATAAAATGGATTTAATTTTGAGTAGTGACAAACTTTAAAAAAGCCTGCAGTACTGAAACAAGCATTTACAATGCAATAGGTCTCGCATTTGCAAAAGTTTAAGCTATTGGCATTGTTCATGACACTGCCTTTTTATCTATTTTATAAAACAAACACATAAATAAATGCCATTATCATTTACAATGCCAATAGCTAGAGTTGCATTATTATTATTAGCAATGCCAACTGGTCACACTTCTATAATGCAAGACCTATTGCATTGCACACAGTACAGTTCAGTATAAACTACTGGGCCATAAGCCAGCCGTTTTTGTTTTTTTTGGCAATTGGAATACTTGCACACACATCTAAGTTAGGTTTCTTTACATGTTGCCATTCAAACAATGCTTTCTCACCCGATCCTTTAAAGTGAGGAAAAGAAACAGCTCCTACATTAAATACGAAAGTATTTGAAAGATTGAGCACCAGACTCATAAGGTGCATAACTAGTTGCATCTGACTGTTCTAACCCACATTGACATTGTGGGCATTTGAGTCCCAGATACAAACTAATATCTGCAAATTGGTGGCCATGAGCATTGCACAATAAGCCACTAACAAAACCTGCTTTAGAATTTAGCCAGTGGGAAGATTAATGAAAGCTTTGGAACCTAAAGATGTGGGGACTTAAGAGAAAAGTTGTCTGTGTCACTTGCTGTGGTGAATTATTGTATTGGGATTGTACCGGTCTGGTTCTCCCTTTCAATCAGAGATGAGAAGGAGAGGTAAACAAGCATTGGCATAGCCTTTGGGACCTTCTAAGTGTTTAGCCATGCAACAGTTGATGTTGTTGCACCAAGGATATTGTGCTGCATAACTAAATACTTATAAGGTCCCAAAAACGAGACAATGCTTGTTTAAATATGTCATCTAAAGCTAGAATTAGCTCTACTTATTCTCAGCTGTCCCATTTAAGGAATCCAGATATTAGCCACTTAGCTAGTAAATGGAGTATGAAACTGGGAACGACCATTGATCCATAGGAAATTACACTGGCACTGGATTCTTTGGAAAGCTCCGTACACTCTGTTAATCTAAAATTACAACAGTTTCGAACAATATGCATGTTATACTATACCCCAGAGAAAATCTGTGGTTGGCAACAACTATCACAAAGTTCTATTTATGGGGCTTGAGACAAGACATGTTGCCCTAAATGTGGTCAGCGGGCAGCAGATATTCTTCATATGTTTCACACGTGCCCAAGGGTATTAGACTTTTGGGAGAGGGTGATGTACTATGCCGGTCAATGTCTGGGGCGGATTTATCTCTTACTTCAAAGGAGATTATTCTGGGATATAAAAAGTATGATAACACTGCTTTTATGTGTTTTCTTACTATTCTATTAGTAACTGCACGTCTTTGTATTGCACGCGAATGGATCAGTCTTAAACCTCCTACTTTTTCAGAATTTAACGCTCTTCTGTCAGACTTGTATGAAAAAGAACGTGCATTGGCAAAAACAAGATCTATCTGCTCAATGCAAAGATTTGAAAAAATATGGAAACATCTCAAACATTATGAGGGCAATTAACAAAATGTATCTGTTCTCAGTAAGCAATCAAGTGTACTTGTACGTTTATCCCCCTCTGTTCTTTTTTCTTGTTGTCAGGTTTTTTTTTTATCTTATTAGTTTTGCTATGCATGTCTCTTGTATTTGAATGTGATGTACCCTCCGTTGGAAAAAAAAAAAATAAATAAGATAACAATTCTTATTATTAGAGAGAACCCCTAACAAAGATGTTATGTTATAAATTCTAAATATTTGCTTTTCCACAAAAAGGACTCAAACTATATTGCCTACCAGTATCGATGACATGTCACTCCTACACTACACCTTGTAGTCCCGTCGAATGTAACATTTCCTATGCACTGATTTAGAAACATATGATTGTGTGTGAGCAATGTGTGTGTGATGTAAAGTGCTCTGACACCTTACACTGGTATAGGCGGTACTATAAAACTAAATGAATCTGAGAGACAGTGGTTATGGAGACTTGAGGGGCACTGTTTAAGGGTGCTAGTGAGGGAATCCATGGCAGAAGTGGTTATGGGGGGGCACCAACAAACATTGTCGCACAGGGCGCCACCAAAGCCGGCCCTGTATGTGTGCATGAGCAGCTTGAATGTTATTCTTCTTTCAACGGAGAGCCACTGGAGATTGCGGAGGTGTCGGGTGATGTGGTTGTGCCGGGAAATGTCGAGGATTAACCTGGCTGTGGCGTTTTGGACGGTCTGGTGCTTGCAGAGGGGTTTTGTGTTGATTCCGGCTTGGAGGGCGTTGCTGTAGTTCAGTCTGCTGGTGACGAGGGCACGTGCAACCGTTTTTCTGGATTCAGAGGGGATCCATTTGAATGTTTTACGGAGTATGTGGAGGGTGCTGAAGCAGGCCGAGGAGACAAGTAGTTTCTTGTTGTGTCGTCCTGTAGCTTTCTGGAGGGGTGAGTGGGGTGAGTGTGTGTTGGCGCAGTTGGTGATCCATCGGTGGAGTTTGCTTGCCGCGGTGGAGAAATGGATGCAGTGGTGGTCTGTCCAGAGCAGTTCCGTGGTATGGCTGAAGATGCTGTTTTGTCCTGCGAAGACAGGGTTGAATGTGTTTCCTGCTGTGTGAGCGGGGGACAAGTTGCTTCAGTCCTATGTTGGTGAGGTTCTCTAGGACGGTGGTATTGGGGTTGAAAAATGCAGTGTTACTGCTGAAACGCGTCTCTATATATGTCACAGCTCCTCCACACAAGTAGAAATCGACCAGCACTCTTGTTACTGCAAATTGTAATGTTGCACAGCCTCCTCAAATAAGCACAGGACTCCTGGGGTTAAGGATGCTCCAATACACTTTATTTATCTACACACAATACGAGCGCCAGGCCAAGCACGACCAACTCGCTACCGCGGCTCCGCTCTATGGCGTTCCCGCGATTCGCGCCTGAGCATTCCTCTTTCTGCGCTCTGCCCTCGCGTGCTACGTAACCACGTAGCGTGCAAGGACTAGAGCGCACACTACATATCTCCCTTCTCTTCCATAGCCCAACGAACATGCAGTCCTTACAGTCTCTAGGGTATGCACCCTCCTTCTAGCTCAAAGTCTCTGAAGCGGCTAGGCCTCACGATCGCTCTGCCTGCTCGGGTGCGCCTTACCGGGGTACAGGAATTTCCAGGATCGTCGCTTTCAGCTGGGCTCCCCACCATGCCTCGGGGGTCACTCCGTCCCACTCTATCCGGGCTGCAGCCCTCCTCTGTCGGTAACTCCTCCAACTCCGTCATCCCAGGAACTTCCTGCTCCTCCCGGTTCTCTCCCTCCTTTATATCTCTTCCTTAAGTGGGTTTACTCCCTTCATTTTCTCTTGGATATGTTTCTTGTGGTATTTCTTCGTTCTCTTCCTCTGGCCATTTTAGGATCTTGTTGCATTTCGCCATGCGGTCTTGGGACCACACGTTCCTGTCGCTGAGTAAGGCGGCTCTCTCATACACCTCCTTCACCTGTAGAGGTGGACTGTACTTGCTGTCTCCCTTCTTTCTTCGTACAGCTAATTTGACTCTCACCCACTCCCCTCTCTCTAGTGTGGCTTCTTTTACTTTCCTTCTCTGGTTGTAGTACTCCGTGTACACTCTCTGGGCCTTCTCCAGGTTGTGTTGTACTACCGCAGGAGACCATTTGCTGGTGATCGTCCGCTCTCTCCACATTACATTGTCCTTGGTGAAGGGGTGTCTCCCCCTCAGGATTTGGAATGGGCTATACCCCGTGCCTGTGGGGGTGATGCGGTAAGCCCACATCGTGTTCTGTATCTCTTTCTCCCAATCTTTTCCCATCATGATGGCTGCTTGGATGGATCCCATGAGTACCCTGTTGAAACGTTCTACCTGTCCATTGCTCGACGGGTGGTACACTGCGGTGTGTAGCAATTTGATCCCATTACGTTCCGCATACTTGTTCCATTTTTCGGATCTGAATTGGGGTCCATTGTCGCTCAAGATTGTTCTAGGAATGCCTTCTCTTAGGAACACCGAGGTGAGAAATTTTATCACTGTCTCTGCATCCATTTCCTCCTGTATGTGTATTTCCGGCCATTTGGAATACTTGTCGACCAGGACACATAGGTATTGGGGCGTACCTTGGGTGTCCAGCACTGGCCCCAGGATGTCCACTGCCACGTCTTCCCACGGCCCACTCGGTAGTGGGAACTTCCCCAGCGCTGGTCGTAAGGGAACCAGTGTTTTGTCCGCTCTTTGGCACTGTCCGCAATCTCTCACTTGCCTTTCCACCTGAGCGTCCATTCCTGGCCACCAGTACATGTGCTTTGCTCTCGCCTTGGATTTTACTATTCCCAAATGTCCCTCGTGTAGTATTGCAATTAATCTAGGAACTACCGCTGCCGGGGGAATCACTTTGTCTCTCCTGTACAAGAACATACCATCGTTCCCCACTGATATTTCTTCTCTGACTTCATAATATTTCCGGAGTGCCTCTCCTAGACGTTTCTTTTCCAGCCATCCATGTATTATGTACTCTTTGACTTTGTGAATTTCCTCATCTTCTCCATACGCCTGTATCCAGTCTTGCTTGCTTATTACCCTTTCTGGGTCTTCCATTATTGCCACCATCTCTTCTTCCTCTGTAGCCGTGTTCGGGGCTTCTTCCATGGCTGCCGCCCTGCTAAGGTAATCTGCTACCTTGTTCCTTGTCCCTGGAATGTACTCCACATCGTATCTGTACTCTAGTAGTTTGAGCGTCATTTTCGCTATGCGTGGTGTGGCGCCTGCATGCCCGCTAGAGGTGAGTACCTTGACTAAGGGCTTGTGATCTGTCTGAAGTAGGAATTTTGTGCCCCATAAGAATTGGCGATATTTTCCCATAGCCCACACCACTGCTAACATCTCCTTCTCAATCACACTGTATTTCTGTTCGGTGGGCGATAGTGTTCTGGACGCGAAGCTGAGTGTTTCCACCGTTCCATCTCTCCTTTCCTGCATGAGAACTGCCCCTAGTCCTTTCTCGCTGGCGTCTGGCGTCAATATTGACCGGCCGAGTGGATCATATCCTTGCAAGGGCACCGCTTGGCTGATGTCTTTCTTCAGGGCTTCAAATTCCTTCTGTGTTTCTTCAGTCCATTTGTATGCCGTTTTGTCCCTCATTAGTTGCCTTAGGTGATGTGTTTTGGTGGCAAAGTGTGGCACGAACTTGCTGTAATACTCTGCCATCCCTAAGAAGGACCTCACTTCTCCTTTGTTGTTGGGGGCCATCGCCTTGCATATCGCCACTTCATTTGCTCTTTTAGGGGTGATGCCTTGTCCTCCTATCTCATGACCTAGATATGTGACTGATGTCATCCCCAGCCGGCACTTCTCCCATTCCGCAGTCAGACCGTTGTTTTCTAGTACTCTGAGTACCTTTTCTAGCCTCTCATCGTGGTTTTTCCTATCTGTTCCCATCACCAGTATATCGTCTTGAAAGTACTGGACGCCCTCGATGTCCTGGAATAAGCGATGCATCAATTTCTGTAACACCGCCGCTGCTGTGGCGAGACCGAATGGCATTCTGCGGAATTGGTAGCACCCGAAGGGTGTGATAAAAGATGTCAATTTCCAGCTTGTCGGTGTAGGTCTATCTGGTGATAGGCAGACGTCAGGTCGATGGTGGAGA